>NC_140592.1:858321825-858921825 GCF_964204655.1 Triturus cristatus
AGGTATAAAGACATCAGAAAGGCAGTGTCCAGTCCACTCTGAAAAAATTGGGATGACTGGAACTTGTAGAGGATGATGGAATACCTCTGGTTGAAAAGCAGGGAGATTATAGCCTGCAGGTGGTCTTCAGCAGCCAGCCATCCAGGTAAGAAAATACAGAGATCCATGCAAAGATGTGCTAAACCCACCAACATCACCTTTGTAAAGTCCTGAGGTGCAGATGTTAATCCACACATAAGGACCGCAAACTGATACTGGGTAGAACCTATCACAAAACCTTCTGTGTGACTATAAGGTTGGTATATAAAAACATGCACCCTGCTAGTCGAAGGACAACATTCAATCTTCCAATTCTACAGCTAAAAGAATCTGGGTCAACAACAGCATCTCAACTTCTGCTTGTGGAGAAATGTGTACAGAACTTGAAGGTCCAGGTCGGGCTGGAGGCCTTCATCATCCTTGAGAATCAGGAAAAAGCAGCATCTGTACCAGATCCCATTCTCTGTGACGAACTATATGACATCTTTGCTGAGAAGAGCTAGAACATCCGGCTGGGAAATAGGAGCTTGGTCACCTGTGCGATAAGAGGGAAGGGGAAATAAGAGGGGGCAAGTCCTGGTAGGGCCGAACCTTGCCCAACAAGTTGCAGGGTGCCATGGTCCAATGTGATAGCCTGTGATCGGACATCCTTCCTTCCACCAACCGCACCTACTCCCCTATGGGCAGATTAAATCTGGTTTGAAAGGGGAGGTCTATGAGGAAGAGAAGGCCTAATACTGCTGCCAATGATGGCCTCTTGAAATGCCACATCCTCCATAGCTCCAACAGAGCTTGTTGGTCTGCTTGCATTGGTTGCGAGGACTGAGCTGTTAAAAGGGCAGACCTTTGGAGTTGTTCTGCTGAGGGAACAGTGTACAGGGGGAAGTCAGCCCCAAGTATCGGACTATGGCCCATCCCGGCTTGTAGCACTCTAGGGCCTTGAAAGCCGTTGCCAAAAAGACAAGCTCAATCAAAGGGCTTGTCCATAAAGTTGATCTGGACATCACCCAAAAACCTGGTGGAGCACATACACAGGCGCAGTTTATGGGCTCTTGATTTGTTTCACTGCATCTGCCCATCACACACAACTTCTGCAAAAGGGTCACAAAGATGATTGCAAAGAATCAATCAGAATGAGTATTTGTGCCATTTCTCATAAGGTGTTGGAGCAACAGGCCAGAAGGCAAGCAACATTCCTGCAGCAAAAGGTATGGCTCCCCAAAGACAAGAGAAGACCTTCTTCCTCATGGCCTCAATCTTCTTCTACTCCGTGTCAGCAGGGGATGTGGGGAAAGAATCAAGGTAAAATGGGTGGCAAAACCTCTTGTGAGCAGTTTGGTCTTATTCTCTTACACAGACAAAGATGGCTCAATGGCATCTGTGGCCTTGCATAGGATCGCAGTGGAGGAGGCAAATTCCTCAGAGTGAGGTCCCAATGGACACTCCAAATTCACCTCTGGAGAGATGTTTAGGTCACTTATGTTCTGTACTGCAAGCCCAAGTACTTACCAGAATCCATACTAGAGGGGGGGGAAAAGCTGGTCTGTATCATCGTTGTATTGATGAATGATGTTCGACATTTGAATGGTGCTTGAATACGAATGAAAAAGCTCCCCAAGGCTGCCCAAATAAAAGTTAGGAGGGACAGGCCTGTAGCGAGCTTCCTCCAATAATTACTGTGCCCTGCATTTGGACCTGACCAGGGTGGCCTTAGTCTTCAAAAACGTCATAAAAGTGCGCAACGGATCAGCAGTCAGTGCTGAAATCTTTGGACTTGGTGCTGATGCAGACACTGAAGAACCAGAAAGGCTTTTGGTGGAGGGGGTGGGCGTGTCCAGTGCCTGAATAATGTCATGGGGCACCAGAGTGAGGTCAACCAACGCTGTGGGTGGAACCACCAGCTGGGGCCCAGTTAATGGTCCTAAAAGCTAATTTGGATCTAGGTGCACCAGAGGGAGTCAGAGTGGGTATCTTTCAGATGAAACCCAGCATTCTCTGGGTGAAGGCCGCAATTTGTGTGAGGTCAGCACCAGAGGTCAGGAAAGCCAGAGGCATTTTGGAGGGCTTTGCATCTGCAGCCAAATCCAGTACTGATCACTTCTCTTCCAAGTCCGATTCCGAAGTCAACGTTAAAGCTGAAGTAGGAGAATGTAGCTGCAGACAGTGAGACCTACCCCTGGAGTGGGAACAAGGTCAGGGAGATAGAGGATCTCCCTTCTGTGCCCCTTTGTGTGCCTTCCTGGAGGACGTCTCTCTTCACCTTTTTTTTTTTTTTTTTATTGAGCAGAAAAAGGAGGATGCATTATACATGGTTTCAAGCATTACATTTAAATAACAACTGAAGATATGCAAAACAGGGAAACAAAAAAAAAAGGGGGGGGGGGGGGCAAGATCCCAAATCAACTGAAATGGGAGAAGCGAGATAATTCATGAAAAACGAAGCTATTGACATTTCATTCCATAATATCATACAATGCATCGATATTAAAGTACAGTGCAAAATATAGAACCACTCCATAGCATGTATATTTCTTGAGAGATATTAGCTCTAGAGTCCATTAAAAAGAGAAAAGTGCTGCAGAAGTCTTCAGATACAATCTTTTTTTTTTTCCTTTTTTTTTTCTTTCCCCCTCCCTTTCCTTCTCCCTTCTTTCCTCCCCTTTTTCCCCACCTTTTTTTTCTTTTTCTTTATATCCCCAAAATAAAGTGCAAATGCAGTAGCAGCAAATCATGACTTAATAGAATAAAGTGCGACTAGCAACGCACATGAAGATTAGTTCCACATAAGGTGCAAATGCAATATCAACAAGTAATTCTGTCAACGAAAAGAGCCGTACTTAAGTCCTGTAGTTCAGAGCAAAGAGTGAGGCAATTAAAATGCAAATGCAGATAGCAATCAATAAATACATTATAAATTCACCTTAAGAGAATGCAACCTTTTTCCCCCCACGACACCCCCCAAAACTTTCTAAATCGTAATTAAAGAAATAAAGGCACACAACCTCAATCATCATATCAAGGCATGCAGATCTAAGCAATTACACATAGTCGTTGTTCATCAGATCCCGTAAAAATTCTAAAAATCATCGAGAACCAATAGATCCGGAACTGTCCTTAAATACGAGTAGTTCCCTAAACCCCTTCCAATTTTTATCAAATTTCGTTATTCCCCCAACTCTCCTGGCATAGGCCTCTTCAAATCTACAAATCCTTTTCATTTTAATAAACCAAGTTAGATGGTTTGGTATCTCCTTCGATTTCCAGTTTTGAAGTATCAGGGAGCGAGCCACCATACAGGAGATTGCTACAAAAGCTTTGTCAGCGCTGGATAGAGTACCTTTATCCCTCGCACCCCCAAATAATGCAATTTCAGCTTGAAGAGAAAGACACATACCCAAGGCAATGCCCAAATCGCTAAATATTTCTCCCCAAAACTGGTCCAATAGTGGACAGGAGTAAAAAATATGATGCCAGCCACCTTCCTCTTCCTGCTGACACCGAAAACACCTATTCGGAGAATCGGGGAATTTTTTCTGTATTATGGACGGTGTCCAATAAGCAAACCACCTTGAAAGAAAGGACATTCTTTTAAAGTTGGTAGCACGTAGGGATCTATAGCCCAAGAGACAGATTTTCTCCCACTCCTGGAGACTAAACCTGCAACCCGTCTCCCGAACTATTTTTTCCAGATGGTTTAATATAACTTTGTCCTGGACTTGATTCCTCAATATAGAGTACCACTTGCCCAACCCACAACAGTTAGAGGCATATAAATCTATCATAATTTTATGTGGAGTATTTAAAATGCCCGCCGTATTAGATATAAAATGAACTATCCGAAAATACTCAAGAAACATGGGTTTTCTGTGGCCTTCGGCTCTTGAGGTAATTTCCTGCCAGGACAAAACTCTATTTTGAACAATAAAGTGTTTGAGTAGAAAAAAAACACATTCTTCCCATATATCAATATGTCTAGATTGAAGGTGCAAACCGATGTTATTACACTCCCTCAATGTAACATATTGAAAGCCAGAAGAGCTTGTTTTCTTAAAAACTGCCTGAAGCCTAAATGATAAATCTCGAAGAGACTTATAGCGGGTCCTTTTGGGTAATTTTGATGTTTTTAGAAAAAAGGAAGATTGAACTCCTGCTTCTAAGATCATTTTATCTAAAAAAAAAAACAATCAAAATTACGCTTGTAGAATAAAGAATCGACCACAAAATTTAACAAAGCAGCCTCGTAGTAGGTTCGTACCTGCGGGAGCGCTAGACCCCCTTGGATTATGGGTAATTGCACTATAGCTAATTTTACTCTGGGGGCTTTTTCCCCCATATAAATTCCCTAAACAGAGTATCTAATTCATTAAAATATACTTGGTTGATACGTATAGGGACATTTAAGAATAAAAATGTTAACAGGGGAAGGATAGACATCTTGATCATAGAGACTCTCCCTATAATAGTAAGAGGGAGCACAGACCATTGTTCTAATAGACTTTTTATCTTCTGCTTAGTCCTCAGATAATTCAATTCGAATAATTTATGATACTGATTCGTAACATAGATACCCAAATATCTTATAGGATCAGTTTCTTAGCTTGAGCCCTAAACTGGACAGGAAACAAGTTAGGGTCCGAATTGAAAACGAGTATCTCCGTTTTTTTTCCATTTATTTTGTAGCCACCGATCTGTTGAAACCGAGAGAATTCAGAAAAAACTCGATCTAAATTCTCTTTCTCCGGGGTTAGATATAAAATAATGTCATCAGCAAATAGCTTAACTTTAGACATCACAGGTATTGGAGGAATAATAGCAGCATTATTTCGAATTTTTAAAACCAGAGGTTCGATAAAAAAGGTAAAAAGTAGGGGGGACAGTGGGCATCCCTGCCTCGTTCCCCGTTTTATTGCCACTTCCCCTATCTGTTCTTGATTAATGACCACCTTAGCACTGGCATTCTGATAGATATTTCGAAGCATATTAATTACTTGCTGTGGGATGCCAAAGTGATCTAAAGTAAGAAATAATGTTTGGCAATTCACCAGATCAAAGGCTTTTTCAGCGTCGACCATTATAACTGCAGCAGGGACTTTGTTGGTGCTAAAAAAATCTAGGGCATGTATTAGAAATTGCGTGTTCATAGCCATTGATCGACCTGCGATAAAACCTGTTTGATCCCTGTGAATTATTTCTTGAGCCACAGGGAGAAAACGCAAGGCCCACAGCTTCATCAGGATCTTATAATCAGAATTAAGAAGGCTTATTGGTCTAAACGAGTTGACGTCTTCCGGGTTTTTATCTTTTTTTACAAATGATATTATAATAGATTCTTTAAACTCGCCTGGTACCGTTCCACCCTTTCTAATATTATTGAAAAGTCTCTTTAATGAGGATGCCAATTCTTTCATAAAAACCTTATAAAAT
The DNA here is from genome assembly GCF_964204655.1 of Triturus cristatus. Taxonomy (NCBI): domain Eukaryota; kingdom Metazoa; phylum Chordata; class Amphibia; order Caudata; family Salamandridae; genus Triturus; species Triturus cristatus. The sequence goes on from NC_140592.1 coordinate 858,327,289, forward strand.
TCCAGTGGAAACCCGTCCTGACCACACGCCTTGCCCCCAGCCATTGATTTTATTGCTTTTATTATTTCTTTCTCCCCTATATCCTGTCCAACTCTCTAACTTTATTCTCGGAGAGCCTGGGAACATCTATGTCTGAAAGATATATCTGGATTTGTTCATGACTAGTGGGATATTCTGTTGAATACAGCTGCCCATAATGTTGAAGAAATATCCGTGCAATATTATCCCTATCCACTGTAACATAATCAGAGGCCAGATCCTTAAGTGAGAGAATCAAGGAGGATTCTGTTTTTTTTCTCGTGGAGTTCGCTAGTAACTTTCCAATCAGCTGGCTCTCCTCATAAATTTTTTGTTGAAAAATTTTAGAATTGGAAATTTCCTCTAGGATAAAAAATTCCCTTAATTCCGAGCTAGCTTCATTGTAATGGTTAGCCCGAAGCTGAATCATTAAGGCATATTCTTGATTAACCTTATTCTGTAGGTCTTCTATTTTCAGTCTCCGAATTCCGTCACAGCTATTATTTGGCCCCGAGCTGCTGCCCTGAACCCGCCCCAAATGGCAAATGGGGCAGCAGTATTATCATTGACCATAAAATATCGCAGGATCCATTCTCTAAACCCTGAAATCCATTCTGCGTTTTGGAGGAGAAGACGGTCCATCTGCCATCTAGGTCGTTGCCTAGCCCTCTGCCTTAGACTAGAGATATCCCAACAAACGCATGATCTGAAAAGGGATTAGCACAGATCCAGGCATTTGGGACTTGTAACGACCTAGATATTAAGAAATAATCTATCCGGGAGGCTAAGTGGAACCGATGAGAATAGAAAGTAAAAAATTCTATATCTTGGTGGAGTTGCCGCCAAGAGTCTACCAGCGAAAATTCCTCTTGAATTGCTCTCATTATTTTTTTTGTATTTGGTTTTAGTTGTTTCTTGTTTTTATTAGTAGTATCCTTCCTAGTATCTAAGATGTAGTTAAAGTCCCCCCCAAAAATAATTTGTCCAGGGGAGGCAATCAGCATTTCATATATCTGGTTCAGGGGTACAACACTATCAATAATTGGACCATAATAATTTATAAAATGTAGCCTTATACCCTTGACTATAGTTGTTATCCAAATCCATCTCCCAAGAGTGTCTCTATGGACCTGCAAAAATTCCCAATCTATTTTGCTAGAAAAGTAAATTGCAACCCCTCTCATAGCTACCCCCGCCGAGGCAAAGAAAGCTGTAGAGAACTTTTTGGGGATATATAAATTGGGGGAATTCGATTTAAGATGTGTTTCCTGCAAAAAAAGAACATGGGGATCCAGTGAGGAAGCCCGTCTAATAAGTGCACCATATTTCTTTTTGTTCAGTAAGCCGTTGGTGTTTAACGCCAAAATCTGTAATCTACCGCTTGCCATGTCTAATCACTAGAAATAACATTTCATAAACCTTTTTCTCTGCTCTTTTTTTTCTGGCATACCCCTTCCCCTAACTGCCAAAACCCTTAACGCAGACCCCCCCTTAGAAATGTGAACCCCCCTCTCCTGCAACCACGCTATCCACATTTCCCCCCCCACCATCTATCCTGGGTGGCATGTTGTGCACCCTGTGTAGCGGCCACCGGAACCGATCTTTGTTGTTATTTCCACGCCGGATTGACGAGCCTGTTAACGACCCCTCATCGAACGGGCGAACTTGCGAAAAGCCTTATCCTCTCTTTTATGGTTGCGCTTGTGAGAAATTGCTTTTGCGGTGTTCCCCCTACTTACCGCCTCGCCTGAAGGCCTGCTACATGTTGGTCTGGGATATCTATATTTGTCATACCCGGGGTTTTCACCCTTGACGATCCCTATAACCTCTGCCCAGTATCTGCCTATGTACCCCAGACCACAATTGATTGGACCCAACTCTGGATCTGATTTGTTCCCTCTGATGTATATCCTTAAACTCCTCTATACCCTACAGAAGATTTGATTTGTAAATGGCATCCTCGATATAAAGGCTCCTTCTGTGTTGTCCCACACGCCTTACATCCTCGTTGCCCTGATGAAGGTGTAGTTCACACCGAAACGTGCGTTGGCTTCTGCTCCCTCGTGCTCTTTGAGAGAATTTATTTACCCCTACGAATTGGGAATGCACGAGCCTACTTGAATTGTTACCCCTTTTTGTTGAATTTCTACATCGCTGATGCGATTTTTAACTTTATTGGCAAATTTAAATGTATTTTGTGTGTACTTGTACCAGTCTTGGTCTATACATGAACGTGTGGTCTGAATGAGTGTATGATTGTTTGTCTTTATGTGTGGGACCTCTACTTATAGATAAAATATTCTGTATGTTATATGACTTATCCTTCATGTAAAAATTATCATTTTGAATACTGTTATTGAAATAAAGTACGTTCTTTTTATCTCTTTTGTTCTTCCTATCATTCTGAGTCTATTTCTGCCCTTGGCTTTTTCTTATAAATGTGACCCAATTCTGGACCTAATGAAATCAGATTTAGTGTAGACAGTGGGCTCTGTTCTTTCTTTGAATAGCGGCCAAAATGGGCCACCCCCTCGCCTAATAGAAAAAAAAACAGGAGACGACAAAGAAAAACGAAAGCAAAAAAGAAATAGAAACAAATAAAGAGAGAAGACATCTATACAAAAAAAAAGCCCATTTACAGAACCTTTACAAGACTGTCCTATGAGTTTCGCCACTAAGACTCTGCAGAGGGTCTAGAAAGCTCTTTCAAAAAGATCTGGGCCTCATCTAGGTCCGAAAACATAAAGAACTTCCCCTTCACCAGGACCCGTAGCTTGGACTGCTGCGCAATCGAGGCCTGGGCACCATGTGCCTTGAATAAATGCAACATCTTAACAAACTCCATTCTTCTACGAGTTGCCACCGCAGTCATGTCTGAAAAAATTCGACACTTCTGAGTCTCATTGATCGAAAACTGCCGTTGGTGAATAGCTTTTGACAGAATTTTTTCTTTTATCCTATAGTCGGCGAAGTTCAGGGGAATCGTCCGCGGGAATGGGGAGTTAGGGAAAGGCTGAGCAGGGACACGATGTGCCCTAGTAATCGAAAGATCCCCCTCGTGTTCCGGCAAGACTTGCTGCTTTATGAACGAATTGACCTAATGGAGAGTTTGTGAGCCCTCAATCCCTTCGGGTACGCCTACTATCCGGAGATTGGATCTCCTGGAGTGACTCTCTAGTTCTTCGACTTTATTCTCAAGATATCTTCTTTTTTTAACAGCCTCCCGTGACTCATACAGAACAGAACTCATTTGATCCTCGATTGTGGATATTCTAGTCTCGGCTTCAGTGACTCTGGAAGGAAGACCATTGATCGCGTCCTCGATCTTGTTTAACCGCTGATTTAGTAGGCTGATCTCGGTTTGTTGTATTTTTTTCATGTCTCTTATTTCTCCCAAAATCAAATTTAACATATCCCTAATATCTACTTGAAATGTTCCCGGATTTTCACTACTGAGATTAGCTAGGGATATATTTTTAGGATAAGTTAGCGGCGTCATGGAGGAAGGGAGCCCAGGTTCAGCTGACGGCTCTTGTATAGAAGACTGCAGAGATGGTACCGAAGCCTGGAGGGGCTCAATAGTTATTCCTGGTGTCTCTAGAACCCCATGCGCCACAGAGTCATCAACGTGTTTTACTACATCCGTTCCAAGGGATAAATCAGGGGTCTTTTCCTTCCCTGTTATCTTTGTAGGCGCCAGGAGATAAGAGTCCTCCTGCAGGGTGAGATTCTTGCAACCAGACAAAGTCACAGGCGAGACCAATACTGATACTGTAGAGCCTAATGGCTGAGGTGGTGAGGATTGCGGAGGGGGCTGAGGAGACTGTGAAGATTGTTTTTTGGTGAAAAGCGAGAATTTATTAACCTCTTTTGGAGCATTACTTATTGCATTAGAGTCATGATTAATACAGGAGAGGGTGGGCATGACCTCCCCCGGGCTGCTTTTTTCTTGAGACACGGATAGGTCAGCCAGAGATGTTCTGTTTTCACCACTATCTGCTATCATGTCCGGGGAGGTAACGTCATCTGAGCTTCCCAGCATACTCTGACTCTCTGGTGAGGATAGAGCCATACCCCTTTCACTTTTGCGAACCGCTTTACGCGCCATTTTTGTAAGGGCACGGCGCGTTTTCTTAATTTTTTGAGCTTCAGATTTAGAGGTTTTTTCATCTGCCGCTCCCTCTTTCTGGGGCCTCACCATGTTTTCTGAATATATTTTCTTTGCCCCCTCCCCTACTCCCCTTTTCTTTTTCTCTTCTTTAGACTCCAAATGTTATTCAATTTTGCTTTCTCTCCACATTTAATAGGCTCCCATACAAAATTTCAGCTCGGCTTTCCCACCACAATTTCCTCCTTACGTGTTTTTAGCAGGACTGTACTGTACAGGATTCAAGCGTCGCTCTGCTCCCTAATGCCATACTGGTATTACAATCTTCAGTGTGATATAGATGGAGCCTGAGCTGCTATTCCTGACGTCAGCGTTGGAGCCTGTTTTTTTCTCTCTCCTTCTCAGCACGCATTACAGGTAATATTTATTCCTTTAACGGCCTCTGGCATCTTGCGTGTTGTTTCAATTCAATTCCCTGCTGCCGCCATCCGCCGCCATCCGTGTGTGTTTTCGTCCTGCTAGCGAGAAGGGGGCGGGGCCATTAGCACACTAACGGCGTGGAGGCGTGGTACTCCCGCACGCCGGCATCTCCACACGTCTCTCTTCACCTTGATGGGCCCTCTTCAATGATTGAGTGTCGAAGACAAGAAGAAGCAAAACTTGATGTGGGACCTGAAACAACGCTACTTACCCTGGTGTTCACCCCAAGGCCATGTCTTGAAAAGTTTAGCCTCTCACTTCTTAAGGCCTCACGTGCATGCGGCCACACTTTCAGCATGACTTGGATTTGGGCTTAGAGCCGAGGCAGCACAAGCAGATGTCATGCAGGTCTGAGAGTGAAATTTGCCTGCCATTGAGTGGCACTGCATAAAGCCTGACAACTTTGGGGAAGACATTCTTCCTATTCAACACTGCAAAAAACAATTTATTGGAAGGGTTTCATGGACAGCAACTCCAGATCGGAATCATAAGGTATGGAAAAAAAAGAAATAACCTCAATTCACTGCGGTGGAATGTTATATGACTCCGAGATGTCATGTCCGGGATGTTTCCCGGATCGCAGCTGTGGCACCAATGGCTGAAACAGGAGAGTTAATGCAAGCTTCTGGATCTAGTCTGGCACCTGGAGGGATTCAAGAAGGGAGGAATCTGCATGTAAAAGTACCCATCAGAAAGATCTACTTATTTGAATTAAGGTTTATGCTGTGCAGCATCTAGAATACAAAGAACAATCCAAGATAAAATGGTGAATCATTTACACAACCTTCTCACCATCAACTTCCTGCAAAATTACACAAATACACTTCATTTACTTTTTACCTCCAGAGGAAAACTACTTTTTTCAGCATTTGATAGTAATCTAAAACAAGTAATGCCAACATACTTCATATATTGCTAACATACTACATATATTTTCCTAATAAGTCACCAAAATCTGTTGAGGGGATGTTAACTTCTACTCATCTTCCTTGAAAATATGCAGAACTCTAAGTCAGATTTGACAAGGATCATTATCAGCAAAACAAGTGTAATTGTTGCAAGATCTGAAATAAACTAATACAAATGTATTTTTACAAATAAAATGTCTAAAGACCGTATTACTTTAACCACATTCCTGCAAAACTATTGGGAATCACCCCAGCTCACAAACATCAGACATTTGGAGTAGTTGTCCATTGTAAACATGTCGCACTGAGGCTTTCCCCACCTTTGGAACACCAGTCCCAGCAGACTGTTGTTTAACTCTGATTTGTGGTTGTCCAAGTTCCTCCTACTGAGACTGTCCACCCATTCGTTCTGAAAGCCTAGCTCACGTTCCACTGATAGATCCACATTGTTATCCAGAGACCATATCCAAAGCTTCTGAGATTTATAGATCTATACGCTAAAGAAAGAGATCTTAACCCTCCATGTTTGCAAATGTAATACATAGTGGTGGTGCTGTCAGTATGAATGATGACATAGGAATTTCTTATTCTTAGTAGCATAGTTTTCAGGGCCAGTCTGACTTCCCTGAACCACAAGCAGATTGATATACGGAGATGACTCCTCTTTTATCCACATGCCACTGACATGAAGGTTGTTCGCCTGCACTCTCCTTCTCACCAGGAAAGTATCTGTTGTTGTGCAGACTTGTGCATTGACAGGCAAAAAGTCCTTTCATCTGAAGATGTTTTCCTTGTTTTTCCACCACAGTAGAACCCTCTTCCATTGGGAAGTGTTCACCATCATGTTATCCCAGTCACTGCTTACTCACTTCCATTGTAAGTTCAGCTATTTTTGAATTGTGCTCATTCGCAGTCAACTTTAAGGCTGCAGCAGAATACATGAGGACATGGTCCCAACAACACCTTTACATTTCTGACTGTTGTTCGTTGCTTTGATAGTAAATGAGATGCTAGGTGCATTAGTTTGTTCAGAGACTGGAACTCTATTCCTTGTTCCGAAAAAAAATGCTGGCTGCAAGAAACACAGTGTCCTTGGTAGGACTTCGAAATTATTTCTTTACATTGATAGCCTGACCCAGGTTTGTCAGTGTCTCCACAGACTCTCTTTGAATAGTCAATGATTTTGTTGGGTAGGAGCTCTGAATAACCAATTGTTTAAATAACGGTACACTACATAACCGTTTCTTCACAAGCAAACTAACACTGGTGCCAACTATTTGGTGAAAAATTAAGGATGGATTTCATCCTGAACAGTAGAGTCTTCAACTAGAAATGGCAGCCTACCACCTTGCAAAAAAAGAATTTCCTGTCCCTTAACTGTACTGAAATGTTGAAACAGACATCTTTCGGATCAAAAAAGTCCTTAAACTACCCCATAGAAATGAAAGACACTATCTCCTGAAGTACGACCATCAGGAATTCCAGTTTACTGAGCTATTTGTTGAGGCACCTTAGATCTAGCGCCAGCCACCAGAAATATTTAGTATGAGTTTGTGAGGTTGGCACATCTTCTCTTGCACATTTTCTTAACATTTTGCTTATCTCTAAGTTTAGTTCTTTTAGATGTTTGTGCTCCCTCTTCCTTGGAGGATGAAATGATGGTTTCTCCAGGAATTGTAAAGTGATTCCATGTTCTACTATATCCAGTACTCCTTTCTCTGATTTTATCTTCTGAGAAATCTGTACAAGGGGTCTGTCCTGTCTCTTAGCAGCAAGTCAACAGAGAAGAGTAGAACCTGAAGTCAGGCTTGACCTATTTTCCCTCCAAACTCCTTTGCTCTTGTTTGTTGAACTGGCATTGTTGTTGCTTTTGTTGGTTATAGAAAGATGACACAGATCCAGTGTCTATATTGTTGGTTTTGACGAAAACTGGATTCTGGGGAAAAATAGCTTTGGTTTTGGATTCTGTAATATTTGTAAGGCTGACTGTTCTGAGACCGTAACGATCTTGCAGTCTCCCTATCTGCCTTCATTGCTTGAGGAGTCGTGCCTATATTATTGCTAAAGACATTCTGAAATTAAAATACAAGTTCCTAATTTCTGAGTGTGCATCACGTACCTGGAACATGCTCCCAGTCAGTGCCTACGGGCATTTCCTCTGTAATTCCTACCCGCACATGAACATTCCATCGGTTATCAGTGGCCCACAACATCCGATCATTGGGGCTCGAGTGGACACTGATCAGGTTCATACCTACAGGCTAAAACATAAAAACTCTAATTAATTTTAAAATAACTGCACAATATTAGTGATATTAAATCCATTTTCAAATGACACTTTGCTTTAAATTGAGACTGCATCTGCAGGTAGCCTACTCCATTGTGTATTAAAGTTTATATCTAGAAATGTTCTCAGGTAAGAAAGCAACTGGCGGTCCTTCACTGCGGTCCTAGTTGGTGACCTCTCTTCTCTCTGCTTTAGAGCAATTTAGCAGGTTCATTTTCACATATTCATCACCCAGTTCTTAGAAATGAGGGCAGACTGCATGCTTCCAGTGCAGTGGTGGCTGCTAGGGAACGATGGCAGGGGGTGGGATGGGTTTAGAAAAAAAGAAGGAAAAAAACAAGAAAAAAAAACGACGTACCTGCAGGTCGTCGGCTACTGCCTCACTTTCGTCCTCCCTCTGTTCCTGGCTCGCAGCAGCCCCCAGGCACCCAGAATCCGCTAAGCCAATCACTACACTGCTGTCACAAGCATGACACCAGCATTGTGATTGGTCTAAGCGGCCTGTTTGGCCACTCGGGCAGTGCCTGGGACAGTTATATGCCCCGCTGTGCAACACAGCCAGGTGGAGAAATGCTAAGTATGCATGACGGTTTGGCCAGCCAAAAGCGGCCGGCCTAACCATCATGTGCACTTAGAGAGTGCCTACCACTCCTCCTCCCTCTCTGACGAGAGCCCAGTGCACCCTGTCCAAGCCTGGCTCCATATTAAAAATACAATGATAATAACGCTGTGTTATTATCATTTTATTTTTCCTTTGTACTGCTCGGAGAGCAGCGGGGCGACGCTCCTCCGCCTTAGAGGAGGAACCACCACTGTACTAGTGGCGCCTGAGGACAAATTTGCACTCACTCTGGGTGTGATTAGCTGACAGTTAGGTAGGAACCAAAAACTTAAAACTCCTCACTTAAGGATAGTAAGTCGGGGCAAAGCTTTGAGCCCTGCACAGTGACAGGGGCAAGACAATGGGACGCAGAGGCACCCAAGAAGGATTGTGCAGAAAAGAGCACGCTATTCCAGAGATGACTGGGAACATAAAAACAGAAAGCCCATGAATTGGGAAATGGCTCAGGGCAACGGCCATTACCCCACAAAGTGAGAAGCGTGCTGTGGGTGATGGAGAACTCCAGTAGTACCAGTGGAGGTCCAGTTGGAACCTGACTCTACTTTGGAGAAGGCAGGTGAGGGGAGCAGCAAACCTCTTCACAGAGCAGGCAGGTTAGCCATTGTTTCTCTACAAGTTACGGATGTTGGGCTTATTCATTTTAACGTTACCTGGATGAACCTCAGATTGGCAGAAATAAAGGGGAAGGTGAACAGTGCTTATAGTGAGATGAAAAACGTGGGGGGTCTCAAAAGGGATATGATCATAAAACATAACTAGGATCCCTTTGAAAGGGTGGGAACTCTGTAATGAAGGGTGTGGCCTAGTAGACAGGACTAGACACCTGTGCGGCACAAAACAATAAACAAACAGTTCCTTCACAAAATCATGAGCAACAATTTATTTAAATGTATTGAGAACCATTTTTTCTGTGGCACTAGAAATAGTAAGCTTGTAAAGGTTTTTTTTTTTTTAACAGAAAATACTGGTATTTTTAAACCAGTGACACATTTTATGTGCTAGTTACTACAGGCAGCCTATTTCCAAACTCTGCATACAAAAGTCTAGAGGATATTTTTTGGGTTATATTTATCTACCAGCAAAAGGAGCAGTACTGTTCACTTTCGGGTTGAAAATATTATGTAGAGGTAAGACGCCTAATAGCTATCCTATAGATATTTCATTCTGAATATCTTGGTGGCCATCGGAAAGTGAGAAAAAAGTAGCACTGAATGAGGGGCTGAAAAAAATCTATGAGTGACAAGCAGCAATGACAAAGAGCCCCAAAGTCAGAGAGACGAACAGGTTACTTACCTACGTTAACACCTTATCTGGTTGAGACTATCTAGTCACAGATTTCTTACCTTACAATATCCCCAGGCGTCAGACTGGATCTGTAAGTCTACGAGTAGTACACGTCCGTTCCGGTAGGTGGCACTGTTCTGCTTTGTGTCAGCCGCACCAGAAATGACGCATGTGGTACCTCTATAGGCGCCATCTTGGCATGCTGACATCAGTTACTTTCGCAACTTTCCACGCCAAGAGCGTGGTGTCACGCAGAGGACTCATCACTGGCATGGTAAAGATTAAGGCCCTGACAAGGTTGCTTCTTACATCTTAACTGATACACAGAAAGGGTAGGATGGGCGGGTCGGTAAGGAATCTTCGGCTAGAGAGAGTCTCTACCAGATAAGGCGTTTCTGTTAGAGACTTCTAGACACAGATTCCTTGTCTTGCAATAGAAACACAAGCAATACCTCCCCAGAGGTGTGTTTGTGAACCTCATTAGACCAAAACGTCCTGCAGGACCGAACGGGAGCAGTACCCGCCACGACAAACCTGACTGTCCAGGCACAAATATTTTGTAAACATGTGCAGTGATGCCAAAGTCACGGCTTGACAGATGTCCAGGAGAGACACGCTGCGGACTAACACAGTGATCGCAGCTTTGCCTCTGGTAGAATAAGCCCGGAGGTCCTCAGGAGCTGTTTCTTGGCCAATGCGTAGCAGATCTTAATGCACAGGACGATCCATCGCAAGATGTTCAGCTTCTGCACAGCCTTCCCGTTTTGGTCTCCAACATAACCCACGCAGAGTTGACCATCCACTAGACTCTTGTGTGCGGTCATGGTAGAACGATAATGCTCTTCGGGTCCAGGCAGTGGTGTCTATCCTCCTCTTTAGAGGGATGAGGCAGAGCAAAGAAGGTAGGCAGGGTAATGCTCTGGCCTACATGAAAGGGAGTGACAACCTTCCGAACGGAGGAGGCACATCTCCGGAGGACCAGTTTGTCTGCATAAAAGGAGTTGCAGGGGGGGGTACACAGAGAGGCCCTGTAATTCACTGACACCCCCCCCACCCGGCCAATGTAATGGCCACTAAAAAGGGGGCAATGTTGCAAAGGTTTGAAATGGCGCACATCTCAGGAAAGTGAGAACAAGGTTCGGGTCCCAATGAGGCATGGTAAATGGCGGTGGGGGGGGAACGTGCTGCAGACCTTTAAGGAACCTGGCTACAGCAGGTGATTTGAAAAGAGGTGGGTTGGTTCGTCAACCTCAAGAATGCAGAGATTGCAGAAAGATACCATTTGTCAGTGTCAATAGCAGAGGCTTGCTGGGCCAAAGACCCTTGGATAAAGGGGCAGAAAGGGGTTCAAAGTTGTGAAAATCTCAACAAGACACAAACTTATTGCAACAGCAGGCGTATACCGACTTGGTGAATGGACGCTTGGCTGCCACAATAACATCACAGGCTTCGGGCAGAATATCGAAAGCTGTCAACTGTCACCACTCAATCTCCACGAATGCAGGTGCAGGGTGCACAGTATCGGGTGCAGAACCCTCACCTGTTGCGACAATAGATCATCCTGAAGAGACAGCCTGATAAGAGGACTGATAGTCATGCTCAACAGCTTGAGATACCAGGCTCTCTGTGCCTAATCCGGAGCCACAAGTATGACTTGGGCCGGTCACTCTTGATCTTCTTGCGAACCTTGGGCAGGAGTGGTATTGGTAGAAATACATACAGGAGGCAGAAGCTCCATTTCAGATGAAAAATGTCTGTGAGCTAGAGTCGTTTTGGAAACTCCAGCGCGCAAAACTGCTAACATTACACGTTCTTAGCAGTGGCGAAAAGATTTAATCAAGGCCCTCCCCACTGCTAAGAGAGACCTTGCACCATTTCCGTATTAATTCGTGGTCCGCTGTGGCTGTGTTTGTCTGCTGTGGCGTTCAGCTAGCCCACCAGGTGTTGAACCACCAGGGAAATGCCCTGGCTTCCCAGCCATATCCACTTCTTTCATCACCGCTTTCTCGAAAGTTAGTAGTTCGATTGGGAGTGTTGAGTCAGGAGGGGTGAAGGAAGATTTTACTCGTAGTCCTGTGTCCTCTCGCTCTTCCTCAGATGGTTCTTTTCCTTTAAATAAAGCGTGTAACTTGAGTTTTCGAATGAATACCTTCATTTCGGCACAGTTTTAATCTGTCCAGGTTGTTGGTTGGAATAAAACCCAAACCTCCTTCTAGAACAATCCTCTGTGCTGGTATCAATTCATGGTCTGTTAGGTTGACCACTAAGTTATCTTCCGGCTCGTTGATGGTTGGTTGGGCAGTGCGCCTGTCATGCTCCTGGTGGAGACGCGTGACGCCTCGTCTTCTATGGTTGACTAGTGGACATTGCTGCCCCTCCGGTTCCGACCCCTTCGTGGTCCAGGGTGTGTTAAATTTATGTACACCACTTAGTAAAGATTATTATTATATGTAAATACACAGTGGAGGGCTTCGAAACATGTCGACACAGGAGACACTGCTCATTAAAGCATAGTATCTCCATCTCATTCCCCACTTTGAACAATACCAGCTCAAAAGAACATTAAAAAAAACAAATTCCACTGAGCCAAGTATTTTTTAATTTTTCACCATTCACTCACTTCTGACCCTTCCACTCACACTCCTACACCACACATAGTATTGTTTTTCATAACCATTGCTCCCACGTAGTCGTAGGACGCCCCATCCCGCAGCGGGCGGGAAGACCCTGATGATGAAGCATGCCACCAAGGTCCTATTGGTGCGTGAGGGGTATTTAAACAAAGCTGTGTGCTTTCCACCATTGTAGGAGACACACGTAGTCTGAAGAAACACTTCTATACTTTCCCATAAGGGTGGATTCCTTTGTTTTTTTGACAATGCACTCACACTATCACCAGCAAATTAGACACACCAAGAAAAAAACAGTAATGGACTGTATCGAGGGGGGCTCCAACAGATGCAAGGAGATCTTCTCTATCATTAAGGATTTCAGCTCAGCCACTGTCAACAGCACTGCTGCCTCCCAAAAACTCGGCGACAACCTATACCACTTCTTTCACAGCAAAATCGCAAACATCTACAGCAACTTTGCACACCAACCCAACTCCAGAGAACTCATTGCTACCCTACCCACCACCAACCAAGAAGGCCACCTGACAGAATGGACAACCCTCACCAGAAATGAAACCGCAGCAATCATGCGGACCACCCACCCAAGTGCTCCAACTGACCCATGCCCCCACCACATCTACAACCTGGGAACAACACCAATCATCATCACCACCCTGACTCACATTAACACCTCCATCACATATGCCACTTTCCAGGATGAATGGAAACTTGCAGAAATCAACACCCTCCTCAAGAAGCCCAGCGCCAACCTGAATCAACTGAGCAACTTCGACCCATCACCCTGCTCCCCTATCCAGATAAAGTGATTGAGATGGCCATTAAAAAAGTAACTCTCAACCTACCTTGAACTTCATCTTCTAGACAACATGCAATCAGAATTCAGAAATCTCACTCATCGTGGCCACAGACGACATTTGAAACATCCTGAACCGAGGAGAAACAGTGTCCTTCAATCCTGCTCGACCGCTCCGCGGCCTTCGACACTGTCTCCCTTTACACTCTCTGGCTACGAGTATTTTCGCCTATCCACTTGAAGAGACGTGCGCGGTCATAGATTTTCTAGCTGGCGGCTCTTTCGTCTGTTACATCTTTTAACAGTTCAATTACAGCACCGCAACGAAGAGTATCTTAAACGGATCCGCCAACGGCGCGCTTCACTTTTCAAAGCAATTTTAAACGCCGCCTCGACTAACATGGACCCTGTTTAATCCCTTCTCTGAAAACTCCGATCAAGTTCTTTGAGCCCCTTACATTCCCTAACAGTGCTTGATGTTTGATTCTCCTAGAGGACTTTTGTCTCTGTTTGCTCTCACTATCCGTGTGCGACCAGAGATTTCTTGCCGCCATTTTGCCAGCATGATCCGACAGCTATAGATATAGCCGCTACAGGTCCCAGAAAAGTATACTTTAATTCCATACTGTTCGCCCTGAGGAAGGTGGCACCCACTGTTTGGTGCGTTCACCGAAACGCGCGTCGGCGCTTCTTTGAAGTCCAACCATGCCCCTATCACTTAGATGCAACATGGACCTTTTAATATTGTATTGAATGTTTTCTTATGATTTCATTTATACATTGTTCATTGCGGCTGATTTTGAGCCGGTCACTTCCGGGTCATTTTGACCATTTCTTTATTTTTGCAAGTATGAAGTGTGATGTTGGTGTGTTGTGATACCGGTATAAGTTTGTGAATTTGTGTGTAGTTGATGATGTCTGGGACCCTCTAAATTTATGGTCTTTGTATATGTTTTGATGTCTACTTTATTAAGTCACGAATAAGTACGTGTATTGAATACGATTGTCTGAATATCGATCACTGTGAAAAATAAAAGCACTCATTAATTGACTTCTGTTCATGCATTTAAACTGTTTTGTGTTTTTTTCTTGATTAGCCTTAGTTTGAGTGTCAGCCTATTTTTTTAATGATACATTGTACATTCTGGAACAAACAGGTAGAGAACTTTTTCTTCATTATTTATTTAGTATTTTTCCCCTGAGCCTCTACCTACATTTACCTTGCAGGGGTTCCCCTTGTTGTATTGGTTCCCTTTACACTCTCAGCAGAAGACACCACAAGATGGATATATAAGGATCTGCTCTCAAATAGGTCTGTTCCTTCCTCACAGGAAGAACCCAAAGGGTCAGCCTGCCACCCTTCACATCAGAGACCAAGAAACTGATATACAATGTCCCCCAGGGATCGTCCCTCAGCTCTATTCTTTTCAACATAACATCATCCGATCACAAGACATCACCGTCCTCTCCTACGCTGTGGACACCCAACTCATCCTATCCCTGACCGACAAGACAAACACCACCAGAAACAACTTCACCAACTACATGACCATGATGATAGACAGGATGCGAACCAACTGCCTGAAGCTCAACTCCGACAAGATGGAACTACAGGTCTTTGGCACCAAGTTCACCTGGTGGCCGTCGGAGCTAGGACCAACACCCATACCCCCTGACCACGAGAGAAATCTATGAATTATCCTAGATGACAAGCTCAACATGAGTGCTCAAGTCAACGCATTGTGCACCTCCTGCTTCCACGTCCTATGCATGCTGCAGAAGATCTTCAAATGGTTGCCTCAGAACACTAGACGGACCATCAAACAAGCACTCATCACCAGCAGGCTGGACTACAGCAATGCTCTCTATTCCAGAATCTTCAAACAACTCCACAGACTCCAGTCCATCCAGAATGCAGCCACTAGCCTCATACTCAACCTACCATGTCACACCCACATCACACCACACCTCAGGAAGCTTCACTGGCTCCCCGTTCACAAGCACAGCCAATTCAAACTTCTCGCACACACATACAAAGCCCTACACAACAGAGGACCAGAACACCTGGGCATCCATGTTAGACCTGGCATCTTTTGTCTTGTTTCCCCTGTCTTTTTGCTTTCTGACCTCCCCTTTTTGATGGTACATTGGACTTCGTTTTGCTGGGTTAGTGCCTCTGCGCACTTTCTCACTGCTGTTCAGTGTTAAATTGCAAGTGCTCCTTCGGTAAACTGTGTTTATGGATTGGTGTTTTCGTGTTTGGCTTATTTGATTTACTACTAAGTCCCTAGCATAGCGCACTGTATGTGCCCAGGGCTTGCAAATCAAATGCTGCTATGGGGCTTGCAGCACTGTTTGTGCCACCCACACAAGCAGCCTTTCAAAGGTGTTTCAGACCTGCCACTGCAGTGCTTACGCACCTGCTTATCTGGCCAGTGCACCAAATTGCCAGGCCCAAACCTTCCCTTTTCTTACATGCAAGGCATCCTTTGGGTAAGCCCAAGGTACCCCTCTGGACAGGGTGCAGTGTATGTGAAAGGTAGGACATGTCCTGGTGTGTGTGACATATCCAGATAGTGTATTTCATTTTTCACCATTGAAAGGCTATCTGTCTCATAGGATACCGTGGGAGATACTTTGTAACATCTTACAAGTATAACTTCTCATGGGAACAAGATAGAAAGCTGGAGTTTAGGCTCTCAACTCAATTTAATAACACATCTTTTTAGTAAAGATGGTTTTTAAATTGTGTGTTTGAAAATGCCACTTTTAGAAAATGGGCATTTTCTTGCTTAGCCAGCCATGTGTCTCTGCTGGGTTGTGTATTGACAACCTGGCTTTGGAATGATGGGAGCTGGGGATGTACATTCACTGCAGATAGCCACGGGGGTTGAGTTGTGTCTTGCCTTTCCTGGGTGATTCTGAGCTGATCTGAATAGACCTGGGCTGCATTTAGAGTATTGGGAGTAGTTTTCCTTGCACCTGAATAGGCAAAGGAAAATGTGGTACAAATATTGGAGCCCAGACCCCAGAACTTTAGAATTATTTTGGATCAAGGAAACTTACAAGAAGAAGAGCTGGAGAAGCTGTAAAGAGGAACTACCACTTTGCTGTGTGCTTTGCTGTGTTGGCCTGAAATGGCTGCTTCTGTCTTGGGCAGAGAAAGCACTGGACTGAACTTCAGGAACAGCAAAGACTTCAAAGGTCATCTGCTATCAAAACTGGGAATAGTTTTTTGTGCTACTGGTCAAAAGTAAACAATTTCCCTTTAAATATGCTTGAAAGAAAATCTATTTACAGATCATACACCATTCAACCAAAATTCAACCAATATCACCAAGGAGTACAAATCAGTTATATAATCCAGTATATAATTTTAATATTAAAAACCTAACTCCAAAGATACGATATGGCCAGAATGGGGAATGCACTATGCACTTTAGAGTAACCAGAGGGATTAGACAAGGTTGTGTCCTTGCTCCCCTTTTATTTTCGCTATATATCAATGGTATTGATTTTTTACTGCAGAGTTTGAAAGCTGATGCTCCTATCATTGACAGGCGTGTAACCCCAGTTTTATTATATGCTGACGATGCAGTCTTGATCTCTAGGACTGCCAATGGCCTTCAGCTCCTGATAGATAATTTTACAAATTTTAAGACCGATAAAGATCTATCGATACATTTTACTAAGACCTTGGTCATGACATGTGGGAAAAGTAAAACTAAGAGTAGAACCCACTACGTTGAAGGAGTACCCATTGAAAGGACACCGACATTTTCTTTTCTGGGGTTACTTTTTAATTGTAAAGGTACATGGAGCGCACATTTAAATTCATGCAAATTTAAATTTTTGAGGACAAGTGAGGCTATTTTTAGATGCTCCCCAAAAATAGGCAATAAGCCAGTACAAGAAATTTTTAAATGATATGGGAGTAAGTGTATAACAGGGGTATGTTATGGCGGAGCACTATGGGGTATGGCAGACACTTCCCCACTACAAACACTGAAAAATACATTTCTAAGAAGGGTGTTATCGGTTCCTAATTCCACGGCTACCTTTATTGTCCATAGGAAGACAGATGTACCATATCTTAGTGACCTGATTAGCATGTCTGCCCTTATATTGTAGTATCGAATTTGGACAAAGGATGATACGAATCTTACTAAGGAAATAATACGAGATTGCCTCACACTTGATTACTCAAGGAAAATACAATGGCTATAATATATTCATAGTCTTTTAATTGAGTGTAATGTGGCAACTGATTTTAAGGACCACGCGAGTATTCAGATTTATACTAAGGAGGAGTTAAAAAGGAAACTTTTTAAATATAGGAAAAAAATTGGGGAAGTCGAAATGAATACGAAATCATGTGTTAGATCGTACTGTGAAGGGCCATGTTCACCGGGTACCCAGCCATATCTTATTTTTATTAGAAATGTTCAACATAGATTTTATTTAACAAGACTAAGGCTGAGAACGCTCCACTATCAGATAGCATTCCCTAAGATGGGTAGGTGGAGCGCAAATTTTCCTAAGTGCCCGTGTGATGGTAAATCCTCCCAAAGCACTTTGAACTTTTTATTGTTTTGCAATTTTTATAGGGATAATAGGAAATCAATTTTACGCCCACTTTTTATTGTTAATAAATTGTACAATATAAAACCACTTTTTATCAAATTCGTAATTTGGAAAATGTATCGCTATGTAATACATTTATCATTTTTATTCAGTTGGCCATCAAGCGAAGAAAGGATCTTTTATATCTGGAATCTTTGAATTATGAAATTGAATAGACTGCATATTTTAAAATTTGGAAATGTGATCCTTTTTAAATAAGAAAATTACTGTATGCACTTTATTTGTTATCGCCCTATGTGATGATACGCAAAATTGATTGGTTTGTTGTATCTATATCAATGTGGAAAATGTGTCTTAAGTAAACTAATTAGGGTAAAAATGTTCAAGGGAGAATGTATTATTGTGAAATTAATTATGATTATTGTAAAATTTGTGATGAATTGACTTCTTTTTTCTGTAGAATGCTTTTATGGATATATTCCTATATATCAAATAAAGCGTTTTTTGATTTGCATATTAAAAACCAATTAAAAATCGCATTCAATGTTGCAATAAGTAAATCATTCTAAAAGCCAAAATTAAAAATTCATATTATTCCAATGGGTGAATACCATAGACAATTCTTTTGACATTCAGACCCACTAATTGAACAAGAAATCATTGCTCAAACCACCACTATAAAAAAGTCTTGTGTTTAACCAAGGTTGAGTCGATTCAGAGCTTAGCAAATCTGCATCGACGTGTTTCGGTGACTTTAAGTGATCCAACCACCTTCTTCAGGAAAAGACTTGATGTCTCCCTCAAATTGAAATCAGCAATGAAGGTGTGATATCTATCAAATGTTGCTCCTTGTTAACTGGCTCCTCGAGTTCAGATATCACCCACAAATTTCTTCAACAATCTCATCAATATGAAGATCTTAATATTAGGCTTACATTTCTATAGGTACTATTTTGCAGGTCTTCCCAACACCATAGCTGGCCTACGATGCCGCAGTCAGCCAGAACTGTTTGGATTTGTTGTTCACGATGCCATGATAGCCCCGAGCGGAGCTATCGACTTCAAGGAACTGTATTTTGAGTCTATTTTTGCTTATTGATACTTCTAATTACTGTATGGCGGATTTTTTTTCGTTTTTAGTCTTGTTTTGCACAGATAAAATATTGGATATTTTTCTAAAACTGGTGTGGTAGTGTTTTCACTAACTTACTGTTGGTTATGTGCAAATGCTTTACACACTGCCTCTGAGATAAGCCTGACTGCTGGTGCCAAGCTACCAAGGGAGGTGAGCAGGGGTTATTTAAGAAGTGCATCCCCCTTATTCTGACCAGGAAGAAGGGTCCCTACTTGGATAGGGTAACAACCTGCCAACTAGAGATCCCCATTTCTACCAAGCCGCATACACTTTCACCAATCCACCAGACACCTACGCTCTGCCTCACTCTCACACACTCCCTGCATCCGCAAAAACAAAACTGGAGGCCACTCATTCTCCTACTTCACACCCAAGACTTTAAAAGACCTCCCTCAACACATTAGAACTTCCTACATCACTTCTTGAGTTCCGCAAGAAGCTGAAAATCTGGCTCTTCATATAAGCATCTTGGAACCACACACCTTGCGCAAGTGCCTAGATACTCTCTGTGGTTCTCACTTAATCTCAACCTAAACCTAAACTAACCTAACCTTGGTGTTGTGTGTGAACACCTGTACCAGCCTTCCCTTGATCGAAAGGAGAAAGGCTTATAATGCCTCGAGAATCACCCAAATCTCCAACAGGTTGATATGGAGCCTGGACTCTGCCGGAGACCAGAGTCCTCTGAACTCTGCCTCTCCCAGATGGCCACCCCAGCCCAGGTGTGACGCATCTGATTTTGTTGAGGAAGGGATATGGGTCTACAACTGACCCAATTGCGGTTCATTAACCACCACTTCAGGTCTTTGGCAGTTCCCTCTGAGCTCTGGACCATGTCAAAGAGGTTCCCCTGATGCTGCACCCACTGGGCCTTCAAGTCCCACTGCAGAGCCGACATATGCTCAGCAGGCATGTGTCACCAGCAGGATGCAGGAGCTTATAAAGCCCAAAAGCCTCAAGGTCAGTCTCACCAAAATACAGGATAGAGGCTGAAACATCAGAATCATAGCCTTAATATCCTGGACTTGCTGTTTGGGAGGATAGTCCGAAACTGCACTGTATCCAGAACAGCTCTGATGAAAGGGAGCATCTGAGAGGGAGTCTGGTGCGACTTTGGCATATTGATAGTGACCCCGAGTGAGTGCAGAAGGTTTGCCGTAGTCTGAAGGTGGGTGACAACTGCTTGGGGCGAGCCTGCCTTCAACATCCAGTCATCAGGGTCCACTTTGGTGAACACCGAGGGGCGCTGGAAAGGCTGAAAGGGAGCACAGCAAACTGAAAGTGCTCTTGACTCACTGTGAACCTCAGATATCGTCTTTGAGCCGGCAGGACGAGAATGTGGAAATACGCATCCGGCAAGTCCAATGCTACCATCTAGCCTCCCGGGTGTAGGGAAGACAAAACTTTGACGAGTGTGACCATTTTGAACTTTTTTCAAGACTAGGTTGAGAAGGTGCAGATCAAGAATAGGACAAAGTCCTCCGCCCTTCTTTGGCACCAGAAAGTAGCAAGAATAACAACCACAACGTAATTCTGATGTTGGCACCCTCTCTATGGCTCCCTTGGCCAAGAGAGCCCGCATGTCTTGATGGAGCAAGGAGAGATGGTCCTCCATCAGCTGATTGTAAGTGGGTGGCATGGGTGGAGGGGTTGTCACCGAGGGAAGGGAGTAGCCCCTTTGGACTAGCTAGAGTACCCCAAAGTCTGATGTTACCAACGGCCAGTGGGGGAAGTGATGGCTCCCAATGGATACCCATGATTGTCTGAGGGCTGACTTAAGCAGCCTGGAGTCAGCTGCTGCCGGGGGTGTGGTGGACTGACCCGGCTGCTGGTCACCTGTTCCACATGGCCTCTGGGACCCGCACCCTCAGCACAAAAAGGACGGGAAGCCTGCTGGCTGTGGTGGTGTCTGGGAGCGTATGGGTGCGGTTGGAGACCGCTATCGTGACCACAAAAAGGACGGAAGGTAGATTGGGTTAACAAGGGGCAATAGACAAGCCCAAGGACCGAGCTGTAACCCTGCTGTCCTTGAAGCGCTCCAGCGTGGACACCAGCTGGTCTCCAAAAAGGCGAGAGCCATCAAAGGGCATGTCCATGAGGGAAGAATGGACATCATCTGAAAAGCCAGGTGTTTTCAGCCAGGCATGATGCTGCAAGGCCACCAACAATGAAATCGCTCTGCCCAGCGAGTCTGCCACGTCAAGTTCACATCAGATGCTGAACTTAGCCTCATCCCAAATGGGGCTCTCTCTTCCGTAGGCACAGAAGAAGGGGAAACCAGGCCAGTGTCAGGTGAGGTGTCCAACTGACCCACTGGCCTTCCCCTGTTTCTCAACCAGTTGCCCTGTTCCTCAACTGGTTCACCTCCAAATATTTCCAACACCAGGCCTATCCTTCAAATAATGCACAGGTTCTGCTCTGGGAAGAATGTAGTCAGTCGGCGACAGACACTATGGGACAATGCCCATCCAGCTACATGTCGGGGATGACGATAGGGATTGTGCCGCCTAGGAGCTCCACTTCGGATCCAGCAAGAGATTCATGGGGCCCAACTCGCGCCGAAGGCGATCCCTCTTGCTTGGATCCAGAAGGGGCTCCTCTCGCACCCCTGGGGCTCAAAGGTGTTTGAGAGGGGCTCGACCACCCAAAGATGAGGTGCATGGCCTAATAGAATTCTTTTAGTTGGAAGGGGGTCACTCCTGTTCCAGGAAAATCGGGGAAGCGCGTAGCGGACTCAGGATCAGGTCCGTCCACTCATGGGGCCTAGAGTGCAGACGTTCCCTAATCTCATCGAATGACTGACGGCATCGGTGAAGCCGGTTGAACTTCTTCAACTTCTTGGGTTTGTAGCACTTCACCGAGGCCATCAGACCCAGCAGCCGCAGGACCAACCTGACCGAAACTCGGGACAAAGGCTGAAAGATCGGAATCAGAGCCTGAATATCCCGAACCCGCTGTTCTGGAGGATAGACCCGAAACAGCGCCGAGTCCAGAACCCCTCCAATGAAAAGAAGCTTCTGGGAGGGACTCAGATGCGACTTCGGCACGTTGATGAAGAACCCCAGCAAATGCAGGAGGTCGGCTGTAGTCTGGAGGTGGGAGGCGACTGCCTGGGACGAGCCCGCCTTCAACAACCAGTCGTCGAGATAGGGGAAGACTGAAACCCCTAATCTGCGCAGATGAGCTGTGACCACCGCCATCACTTTCGTGAACACCCGAGGGGCACTGGTGAGGCCGAACGGGAGCACGATAAACTGAAAGTGCTCTTGGCCTACCGTGAACCACAGGTAACGCCGGTGGGCCGGCAGGACGGGGATGGGAAATACGAGTAGTGCAAGTCCAACGCTACCATCCAGCCTCCAGGGTCCAGGGCAGCCAGAACCCGAGCTAAGGTGAGCATCTTGAACTTCTCCTTCCGGAGGAAGGCGTTGACACTCCTGAGGTCCAAGATAGGGCGTAGGCCCCCTTTGCCCTTCTTGGGAACCAGAAAGTAGTGGGAGTAACAACCCCGACCTACTTCTGGGCCAGGAACGCGCTTGATGGCCCCCTTGGCCAAGAGGGCCGTAACTTCCTCCTGCAGAAGTTGCAAGTGATCCCCCTACATGCAGTGGTACTGCGGTGGCATGGCTGGAGGAGTCACCTCGAAGGGGAGGGAGTAGCCCCTTCGGACGATTTGCAGCACCCACATGTCTGATGTGATGGTATGTCAGTGGAGCAGGTGATGGCGAACTCTGCCTCCCACTGGCGTGGAATAGTCCTGAAAGGTCGGACTAGGAAGG
Source organism: Triturus cristatus (assembly GCF_964204655.1). NCBI lineage: Eukaryota > Metazoa > Chordata > Amphibia > Caudata > Salamandridae > Triturus > Triturus cristatus. The sequence continues at coordinate 858,349,920 of NC_140592.1, forward strand.
CTTTGAGGCAGATGCTGCGGGAGCAGATGTGGGCTGACCGGCTCTCTGTCCCCCTGCTCCGCCTCGGCGGAATCCACGTCCGCTACCGCGTTGAGGCTGGTTCTGCGGCCTGTAGCTAGATGGACGTGCGGGGGCGCCCATTCCTTGGCCACGAAAGGGGCGAAAAGCGGAAGTTTGCGGGCACGGTGCCGAGAGGCCTAAGGACTAGGCCATAGCCCTGGAGTCCTTAAAGCGCTCCAGAGCACTATCCCCTTTGTCGCCAAAAAGGCGACGGCCATCGAAGGGCATGTCCATGAGTGTGCTCTGGACATCCCCGGAGAAATTAGTGGATCTCAGCTAGGCGTGGCGACGAATCGCCACCGTCGTCGCAATTGCCCTACCTAGCGAGTCCGTGGTGTCAAGCCCACATCGAATGGAGTACCGTGCTGCATCCCGCCCCTCAGCAAGAGCCTGGGCGAGCCGTGTCTGGGCCTCCTCCGGACACTGGAGCAGCACGTCCACCACCGTATCCCACAAGGAGTGGGTGTAACGGTCCAAAAGGCACGCGGTATTAATGGACCGCAACCCCAAACTGAGGGAGGAAAACAGTTTCTTCCCAAACTGTTCCTGCCTTTTGGATTCCCGATCCGGAGGAGCGGACGGGAAGGCGGTCTGGGACGTAGAGGCTGGGATAACCAGACTCTCAGGGGTGGGGTACACTGACAGAAAGCTGGGGTCGCCCGGAGGAGGGCGGTGGCGCCAGGCCACGTTCCGGTCCACAGGAGTGACTGTGGAGGGCTTGGACCAGGTGCCCATCAGTGAGTGCCTCATTGAACTGCAGTAGAGGCTCCGAAGAGCTTACTGGCAGTTGAAGCACTTCAGTGAGGAGGTTAGTCCTCACGGCTGCTGCAGGGAGCTCCAGGTGAAGGGCTTCGGCAGCCCTGCGCAGCACCATAGCATAGGTTGCACCCTCCTCCGTAGCCACGGAGGGAAGAGCGATGAAGCCAGTGTCAGGCGAAGTGTCGAGACCACTGGCGTCCCCCAGCTTGTCTGCCCAGTCCTGACTAAACTGCCACTGCTTTGCCAGAGGGTCCTCAGACCCCTCCCAGTAGTCCCCATCATCCGTCTCCTGGTAGACAGGTAGAAAGGACGGAGCGGAGCGGTAGATGAAATGCTCATCCATCAGCGCCAGAGACGGCACCGGGCAGCGCCGCTCCGACGCCGGACCTGGAATAAAACTGGGGACGACGTCGTCCTAAGACGGTGCCGGGGACGGCACCATATGGGTCGGCGCCGGCGCAGGGGTCGTAAGGTCAACTGGCGTCGAACGGGATCCAAGCCTGGATCCCACAGGGGCCTGCGGGATCCTGGCCTGGATCACACAGGGGCCTGCGGCGTCGGGACCGAGGTCGACGATGGGGCCGAAGCCGCCGAATCGCTAGGCCTCCCAGTTGGGCCTGCGGGCCCGAAGGTGCGCCGTCAAGCCTCGACGGCGGAACAAGACTCCTCATGGCCACGAGGAAGTCCCGAATCTCGCCCAAAGTCGCATTAGGCCCAGGGACCGGATGCGACTCCTGCGGCTCCAACGCAGCCGCTCGGGTGGTGCCACCCTCAGCCGAGTCGCGCAAGGGGAGTCAGAAGAGCGATGTCGCCTCTTCGCTTCTTCTTACTGTGCCTCGACTTACCTGAATGCGAGGACTTCGAACCCGACGAGCGGTGACGACTTCGGCTCCGCGACCGGTCCCTCGACCTCCTCCTCGACCGGGACCTTGAGCGGCGCAGAGCAGACTGCTGGAGCTCGAGGAGCTTGCCTTCTTGTCGGGGCACGGCTGGTCATCATGGTCGGCCCCAAGGCAGTAGAGACACCGACGGTGGTGATCCGTAACCAACATCAGTCGGTTACAGGCGTCGCACGGCTTGAAACCGGGCATCCCTACCGGCACTAGGAGTCGAGGTCAACTCGAAAGAAGAGAGCAAAAAAGTCCAAAAGGTTTAGTCAAAATATGACTAATGGGTATGCTCTTCCTGGATCTGCGCTTACTGGCGCGGAAAAAAGAAGAACTGACGTCAGCACGTGAGGTCGGCGTCTAAGCACTCCGATGACGTCATCCCGGCGATCATGACGCAGACGACGGACGCGGAGCAGCAGACGACACCTAGCGACGTGCAAGGGTATTGCTGACGAAAAATCTTTCCGGATCTAGCCTGACGCCTGGGGATATTCTAAGGTAAGGAATCTAACTAACGTGTTTCTTTCAGATGGCCACAATAGGGAGCTCAAGGTGGAGAGCCTCTGCTGCCCTACGCAACACCACTGAATAAGTAACACCCTCCTCCATAGCCACGGTAGAAGGAGACAGTGCGCGAGGTTCTGGAGAGAAATGCAGATCACTGGCGTCTTCCAAATCCTATGCCCAGTCTGGGTCTAACTCGCATTGGGCTGCAAGAGGGTCTTCAGACCCCTCCCAGTTCTCCGTAACCTGCTGGGCAGGTGGAAAAAAAGAAGGAGGATGGAGAAAGGGATAACAATTCCCCATCGGAATCGACGTCGATCGACACCGGTTTAGCATCGTCTCCATGTCGGGGTGGAAGCCGGGGGCGACATCGGCCGGGGAGCTGGCCGACGCCGGCGGTGGTGCTGTAGACGTCGATGCTGGTGGAGGTCGTACAAGGTCAACCAACATCGGCTGGGAACCATGTATGGATCCATGGGGGCCTCGCAGCGCAGAGGCAGGAGCCATCGACGACGTCGGGCCAGAGCCATCGACGAAGGGCAAGGACCCCCAATCGGACCCGTGGGCCCGAAGGCGCACCGGCGGGGCCCGACAGGCCAATGAGACGGGCCATGGCTGACAGAAATTCCTGCAGCTGAGCCGGAGTCGCCAACGGACCCGGGAAAGGCGGGTAGGCTGTCGGCAACTGTGTAGGCTACAACGGAGTCGCGGGGGTGGCACCACCCGTACCCTCAGCCGTGTCGCACGACAGGCTAGGAGAACAGCGACGGCGCTTCTTCAACTTCTTGTGCTTTGTCTTACTTGACCCAGAGTGCGCAGACTTCGTTGAACGATGGTGGCAGCTCCGCGACCGGTCCCTCGACCTCCCACGGGACCGGGACCTTGAACGGAGCGGAGCCGAATCCTGGGCCACAAACAACTTTCGGGACCGCTCCCGCAAAGTTTTCGGAGTCATGGCCCGGCAGTCGGGACACGACGTGGGTCATGGTCGCGCCCCTAGCAGTAGAGACACTCGCGGTGCGGATCCGTCACCAACGTCATGCGGGGACAAATCCCGCAAGACTTGAAACTGGGCATCCCTATAACACCAGGAGTCAAAAACTCAAAAAAGACAGAGACAAAAGTCCCAAAAACTCAGTCAAAAATTGACTGGGGGTACCGCTTTCTCTGGATCTGCGCTTGCTGGCGCAGAAAAAGAAAGAACGGACGTCAGCGCACGAGGGCGGTATCTAAGTAGCTGCCGCAACATCATCTCGGCGATCACGACGCCTCCGACGGACGCGGAGCCGCACGACGCCACCTTCCGACACGCAGGGGTACTGCTGACAAAAACTTTACGGATCCAGTCTGACGCCTGAGGGTAATTCTAAGGTAAGAAATCTATCACTAACTTGTCTCTTTCAGATGCTTAGAATGGTCTACACACTGGCGGGAAGGTATGAAACCGGATTGATCTGGGTCTACAAGACCCGGCATTATGGTGATGTGCTAACATGCTAGCAAACAACTTCGTGTCCACATTTAGAGAGAAATGGGCCTATATGACCCACAGAGGGCTGGGTCATATAGACCTCTGTGATCCCTATCCCGCCAAACTCATGGTTCGCGCAGCTGTTGCCATTAATCCTCTGGTGAACCATTTGATTAATGCATCACTGGCTTCGGCCTCAGTTCCTTCTGCCTGGAGGCAGGCACTGCTGGTCCCTCTTCTCAAAAAGCCGACTCTGGACCCCCACATCCCGTCCAGTTATCGTCCTATTTCTCTACTCCTGGGTATTGCCAAAGTATGTGAAAAATTTGTTAATAAATAGCTGACCTCCTACATCGAATAGCAGGGTCTGCTGCATCTGGCTCAACCTGGGTTTAGAGCTTCATACAGCACTGAGTCTACCCTGGTGGAAATCATGGAGGCCATCCGGGAGACCTTAGATGCTGGGGGCAGGGTTGTTTTGGTCCTGTTGTACCTAGCTGCTGCCTTTGATACTGTCCCCCACGCCCTTCTCCTGGCCCGATTGCAAAGGTTAGATATCATCGGTGCCGCATGGGAATGGTTAAAATCCTTTCTTGATGGTAGAACCCAACAAGTATGGATTTCCCCTTTTGCGTCAACTACCCAAGCCCTTCAGACAGGGGTCCTGCAGGGATCAATATTGAGGCCAGTGTTGTTCAATATTTACATGACCCCTCTAATCCAGCTGGCCGAGGACCTTGGTGCAAAAGTGGTTGCTTACGCTGATCATACTCATCTTTTATTCACCTGGAAAAAGCATGAGGCCGCTACCACCCATGTCAGAGCCTGCCTGCTGTGTTCAATTGGTTCACGTCTGCACACCTGAAATGTAACGAAGACAAAACAGAGATTTTGTTCTTTGGGGAGTTTGTTTTGGCTCGAGATCTGGCCTGATGATGCCCCTCGGCCCTCACCTTCGGGCCTCCCAGTGAAAAATCTTGGTATCTGGTTTGACGAAAAGGAATATGCTACTTACCAGTATGCATCTGTTCTTGGCATGTAGAGCTGCAGATCTATACACTGTGCATAGCTCGCCATCTGGTGTTGGGCCCGGATGTTTGCAGTTTGTTTTTCCTCTTGGAAAGTCTTTGGAAGTCACGAGTTCGGTGACTCCTCCTTTGGTTCGTATTGCGCATGGGCTTCGGCTCCATCCTCAGATTGTTTTTCGCCAGCAGGGAAAGATGGAGCGTAGTAGTAACAGTAAAGAAACCCATGTGTATTGTATCTAAATAAGATAAGACTGGAACGGATACAGGTAGCCGGGGAGGCGGGTGGGCGTGTATAGATCTGCAGCTCTACATGCCAAGAACAGATGCATACTGGTAAGTAGCATATTCCGTTCGAGGCATATGAGCTGCAGATTATACACTGTGCATAGATTATATAGCAGTACCCAACCCTAGCAGCGACCACCGGCATCCGTTGCAGTTGTTTGAAACAGTGTTTTTAGTACAGCTTGGCCCACACTAGCTTGTTGCTTGGTTTGCACATCTACACAGTAATGTTTTGTGAAGGTGTGCGGTGTTGACCATGTCGCTGCTTTGCAGATGTCATCTAGTGGTATGTTCCCTAGGAAAGCCATAGAAGCCCCTATCTTCCTTGTAGAGTGGGCTTTAGGGGGAAAAGATAGCGTTCGTTTTGCTTTGTGGTAGCAAATCTGTATGCATTTTACAATCCACCTAGCTATCCCTGATTTAGAAATAGGGTTGCCTTTGTGTGGTGGGGAGAAGGAGACAAATAGCTGTTTGGTTTTCCTGAAAGGTTGTGTCCTTTGGATGTAGTAAAGCAAAGCCCGTTTAACATCCAGTGTGTGTAAAGCCCTTTCCGCAACGGTTTGGGGTTGCGAGAAAAAGACTGGTAATTCTACCGACTGGTTTAGATGGAATGGAGAAATGACTTTGGGTAGAAATTTGGGGTTGGTGCGGAGTACAACCTTGTTCTGATGCATTTGGAGAAAAGGTTCCTGTATAGTGAGTGCTTGTATTTCACTAACCCTTCTGAGGGAAGTGATGGCCACTAGAAAAGCTGTTTTCCATGTGAGAAATTGCAGCTCACATTTATGTAATGGTTCGAAAGTGGGTCCCATTAACCGTGTGAGGACTATATTCAAGTTCCAGACAGGTGAGGGTGGTACTCTGGGTGGAATTACTCTTTTGAGGCCTTCCATAAAGGCTTTGATGGCAGGCACTTTGAAAAGTGAGAGGTGCTGCCTGTTCTGTAAATAAGCAGCAATTGCAGCGAGGTGTAACCGAATGGAAGTATATGCTAGGTTACACCTTTGTAAATGGAGTAAATAACAAATAATGTGCTGTATGGATACATTTAAAGGATTGATTGTGTTGTTGTGGCAGTAAACAACAAATCTTTTCCACTTGGCTGCATAGCACGCTCTAGTAGTAGGGCGTCTAGCTTCCCTGATAATGTTCATGCAATCAGAGAGAATGTTAGGGTATCCGAATTCAAGGACCTCAGGAGCCAGATCGCAAGGTTGAGCTGAGCTGGGTCCGGGTGCCTGATCTCTCCATGGTTCTGGGTTAGGAGGCATGGTGAGAGGTGTAGCTTTTGGTGTGGTACTACTGAGAGTTCCAGCAGTGTGGTGTACCACAGTTGTCTGGCCCATGTTGGAGCTACTAGGATCAGCATTAGGGAATGCTGTTGTAGCTTTCGCACCACTAATGGAATTAGTGGGAGAGGTGGAAAAGCGTATGCAAATTTGTTTGACCAGTTCATCCATATCGCATTGCCTTTGGACAATGGGTGTGGATATCTGGCGGCGAAGCTTGGGCATTTTTTGTTTTCGTGGGTGGCGAATAGGTCTATGTGTGGATGCCCCCACTTCTGAAAGAACGGGTGAAGAACTTGTGGGTGAAGTTCCCACTCGTGGATCTGCTGTGTCTGCCTGCTGAGCAGATCTGCCACGGTGTTTTGGACTCCTGGGACGTGTTGGGCTAGGAGAAAAATCTTTTGTGGAATTGCCCATCTCCATATGCTCTGTGCTAATTGAGAGAGCTGTGGAGAGTGTGTGCCCCCCTGTTTTTGAATGTAGTACATGGCAGTCATGTTGTCTGTGCGAATGAGGACTGCCTTGCCTGAAATCTGCGTCTGGAAGGATTTTAGGGCGAAGAAGATCGCCAGTAACTCCAGGTGGTTGATGTGGAGTAACTTCTGTTGCGGCATCCATGTGCCTTGTGCTGTGAGATGTAACAGATGAGCTCCCCAGCCGGAGAGCGATGCATCTGTTGTTAGGATTATATGTGGGACCGGGTCCAGGAACGGTCGACCTCTGGAAAGGTTTGTGGTGTTCCACCACTACAGAGAGCGATGGGTGCGACCGTCTACCAACACCAGATCTGTCAGTTGTCCCTGGGCCTGGTTCCACTGGCACGCTAAGCACTCTTGGAGTGGACACATTTGGAGTCTGCATGGGGCACTATAAAGATGCAAGAGGCCATCATCCCTATGAGCTGCATAAACACTCTTGCTGGGAGAGAGTGTTGACATAGGAATTTTTGACGCAGTGCCTGTATTTTTGCAATCCTGGCAGGATTGGGATAGGCTATGGATTTTGAGGTGTCTATGGTGGCTCCGAGATATTGTTTTGTGTGTGAATGAACCAGGTGGGATTTTTGATGGTTCACCGTGAAACCTAGCTGGTGAAGTAGTTGGACCGTAGCGGCGGTATGTTGCACACATTGTTGGTAGGACGTGGCTTTTATCAGCCAGTCGTCCAGATACGGGAAGACGTGAATGTGCTGTCTTCTGAGGTGTGCAGCCACTACTGCTAGGCACTTGGTGAAAACTCTTGGAGCACCTTGAACTGGTAGTGTTGTCCGTCCACCACAAATCTGAGGTACTTTCTGTGAGACTAGAGTACTGGGATGTGAAAGTATGAGTCTTTCAAATCCAGAGTGGTGAGAAAATTGTTCTGGGAGAGGAGTGGAAGAACCTCTTGAAGGGTTACCATGTGAAAATGGTCTGAACGTATGTAGGTGTTTAGAGGTCTGAGATCTAGGATAGGTCGTAGAGTCTCGTCCGTCTTTGGAATCAGAAAGTACAGGGAGTAGACCCCTAAATTTTGGTGATTTATGGGGACCTGCTCTATTGCTCCTTTTTGCAGGAGGGAGATCACCTCTTGTGTTAGTACGCAGTATGTTCTTGAGACATAGGGCGGTGCCTGGGTGGAATGTTTGGGGGGGTAGATGTTAATTCTAGGCAATACCCTGACTGAATAATTTGTGTCACCCATCTGTCTGAGGTGATTGTCTCCCAGACGTGAAGGAAATGTTGTATTCTGCCTCCGAGCAGAGTGGAATGGTCTGGAGGGAGCGGGGGAAAGTCATTGGGCAGGAGGTGTGGCAGAGCGGGCGGTATTTGTCTTGCCTCTGCCCTTATTATTATTGCCTCTATATCCGCCTCTTTTATAACCCTTTGTGAAGGTAGATTGAGGAGGGGATTTGTAGGACGTGGATGCACTATCCGAGGAGTAGCCTCTGCCCGTGCCCCGAAAGGAAGAGCGGCGAAAGGAGCGCCTGGGAGTATGTGACTGCAGGGCTCCCATGGATTTCACCGTGTCTGTATCTTTTTTCATCTTTGAGGGCTTCGTCTACTTTGGGGCCAAATAGGTGATCTTGGCCGAATGGGTGGTTTAATATAGAGTCTTGTACCTCCGGTTTAAACCCTGAAACTCTGAGCCAGGCATGGCGACGGAGAAGGACACTGGTGTTTATGGCCCTGGAGGCTGTATCTGCTGCATCTAGGGCACAGCGTATCGAGGTATTAGTTATTGTTTTTCCCTCTTGAATCAGTTCATTAGCCCTAGTCTTGTACTTTTCAGGGAGATGGTGCATGATGGTCTCTAGCTCATCATAATGCGCCCTGTCGTATCGGTCCAACAGTGCTTGCGTATTGGCGATACGCCATATATTAGCAGCTTGTGACGCAGTGCGCTTCCCTGACGCGTCTAGGAGCTTGGACTCTTTGTCAGGTGGGGGTGCTTCGCCTGACGCCTGAGAATTTGAGCGCTTCCTAGCTGTAGATACCACTAGGGAATCCAATGGTGCAGGGCCTTTAATGTAAGAAGGGTCTGTGGGGGCGGCTTTGTATTTCTTCTCTATACGAGGGTTTAGGACCCTGGCCCTGACTGGGTCTTTAAAAACCTCAGGTGCATGTTTAATTACGCCCTTTAACATAGGTAGAATGGCAGTAGACCTATGTGCATCGTCAAAGGTGTCTAGGAGAAAATCCTCCTCCACTGGGTCAGTATGTAACTCCACCCCGTGGTAGTGTGCCACCCTTTGTAACAAATGGTGAAAGCCCAAGGAATCTTCAGGTGGGGATGGCCTAGATGGGTAAAGGTCATCCTGTGGGACATCTGGGATGTCCGGATTGTTATAATCATCCCATGGGTCTGGAGATCCAGTAGGGGTGGGGTCTTGTGGCACATCTGCTGGATCATAATAAGGGTCTCCCAAATCGTCTGGGACAGAAGACAAGGTGGGGGAACGATGAGGTGGAGGGGGTGGAGGTGGAGAGGGTGGAGGAGGTGGAGGAGGTGGGGAAGGCACCCTGAAAGGAGAGGTAGCAATGTCCTTTCTCTTTGGAGGCAGAGGTGGAGCTGGTTTGTCCAAGTGTCTCTTTTTTGAAGACAATGTCAAGTGTCCAGTTTTTGGATCCTTGGTGAGTGTTTTTTGCAGACGATCCGGTGTGAAAAGTTCCTGCGACACTGGTTGTTCGGTCGGCGCCGAAGTTTTCGGGGCCGACGGCTTTTTAGGCTTATCGAAGCTGTGCTTTTTTGGTCGGTGCCGAAGAAGGCCTCGGCACGGAAGTGTCGGTGCCGAGGGTCTTGTGATGTTTGGTCGGCGCCGGAGGAGCAGGTTTCGACACCGAAGCCTTCGGTGCCGAGTTCGGTGTGGAGGTGGAGGCCGATTTTTTCTTCGGTGCCGAAGGGTGTTTTTCGGCACCGGTGGTCGGCTGGCTCGAGCCCGAGCTGCCGGAAGGCTTAATAGGCTTCTTTACCGGGCCCGAAGGTGGGGTGTGAGAAGCAGTGTCCTTGGTCTTGCCTAGGCCCGGAGGCGAAGGTGTGACTGAAGCCTTTTTAGGTATTGGCGGGGCGTGGGAGGGGGTATTGTACTCACGACCCGCTGCGCCGGGGTGATGTCCTCCACATCTGAGTCGTCGGCCTCCGAAGCGCTGACGAGGTAGTCGTCCTCCTGTTCGATGTCCTGCTGTCCCGGACCTTCGACGTCCTCCCCGAAGATGTCGACTGGAGCGGTGGTCGAGGAGTGCGCCATGTTGCGTCTAACCCGTCGATCTCGAATGGTCTTTTTTGAGCGAAAAGACTTGCAGGCGGGACAGTCTCGGGCCTCGTGTTCTGGGGAGAGGCAGAGGTTGCACACCTCATGAAGATCTGTGTGGGGAAACTTGGACCCACATCGAGGGCACTTCTTGAAGGGAGTTCTTTCCATCAGCCGAGACCGGAGCCGGAATAGGCCCGAAGGCCGCCGTCGACGACCGGAATCGAAGAAGTGCCGAAGAGAAGGTGAGTAAGATGATTTATTATCTGAAGAAGCTCGATGAGCGAGGATTTTTACGTCGATCGTTGAACTGGGAAGTTCGGAACCGGAGCGCGAAGTATTACATCCGAGCCCGATGGCGGAAAAAAACAATCTGAGGATGGAGCCGAAGCCCATGCGCAATACGAACCAAAGGAGGAGTCACCGAACTCGTGACTTCCAAAGACTTTCCAAGAGGAAAAACAAACTGCAAACATCCGGGCCCAACACCAGATGGCGAGCTATGCACAGTGTATAATCTGCAGCTCATATGCCTCGAACACTCAGTTTTGGTAACCAGATCAGCAAACTGACAGGCACCTGCTTTGGTATCCTGAAGCTCCTTAGAAAATGTTTGCCCTTGCTGACTCTCTCTGCCAAAGAAACGGTCGTTCTGGCCTTAGTCACCTCCCGTCTCGATTATGCTAACGCATTGTATGTTGGTCTTCCTGGCTACCTCATGGATAAGCTGCAGGTAGTGCAGAATGCCGCTGCTCGGCTGCTGTTGGACTTACCTAAACAAACCAGTAATAAGCAGCATTTGCGCAACTTGAATTTCCAGCCGGTAAAAGCTAGGGTCATGTTCAAGGCTCTGGTTACGGCCCATGCCGCGCTCTACGAGTATGGCCCGGTCTATATAAGGAACCGTTTTTCGTTCTATGTCCCGGGCAGACTCTTGCACTCCTTGAACACGTACTGGCTTCCACACCCAGAATTAGTCTGAAAAGAAAGGGGGGCAGCTCCTTGGCCTATTTAGCTGTGAAGTCTTGGAACTCTCTTCCACCTGATCTGCATAGCCTTCAGAATTCTACTCAGTTTAGGAAAAAACTCAAAACATTCCTATTCAATTAAGTTGGTTTTTCCTTTGCCACTATTTCTGTACTCTGTTTCTGCTTTCTTTTGGACTCGCGCCGGGACACTCTTCCAATAACTGCGTGCATTATAAATCACTGCTAACATAACCGAAATGATGTCTTCCAGCATGGTATCCGCCAAAGAGCCCGGTTCAGAAAAATAATTAAAAAGACAAGTGAGTAAAGGAACTAAGTCTTGGCAAAACGTCTTCGAAAACGGGGCACTGAAACCGGAGAATTTCAGTGATTTTAGGTGCGCTATGGCCGATACCACTTCTTCCACACGGATAGGCTGATCAAGAGTGCTAGACTCCTCAGCAGGTAGAGGGATCAGAGCAATAATGTGGAGATACCCCACGGGGTCGCCAACAGGGCCATAGGTAGATGAATAAAGACAGGCATAGAAGGCCTGAAAAGCCGAGACAATACCCTCATCGCTGCTGGATTCCGAGTTGGGACCAGTGCGGATAGTTTTTACTGAACCTTTGTGTACTTTACTGCGGCAACGGTGGGCCAACATGAGACAGCAGCAATTGCTGCCAAGGTAAAAAAAAAAAAAACATTTTTTGTAAACAATTTTTATTAGAATCAAATTGCAGCGACACTGACATCTCTGGCAAATGTTCATAAGATTACAGCATTGCATTACCAACCATCAACCCCGCAGGAGCCCAGTGGAGTACACTCTGGAAACATCTGAATATTCATTGTGAGGGTTATTTCTGCGTCCCCAGGTCAGGAAATATTACCGGTCCACCCTAATCATAGCTGTCCCCGTTATTCATCGTAGTAGCCTCATCCTCTCCCTCAATCGCCAACAGTCTCTCCCTCCTCAATTCCATCGTAGGCGAAACACATATCTCTCCCCTATATTTATTCCATCGCCCCCATTTATGATCCCATTTCCGTGGACATCCTCTTCCCTTGTATACAGTTTTGTCGGCAATCATGGCATGGTCCATATCTTTCACCCAATCTCTCAGTTGTGGTACGGTATCTATGCCCCACTTCTGAGCAATGTTCCGCTTTGCTAAACTCCACCCCATAGTGGCCCACGATTGTTCAGCTTGTGTGAGGTCTGTTGCTTCCCAGACGTTGAGGAGACATAGTGTGGGAGATGGATGTATAGGTTTGTCACAAGTCCTAGTCAATTGTCTGGTGATGTCTGTCCAGTACTGTTGTATGTGGGGGCACTCCCACAGGATATGCATGAATGTACCGGTCTGATTACAGTGTCGGAGGCAGAGTGCATCAGGTCTCCTGCCCAATCGGCATAGCAGTGTGGTGTCGAAATATACTCTATGGAGAATTTTAAGTTGTACCAACCGAAGTCGCATCAGGGTGGCCACTTCTCGGGGTGAGGCCACTGCCTCTGACCAGTCCTTATCTACCATTTCTCCCAGGTCAACCTCCCAACTCGCCCGCAGCTTCAACATCGAGTTGATCCGATTATTGATCAGTTTCTTGTATGTAAGGGAAATGGCCTTGCGAGCCATAGGATCCAGCAAGAGCCTGTCTTTAAAAGGAGAGGAGTCCGGAAGGGGGGCATTTTTGGGAGTGTGGAGTCTATGGCATGACTGATCTGAAGATACCGGAAATGTTCCGATGGTGCGAGCTGATATTTAGTTTGGAGATCCGTAAATGAAGCCTTCCTGCCCTTTACCCACATATCACCCACAGTGGAGATTCCGATCGTGTCCCATTTATCAAACCCCGCAGAGGTACTGAGTCGTCCCAGAATGTCTGGTTCCCATAGAGGGGTAGCCTTCGTTAGGTGCCCCTGCCAACCCAACCGCTGCTGCACCCCATGCCACACTTCCACCGTACGCGCTGTAGGGCCGGTCAGGTGTAATTTCCTAAGATTAGTGTACAACGCCATGTTGTAGCCTCCCCTCCCCATTAGCCAATGGTCAGTGCGAAAGCTGGGATCATCATGTCGCCCGAACACCCTTTGATTGATGGCCGTGAGTTGTGAAGCCTGATAGTAAAGGCGTATATCTGGCAATCCAATACCCCCATCATACCATCCCATAGTGAGCTTGTTTATGGCTATCGGAGGTGGCTTATTGTCTCACAATAACTCTCTCACTGCCGCCTCGATCTGTAAAAAATAAGTGTTAGGAACAGGGTTAGGGGTGTTTTGCAAGGAGTAAAGAAAGCGCGGCAGAGCGAGCATTTTGAATAAAGACGCACGTTCCAACAGCGTGAGAGGGAGCATCTTCCAATGTGTAACATCCGAGCGAAACCACTGTAGTGGCCCCAACAGATTATGTTAAAAAAATAGTGTGGTATTGGTTGTTATAAAAATCCCTTAAGATCAAAAGCCCTCGGAAGCCACCAGGATATCTTACCCTCCAGGACTTTGTGGGAGATCTCCCCAAAGGGGGCACATCTGGGATTTAGACCAGTTTATCTGGTACCCAGAGTGCGCCCCGAAAATATGAAGAATATGCAGTACGCGGCAGAGTGCGCGCGCCGGCGAGGCGAGATAAAGCAGAATATCATTCGCGTAAAGTGATATACGGTCTTCGTGTTCATTCGTCCATTTAAGGCCCCTGATATCTGGGTCTCCCCTTATCCAAACCGCCAGAGGTTCAAGAAACAGGGCAAAAAGGAGCGGATATAACGGGCATCCTTGTCTAGTGCCTCGACACAGGGGGAAAGGAGTGGAGCGATGGTTATTTACTGAAACATGTGCCATGGGTCTTGTGTACAGCAGTTTGATCCACCCAATGAACTTGGGTCTGAACCCAATGCGGGCAAGAACTGCAAACAGATATTCCCAGGGTATGGTGTCAAATGCCATTTTTGCGTCAAGTGCAAGCAAGATCCCTTCTTCCTCCAACGTGCCTACACGGCCCAGCACACCATGTACTCGACGCAGATTACGTGTTGTGTTCTGTCCTGGCATAAATCCCGACTGGTCTGGGTGAACCAGGTCGGCGAGATGGGGAGCAGTCTGGTAGCCAATAGTTTGGCTAAAATTTTGGCTTCTACTGTAATCAGAGATATTGGTCTGTACGAGGCGCACTCATCTACCGGTTTACCAGGCTTGTGGATAACCACAATGGTAGCCGCCCGAATATCTGCTGGGAGGAGGGTATTTTCATAACTTTCATTATATAGATTGAGCAAATGCGGTGCTAGCTTGAAAGCCATAGGTTTGAGTAGCTCAATAGGGAGCCCATTAGGGCCCATCGCTTTACCCGCGCGAATGTCCTGAATTACTTTCTGAATTTTCTCAACCGAGATGTCAGCGTCCAACGCCGACTTACCCTGTTCGGAGATACTTGTTACCCAGATAGTAGCAAGGAGTTCCGCAGCCATCGAAGCTTGTGAATCATGCGGAATACCATATAAATTTTTGTAATGGTTCGCAAAAGTCTCAGCAATCCCCTGAGGGTCTGTAATCAGATCGTTATCAGGCCCCCTAACGGTACGCACCCACCTCGCCGACTGCTCTTTGCGTTCCAACCATGCCAATAATTTGCAGGTTCGTTCTCCTTGTTCGTATACCCGATATCGGGTGGCCAAAGCCCGTCTATTGGCGTCCTCAAGGAGCAACTGTCTATAATCCTGCCGTGTAACATTTAGCCGGTGTGGAGCTTCAGGATCTGGGCCCTGGGAAATGGCAACTTCAAGACGTAAGATCTCAGTTTCTAATTCTAACACCCTCCGATTGCGCTCAGCCCTGTGCCCCACCATAGCAGACAGTGCCCTCCCTTTGATCACTGCACCATACGCTCCCCATAGTGTAATTGCCGACTTAACTGAATCTAAATTCTCCTCAAAATAATACTCAGTATCCTTCCGCAAGGTTTCCTTGATATGTGGAATTTTTAGTGCCCATGGCTGAATCATTATCGGACCAGGTTGTGGAGTGCGCTATGTACCGAGGACTGCCAGAACAGGGGAATGATCTGAAACCCCCCGTGCCAAGCACGCAGAATCAGATAGTTCATGTATGTGTTGCGCATGTGTGAACAAATAGTCGATCCGTGATTGACTGCCATGTACACCAGACTGAAACGTAAAATGTGTGTCATGGGGGTGCGACCAGCTCCAGATATCCACCATCCCCAGGGCGTTAATAAAATCCTGTAACTGTGAGCAGTGAACCGAGTCCCGTCTGGGCAGAGACCGGTCTAGTAATCCGTCCATCGTCAGGTTAAAGTCGCCTCCCACAACGAAGGTCCCTACTGGTAAATTTAACAATAATGCCCCCACATTTGTCAATGTCAAACGTTGCAATCCCGATGGGGCATACAATGAGATAATATATAGAACTCTTCCCTCCCACATACCTGTGCAAGCTGCGTACCTACCCTGTGGGTCCGTCCAAGTATAGGGGCATCCTTTACGAAGGAGGACACCCACACCCCTGGACCCGGTGGTGAAACCCAAATGTGCCACCATTCGATACCCCTTCCTATTGAAGCCCATGCAAGAATTACCAATCAAGTGGGTTTCCTGTAACAGTGCTAATTCAAGCCCCTGGCGGTGGACATACTGTAGCACAATACCTCTCTTAATTTTGTCTCCCAACCCGTTGACATTCCATGTAATAAGTTTAAGTCCCCGACCTTTCGCCATTAGTCTCAGATGATAATACAATGTTAATCATGAAGGATATATAGCGCAGCAAACCCTCCGTATCGTCTGTCTGGGCAGCCTCTAGGGCTTTAACGTTAAAGACAATGCATTGAAATTCCGCTTCCGTGATCTGGATATAGAGGCCAGCTATAATGAACATATAAAAGCTGCCACTTCGTCCTGCTGCAAAACACCCAACACTGCAACCCCCCCAACAAATTAAACCCAAACTTGCCCCCAGCCAAGAAAACTCACCCCCCTCCCTGCTGCCCTGCTTAACGGGACTAGAACCACCCACCACCCCCAACATGCAGAGTGCCTGTTGCCCACCCATAAACAACTGCAGGGAACGTACGCTACCCCACTCCCTGCTTATTCACAATAAATCAGTAGTTGCTCCGCCCCCCCCAGCCCAATCCCCACCCCCGAACCAATATAAAGTACAGAGGCCCAATACGGCCCCCATCAGTTGTCCTGCAGTTTTCCAGCAGTGTCAGGAGAAGTGCGGTAAAAAACCCCTAGTGGAAAAGAACAACCATGCCACCGCTAAATCTGCTGATCGATCATACCCATCAGAATCACTAGTAGGCCATCTAAACATTAGGTCAAAGTCCTGAACAAGGGACAATAACATCACACAGATCCCAGGATTCCCCCCTGTCCATCACCCAAGTCTAAACATCAATGAGCACATCTTCCGGAGGCCGTGCCACCTTGTCCACAAGTAGGAGCGTTCCAGTGAGCCTCAAGGGGCCAGGATAGACCCTATCTAGCCTTACCAATCTCCAGGTCAGCGCCCGCCTGTATGTCCCTGGGAATCAGAGTCAGAATGAGGAGGAGATCGCCTCTGCTGGCGCCAGTCTGCATTGTCATCCGCCGCCGAGAATCCCTTCTTCCCCTTTTTCTTGACCGTGCGCCAGCCTTCCAGCCAGTCCCAGGCATCTTCCGAACGAGTGAAAAACCAGGATTTCCCATTGGCTTCCACTCTCAACTTGGAGGGGAACATCATTGCATACTTAATTTCTTGGTCACGGAGGGCCCGCTTCACCTCCAGGAGGCTACGGCGCGGTTTCTGAACACAGAGTGAAGTCCGGGAAAAACATGATTTTACTGTTCTCTAGGGTGAGTGGCGGGGCCGCTCTCGCCGTCTGAAGAATAACATCACGGTCTCGGAAGTTAAATACCCGAGCAAGGAGCAGTCGAGGGGGCGCTCCCGGCTTCGGGCGGCCCCCCGGCACCCGGTGAGCTCTTTCAATCGTAAAGCATTTAGAGAGTCCTCTGGGTTGTAGATGCTTAAGGACGAGTTCCTCAACAAAAAGGTCTGCCGCCTGACCCTCTGCGCGCTCCGGAACCCCAATAATGCGGATGTTGTTCCGTCGCATTCTACCTTCATAGTCATCCAGCTGTAGGGCCATTGCCTTGTGGGAAGAGCGCAGTTTGTTAATTTATTTCTTGAGCAGGGCAGTGTCTGTGACCAGTTCTTTTGTGGTGCGCTCTACTGTGCCCACTCTCTCAGATATTTCCTTCATGTCTTCCCGGATCAGTGCTACATCCGTGGCCACTGTGTCAATTCTCACCTCGAGGGAGGTCCCTATCGCCGTGATCGCCTTGAGGAGGTCTTTATTCGAGTGTTCCGTCGCGTCACTTGGAGTCACTGTCTCTGTTCGGTCTTCGGCCTGCTGCTTCTGCCATGCGAATTTCTCAAGTTTGGTCTGGATTGTCGTCCGGTTATTGCGTCCGGTTGCCATTTTCCCTGACACGCTGGCACCACTCAGAGTCAGGGCACTACCGCTAGTCCCCGCCGCCTGCAGTGAAGACTTTCACCTGGCCTATCGGTTTTTGCAGAGAGCACCCTTTTAAGAGGGGTATATTACTTGACCCACTGTAATCGCAGCAGTGGAGACCCTGTACATCCGTTTCTTAGTGATGGACGATGGGTGCTGGAACAGGTCTATTTTACCTCAGCCGTCAAGACCACTCTTCTGCCACTCCTCTTCCCGCCCCTCCCGTGTGTCAAGCCGAGCGTGGAGGGAAACAGGAGTCTTATAAACCCTCAGGGCAGCAGTACCTCCGCAAGGTGCGTTGGGTGCACTGATGATTTATCCCATCCACGAACGCCGCCACATCCCGGCAGCAAAACGTCCCAGCACGCGGGGGTCAATCCTACTTCAGGCCACCCAGGGGCCCTTTCGAAGCCTGCACCCAGTTTCAAAGTCTAGCAATCACTGGTCATCTGTTTGTGCCTACACCGGATCTCAGCAGTTCGTACTTGGGCCAGGCGTTGCACTCGTGCAGCGTTGCGTAGGCCGAAGGCCACCAAATTAGCACATCCGAGCTGCAGGCAGCCAGTAGTATGTCCCCCGGAGACTGTATATTGGCTTAAGGGCAGCCCCCAGTCCGTGCCCATGAGCCATCCCCAGCCCGCTCCGCTTCACGCCGCGCGGGTCACCGCAGCCCCAGCAGCTGTTTTCTAGGCCACACTGCCCCAGCAATTCTCAACAGACAAATGATGCCCCCGCCGGGAATCAGCAGTCCGCTCCTGGGCAGCGTGGTGCACGCATTAGGCATTGTTTGGTTCTGGGGCCCCCAAAGCACGTCCTCTGAACAGTGGGCCACCCGCAGCGTGTCTCCCGCAGACTGCCCACAGGCCACAGGGCCGCTTTCGGACGACGTCTGCCAGCCGCCTCTGGCCCGCACTTACTTTTATCACGGGGGCAGCCGCACCAGTCACACGGCCCCCGGCACTCCCGAGGCCTCCGGGATGGTCTGCATCACTGCTCCCAGCCGCCGGGCAAAACCTCGTGCGCAGATGGGCCTCACCCGATAGTCCTCCGGAGCTCCGCCAGGGCAGGCCACAGCCGCAGTCTTGCGTGGTGCGTGCCTGGTTCTCCGCCGCACTCCTGACGGCGGTGCGCACAGCGAGGATCCGGCCCACAGAACTTTGCCAGAGCAGTGCCGCCAATCCTCGCCAAACTCAGCAAGATTATCCTGGACACCAGTGTAAACTTCTGAGGGCACGAGGGCGAAAATCGGGCCAGCGGGAGTCAAGGAGATCAGGATAGTTTGGGAGTGGCGCTCCGTAGCAAAGCTACCGAGCGGCCATTCCCATTGGCGGTTAGCCACGCCCCCCCCCCCACGGTAAACATTTTTGCTTAAGGCATAGCATAGCGAATATCGCTCTATCTAGGTGTAGCTGTTTGAGCTGAAGCCAAGACCTCTCCAGCTCACCTCCAAATTCTAGTGGCCCCAGTAATCTTATGGATGGCCTTCAATTCAGAAACCGTTTTCTCGAGTCTGCCACATTTATCCCGATCATTCTCAGCAGCAAAGAGAGCTATAAATTCTCCCAGAACCACCAATTTAAGGGCTTCCCAATCTTTAATCAGCGCTGGAATCGGGTTGACCGTAGGTTGAAATTGCAGCATAGTGTTGCAAAGGCGCCAACGTGAGTAGTGGGATGGGGAGGGAGGACTCTGAATCATCAAGGAGATAGGTGCAGGATCAGAGTGCGCGCGGATCGATAGTAGCATCAGAGATGAGATCTAGTAGGGTTGGGTGACTAAAAAATGATCCATCCATGCGTACATAAAACATGTAGTCTCTAGTGTTGGGATGCAACCGTGGCCAGACGTCATATAGGCCACAGTCTGCCAACCAACGCAGCCCCAGGGGCAAAAAGGCCCCAGTCTGAGCAGAGCATTGGCTAAAACGGTCCAAGTCAGAGTTCATGACGAGATTAATGTAACCCCCAACCACTATGGATGCATCAGGGTCTGAAAAACAGAGACTAGTAAATGTGTGAGGAAGCTCCCCTGTTGTTCATTCAGGACATAAACATTGGCTAGAGTGAAGTGGAAAGAGCCTATCGTAAGACAGAGTGCAAGGAAGGGACCTTTGACCACAGCTACAGTGGTCAAAAGTTCCTCTGTAAAGCGTTTGGAAAAAAGAATGGCGACCCCACCCTTTTTTGAAGGACCAGATGACCAATGTTGGTGTGGAAACCAATGGGATTGCATTCTGTGAACATTTTAGGGACAAAGTGGGTCTCTTGGAAAAGACAAACATTACCGCCTGACTGCTCAAGTAGAGAGAGAATGGCTAATCTATTGGTAAGATTATTCAGGCCCGGACATTAAGGCTGACAACCGTAAGCCCCAGGAAGCCTACAGAGAGAAGTGAAGCTGTGAAGAGGATCCCTGCAGGAGTACGTAAGGCACATAGCAGAAGGGTGTCATTCAGTACAGAGAGCATAGACTAACCTAGGTTGAATCGCAGTCAGTAGGAAATAGAAAATCCCCAAAAAACCCACAACAAATAAGTTAAAAAAACAGCGTGCTAACAATCGTAACATGTTCATCAAACAGGAATACAATAGAGGGGGGATTATTCCATTAGGCATATCCAGAATCAAGACCTCATTAAAGCCTCATGGCCCATTCCCAGCAGCCCAAGGCTCACCTGCCGATCTAGTGGTATCAAGTAGAATGTCCCATGGTTCAGAATTCCCCAATCCCCGCGTCGTCCCTGGACAATGTGCACAGCACAGCCTCCTTTTCTTGTGCTATGGTCTCGGGGTCAGGACATAACCCCTAAGGGGCCGATCTGTGTCGTGTCTGGTGGCGCCAGCAAGTGATCTCATATGCCAGAAGATTGACCATCGTGGGAGGGAATGTCTAGACTAAAAACTTTGCAAGCCTCAGAGAGGGATCTGATTTGGTAGACCATTCCTTCAAGGCAAAAGACAATCCAAAACAGATGTCCCCTAGAATAGGAGACGCCAATGTCCCTCAGGTGGGCAGTGACTAGGCGGACGTCAGGCCGTTTTTGTAGTGTGATTGTCCCTACATCTTGATAAAGTTGCGGTGAGTGGTCCCTAAACCGAATTGGATGGGCATCTCGGGCCTTGCGCAAGATTGATTCCTTAGTTTGAAAATCGTGAACACATACCCAGATGTCCGCCGGGGAGGGTTCCTCGCCGGCCTCGGCAACCGAACGCGATAACATCTAGCCAACGTAATCGTCGTTTCGATCGGGCTCCCTGAGATGAAATTAAAATGTGGTTTGAGTGGCGGTGCTTGTAGCGTTGAGACCAGGACGGAGATAGAGCCACCAGTCCTGCAGGCTTATCAAGGTTTGATGCTACTTTTAACTACGGTATTGGGTTCAATTACAAACCGACTCGACATTATAGCCTTGAGAAAGTCCTTTTGGATGAAACACGTGTCAGCTGCCTGTTGCTTATGATTGGATTGTGACAAGAGAATAAAGGATACATTAAAAGAAACAAAGAATATCTTTTGGACTTCTTCTCTTTCATGAGGATGGTCACTGCCTCACATACAGACTGGGACTGATTGGAGAAGTGCCTCAGCATATGCGTAATATGAAATGAAACAGGGCTTGCACGTATTCCTCCAGGTCGGTACGTTCTGCGTCAGTAAGAACACCTTGAATTTGAATATTGTTTCTTCTATACCTGTTTTCAAGATCTTCAACGTGTGCCTGGAGGTCAGTTTGTTGTTCCTGGAGGCGAAGCACCTCCTGCAGAAGGCCCTCATTTCTACATTCCTCTTAGTGACCCCATTCTCCTATGCGGTAACTCTTTCCCCCACGTAGGTCCGTGGAGATGTCTTGCTTGACCAACTGCAGGTCTTTGTGTAAAAAGGTAAACAGGGAGTCCATGAACGTGTGGATGACTGGGCTCTCTATGTCTTCAGCTTCGGTATGGGACTCCAAGCTTGCCACAGTCGTCTTGTCGCCCGTAGCTCCCCCTGGGTGTCTGGTAAGCATTTCCCATAGGAAGCGGTCCTTTTTACCCTCAGCCGTGGACATGGCAACGAACTTGACCAAGAATCGCAGCTGCGACAGGGGAAAATCTCAACAGGCTGCGATTCCCGGTCAACTCTCTTTCAGCTGGGTGTCGGCATCCCAAACAGCACCGCTCACCTCACTGCCAGTGGGCAGACAGTGTCTCTGAGGCCCTGTTCTAGCCCCACTCAGGCCTTTCAGGGAAGCAGAGGAGAGGGGGACCACCCCACCAACAAGGAGGGCGGTGCGTAGATGTCCCAAGCATCCGCACTTCGCCCGGTCTCACCATTCCCAGGAAGAGCCAGCCTCCAGACCGGCCTAGCAAGCAAGCTCACAAGACTGTCCCGGAGGCCTCAGTGAGCACAAAGCGCAGGATAGAGGAGGAGCATTCCTCAGCATATGTGTGGGTAGAGGAGTAGTTTCAGGGCCATCTGCCCCCAATCAGGCAAGGACGAGCTGGGCTGGGGAGCCCAAGAGTCACCTCTAGACCTACAGCATCAATATAATGTCCTCAGATCGGGCACCGCCACGGTCCAGATCTCTTACTTCCGAGTCACCAGAGGCCTTAGTGCAGTCTTCCAGAGATGCTATTTCAGGCAGCGAGATAAGCCCCAAGCAATCCCAAGGAGCCGCCCGGTACTTCCATGAGGAGGGGGGGGGGGGGGGGTCACTCACACCTGCTGGTCGTCCGCCTTCGTGGCTGTGTGTCCTCAAGGCAGGGGGGCAGGGCAACAGCCCAGATGCAGGCTAGGAGCATCCTCCATGCCGCTCACCCCAGCAGGCCCCACGGGCATTAGCGGAGGAGAGCACAGGAGCAATAGGCCCATGCCGGGCTGATCGACCCACCCCTTGGGCAAAGGAGGATGCCCAGGGAAATTCGCAGAGCTGCACCGCGTGGCTGATGGAAGGGCATAGCCTGAACGTCCAGGCCCCTGTCAGCGTCCTGCGGCCTCCATGCATTGCAGCCACACCGCCAATATCTCAGCTACCGGGGCACCGAATCTTCCATCGTCAGCACCCCGGACAGCCACGGGCGTCTGACGTTGATTGGGGCTTATGAACACGGTGGGTGAGGGCTCTGATCTATGCTATATTGGCGGTGAGGACGGAGCTCCACTCAGGCACGTCCTAACCCACTGCCATCTTGGCCACACCTCCCCACAGAGGCTTTTTACACATAAAAATAGCCACTCCTATGAGGGAACAGGAAGAAATTTCTCCGGGGTAGACTATACATCACTGGATGACACTAGTTGCCAATCCAAAGTCCTTTCGGAAGGAAAACTGCACTGACCACAGCATCTTCACACTGGGCATCAAGAATGGTGCCCGTACCTAAACTTTCCAGTTGGGGCTGGCACTTGGTTAAGGTGGCTCAGTGCTGCGGCGGTAGGAGAGACCCTCAAAACCACAACATTCGAATTCTGAATCCCAGTCGGCGGGAAGAATCTCAGCGTCCTGCAAATCTCTCCCCTGCTACTGCCATTTCCCTCATGTTGTGTCAGGACGCTCTAGGCTTCACAGCGCATAAGGTCTAAGTGCGCGCAAGGAACGATAATGCTGATAAGGCCCAGTAAGGGTACACAAGCATCTAAGGTGAAGGGCCCAGTCTCCAAGCCCGGCTGGACACAGCCACTCACAAAGTGGGTGAAGGCAATGGAAACGGAGGCCTCAAAACGAATGTCAATGCAGGCAGCCGGTTGTGTATCCCTGTTTGTGCTGGTTGCTGCTACTGATTACCTGGGTCAGCCAAGACTGCACTCCCATCAACCTCCCCAGGTACTTCCTTTGCATACCTATTTGGAACACGCTTACCAGTAGATTCGCTGACTAGGAGAGGGTTACATCCAAAGGAAGGGCTGTGCCAGACAGTTTCAGATGTGATGTAGTTGATGGAATTTACAAGATCCAGTCTTGCGGAACTATGGGGCGGCCATCTTGTAGAAGCGCTAGGATACAGAATGTTATTGGATCACGGTACACCATGAAGGTAATGGAATAGCCCAAGGGGCACACTAAAACTAACCATGAACTTGCAGCCCCTCTGCACAACTGTGCCACAGCAGCTGGTAACAATTTGGGCCATCGAGGAAGCGAGGAGATCGGATGCAGGTGTAGAGGCGGGGGCTCTCCCCATTAACACGCTTGACCTAAGGGGTCTCCCCTCCTCACTCTCCTATGGGGCTAATAGGTCCCATTTGTTAGGGTGTTAAATTTAGCCGCATATACGGTGGCGAGTGAAATTGCTCACCCCACCAAGTGGAACACTCACCTACAAAGCACGGTAAGGGCGGAGCCCGTTTACGCAGTATAGGTCCTGATGAATGCCACGGACCCCTTGGGGCCTGCAGGCAGAAACATGTTGATCACTTGTAGTACGGTGGGGGGGACAATAGAATCCCCATCACACCGACCATTGATTTTAAACACCATACAGATGTCAGTTACATTAAAATAAGTATGACATCTGTAATGGCATTTTAACTTCACATTTTTGTAAGGGCACCCACTTAGCTTTAGAAGTGCATCCCTGTGTGTATGCCCGCCCTCTATCAAACCAAGTTTTTAGAGGGCGAGGACTGGTCAATGATGAAGCATGACACCAGGTGGTGTGTGAGACCAGTCTTTCACTTTTTGTGAGATGCCTGCACTCACAAATTAACACTATTACACTGTAGCACCGAGGTCATCATACTAGGAACCGCTCTTTTGTGCTAAACAACAATTTGGGCCAGTCATAGTTAGCAATGCGCCAATGGTGCATGGCAACTGGTTGGACAATCGGAAGTGTCTTCGCTTAAGGGCAAAGAATTATGGTGATCTGGTTGCATCACAGGAGTCCTCTACAGGTCGTCTAAATGTATCTTTTTGGCATGATTAGCGCCAGTGTTTTAGTTGTGTTTCTGTTCCCAACCCTGAAAATGTTACGCTTCGAATCTCAAAAGTAAAATGCTATCCAAAAATACCTTTTCTGTCAGCTGTGGAGCTACCGCCGTCCCCTCTTGAGCCCTTGGTAGCATTAATCAATGTACAGCAGCTGTGCACAAGATTGAAGTCTGAGAACTTCTGGTTCGAGGAAGCAGCACAAATCAGCAATTAATGACAGCGAGAGGCTTTAGAGTCACTGTTGCCCAATGGTTAAGGTCTTAGACTCTTACTCTGAAGGCTAAGTGTTCAATTCCTGGTGCTTTAATGGGTCTGTGCACTCAGTTAAAAAATATATGCAATGGTACTTTCTTTGCATCTCTCCTCACAAGGGCCCACCGAATGAGCGAGTGCTTGATTCACGAGTATGTTTACATCAAAGAAGTAAAGTTGGGGGAAAATCTCTGCTAGATGGCCACGAGTTAACAGGTCGTCATTAACACATGCAGACAGATGATACGACCCGTGATAATCCTAGCAGATATTGCTTAGCAATCCGTCTTGGCAGTTGTTGGGGTCACAGACTTCTCCAATGGCAAGTGGGATAACAAATTGCATTAGCCGGAGCACAGTAAGGAATGCAGGCCTCACAATGATATTACAGCAGTCATAACACGCCTTCTTGTTGCGGTTCTATAAGAAAATTACAAATTGCCGTCCGGTTCCACTTGTGCCGTGCTCTCTGCCTCCGCAATTTCGGGCAACAATAAAAAAAGTCAAGATAACTCCAGTGAATAATATTCTTCCTGGAGAGGGGTCGGAGTTTTTGTCTTGTGAATGTTTTGACTCATCGAGAGGTAGTGCAGAAGGATATTATGCCGGTCACTAAGACTGTGTACCAAGCAGATCACAAAGTGTATTAAGATAAATAAGTCAGTAGGAAACTGATTTTGTCAAAAAGATTCTTGTGTTACTTGCAGGTTATAGTTAATTCTTAGTTAGAACAGCGAGCTAATACCTGTCAGCAGAGAGCTGCATGCAATAGCAGAGTATGTTTAAAGCGTTATGATTTTTTCAGTCCTTCGTTGTCCTAATGTTGCAAAAAGGGTTTATTTGGGTAGAAATCAATTCTTGTGATAAAGAGAATCCAAACCATGGGATTATGTTTAGATTCTGAGTTAGTGCTTCTCCAGACCAAGCATTCCGAAAGTATACTGCCTATCAGTATGGTTGGCTTGTGACTACCACACCTTGTAGTCGTCTAATGTAACATTACCTATACACTGATTTAAAAGCATATGTTCGATTGACTCGGAGTAATGTTTGGGAATGGTGTAAAGTGCTCTGACACCCTAAACTGGAATGAAGGAAAAAAGTGCCATGGCCCTCGTCAGGTGGCCAACGCAGTTTGCACCACCAATTGCCACTGCCAGCACGGTTAATTATGCTCCCCACACAGCTACTAACCCTCACACTGTTACAAGTGTGACAGTTTAGATTGTTCAACACCCTCAAAGCTATTAGAATGGCTTTGGCAACAGGTAATAACTTGATATGTAGTTACATGGGCTCGGTTACCTTTCTCCCATCTGTGAAACTGTCTAACAAACTGATTGATGCATAGCTTAATGAATTAAACAAACATGACTTTAAGGCATGACAAATCAGGTTCCAGTGCCCATAAAGTTGAGGATTCTTAAATGGAATCATAGCGAGAAGCGCTATTTGGCAACCCGCACAAATCAATTTTCTTGCACAACCTGCCATCACTGATCTCACGGCAAACATACTCTGCCAGGCATCCGAGCTCATTGGTTGTGGAGTCTGAGTTGCTGGTCGAGGTGCCTCAAGTTTAGACTCCTACGAAGGAAGAAAAAAAGCGAGGTAAAAAAACGACTAACTCATATCCTGCTATGAGATTCAAAGGCAGGGAAGCTGCAAGTTGCGAAGAAATTAGGAAGGGAAAATTCAGTCTAATTCACTTATTTAGAGGGTAAAACTTAGGAACCTATGCTGTCCGTTGTGAAGCTACAGAAGAATATTGCATAATGGCACCCCACTTGGTGCAGGGATTAATGCTTGAGTCTGTAGTTTAGCATTTGCAGGTTCAAATCCCACCGCTTTAGGCTACTGGGAGCAAACTTGGTAATCTCCTGCAACTGTCAGCATTGCATTATGTGATGCCTGAACCTGCCATTATTAAGTAATATATGGATTCTGTAATTTACATCCCTGAACATGCTTTAGGCGGGAAACGCACTGGTTCAATCCTGGGCTAGTTTAAGCTGGTATGAGAAGCCATGGGGCTTCATGGCTTCTGCGGTTGTCACAGCTTATAGTTACACACTTACTGCTCAGACAGGGCATTTCAATAAACGCCAAATAGCACAGGGGCTGAATCAGTGGGTAGAAGTGCAGCATGTCTCCGGTTCCAACCACACTAGTGTTAATCTATTCATTATTATTCGTGCTACCACTGTGAAGAAATGTTTTCACTTAACCACAGGGGTCTCAGAGTACACTCCGTGACAGGTTATAGGGCATTCTTAATGAATCATTAGAGCGCCTTTCGATAGAAAGTGTGCATACTGGTGGAAATTAGAGGCAAGTTTACAATTCCCTAAGGAGTCGCGTTACTTCACGTGAGAGTTGAAATTCACATGCTTCAACTTTATTCAGACTGGAGTGCTCTGGTTGGGGGACATTCAGCCCCTCTGCTGATGTTTCCATGATACAGGATATTAAAATATTGCTTGATATTACTGACAGCAGGACAGTCAAAGAAGGTACATGGGCAACGTGGTCGGTGGAATCCCCGACTTGCTCAAAATCTGCTGCAAGGTTTTTTTCTGGTTGAAGAGAGTTTAGGTTGGCTGGTGCGTCGCAACTGCAGATAGCAGATGGGCTCAGGCAAGGCGGGGACAGCACCGAGGGTCAGCAGAAGAAGCGCAATAGCCAAAGGTGTATCCGTTCAAGTGCGTGCCCTTGGGATGCCTTACGGCAGGGGCATGGGGAGCAGGCTATAGGTCAGCATGGAGTCAGCAGATGGCGCACACAGCACTTGAAGCCTGGGTCAGGCACGAGGGCTGCCCAGAACCCTTGGCAGCAAGGTGTAGCCTAGAGGCCGCATCCCAGCTGACAGACTTCGCTTTGACACAGCATGAGGTCAGGGAATGAGTCATCCAAGGACAGGGTCACAAGTTTGAACCTCAACAGGCGAGGACGAGTAGAGTCAGCGGTGAAGTAACAGGACATACGTAGTCACCAAGGCGGTTTGTTGATGCATGTGTAATAGAGAATGATTATTGAAACATTAATTTAGGCTGCTATGGAGGCAGAGTCTTAATCGTCAAATGAAATGGACGCATTTAAGTTTGTTCAGTAAATCTAGAGTGTAATAATCACGCTGATGGTTGTTCATTGATTCTTTTGTATTTTAGATACCCCTGAAGAAGGGAAATATCCCGAAATGCATTGGGTGATTTTTTTAATAAAGTTGTGACATGTGGAATCATGTAATTCTCCTGCGTCTTTATGATAAACATCACATAAATTAAGGAATGAGTAAAATGAATTGATGTTATTAAGAAGATTAAAGGTGAAAAGAAATGGAGTAAAACGTGGAAAAAGTGGAAGATTAATATAATTCGATTGATTGGATTCATGCAGGAATGGATTTGGCTGTGCAGCTTGTTTGGGGATCAGATGAGGTCCCCTCGTGTCTGTACACAATCGGAGCCATATAAATCAGAAGCCACTGAAATGTGTTTGGAGGAGCTGTTTACTTGAGGAAGGGATAGACTGAACAGATGTGAATTGTGAGTAGGTTACTCACAATACCCGTAGAATAGAGACAAATCTGGGCATCATCAGACAGTTCTCTCTGGTCCGGATCACACGACATATGACGTTAGGAGCGCAGGAATCCCAATGGAGTACATCAGGGTACAAGCCATAGCATAAATTAACCTTGGCCGCGAGACAATCCTTAGGAAAATCAGGACTTCCAATTGGGTCGTTACATTAGGGTGAAGCACTAAACTCACTATCGTGGACAGACGCGGCGACGTGGGAGACTGCAGAAGTTAGGGACCCCCCCCCGGTTGTGTCCACACACAGGGATGACTCAGATGACAAGGTTCATCTGACTAGTGGAGTGACTGAAGAGACATTATGACTGTAAGAACGATGCAGTGCAGGATTAGGCAAGTTCCTGACTGTTATTAATATGCAATAAAGTATAACATGTACTCTGTATCACCTGTTATGAAAAGGCCTTACGTTCTAGTCCAAAATAAGCTAGAAATTAACATGTTAATGACCAATCTCATCATGACAAGCGTGTACCAATTTAAGATGTGATTAAACTGCGGCTGTTCTAACACCACGAAAGGTCTTGGTGTAGAAAATAGAGGGGAAAGAAGGAACGGCGGAAGGGTCCGTTAGATGCTCACCCAGCTTAGGGGGGGGGGGGGGCTTAAGGACAAATTAAGTTTGGGGTCAGGTTCTTACAGCACCTCTTCAACTCGTCAGGTAAAAGGGACCCCTACAGGTATCAGTGAGATCTCTTAAATGTATTTTGCTTCGACGCCCTCTGGAGCCGTGTAAACATTTTCCAGCCTTGCTCAAGCTTTCATTTACTTTTATTAGGTAGTGAATCAGCTATTTTCGTCTGAATTTTCATTTATGAGGCCTACTCGTTCAGTTAATTTGGGTATACTGAAATTTTTCTGATACGGGTACAGAATACCTAAACTACTATTACAAAATTCGTTTCCAGGGGCCTGATTTTGTGTAAACAATCTGTGCCAACTCTATAAATGTTGCCAGGCAGTGGGTGTTAATTAGCATTTCCCGCGGCAAGCTTGACAATGATGGGAGTGTTAAACAACATCGTTGTACGGGAATTAAAAGTGCAAGTCGGAGGCGGAACCATCAAAGTGCTACCTTGTTATTACAGGGCGCCGTTCTTCACGGAACCCTTTTCGACATTTGACTCACTTGTGATTGAAATTAATCAAGGTTAAACCAGAAGATTGTGTCAAATTATGCAATTGTTCCAGGTGTGTATTTTTCGAATTACAGAGTACATAGTTTAACCATTTAGGAAGCAAAGTGTCCGAGGCCATTCGAGCACCTCACAAGTGACTTCGACGAGAATGTAGGCTTTTGCTATGGAGATGAGCAAACAACATCGTAGCTTCCAAAAACGATCGTTCCAGAGCGCGCGCCCTGCCGTGTCTGAACGTGCCTGGACATGGTTGAAAGGGGAGAGAAGGAGAAACTAAAAATAGACTCGTGACGTAAATCTCTTAATCCTCCTTACACCAAAAGAGCATCTAGCCCCTATCCGTGCAACTATGGGACTGCCCTAATGATACTAATTTGGTTATTTACTTAGGAATTTTATAGAGCGATGTCGCTTGCTTGCTACACAATCACTCCAAAGCGCGTAGTTACACAAAAGCAAACATTGTATTGTAATTGCAGTTGTATAGCGCTTACTACCCCTGACGAGGCGTCAAAGCGCTTTTTTCGGCGAGGAGCACACTACTCCGGGACCCATAGAGGATTAATGTTGAATTAGTATAGTGAAACATGCAAGTCAATTTTAAGTGGTGGATAGGTTAGTCAGTTATTTGGATTCAGAAGGGTAGCAGAAGGATAGAAAAGGAAAAAAGGTTTGTATTTATATAGCGCTTGTTACCCCTGATGGGGTGTTGAAGCTCGCTACTCCGGAAACAAATAAAGGATTAGTGGTGAATTAGTATGGTGAAATATGAAAGCAAATTTGAGTGATGGATATTAGTCAGTTATTTGGAGTGAGAAGGATAGCAGAGGGATAGAAGCGGAAGAAAGGTTTGCATTCATATAGCACCTATTACCCCTGATGGGTGTTGAAGCGCTTTTCTGGCGAGTAGCACGCTACTCTGGAACCCATAAAGGATTAGTGTTGAAAATTAGTATAGTGAAATATGAAGTAATTTGAGTGGTGGATATGTTATTCAGTTGTTTGGATAGAGAAGGGTAGGTGGCGGGATAGAAGAGGGAAAGAGGTTTGTATTTATATAGCGCTTGCTACCCCTGATGGGGTTTTGAAGCGCTTTTTTGGCAAGTTGCACGCTACTCTGAAACCCATAAGGATTAGTGTTGAATTAGTATGGTGAAACATGAAATTAATTTGAGTGGTGGATATGTTGTTCAGTTATTTGGATTGAGAAGGGTTGGGGAGGGGTAGAAAAGGGAAAAAAAGGTTTGCATTTATATAGCGCTTGTAACCCTGATGGGTGTAGAAACGCTTTATTGGCGAGTAGCACACTACTCTGGAACCCATAAAGGATTAGTGGCGAGTTAGTATAGTGGAATATGGAATTTGAGAAGTGAACATGTTAGTCTGTTATTTTGATTGAAAAAGATAGTGGAGGGATAGAAGAGTGAAGGGTTTCTTTTTTTAATTTCTTTTTTTAGGTCATAGCAGTAGGAGGAGGCTTTTGGATAAGTAAAATGAGTTTTTGGAGGGGAAGAGTCAGAGTGACGAATTTAGAGAGGTTTGTTTTGGGGGATCGGTTTAGTAAAAGAGGTGTCAGATGATGCAAGGAGGGGTAGAGTAGGAGAGGGTCTAGAAAGGGTTATTTTGGGGATCATAGTAGTAGTATGGGGTTTGGGATAAATGGGAGAGTGGATGTAGAGGATATATTGATAGATGTAGAGGGTGAGAGATAGGGTAGTGCATTGGAAAGAATAGTAGAAAGTAGTTTGAGATGAGTCAGAAAGTTGGGCTAGAAGATATATTGAGAGAAGTATAGGCTGAGAATAGGGTAGTGCATTGGAAATGCCAAATTAGAAGAACGTGATAAATATATAGATCCATAAGTACATTGAAAGTATATAGATGCATAAAGGAGGTAAGAACATGTAGATTAAATATAGATAGAGGTACAGTATCAGAAATAGGGAAGTGCATTGGATAAGCTTTTTCAGGAGAAAAGTAACAGACACACAGATCCAAGTACATGAAGGTTCATAGATGCACAATGGAAGCAAGTACATGTAGACCAACGATGATAATTGTTTTTTAACATAATTATTCTACATGTTTATACAAAGCAATACACAAAGATAGGTACATATCTTTAGTGAAAATAAATGCTTATATACAGAGGGATATGCTGTAAATTTCCATTTGCGTATGGTGCTTATGTGGGGAAGAGCCAATTCTGGAGTAGTTTTCTGAAAATAAGGTGGTTGTCGGTGGATCTTATGTTGGGGGGTAAAGAGTTCCATAGTTTGGGTGCTTGAACAGAGAAGGATGTGCCACCCATGGTTTTTTTCTTGTATCTTGGGATTTTGAGGCGAGATGCCCCTTTAGAGCGGAGGTTCCTTTGTTGAATGTGTTTGGTGATTTTATTCCTGATGAAGAGTGGTCCCATTCCATGTGTTGCTTTGTAGATGATACAAAGTAGCTTGAACAAGGATCTTCTGGCAACCGGTAACCAATGCAGGGCTTTCAAGGCAGGTGAGATGTGGTCTCGCGGTTTGATATGCAAGAGTAGTCTGGCAGCCGAGTTCTGCATCAGTTGTAGTCTTTTCAGGGTCGTTAAAGGTGATCCGTGGTAGAGGCTATTGGAGTAATCGAGTCTGGACAGAACAAGGGAGATGGTAGCTTGGCCTTGGTGTGGAAATCCCAAATGAGGGAAAATTTGCTGCAGCGTTTTTATTGTGACAAAGCTTGATCTTACTAGTTTGTCCACTTGGGCATTCATTGGCAGCTTAATGTCCGTGGTCATTCCGAGGTTTCTTACCTCCTTCGATACTTTAGGCGGTGATCCCAGTTCCTCAGGCCAGGCGGCAAGCGAGTCATAATGTTTCCAATCGCCACACGTGCGTATTTCCATTTTGGAAGCATTCAATTTGAGATGGCTCCAAGTCATCCACTAATCCACTGCTCTGAGGCGACTGAAAATTGGAGATTTTCCAATGTCTCTGGGGCATTCCAGTTGATGGAATATTTGCGTGTCATCTGCATTATTACAGCACTTGAGGTGAAATTGATTGATCAGTTCTGGTAATGACTTCATGTAGATGTTGAAAAGCATGGGTGAGATGATAGAGCCTCGAGGGACCCCTGCTTTTGTGGAGTATGGTTTGGACGAGAAAGGTGGGGTATGGATGACATTAGTTCTGTTTTGAAGCTAGGAGGCAATCCAGTCTAGAGCAGTTCCCTCTATGTCGGCTTCATAGAGTCTTCGTTTCAGAGTGTCATGGTCAACCGTGTCAAAGGCAGCTGAGAGGTCCAAGAGGAGTAGCGCAGCAACCCCGTTGCAGTCTACTGTATTCTATAGGTCATCCCAGATGGCAAGGAGAGCAGATTCAGTGCCTTTTCCTGGACGGAATCCTGTTTGGAAGTCTGAAAGTATGTCATTCTCTTCAATAAATTGTGACATCTGGGCGAACGCTGCTCTTTCCATCAGTTTGCCCAGAAAAGGTCCTTTTGTAATGGGTCTGTCGTTACCAGGGTTCAGCGGGTCAAAGTTTGTTTTCTTCAGTAAAGGGCGTATGTGTGACTGAGTTCTTCTGGAATTATTCCGGTAGTTAAGGAATCGTTGATGATTCTTCTTTCTGGAGTGGCAGCAGAGGTTGTTAAAAGAATTGTCTTGAAAGTTTGTGGGGGACAGGGGTCCGAAGGGCTGCCGGCAGGCCTGCTTGCTTTGACCAGGTCCATAAATTCATCGTGTGAGATGTGTTGGAAGATGTGTTGTTCAAGGGTTAGTGCTGGTGCTTTGTTTCTGTTTTAAGTACGAGTCCAATGTGTCTGCTTTGTCCGTGTAATAATTTGCCAGTTTGTCTGTGAAATCTTGAGTAACAGGATGAGTTCCTTCTAGGCAATTTGATTTGCGAAATTCATTGAGTATTTTATAGAATTCTTTATTTGCACATTTAGCATTTTGAATTCTGTCTGAATAGTACCTTTTGTTAGCTTTTTTGATAGCTGACTTGTATAATCTGTTAATTTTCTCTAGATGAAGTTTGTCTTGTTTGGTGTATATATGGATCCGCCTCCCGCAGTAGTGGCAGACAGTCCGCTGAAATGCGAGGAGGGCCTCACATCCGGCATTCTTCAGCCGTTTTCCTGTGTTGGTCTCCAGCCCTAAGCAGAAGTCTGTTTTGAAGCACCTTCAGGTGAAGGTCGAATGTAACAGGGCTTAGTCTCCCAGTCAAAATACACTCAGGGGCTTATAACACAGGCTCCCCAACACTTCAAGGGGGCCCCATTCTGCCCACGCCCAATTAATATCTGAGAGAAATGCGAGTCTCAGGGGGCCCTCCTCACATTATTATTATTATCATTTATAGAGCGCGCGGCTACCTCCGACTGGGGTGTCCCGACGCTAGCAACGGCAACAGTAGCGAGGATTTAGGCCAGATGAAGAGATTCAGGGTAGGCTAAACATCCTCTTTTTCAGTGTTTTCCTAAATAGTCTTTCTGTCTTGGCCTTCCTGATGGGTACAGGCATAACGTTCCATAAGGCAGCCGTTTTTACTGAAAACGAGCGCCCGCCAATACTGGATTTTTTGAATCGTGGGGTTACCAGCAGTTCCTGATGGTTGGATCTTAGGACCATGGTCTAGGAATATTTCTGTATTCTCTTTTTCAGGTACTTTGGACCATTTTCCCCCAATGCTCTGTAGGCTAAGGTCAGAGCCTTAAATTCTATTCTTTTCCTTACTGGTAGCCAATGCAGGTTTCGTAGATGGGGGGAGATGTGATGACGAAGTGGCACATTTCTAATCAGCCTCGCAGCCACATTTTGGATAATCTGCAGTTTCCTGATCAGGTATGCAGGGAGGCCTAAGTACAGACTGTTAGCATAATCGAATTGTGATGTGACCAGTGCATGTACCACCGTTTTCCTACAATAGATTGAGAGAAAGTGGAGGAATCTTCGCAGAGCTTTTAGTTTCCAGAAGCACTGGGAGGAGAAATGGCTGATCTGAGCTTTACCTGTAAGTGTGGAGTCAAATTTCACATCCAGGTTTCTTGCGGACTTCACAGGTGAAGGAGGGGGATTAAGCTCTACAGGCCACCAGAGTTGTGCCTTTGGGGGATACGCCTGGTTAAAAAGCAGCACCTCAGTTTTATCGGTGTTCAATTTTAAACAGCTGTCTGTCATCCAAGATGAGATGTCAAGTAGACACTGCTTGAAGTTGGTGAAGGCTGCCTTTGTTTGTTCCGTAAAGGAGAACACCAGCTGGGTGTCGTCAGCATAGGAGACAACCTTCACACCCCCACTGTTCAGCTAGCGGGGCCAGAGGGGCAAAGTAAACATTAAAAAGGGTAGGGCTCAAGGCCGATCCCTGGGGGACACCACATGTCAGCGGTCTGGGAGATGAAATATGAGGATGGAGGGACACTTGTTGTGATCGGTCCTCAAGAAATGATTTAAACCAGGCAAGTACGGTTCCAGTCACTCCCATCAACTCAAGCCTTTTTAACAGGATCCAGTGGGATACTATATCAAAGGCCGCGGAGAGATCCAGCAGCACAAGCATTGCACAGTTTCCTTGGTCAACTGTAGCATGCACGGTCTCTGCTACCTCGAGCAGAGCAGTCTCCGTACTGTAGCCTGCCCTGAAGCCTGACTGGGAGTCATGCAAAAGATTATTTGACTCCAGGAAGGCTGATAATTGTTTCTGTACCTCTTTTTCCAGAATGTTCACACATTCAAGGGGGGGGGGCATTATTTTGGTTCACGCTGCATTCTCCTTGTGTTAACCAATTAAAGGATGGCTTCCGGACCCTGAGTGAAGGGGCCGACCTGAAATCCTTGGCAGTTATGTAGTGGGGCGCCAGCCTTTAGAAGCCCCCGTGGTTTTTATTCCAGTAGACGTTGCGTGCAATGCACAGTCTTGTAAACGTAATCCTTGAATCTAATGAACGTTTACCCAGACAAGGTTAGACTTGCCTACCTGGCCTCTGTAAAACAGATTGCTGGCAGACTCTCTGCTGGGCAAGGTGTGCTGGCACAGTGATTCTTAAAGGGGCATGGGAACTTTTCAGTAGTATACAGTTTAGCCCACTGCCTTGTTCTTCAGTTGTTCGAGGATAAAGGCAACGCTGTTTTCAGTCAAATCTACTTTAGTAGAGATTTAATTTGGCTAACTGGATTAAAAAGAATCAGAAAGTGTTGATTAAACGAGCATTTTCTAGTTTGTTTTCATATTAAAAAACATGTTATTTATATAAAATAAATGTGTGTTGGAAACCCGCTCATGCAGAGATATTTTATTCTTTATGGTTTTATGAATGACAAAAAAGAAGAAGCGGGGTATAAGGGGCTTTGAAAGCAAAAGCAGAGCAATTACAACCCCTAAACCCAGCAGAGCAAGCAGGTTTTTAAACCATTGCTGTATAGTAAGAAGTCCTTGTCCCAGTACTGAAGGATTTTGGTGGGGTGAGAGATGGACACTCCTCTGTGTGAAGGGACTTGGGATCACTGCCCTCGAGTCTGTTTAGGTATAAATCTCGAATCGACAAATACACTCACAGGACAAGAAAAAAACTGTTGCCAGTAATCAGGTAAAACACACAAAAGCTAACAGAGGGTCAAAGGTCCAACACTGATCAAAACAAAAATCTAAACAAAATTAAATCTTAAGCCAATTGTACCACACTATCCCAGTGAGTTACAGAAGTTCCACTCGGTCTTAGAAATGAACTAAAGAAAACAGTCATTACTAACCACGGTGGGAATTGTGAACCGGTGTGTGGAGTGGATGAAACAGTTTCTACAGTTTTATTTATTTAAAGGTGGGTATGGGGGGGAGTAGAAGAGGAACCCAGTAGAAGCAGATTACAATAGAACCATTTTTAAGGAAATCTGGTACAGATACCACATGTGTGTTGAAAAGAAGGTCCAAGCAATCAGAGAAACACCAGAAGGATAGGTGAACAAAAGTGAAATGGGTGGTGCACCACTGGACCACCGAATGCCTCTGTCTAAGGTCTGTTTCACACAGCCTCCTTCTAACAGACTGCCACACAAAGGTCCAAAATGTGGCAGGCGACAGCTGGAATACCAATGAAGATCCAGGCATGTGGAGTCAGTCAGCCTGACCTCCAGAGAAATCATGGAGAACAGAGACAGGCATGAGAGGAGATTTGCAACAGAGTTGAGCCATGGCTACACACTACCTGACAAGAAGTTTAGGGGATCAGAGGGACACAAGTCAAACACAAAGGTGAAATAGGGATCAGGGGTTGTAAGTGTGTGCAGCGTTAGGCCATTTTGTCACCTCGGGACCAAGCTTGATAGTGGCTCACAAAGTCACCTGAAGTTCCCACTGGTAGAGCATTCACTGGAATAAGCCCTTCACAGACTGGAGTTTATGGCCTGAAACATTAGCAGGGACTAGGTATAGAGTTTTAAGCATCATATATTTCTGTGTGATAAATTCCCCAAAACACTGAACTGACATATACCAAAGATGTCCATCAACCAATGTAGGTGGCTTTTGAGTCTTCCAGCTGAAAAGGAAATACCGACACTGCAAACCATATGTTAACCTTCTTCGAAATAGGATCAACCATATCCACATAACTTAAAGGAATTGAACTGGAACATAAGAGGTAGATAAAGCAGGTGGAAGGGAGATAAACAGTACCGAGAAACTAGAACAATGAGAAGGGATCCCGTATGTGGACTTGAAACGTCCATTCACTAACCCTGGAGATGAAGGACTTGAGTTTGAGAACGTTGGGTGGGGTAGGGGGGAGGTTGGGTTTAAAATGCATACCAGGAAAGGGCAATTTGCGGTAAAAACCAGCATCCTCTACTTCCACCCTTAGAAGTCACCCCCCCCCCCCAAAAAAAAGTCTTGAGCAGGGGCACATTAGCAGTTAAGGATGTATTGTGAGATTGGACCCTGGCCATATACAAGTGAGAGCCTAGAAAGAATAAACTGTTTTTTTACAAAAAATATTTCTTTTACTAAGCTAAATAAAGAGAAATGTTAGTCTATACCACCTAAATATGGTCCGCCAAAATAGAAGGCAGAGTATTTAAAGCTCCCAATATTTCATTTAGATAGGATGAGTTGTCTTCTTGTCTCCATTCATCTGACTGCACTGACAAGGTTCAGTCAGCATCCACTCTTACCTGGAGCAATTCAGAGATGTTCTGCTGTCAGACATAGGCTTTATTATTGCCCACTAACATGGTGGTACAACATTCTACAGATTTCATTAAAAAAGCTTACATCGTCGTCTATCATTGAAAAATAAATGCCGATTCCATATATGATCTTTCCTTCAAATGGGTATGATGAAGTATATCAACACTATCACATGTAATAAAGAGAAACCAACTTGGCTATAGTTACCTGTAAAGGGGGGTCAATAATTATCCATGCAGGGAGCATCATACTTGGATTAAGAGGCTGAGTTCCAACTCTGAAGTATATCAGGCCACTTGAATCACAGGCCCAGATGTGCTGGTTTCCACATGTCAGACTGATCAGCTTAACACCACCTAGAGACAAACATATACAGGTAGTGTTGGCTGCAATATGAGGCGATCATAGCAAACAAGGCCACGCAAACTTATTTCATCTATGAGAAAGCAGTTGCTCGCAACGATGATTCAAGCAGAACAAGAAAAACATTAAACACAAAGGTGAAAACAGATGTCTATTTTGTTCTTCTGCTCTACTAGATTCATTTCCACTTCATAAGTTGGCAGAAGTACCCCAATGGACTCTTACCACCCACTGAGCATGGAGTGAGAGAAGTCCATGGTTTGCGACAGATATAAGCTACAGTAGGCAGATCTCCTCATGACATAATTCCTATATGACCATAGTTGCCTCTAAGTGAAGTGCTATCTTGCTGGTAATGATTGAAGGGGCTCATTCTGTTTGACTATTTAGCTACAGGTCCCTATATGTTGCAAACTATGATTAATAATCTAAACTTTCCCCGATTATTCCACCAAATCCCAGGGTTTAAGCAAGCAATCTCTGTACTCAAACCAGATCCTCGGTTTTTTAACAGGAGCCAAAAACCTAAGATACATCTCAGGATACCCATAAGCCTGCTTAACTGGTGTGCCCCTCGTGTCCATAATTCTGTACACATTGGACACATTTTCAGACTCCTTTATCGAGTAGGTACAGGGCCAACTGTGCAGTCCATTTCATTATTGTCAAATTGACAAACAGAAAGGTCTTTTAAAACAAAAATTGTGTGAAAACTGTTTAACAGTCTTTGGGTAGGATTTAAACTCTTCCTAAACGCTGACAACATGGTAACTGGCCGTGCAACTTATTACCTGCAATTTCCTGGAAGCGATAGGCCCAGATATAGACTGGTCAACCAACCACAAAATCAAATGCCATTGTGTAACAGTATCACTTCCATCCAAACTATGTGAATGAAAAGCATTTGAAAAATATCGCAAAATTCTCTGGAGTAAGTTCTGTTGCTAAGGTTCATAAATGATGACCAAATATGTCTGTGCTATGTCTGGTCTCCTCTTCAGTATAGCCCTCTGCCAGTGTTTTGGGAAATCTCAGTGCTTGAGGGGCAGATATATCTGGAAAAAGTACAGAAGTAGCATCTAATCTGGATTATTGGTAGGCCCTCACTAAACCAGAATCTGACAGGTAAAACATACTACGCATGGAGAAGCTAAAGTTAGTAGGCACAGGCACAGCGGTCCCATGTACTCAGGATCTAAGTGTTCCAACCAGAGAGACAGCAGGTGATTCTGAGCTTCTGTTCCTCAGGGGTTTTGCAGGACTGGTCTCGACTATGAACTGCCTTACTGAGCTAGGGAAATATAGCAGAATTTGAAGTGTATCAATAAGAACACACATCCTGGCTGCAAGGCGGCAAATGTGAATACAGACTTTGAAAAAATCAAAAGGTCAACAAACACATGTTGCTGGCCTTGTGGAGAGAGTAAACTGAGGATGGCCTCGGTGTGAAGAGTGGCACATATATGGAAAAAGAGAGCCTACAAGACGGTGGGACCGTTTTAACGTAGGCCTGTCTGAATAGACCATTTAAAGGAGAAAATTAGAAGATATATCTTATTAGTTAAGCACCAGAGAGGTACTCCAGAGTGCTATGAAAATTGAGAAAATACTCGCCTCTAAAAAAAAAAAACTGTTATCAATAACAAAGAGAATAATGTCTTCTATGTGTCTTTTGAAGTGCACCACAATCAAACTGATAAAACAGGAACAATTTTTGCAGCTCCAATGGGCACCTTGGGGGGGATGAAAACAAAAAATAAATAGACCAGACGCAACACAAATGTCGCTGACCTCTTATAGGAATAAGGCAACTTTGGATTCAGTGAAGACTGCTCGATAAGGCAGCAAGAAAGGTGTGCAAGGATTCTTGATAACCTTTAATACGCTGATTGTTAGACCTGGCATCATTGGCATGAGTCTCTCCTCCATTTTTTTTCTGTTGGCCTCCTCTGTTTATGATGTTTTGCTGGAATATTGCTTTGGGCACTGTGCCACTGCTGATCAGTGCCACAGTGCAAGTGCTCCCTGTAGGAAGGTGGATATCTGACTATGGTTACCCCCAACTTTTTTGCCTAGTGTCTAGCTGGTTTTTCGACTTAGTTGGCCTGAGATCCTGCCATTCAGGGTCTCAGGCTGTCTGCTCTCTCTCTAAAATGGACTCCATGTACCCTAGGTACATAACCAATTGGTAAGGATCACCTTATTGGACCCTGTACAGTGTACCCTAGGTACCCAGGGCATAGGTGTACCCTAGGCCTACCAGGGGCTGCAGCATGTATTATGCCACCCCTGGCCTGGCCTTCCATTTTGACACAACTGGCTGATCACTCAGCTGGGGCAAGGTCGTGTAATCACCCCTTGCTTAGGTGTAGTATTCCTATACCTAACTTACATATAGACACATGCGTACCTATCAGTCACTCCTATGGCAGGCCTTAACAATCCTGGAGGCAGAGTGCTTGGTAACATGTGAGATGGTGCTCTAGCATGAGCTGAGCCTGTCTGCAGCTTTCGGAACCTTGTCCTTATAGCTGTTCTATGATATAGCCTACCATATACTCTTAAAGTGCCTTATAATCTTAGACGGTTATGGTAACTATGGTTTGGCTTTATCGAAACATGTCGTGTAAGGTGTCTAACACTTTGGAATAATACCCCCATCCCATTTCTGGGGATGAGGATATTATCCCTCCCTTCTAGAGGGAGAAGACATGTTGTAACCTACTTACCCGGTTAAAGTTAACCAGAGCCCCAGCATCACAAAATGGATGCTGCTGCCACGACACAAGTCTGACCTCCTGCAGCTGGGAGTGATCCCAGCCAGGGAGGCCTGGACAATAGGTTTCCTGCTTGGGGAGGTGCTAGCACCTCCCCAGACAGCCTTTAGTGTATTGGGGCAGGGTGGGCTGAAAGGAATGAGACATGCCTGGGGCACACAAGGTGTTCCTTGCATAGTCCAGTTCAAACCGGCGCTGGGGCACTCCAGCCCCAGCTCTGGCGCGAAACTGGACAAAGGGAAGTGGGTGTAACCACCCCCTCCCAGGTCCCACCCATAAGGCGTGACCTAGCAGGTATCCCAGCCCCCCAGATTAGTATAAGAGTGGGAGTTGGGCCTCAAGACTTTAGATTATCCTGAACCTGCAAAACTGAACAGAAACTCTGGACCTTCGACATTCGACATTCGACGAAAGAAGAAGACTGAAGAATCTCCCTTGTAGCCAAGGAGTGGCTACCCTGTGCAAACAGGCACCATCAAGAGACTACCCTTTGCTTTGCCCACGTTCTACGAGGAACCGACTGCAGAGCCCGACCAGAGCCTTGGCTTCCAGACTTCTCCGACCCTGATCCACATCGACAGCAAAGCTGAGATCCGTGGAGGCGACGAGCGACGTGGGACCGGCTACCTGGAAAAAGTGGCTAGTAACTTAAAGCGCAGCTTCTGAGGTACCCTCGAAGTTGTGCACCGGGGATTGAGAAGCCCCAACCCCAAGCACCATCTGCACCGAAGATCAGCCCCCCACACTCCACGAGTCCTGCGTGGGGCCCTTCAGCATTTTCCTGCTTGCCGCGTCTGTCCGGTTGCTTGCCCGCTGGCTAGTGGCCTTTGTGACGACGCACCCTGAAATCTTCTGCGCTGGTTTGGCTCCTCCAGACTGGCTCCCGCTTCTCTGCAAAGAAGAAGCACGCCAGACCTTCCTGGTCTGCACCAGAAGCAAGTCCTCCGTTCTTCCTGGGTTCCGCTTGCCAAGGCTTGGTGAGTCCTAGTCCAACTTCGACGCCGCCGACAGCAAGAGCCTTCGTGGGACAGCTCGCCTCCTGGTCCTGGTCGTCCTCGACGCTTCCTGGTCCTCCTGGCTGCAGCGACAAGCTTCACCTTCACCTGCAATCTTCACGACATCGCCTGGTTCCTTCCTGGTTCCACGTGGTCACTGGCTAGTGACTTTGACTCTGTCCCTTCTGCTTGCAGGTTTTCTCTCTTCTTGATCCCAGCCTTGGGATCCACCGGACACTCTTCACTGACTGCCTGTCAGCATCTTTCTTCAGGCATCCATAGGAGTCGACGACGAAAACGACGCATCTTCACCCCTATGCACCCGCAGCCTGTGGGCTAGGTAACTTGGGTACTCCGGTGCTCATCAGGATAGTGACTATCCTAGTGTCTAGTTTTCAAGTCTCAACTTCCTAGCTACTCCGGAAGTGTCCTAAATCTACCGTTTTCTAAACTGTACTATTGCTATTGACTTTTACGCATTACGCGTGAGTGTTTCCACTCTGCACACGAATCCCGTGGGCCTCCCACTTCCTAACTAACGCTAGTGTAGTGTAGCCCCAGCGATTCCCTAGGCCTAGGCCTATTCTATTTCCGTGACAGTGGTTCTTATACCACTTACTTAGTATATGGTTT
Organism: Triturus cristatus; assembly: GCF_964204655.1. Classification (NCBI taxonomy): domain Eukaryota; kingdom Metazoa; phylum Chordata; class Amphibia; order Caudata; family Salamandridae; genus Triturus; species Triturus cristatus. The sequence goes on from NC_140592.1 coordinate 858,392,255, forward strand.
GCGTGGCCCCTAGGGCCTAACTGTATTACTTACCTGTGTGACTTAATGTATGCTTAAATAAGACTGTGTTGTACTTACCTCTAATCTCATAAAGAGTGCTGAGGGTTTGACTAGAATAAATACACTTTATTTTATATATATATCTGTTGTGGTGTCCTTTCATTTGGTATTCAAGGGATTATATATGGTATCACAGCTGGCTTCACATGCCATTCAGAGTTTAGCCTAAGACTGCTCTTGTCCATGCTACCACTAGGATAGCTGGTCTATAAGGTTGACTTTACAACCAATCACCATAAGGGTATTTGGACTGATATAAGGTGTACACTAGAACTAGTGACATCATACATCAGGCCAACTTCTCACACTCCCTATGTTAAATTGATACATTGATTGTTGTTACTACGATTGGCTTGGTTGACTTACTGTTCAGACCCTAGTCTAGTGCACTGCGTGTGCCAAGGGCATGTTAGATAACTGCTGCTGGTGGGCTTGCAGCACTGGTTGTGCCACCCACAGAAGCAGCTTGTAAAATGTGTCCCAGGCCTGCCATCGCAGAGCCTGTGTGCAGTTCCTGACTGCCATGTCGACTTGGCAAGGAAACCTACTTGCCAGTCTCTAAAACCTTCCCTTTGCCACATTTCAGACACCTCTATGGTAGGCCCTAGGGCTGGGTGCATTGTTGGTAAAAGGTAGGTCATGCCCTGATGTGTGGGGCATGACCTAATAGTGAATTACAGCCATTTTCGTTTTTCACTATTGAAGGGCTACCTGCCTTCCATAGGCCAGAATGGGCAGACTGATTATTAACTCCATTATAATCTTATCTGACTCAGGGAGCATGGTAGCGGTTCGAGTTTTGTATCCCTGAACTAAGAATTTAATAACACATCCTTTAGGACGGATGGTTTTTAAATTCTGTGTTTGAAAATAGCTCTTTTAGAAAGTGGCTATTTTCTTGTCCAACTATCCACCGGTCTCTGCTGGTTTGGTGTGTGTGTCAGGGGCTGGGTGGCTCCAGAGGTCTGAATGAGTCAGTGTGGGGTGAATGAGGCATTTACATTTAGAGTGGGGGAAGAGTAGTCCCTGGTAGCCTGCCCTGCCTGACACAATGCTGGCTCCACCTCCTGCCGGGCGACTGATGGCCCTGCCCCTGCCAGTGACAATACTGGCTCCGCCTCCTGCTGGGCGGCTAATGACCCTGCCCTGCTCAGTGAATAGGCCAGGTGCCTCGGCCTGGCAACACCCACAACAAACCTGGGATGGGGGGAATTTCCCTGCTTGGACAAAGGGAACAAAGCAGAAAAGGGGTATAAAAGAAGGACCCTTGAACCAAAGAACTTAGATCACTTCTGACAAGGAAACCTCTACCAAGGACAAGAAGCCTGCTGATCCAAGGAGTTGCCTCCCCCTTCTGCCAGTGTGCTGTGTGCTGGGGGGAACCTGAAGCTGCTTCTTTATTTTTGCCAAGGGACAAGAAGAGAGGAATTTAGTGTGTACTCTCAAGCTTGCAAGAAAATCTCCAAGGGCTGGAAGAGTGCCAGCCTCCTGCTGAATTGCTTGTTGCTGGAACGTGGTGTTTCCAGTGCACAGGGGAAATCTGCAATCTCGACGTCGCCGGACGCCGCCGGATCCAGCTCGACATCATGAGTACGGCTCCAGTGTTCCGAGCCTTCGCCGCCGGGCCCGATCGACGCCAGTAGCGACGCCAGTGAGTAGTGAGTTTGGCTTCAGCTCCAAGTGACCCCGTCTCGACGCCGCTGCTGATCGCATCGACGCTGCGCCCTTCTCGACGCCGTGAGCGCTGCTCCAGCCCAACACCTCTCGACGCCGTGGATCATCGTGTTGCTTCATTCTAAAGGTACTGTGTTTGTGGGGTCTGTTGCAACTCCAGGCTCGACGTAGCGCTCCTTGCGGTCGACGCCGAACCTTGGGAATATCGTAACCTCGACGTCGTGTGACTCCTGTGTGGGTCACATTGTTGCCAAGAACTGTGTTTAAAGAAGAATACTTACTTTTGTTGCTAAAGAACTATTTCCTAAGAAGAATCTTTACCTGAACTATTATTTTTCCTTCCAAAGAGTATTTATTAAGATTGTGGTATATTTTTATCGTTATTTGGTCTTGTGCTAAGCCTTATATAAAAATACTTATTTTTTATAATAACTCCTGTGTTGTGTCCGTTTGTAGTGTATTCACTTTATTACTGTATGTGGTCATAAATGCTTAACACACTGCCTCTGAGATAAGCCTGTTTACTCTGCCAAGCTACCAAGGGGGTGAGCAGGGGTTATCTGAGTGTGTAATCCCCTTGCCCTGACTAGAGAAGGTGGGTCCCTATTTGTCAGAAGTGTATACCTCTGCCAACTAGAGACCGCCGGTTCTAACACTGATCAAATGCGCGACCTGGGATTCCCACTACTTTCAGCAAAGGTTGACCTAAAAAGCTTTATGAAGAGCTTTCACACTACCCATATATAATCTGAGGAGTCAACTACCAAAATATTTCTCCTCAGAAAAAATAGAAAAATAGGGCAACAAACCAGCCACTTACCTGCCGTGAATCGCTACCTGGCCCACGCTGACGCTGCCACCGCCAAGAGCCCAGGGAGTGTAAAAACGCCAGTGTCAGGAAGCCTTACACCCCGCGTCGCCGCCCCGGGGACTACAACTCCCGGCAGCCCAAGCGGCGGCGCGTCGACCTGACGCCGCGACTGCGTCAGGAGGCGCCTACAAATAGGAAAAGATGGCTGCCTCGCGGGACGCGCCGGGCTAAGCCCGGGCAAAGGGCGGGCCCTCAGTGGTTACCAGCGGTCGGGCGGGCCATCCCTCTTATACATCAGGCTGTGAAGGTAATTAACCATAACATGGGGAAACGTACAACTACGACCGCATCTTAAGACCCTGCTGTCCCCATTGAGCTGCCCACATCGTTTGATACATTGCTGGCTAATGCACTCACCATGGTCACCAATGAGATAGCTGATACCGAAAGAAGAATGTCCATCGGATTACCAACTATTACTCTTTTGTGTTCCCAATCCCCAAAGGCTTAATCCGGGCCTCCCACTGTCCCCTACAGTAGTTGTCAGCAAACCAACTGCTCAAGTTGATACATCAACCCCTACTATTGGAGCCACTAGTTTGGCGACTATCCCTGTCACTGACTGCTTAACGGTACCTGAAATAGATCCAACGCTATGTACTAACAAAACAGCAAGGGAAAAACGCAAGAGAGGCCCTGTGAAAAGTACCGTAAATAAAAGGAAACAACCAAGTCACTGTAGAAACCAACCCACCCCACAGAGCATGTGGAATAAAGATAAAGACTGCGAAATAGTTACACCAATTGTCACAGAGGATTTATTGCCCCCACTATTACTATTGGACAAAGGTACTGAGAGACTCCCTGCTTTTACCTGTAGACCACAGTTTTCAGCTCTGGACAAAGGTACCTGTGGGGACTTCATGTTGCCCTCTGAGGGAACTGATAATTCTGTCAGTACGCAGACAGAGTCTTTCGATCGAAACACACAACCTAAACTCAATGGCAACTTGATTGAAACTATTGTAGATACCATTTTTAAACAAGTTGAAGTTCAAATAGCTAAACAATTTAATACTATTTTTAAGACACTAGATAAAATCGAAAACCTTGTAAAAAAAGAGGAAACTAAAAGGAAAGGCATTATTAGCTTAGATGCCCTTCGGGGCGAGAAATTCATGAATGAGCTAGAATCACTATGTAATGGCCTGAGGGAGGGGGGTTTGGCGGTTACTGCTGACCTTGGGTCTAGTAACATCAAAGGCCCAACCATTTCTAAAATTGTTTCCTCTAACAGCAGCTTAGCCAATACCTTACCCGTACGGAACACTGGCTCAACTTATGACCCCTCTGAAGTAGAAGGAACAGCAATGGTCAGAACTGTAAGTTCAAATGTTAAGGCTATCACCACCCCACTAGCTACCCCACTAGTCAGGACAGGCATCACTTTGGATGGTGTAAGCAATAGTGGAGGTGTACCTGTAAGAAATAGACCCACTAATAACCTAGGGCCGTCACTCCACTTACCCCCAGAAGCCTGCCCATATGTTTTAGTTTTAGCAGGCGTCCCTGCCCTTAAAGAAGGTCAAAGTGAGTCATGGGTACAACTACACAATAAATGTATCGATTGGCTGACCAAACACAAAGGGGCAAGATGGGACATCTCAAATGAGATTATATCAGTTCGCCGGGTGAGTTGGGTGGGCCCTCAACACAAAAATATTAGTGGGGACTGTATAGTGATTAATTTTAGACACCCGAACTCAGTAAGATTTTTTATGGACAAACATAACACCCACGTCAGTTTGTCTACTGCAATAACCCTCCTCCCATTGGGTTATTTCTATAGGCCCCCTCATGGACCATTTCAAATGGCACCTACTACCCTTCCTTTATCTAATAGATTTTCCGCCCTATCCGATCTAGGAAGTCTAGATTGACCACCACCAATATCTTCTAACATATCTGATGAGATCACTAGTATAGTCCCTCTGGAAAAGGCAAATTTTACATGTACTCACAAGCCATGCCCAGGTAGATTAGTACCTCCCCACGTAGTATGCCCCGACCCTCCCATTGCCCTTCCTTTTTCCCCCACTAATTCACCGATTGATACTTTAAGTATCATTAGTTGGAACATTGCGGGGCTTCTAGGTAAGATGAAAATTAAAGAATGGGTTACTTGGATAAGTAATTATGATGTGGTAATGTTGCAAGAAACATGGTGCACATGTGTTCAATTATTGGAGGGCTTTTTCTGTCATAATCTTATTGTACGATCTTCTGCTATGGGGCGACCCAGTGGTGGTCTATCCATCTGGGCAAAAATTTCCAAGGACGTGAAAATCGAACCACTACATGTGATTAGTAAACATTTGATAGCTGTGAAATATGTTGCAAGGTTAAAGATCTGTTTTATAAATTTTTATAATAATGATTTCGTTAACCATCCCAATCCCACTTTCTTAGAATTATTTAATTTTATTGATGAAGTTGCGAATGGAGAAAAGTATGGCCAATTTGATGGTATTTGTGTAGGCGGAGATTTTAATGCTCATATTCATTCTACATCCCCGCCTTGTAGACGAGGATTTGAACTACTGGACTTATTATATAGTAGGGACTTAGACGATGTAATGGGCTACAGTGGAATTGCTGAGGAAAAGGTACCGGCCCCCACTTACATTGGCCGTGGTAGTTCAACAACCATTGACTATATGTTCACCTCCTCTCTCCTTAGCGGTGTGTTACTTAAATCCGAGGTTGTCAGTAGTTCATATAGTGATCATCTGCCAATAGTAATCCACCTTAAATCCATTAAAAGACCTAAAGGCCCATATGAGGTTGGGGCCTCAAATATTACTACATCTACAGACAGGCTTAGGATTGTATGGAGAGGGATCGATAACCAAGAGATTCTAGCTAATGTGATTAAGAACCACCCTCTATTGATCTCTAACTGCTTAACATTTGGTGGCCCTGACATAATCAAGTCCTTCTGTGATTTATGTGCAGTTATAAAAAAGGGCAATCTCCAAACCCCCAAAAGAATATAATATAAACAACCACAGATGGTTTGATACCAATTGTTCGAGGGCTAATAGAGAACTTAGAAAGGCCTTGGAAGCCAAACCCCGAGATGTGTCCCTTGTCAGATCATTACGTTTTAAATATAAACATACATTAAGAGCTAGATCTGAGGAGTTGATAATAAGCCACTGGGACAATCTCACCAAAACTGCTGCCCTAAAAGACTCGACAGGGTTTTGGAGAGAAGTAAAGAACTTGAGAGCCCTGGGCAGTAACATTACCCCGATAAACTGCAATATCACAAGTGATTCATGGGTCAACCATTTTTCTAAGCTCTATGCTGCGGCTGGAGACCTAACCGAGGATATTTTCCCCGACAGCACCATAGTTATAACATTAGAGGAGGTGGAGGAAGCTATTACCAATAGTGCTGGCAATAAGGCCCCTGGCCCAGATGGCCTGTCCATCGATCAGATAAAATCTTATACCTGTTTTTGGGCCCCTTTACTCTGTAATCTTTTTAACAACTTGAGTAGGGAATCCATCCCCTTGACATGGTCTAGCAGTACCATTGTACCTATTTTTAAAAAGGGAGATAGGATGGACCCGGGGTGTTATCGACCAATATCTTTGATCGATAACACCCTGAAGGTCCTTGGAAGGGTTTTGTTTAATAAAATTAGCACCTGGGCAGATGAGAACTCTATTATCCATCGTTGCCAGTTGGGTTTTAGGAGTAAACTTGGTACGGTGGAACAATGCTTGAACCTTAATCTCCTAATGGCCAAATATACAAGAGCCAAACAATCCCCCTTATATTTTGGTTTTATGGATTTAAGCTCAGCATTCGATTTTGTAAACCGTTCCCGCTTATGGTCCATTCTTTTAAACTATGGCTTAGATGAACCTTTAGTCCACTTTTTGGCCAACCTCCATCGCAATTTGAAAGCCCGAGTACGAATAAATAATGAGAGAGAGGTTTCAAACGATATTTTAATTGGCAAGGGGGTGAGACAAGGCTGCGTCTTGGCCCCCTTGCTTTTCATATTATACATCAATGAATTAACTAACTCTTTATGTAATCTGACAAAGGACGTCCCCATCATTAATAAGAGACCTATCCCGGCGTTACTTTACGCAGATGATGCGGTCCTTATGGGCCGCACCCCGAATGCTCTGCGTATTTTAATCTCAGGATTTGTTAATTATATGTCTGATCTAGGTTTGTGCACTAATTTTAGTAAATCTTTTATAATGACCTGCGGCCCTAAAAATTATAAAATCTCAAAGATTGCGATAGGTCAAAACACTTTAAAAAGCACATGCACTTTTCCTTATCTGGGTCTGCTATTCTCCAATAGCGGTTCATGGCAACCCCACGTTGCAATGGGGAGGAACAAACTCTCTAAATCCATTAATTCTGTTACTTCTCTTCATCAACCACGTCGGGCTGATGTGGTTTCCAGTCTATTACAAATTTATCGGACCCAATGTCTCCCAACTGGAACGTATGGAGCAGAAGTCTGGGGGTTTTCGAACTGTTCAGAACTACAAAGAGAAGAGAATAGATTCTGTCGGAAGATCCTGGGGGGAGTTATTAGTGCATCGACCTTCGTATGTCATAATGAATTAAAATTGCATTACATTGAGGACTTCATAAGAGCCAGACCTGCATTATTTTGGTTAAGGATTTGGCAAAACCCAGCAGCTTCCCTTTCCCGCGAGATCATTAGGGATTGTTTGAAAAGGGAGAACTCGAGATTAATCCCATGGATAAATGCGGTAGAAAGGAGCCTTGTGAGTGTCAATTATGGTCTTCTTTTCACAGATCCCGACCAGATCGACCGCTCCCATAAAAACCTGGTGAGAAGGGCACTTTATCAATACTTTCATAATGAGAGGGAAAGAGTGGACTCACTGAAACAATCTACAATAAACTACCTAATGATCCGGGAACCATATATTGAATATCCGACGTTACCCCAGCCCTATTTACGTAAAAAATTGGGCAGGTGGAACAGGATTCTATTATTTAGATTTCGGGACAGGAGCATCGTAAATCTTATCTGCTTTCCACTGGGCTACACCAAAAATTTGGAAAAATTACATTGCCCTTGTGACCTTGGTGGAACACAGAGTATGCTCCATTTTATTTTTGGCTGTGGTTTTTATAGGAAATATACAAAGTATTTCCTAATCCCCTATTGCAGGAACTATGATTTGTCTGACCACAATCATGCCTTTAGACACTTTTTAATGCTTGGATCAGACGAACTAATTTTTAGAGTAAGTGGCTTTCTTCATGCAATTGTACGTTCACGCAGGTCTTTGAAAATTGAGTAATTTTGTTTACATATGCATTTTGCACTTTAAAGCCTAATTTGCACAAACTTAATGCATCGCATATGCTTTGCTTTTATAAAGTCAGTAGTTGCATTTCTGTATATTTTTATATATTGTATGTATGATGGTTTTATGCATAGTATAGCAAGATGGTATAATTGTATTCTAATTGTTGTTCCTGTAAGTTATACCTAATATGTAATTTATTATAAATTGTGGCCTGAAGTTGTAGTGTTAAATCATGTATTTTAATTCAAATTTTGTGCTTTTATGGATGGTTTTTGAAATCCGAATAAAGTCTATTTGAATTGAATTGAATTGAAAAATAGGGCAAGCCAGTGGGATCAGAAAAGTCTTCGGAAGCCACAAGACAAATGGAAAGTCATGAGATCAGTGCGGTTTAGACTGTCTATTATAAAAAGGACGGCAAGCAGTTCACGGTGGAATGTTCCAAAAGAGGAATGAAAAACACATAGTGAGAGGCGACTTGTTACTTTATTTTATACAGACCTTCCTGCACTGGGGGCTACTAACTCCATTCTCTGAGGGGGCTGGGCTAACAGGTGGGCTAACAGGTATGCCTTGTTCAAAAGGTGCAGCTGCACTGTACTCAGAAGCCAGAATAGCAGACCGCTTGGGATCTTTCACAGCGCAATGAAGCATGGGCACCTCGGCCCATTAACCTCCATCAAGTCTGCTACCTTCAGGCCTCTCAGTGCAGATTACTTCCACACCTTAGCCACCATTTTAACATGCCCCTCCTGTTAACATTGGAGGAATCTAATAGCATCAAATGTCTCCTGAGGTTGGAAATCTTGTGATCTCATTGATTGCCCAGCAACGCAACACCTTTTGTTGGGCTCCTGGGAGAGTCGGTGATTGCTGGACAGCATCCTGTATGGCTACTGTCATTTGTGACCACGATACTGGTGCACCCCTGCTGAATGGCCACATTACTAATTTTGGACAGTTATAGCAGGTTCAAATGGTGAATTCCAGGAGGGGGGAATGGCAGTTGAAATTAGGATAATGTGATACAGAAAATGACACTGAGCTACAATGTGCAGACTTTGCTAATGGGAAACAGCTACAACATAACGAATGGGAAATGGGTGAGTTTCGACCAGGAAAGAGGAAATCAACTCTGGACAAAGGCAATGGTCTGATACCCACCTGAACCCACTGTGTACAGAGGGTGAGTGTAGACTATAATTATGTTACCATAAACAAATTAAGGAGAGTGAAGAAGCACTGTAGAGCAAGGGCTAACCCTCCTCTGACAGAACTTTACACAAACGATATAGCCCAACTCGATTTGATCAATCCAAGAACCCTCCCTTTGACCTAAGGGGGGAAAAGAATCCTTTTGCTATAGAAAACTCTCAACCACCAGAGGTACCCCTTGGTGGCATGCTTCATCATACAGTTCCTTCCGTTCCGTGGCAAAATGGGGCGTTCTACAACTAGTGAGATACACAGGAGCACCTTGTTAGAAAAATAATATGGTAGTGAGTGGTGGTAGGGAGGCTCGTTTTTCTTTGTTTAATTGCTCCTGCCACTGTCTTACCCATGTATGGTGCCATGGTGTGCTACTGGCAGGTAGACTGCCCATACAAGACTTTCTGAAGTGCCAGGAGAATTTGAATCTATTTGATAAAAGTTCAAAATTGGGGACAGGAACAAGGGCCACACACATTCTTGGGGTTAGTGCTGTTACAGTAATTTAAACCCACAGAATGCCTGTCTTCAGACAGATTTGATCTGAGGAGAACAGGGTGCATAACCTTGACAAAGGGTCACTCACCATACCCGCCTCCAGAAATCCATTTTACCATGCCTCTGACACTTTTCTGAATGTGAAAACTACTCTCCACGTCAGACAGATTCTCGATGCATCCAGGGTCGAACTGGCCATAGCGGGCACCGGGCGTTTTCCCGTTGGGACAGAAAGGTGGAGGGCAATTCTGGAATGGTGGGGGGGGTGGGGTTCTTGTTACTGGGGGCCAGTTTTGCAGTAGCGCTGCAGTATCGGCCCTCTGTAACAAAAGAAGCAGCATTGTTTCCACCAGCATCGTCCCCACCCCTCCCCCCCACGGGCCCGGTCTGTGTTAATTGCCAGGGGCTGGTTTGCATTCCCAATTTGGCCTTTGATGCATCCTTAGAACAAGGTAAGAGTTGGGCTCAAATGCCTGGACTTGTGGTAGAGAGGCCATAGGAAAATAAAATGGAGAAGCTTTACTTTCTTATCCAGCGTAACAACAAAACCAGAAACATGGAAGGTGCATGACTGAATTCTGTTCTGAATTGGACACATAGAGCAACAGAAACCTAACATGATAGATTTGACCAAATCCTGACTGATCGTTCAATGCATTAAGGGTTTCAGCCCAAGGAACAAGAGTTCCTTGAGGCTATGGTAATGGTAATGGTAATGGTAAGGATATTTCTAAAGCGCTGTCATTCATCCCAAAGGATATCATGGCGCTAAGATTGACAGAGTGCAGAGTGTTGCCGAGAATAGACAGGAAAGTTAGCAAGTGTTGGGGAACAGCATGGTTTTAAGTTTTTCCTAAAGGTGAGGTAATCATCAGTGAGTCTTAGGTCTGTTGATAAATTGTTCCACAGATTTGCGGCTGAGTGTGAGAAAGCACGGCCTCCCGTCCTGACCTTTTTTATACGGGTGGTTACTGCTCTTGCAGCGGTTTGGGATCGGAGGTTTCTGTTTGGTACATAGAAATTGACTATGTTTTAGAATGTTCGGGCCGGTGTCGTGCAGGACTCTGTGAGTAATGCACAGTATTTTGAAGGCGGCCCTTTCTCTCATTGGCAACCAGTGTAGGGTTCTCAGGCAGCTAGTCGCTCAGTCTTATTTTCTCTTGTTGCATACAGCTTTCGCTGCCGCATTCTGAACAAGCTGTAGTTTTGAAAATAGGTAATCGGCCATGCCGACAAATAGGGAGTTCCCGTAATCCAGTCTACTAATTAATAGTGACTGGACTAAGATCTTTCTGCATTCCAAGGGAATCCAGGGAAATACTCTTCGAAGCATTTTCAGAAGTGCAAAGCTTTTGCCGCAAGTAATTGATACATGGTCTTTCATTGATAGTGCATTGTCAATGTGGACTCCCAGATTCTTCGCCTTCTGAGTTGGTTTGGGGGGTGTGCCAAGGCTGTTGGGCCACCAGGTATCATCCCAAAGCTGCTGGGAAGCGCCGAATAGCAAAATCTCTGATTTGTCGGCATTTAACTTCAAACAGTGGTTTTGCATCCAACTAGATAATTCAGAAAGACAGTTGTGCAATCTGTTTTTAGTGCCATCTTCACCATTTAATGCAATCATAAGTTGCGTATCATCTGCGTAGGAGCAGATGTCTACGCCCCACTTCTTCCCGATCGCAGCTAGTGAGGAGACATAAACATTAAATAGCGTTGGGCTTAATGATGCCCCCTGTGGTACACCATATTTAATCTTTCGGGGAGTGGAAGAGAAACCGCCAAGTCGAACCGATTGCAGTCTGTCAGTTAGAAAGGAATTCAACCACCGCAGGGCTTTTTCCTGTATTCCTTTAGCAGCTAATGTTTTTATCAGGAGGTTGTGGGATACGGTATCGAAAGCCGCTGATAAGTCTAGCAATATCAGGGCCACCGTTTTACCCCTATCCACCTGGTTTCTGATGTCGTCGAGTACTGCCAAAAGGGTTGTTTCAGTACTGTTGTTGGACCTGAAGCCCGTCTGTGAAACGTCAAGCAGGTTGTTAGCTTCCAAAAATTGTGAGAGTTGCTTGTTCACCAGTTTCTCCAAAACTTTTGAGAGGTATGGTAACTGTGATATGGGTCGGTAGTTAGCTGGGTTTTTTATATCTGTACCTACTTTTTTTAGTAAAGGCGTAACCACTGCTGTTTTCCAAATAGTTGGAAATTCCGCCTGGTCGAGAGACATGTTTAAAACTTGTGTTACTATTGGGCAAATGAGAGGAATTATTTGTAGGAATATGTGGTGTGGACATGGATCCAGTGGAGAGCCTGATTTAATTTCAGACATGACCTTGGCTACTTGCTCTTCTGAAAAAGGCCCGAAGGCAGGACAGCTAGCCAATGTGCAGGACTCTACATCGGTGTGCTGCTCTGGCGATACCGGATCGGTACTTGAAAAGGATGAATAGATTTTATCGATTTTATCAAAAAAGAAATTACTAATTTCGTTGCATCTTTCCTGTGAAGGTGACAAATTTGATGTAAGGCCAGGGGGGATGCAAAGTTCTCGAACAATTTTAAAGAGTGCTTTAGAAGAGTGTTTATGTTCGAAAATTTGTTGTGAAAAGTAATCTTTTTTTGCTTTTCGTATGGCTGTATTGTAAGCTTTCAGTTCCTTTTTATAAATGTCTCTGTCAATCATGGTTTTGCTTAACCTCCATTTGTGCTCCAGCGTGGTGCATTTTCTTTTAAGAGTTTTAAGATCAGGGCTATACCACTTTTCTGAGATCGTTCGTCTAGATTTAGTTTTGGTAGCGTTCGTGGAGCCGTGTTCAAGAGCATCCCCGATGCTTTTTTGTAGACCATAAATTTCTTGCTCAGTTGATGAGCCCGGGTTGGTCTTAAAATGGAAGTGCTGTTGGAATTTTTCCAATGAAATTTTTTTCCAGTTTCTATTTGTGGCCTGGGCCTGTATTATTGGTCTCGTGTTTTTTATGGGGACGCTGATGGTGAAGTCAATCCTGAAGTGATCAGTCCATGTGAGAGGCACAATGTTGTTGATAGTTGCGGACTTAATATTCGTAAATATCAGGTCCAACATGTGTCCCGCTCTATGGGTGTCTTGGTTGACTAGTTGGGTTAATTGCAGGATTTCCATATTATCTGCAAGATGCTTGGTAAGTGAGTTAGAATGTAACTCGAAATGAACATTAAAATCTCCTAGTACTAAAATATTTTTGTGTTTTAAACAAACGGGGAGTATCTGAGAAAGAAGCTGCATACTGAATTCTACTGTACTTCCTGGAGGGTTATAGATAATTGCTCCTCCCATCAGTAGGTACGTGCCTAAGGAGACTGAGTAAATCATTACTTCGTGTCCAAGGACAACAACTCTTACAGCCCAGAGTTTATACATCTTATGTTTTCAGACCTGGACAGTGCCAGCTCCTCTGCGGAGGCAGAGGAGCGTCGCCCCACTGCTTCAGCTGCAAGCTGAATACAAAAAATAAAATGATAATAACCTTTGTTATCATTATGGTTTTTGTATTCAGCTTGCAACTGAAGCCCGGCAGGTGGGGCTGGGCTCCCCATGCATCATGGAGGGAGGAGTGGTGGCAGCACCAAAAGTGCCATGACGCTCTGGCCGGCCATCTCGGGCCGTCCAAAGCGTCATACGCACCCTGCATGTTCTCCACGGAGGCTGTATTACAGCCTGCGTGGGGAACATGCATAGCCTGTCAGCCACTGTCTGAGCGCGGAACCATGGCGCTCAGAACCATCACAACGCTGCTAAGGCAGCGTTGTGATTGGTCAGGGGATTCGGGGAAGCTGTGTGCTTCCTGGCCGGAGTGCAGGCTCGACAACGGAGGAAGAAGAGGCAGCAGCCAGCGGTAAAAAGGTAAGTGCTTTATGTTTTATTTCCGCCGCTTCCCTCCGTCACCCCCTTCCCCGCCCACCAACCCTGGTTGGTAGCAGCCGCTACTGGACCTGGTGAAACTATTTGCTACATATGGAGCCTGCCAGTTTCTCTCTGTGTGAAAATAGAATATGTGGGGAAGTATAATTGTTCTGACTCGCATTGCTAATGGCAGGTATCAGAAATATCCAAGGCAAGTTCACAATGGTACTCACATCTAGTTCCATTAAGTATCAATGGACGCTTGTGATAAGGAATAGCTTGGGTGCCTTTGTTATGCTAGTGGTGGAGAGGCACCCTAAAAGATCTCAGCACTTAATCTAAGAGGAGAGATCACAACCTGTCCAGGTGGCTATTGTTAAGGCAAGTGATCACACTATTTTACGCCAGGTGGCAACCAACAGCCAATGACAAATAGTAGGTCGCTTGAAGATGGCTGTTGAGGTGAACAATGTTCTAGGCCAGTGGAAAGATGAAGGAGATGAAAAAATGCCAAACCAAGACTAAGGTGTTAAGAGGGGCCGAGAATAAAAAAGGTTAATGCACAAAGTCATTTTCAGCCCACACTGTCTGGAACAAAGCAATGAACAAAGGTGGGTGAACAGCTCTACAGAGAAGCTCGCTTGACTGTGTACACATGCATGGCACCGGGTCTGGATAGATTTGTTGAAAGAGATTTGTGACAAAACAATTTACAGCCTAGCCACTAAATGTTGGGACTCAAAATAATTTACACAGGATGGGGAGATGACTTAAATGTCACACATCCATTTATTGGTATCGTTCTATTTTGCATATGACGCAAAGTAAAGCCAAATCAATTAGTCTTCCCAGGTGTATTCCAAAAACTATCTAATGCAAACACCAAAACAATAAACAATGTTTTAGCTGCATAATGTTTTTGTTCCAATGCTCTTCATGCACTATACCAAACCACGTTTAAAATGAGCCTCGATTGTAACCCACACCATTCCAACCAAACACAACTATAAAGGTATATAAAGTTAAAAAGTGATATCCCCCTCATTCCTCTGTACTCCTCAAATCAATTCCGCACAGCGGCCGGTTTCAGGATAACAGCACCATTTTTGTCACCACCAGGACACCAAAACATAGGCCACACATACCATTCTTTCAAACAAACACACCCTAGGGCAGGGGTCTTCAAACTGGGAGGTGGGCCCCCCTTAGGGCGGCCTCAAGTGATCTCAGGGGGCACCAGGCTCTAGCCAAAAGAACCATTATGCTGATTAGTCCTTAGTTTTCAGAATAAAAAAATAAGCAGTATTAAGCCGCTCTGTAATGGGCCATCACTAACAACTTTTGTCATTTATATTCTGGCTGGGAGAAGGTGTCAAAATGAAAGGGACTCCAAATATTCTCCAAAACTCCCACCCCCGTTTCTAATAATCACACTGTGGATACTTTTACACGTTGGTAAGGCTTGCCTGACTACATTTGTAAAGCGTTAACAGAACTTAACTGCAATGTTTAAATAAGTCTATAGATATTTAAACATTTCCAGTTTAATAGAATAATTGTGAAAAATTGAGGGGGGGGGCAGTGATTTTTCCCCCCACTGAAGGGGTGTTGAGGGAGGGGGGCATTAACAAGTTTGTAGACTACTGCCCTAGGTACTGTGGTACTTGCATGATAATGAGCTCCTGTGCTTCGCCAGGGATTGGAAGGGTTCTCTGAAAGCAATCGAACACCCCTGAGCCATGGAAGTTTTTCAACCTAGAACAGGGTAACCACTCTTACAAAATTAGCAATCCACAACTGGGGGTGATTGGAGGTAGCTAGGTTCACGAATAATATCCACTCTGCAAGTTTTCATTGTAGTAAGCATAAAGTCTGCAATCACAAGGGCACGTTGTCAAGCTGCCGCAGTGTCTAAGTAGCCACCCTACTTATATACAGCATTTCCGTCACGCGCACCGTGCCTGGGATATCACTGACAGGCGCATTAATGCTCAGCTGCTGAAGCACTTGAACGTAAACGCGTCAAGGGACTGAAACAAGGAGTCACATATCACCCGGTCAGCACTGCCAAGTATTACTGCCCCCCACTTCACACCGACACATTCCAAGTGCTGCGCGCGATTGACGTACCGTGTTTACGTTCTGATTGCGTTCAAACCAAAGCTGCTCAAAAGTAATCACTCTCCTATCAGAGCGCCCTCTTACGAAAGCGATTTTCGATAGGGTGACCTTCTTCAGTACCCTACCGTTGAGGTTAGGACACCGTGTTCAGAAAAGTATATGCCAAATGTGACCCAAAACCAATGACGTTCGTCGGACACTGAGGGCTACGTGAATAGACGCACAGAGCCTGGACAGCGTTGAGAGACGCTTGACACGCGCACATTCTTTCCGACTGGCTTTAAATACACGGGAGAATACAACGTATCCAGAATACGGTCCTAAGAATAGCTGCACATGTATACCTCAACGTGTTTTTTGGCTATGTTGCATAATACAGATATGCAATAACAAACACGGCAGAGAAGACAGCGGAGTTCGAAATATGTCACTCTATACATGTCAAGTAAAAGACCTAAAGAGTTTTTCGAATGGTAGTAAGGAGCTATTCCACTTGTTATGGTTGGGAGGGTGTTGTTTATACCCATACCACTGCATTTTCCTGTTACTTCTTTATTTGTACTTATTTTAATGAGCTCTGAGAAGTAAGCATTAGCTAACAGGATTTTGTTATTAAAAGAGAACTTTCTGGTGGATGCGCTGTCTCCCTGGAGATTCCTCACCTCCCGAGTCTTCCTAGGCGCCAGACTGGATCTCGAATTTTGCAACAGCTCTCCTGTGCCAGCAGGTGCCGCCATGGCTGCCAGACGACTCGGACATGTCCCCCTAATGAATAACACAGAGCCACGTATGGTGCCATCCGTTGCTCCGATTTCAGTTCTCGCCCCGCTTAGAGGCAGAGACGAGCTTCACAAAATTATAACAATGCAATACATACACCTACCTCTGTTCTGGGTTGTAGTATCACAACCCCCCTCTAAACAGGGAGGATGAGTAGGTTGGGGAGAAATATGCAGGTATGCAGCATATCCACCAGAAAGACCATTACAGAAGATAAGTAACTTTTTCGTCTGATGGATACTTCTACCTGCAGATTCCACACTTCTTGAATCGAATAACAAAGCAGTACCCCAAGCAGGTGGCTCTGAGTGTAGAAAAGGACAAAAGAACCATCCTCATAGTCCATATACGAAATCACCCAGTCGTTATTACTGGTACACAGGAACAACCTGAATAGCGCAAAAAGTACCTAAAGACCAACAGTAACCCAAAAGCAGCAACTTCTAAACAAGCTTTGACCGAAACCAGGAGACAAAACCCCCAAAGTCCTCAGATGCTAGGTGACAATCTCAACAGAGAATCACAGCAGACAGTAGCAACATAGCCAGACAAAAGTGCCCAAAACCGTAGACTCTACTGAACTGACGGAGCATAAGAATGCAACTCCCACAACATAGCAACAAAAGGGAAATCTAACTCCAAAAGGGAAAAGAAATGTCCGACCACCTTGAACTAGAAAAGGCCAAGGACAGAGAAATTACTGCTATATACAGGCAGAAAATCCAGACATGAAGAACACCAGCCATTGCCTCGCTGTAACGTGAGAAGACAGTAACAGTCTGCTACTGCACCCAAGACAGTCAACAATCCAAGGAAATACAATGCTAGCCCAGCAAAGGAAAAGGAACCGTAGAAGCCAAATGAGTTGCAAAGGGAAACCATCCAACTTTCAGGAAAAATATATAAAGGCCCAGGAACTCAAACCAGCATATTCCTGTGGAACAAGGGTCGTCAATACATGTGGCCTTGAGCATAAAAGACTGGGGCAACACAACTGACCCCCCTGCAGCAGAAACAAGATAGCATACAATAAGGATCCTCAAAGAGGGTGCCCTACATGGCTGCACAACGGTTAAGAAGGATGTGCTAAATTTAAAACTGCAACCTCAAAAGTAACAGAAGCGGTCAACAACAACAACACATACCAAGCTACTTACAGGCTAAGCAATGCCTGAGGAGAGCCAGAGCACAAAGGATGGTGATGGACAGCTAGCCACTGATCGTACACAGGCAACCATACAGAAACAATCGATCTGCCAGAAAAATCTTAACATTGGGATGTAGTTCGAACCCAACTTCTGTTCCAGAATAAAGGAATGGTCATGAGGGTGGAGAAAAAAAAGAAAAGGAAGCAACCAGCTACCATAGCCACTCTGGCACACGCTAGTAGAAGCACCCCCATTAACACAGTAACCTTGTAGGTCGAACACATAACCCACCATGAGAAAAAGCAGACATTAAAACAAGGCGCAAATCAGCAGCAGGCCACCTGTCCTAAGTCTGAAGGTATTACTCAGAAACTATAAGCAATGGTACTAAACCAATTCTACAGCAAGGCACACCAAAACTGGGGAAAACTCTGCACTGCTCACTCCAACACACATCAACAGGCTGCAACAGTGATCAAACAGAACCACTCAAACTTCTTGTATGGAAAAAATCAGTGGCTCAGATTACCCTAAAAAGCATCAGTCAAGAAAGGTTGGGAAGCGGAGAAGTAGTCTAAAACGGCTAGAAACACGCTTGGGACCAGGCAGCAACATTGTAGCGTACTCTACCATTACAGTTAGCTGGAGGACAAACAAAATCACTCAAGGTGCAAACTAAGTACTCACAACATAATTGCCCAGTTGGACACAGGACTCTGCCATGGGCAACAGCAGCCCAGACTGGAAGAACGCCAAGCCCTCAAAATCTGAAACAAGCCCAAAAGGGGACAACCCCAAAGGACGCTATAACTTCTTATATGGGTATGCATCATCAAAGGATACAGCTGAACATCTGAGAAAGGACCAATCAGAAAGGAGGAGCCAAGACATGCTATCATATGCCTAGCCCAAATGGGTAGGATCTATAGGAGGGACTCACACCAAAACCATGCATCATCCCCAAGAACAATAGGAACAAGATCAGCAGAAACTCCAATGAAAACACCAGAAAGAAACCTTGTCATAACAATAAACATGGCCACATAAGCACTAGTCTGCTATAAGCCGGAAGGTGAAGCTCAGCAAAAATGCCCCCAAACCATAATAGGAAACCTGGAAGGAAGAAAATATCTCTTCAACATCAACATGGAAGCAGAATTCCAATGGCTGAAGCCACAATCAATCATTAGCTTACCTGTGCAATCTATAAAATCCATGCCCAGGAGAAATCTGATACTTAGGACACTAAAGATCGTGCTCCCTAACGTACTTCCTCCGGACCTGCTCAGCATCTACTCCAAAATGAGAAGTCCAGAACATATGCTCACTGGAGGGACCCAAGAGAGCAATAAGGCATAGGGACATAAAGGAGCCTACTGATCTGGCCACTGGAGCCAGCAAAGATAGAAGTCTGAGCCAACAGTGTCCAGAGCGGTGCAAGTACCAGAGGAAAACACCATGGGTCCGATTACGATGCGGTTCGGAAATCATTCCGACTGAATCGGTTTGGGAATGGTTTCCTACCGATTTGGATCAGGAGAGTCCGACCAACCGATTACGATGCATCCGGATGCTTCCAGATACAATTCGGTCGGACTCCCATTGACTTCGATGGGAGCCTATGTTCCGACCGAATGCATAGGCTACCATTGAAGAAAGGGGTGGCTGGGGAAAATTGGGCACCCTGTTGCAGGCCTCCCCTGGTGCCTACCACACTGTGCATGGCTGGTAAGGGGGGACACATGGGTACCACCACGGACCTGATTGGAAAGGCTTCGGGTGCAGGGGGCCCGCTAAGGGCCCCCAAAGTCTGATTCCGACTGCCGATTTGAGTAGGACGGCACGATTTGGAAAGGCTGTCTGAATCAGCATTGTAATTGGTCGTTCGTAAACGCGGCCCATAGAGACATACACGTCTGCTTTGCATGGCTCAGTCATTCCAAATGCCGGCGGGTTTGGATTAGGATATTCCTAACGCCTAACTCGCATCGGAACATCGGAATCGGTTGGTCAGAAACCTTCCTAAATCAGTCAGAAAGACAAGTTCCCGATCCAATGATCTCCAGTGCCTGGGGATGTCTCTCTTGGCGAGCTCCGTCCCAATAACCAACAATATACAATCTCCCTGTGTTCCTCCAAAATCATCTACAAAACTCTACAAGGCAACTCTGGGGAAGAGGTCCAAGGGTTTTGAGATCACTTGGGGAATAAATGCAATTTTGTTCTGGAAATACTGTTTAATGGGGACACGCCCACACTACATGGAAGAATTGGTCCCTCTCCTCTTGACAGCGAGTGCAGGCAGGCATAGCTCGTTTCTGGGCTTGCCATACTCCAAAAGGCACATGACGGGTCCGATGGAAGTAACGGAGCTGTAGGAGTCAGAGTCTAGAAGAAATGACCAGTGTTCTGGGTGATTCACGTGTCCCTGCAGTTGAAGTTGTCAAGGAGGCCCAGCCATGTCTCCTATCGAGACTTCAGGGTGTCAAGGGAGGTCACAGAGTAGATGATAAGAATTTCGTATGTCTGATTTCAGTACTCTTCCCAGCAGAAACTGGACCGCTGGATACCAATGTGGATGGTCAAAAAAGGTAAAAAGGTATTGGCCTGGGTTTGCTGCATCAATATGTGGTGCGCTTAGAAGCTTAGCAAAAGTTTTCCGGCAAATGTGCAATAAAAGAAATGTGCTTCTCTGCCAGCCAGTTGGGTAGTAATAGACATAATTAGACCCTTGCCCCCTGTGCCATGATGCCACTGCACCGTGGTGCCTATGTTGCCACTTGTTACACCTAAAGTATAGAGCACAGAGATTTCTCTAGCACTCTTTTTGTCATCAGGTGATATATATATATCGTCATGTGATCAAGGCTCCCGTGTGAGCTGAAACGCGTCATGCCGATTTTGCACAGAATAAAAGAATAAGCACTTACGCTGTGGTCCGTATCAGTTTTTTGGACAATCCAGAGAGGCAAACGGAAATTCATGGAGATATATATGTATATATATATTCACTTAAAAAACCATAGGTTTCACACATGTTATAGTTAGCTGGGCATTTCCCTCGTAAAAAAAACAATGAAATTCCCCCGTTATAGTTAGTGCAGGCAACTATAACTCACACGACCGCAATCCGCTGCTGATGACGTCAGATATTACATCACTGTATTTAGACACTTATTTACCCATGTCTTCTT
The DNA here is from genome assembly GCF_964204655.1 of Triturus cristatus. Classification (NCBI taxonomy): domain Eukaryota; kingdom Metazoa; phylum Chordata; class Amphibia; order Caudata; family Salamandridae; genus Triturus; species Triturus cristatus. Next base: position 858,413,009 of record NC_140592.1, read on the forward strand.
CCATTCATCTTTAGCTATACATATATTACATTTTTTTTTCCCAGAAAGACACATATGTCATCAGTGATGTAATATCTGACGTCATCAGCAGCGGATTGCGGTCGCGTGAGTTATAGTTGCCTGCACTAACTATAACGGGGGAATTTCATTGGTTTTTTACGAGGGAAATGCCCAGCTAACTATACCATGTGTGAAACCTATGGTTTTTTAAGTGAATTTGCAAGGTTTTTTAAATGCTAATTCCTAACTATAACGTGTGTGAAACCTATGGTTTTTTCAGAGAATTTGTACGGTTTTTTAAATGCTAAGTTATGTATTTTTTAATATATTTTTTTAAACAAAACCTTTTCACGGCGCGCGCACCGTGCGCGCGCAGTGGGAACGCGGTGCGCTTTGCGCACCGCGCGCCCACTTTACGCACTACGTGCCGTGCGCGCACAGTGGGCGCACCTCGCACACACTTTACGCACTTCGTGCCGTGCGCGCACGGATCGCTTCGCGCACCGTGCGCGCGCGGTGGGCACGGAGCACTTCGCCCCCAAGGGCCAAATACATTTTTTTTTCCCGAAAAATCGCGGAGTGCGCGCACGCTGCTCGAACTTCGCAGAATTTTTTCCGTTTGGGTGGTGCGCGCAGGGTGCGCGCACTAGGCGATTTTGCGAAACAAAAAAAAATGTATTTGGCCCTTGGGGGCGAAACGCTCCGTGCCCACCGCGCGCGCACAGGGCTAGGGGGTCAGGAACTGTCCACCCTGCCCCCTTTTCACGTTCTCCACATTTGTTTTTCACCCCCTCAGAGTGCGAGAGACAAAATGGCGGCCGACACTTCCTGGTTTCAACCGATTCGAATGTTTACTAAGATCTAACAACCAATCAGAATTGCGCTCGCGCACGGCAAGGTGCGCACTCCCAGCGTGCACGCTGCGCACGTTCAGAGATATATATTGATTTAAATGCTATTTTCTCTGGAAATACTGAGCAGATGTACACCAAACCTGCAAAAGGCACTTCATGGACCTTATGGCTACCTCTCTGCCAAATTTCACGTAATTCTGTTCAGCCGTTCGGGCTGTAGCTGCGACTAAAGTCCCTATGGAAAAATCCATGGGGAAAACGCGTTTTGGGACACCCCCTTTTTCTCGGCCCCCGCTTGACGAATCACCCCGAGACTTTCAGGGTAGGAGCAGAGCGGAGCGCCCCATTAGTTTTGAAAATTTCGCGAGGATTCGTCAATCGGCGCCAAAGTTATTCAAAATAGAATTTTGAAATTTCCTATGGAAACTCGGTCCTAACTATAACTATCTACTGGCGACCGCCAGTAGATAATATATATATATATATATATATATATATATATATATATTCCTTCCTCGTATGAATGGACATTAACCAAGGCTGTCCGTTCCATCATTTCTCTGTCATTTCTCTGTCCGCTTCAGACAAGATAAGGCTATCAAGGGAATCACAGTGTCTGATAACAACAGGAAAGAAGCACAGTGTTCATGATCGCAGATTCACTAAAATGACAAGGGTAGCGAAAAAAAACATCGCACACCCTTTGACATCAAATAATGCGACCTCATGTGGCCTCTGAGTCAGACTGACCCAGATGCATCACAGTAAGTGACGTCAGGCGATATTTGATCCTGAAGCCATCAAAAGAAGTAGAATCACCTGACCTTCGAAAAAGCATTCACATGAGGGTGTCTTCAATATAGGGACATTTCAAATAGATAACACAAAACATTCACACCGAGAGATGGGTATGGGAAGATGGTTTGAGTTATGACCTCACTCCCGCTGCACGTGCCCCTTGTCAATATCTCGCCTCTCTAGTTAAATAGTGCTTAATATATATAAATAAAATACAGTGTGACAGAAGAACATCTTTAAGAATGATGGGTTGCACGGGCCCATGAGCACAATATTAGCATTCGATGTACAGGAGAAGTGGAATAACAATTGGTTTCTTTTCAGTCTTATCCAGGACCACCTCAAATGTTAATGCACTTGTGTGATAGGAAAGCACATTTATTTAGTAAAAAAGTGCCTTTCGAATTAAACTTTAACTTCACTTGAGTTGAAGTCATGCACATCTTTCTGGTATTCCTGGTAAAATACAGTTATGAGCCGCGCATGTTTGGGAATTTTGCTTCCGTTTTGTTGGTGAGCTTAATTTAAAAGCAGAATTCTTATCACCGTTTAACTGTCCCCAAAACAAGTGTAAATTAAAAAACTAAAGTCAATTTATGGCCAAGATGTACTATGCTTAAAGAAAAGAATATATTTCCATGTATAATATGAAAACTAAAATAGAACACAGCTCTACATAACGTGATCAGTCTTTTCAACGCGAACAAGTAAACATTTGCCCGTTTCCATGTTAAGGTTGCATGTATAATTTGGAATCTTCACAGCAAGCAGGTTTGTTTGAATTTCACCTGTGAATGTACCACAGGACACCAGCAGAAGGTTCAAAGGGCAAGCTAGGGCGAGCAGCTGCTACCTCTGACAACTCCCAACTGATGTCTATTAAAGTGTTATGTGTACATGGATAATGTCTAGCATTCTGATTGGACGAGCTCTCGGTCAGGCTTTATCCTATGGAACTTGTAATATGGCAATCAGGATATCTGTCATGTTTATGACAGAGTATTCCATTTGCCAAACTCTAAATGTGCGAAATTCTCTGGGGAGGTAGGAAAGTTTAGGGAGACAGGGTAATATCCTGCCCCAATGAGGAGGAGATGCTGGGACTGATGGAGGTGGGACTTGGGGAGGCTGATCAAAAACCAGAGGTCCAACAGCTGGTAGAGAAGAGCCTGCAGATAATTCAACACTAGCTGCACCAATCCTGCCTTCAATAAGCAATGTTTGAAGCAAAAGGAATAGGGAGATCCTCGAACTATGAAGATGTGACGCAACCACTAACATCCCCTTCGTGATGAAACAGGGGGCTGAAGTTACCTTAAACGGAAGAACATCAAATTGACAGTGGAGCCCACCACAGAATGCAGGTCCCTTTTATGAAACTGCCGGATCTGTATTTGTGTCTTCCAGCTCCAGGGCGAAGATGACGAATGCAAGGGGGAGCATCTTGAACTCCTCTCTTGCAGAAAAATGTGTTCAAACCGCAAAGATCCAGAATGGGATGGAGGCCACTGTCTTTCTGTGAACAAGAAAACAATTAGAGTAGCGTTCGTGCCCTAACTCGTTCCCTGGAACCAACTCCTCAGCTCCTTTATTCAACAGAACAAGAAACTCCTGCTGCTGAATGGTCATCAGAGGTGAGAGGGGATGGCAGGATGCAAGCCATGGAAGAGAATCGTGTAGTCTTGTTCAGGAATCGGAAGGACCCAATGGTCTTTTTTGATGACGCCTTGAAGGGGGTCGCAACACAAGCACAGACCCCATGGATTGGGTGCACCAGCGCATGGATTTCAATTACTCTGATTTATCATCTTTTTATGACTATTTTGTGGTATAAATACATCTCTGCAGAAAGCACTGTGAAATACGTTGGCTATGGCACATTGAGTCATGTATATAAAATACATTTGATGAAGTGGTTACACTACTGTTCCATGGTGTTACAATGATGTTACATGTTACTTGCAATGTGTTTCCTGGATTTCATTTTATTTACTGAGCGTTGCCCAACAGACGCCTCGAAAGGAGGTGTAAAGGATGAACTCTGAGATGCAGTAGGGCTGCATCCTATCTCGACTGGCAGTCTTGCAGTGGCTATTGTCCAGGAAGTCTTGCGGGACTTCAGGACTATGGGCAGCCATCTTGGATTTCTCTGCTTATTTAAAGCACACGCCTTGAGAGTCTCAATGCTTTGTTTGAGAATTTTCAGGACTTGCAAACTGGCAATTGAGCGGATCGTAGAAGAGAGACACACCTAGAGAATCCAACTGCATCCTTGCAGCAACAGAGCAAATAAGTAAATCATGGCAATGAGACAGTTGTAATTTTGCTGTAGTGCAACTCAAGTGTTGTTACAACATCTGGTGGACAGATTCTGTTAAGAAACTTGTAAACTTCTCCTTAACTAATATTCCTTCTAAAGATCTTTTGTGAAGCTCTGAAAAGGAACTTGCATTCATTTGATGGGAGTTCTGAAACACTTGTTTTGGTGCATGACATATTGCACTGTGTGTAAGAACAATGGTGCCTAGTGTTATGCATAAACGTTGCACGAAGGAACATAGAATAACCATGTCATTTTACAGCTGATCACTCTACCGATGAATGATGCAGCCCATGAGGTGTCACTTGTGTGCTAAGAGAATGCCAAAAACAGAGAATGCTGAGATGCGATGAGCCGATGACATGGTTCAGCATTTTGCTCGGCAGAGCCCTCCCCGACACAGTAACTTTGCACCTCAAGATGTATGGGTGAGGTGAGATATGGTGCGCAGCTTTCGCTGTAAGAAGTAAACTGGCAGGAGATTTTTTTCCCATCACTCATAGTCCTATGGTGTAGGCAGAGTTGCAGCGGCCACAGTAAAGATAGAGCATCATAGCATTTGGATCCGACTTGGTAGCACCAAGATGGGTCTTAATGAATGTCACAGCTGTTACTGCCAGACTCAGTGCGAAAATGCTATTTATCAGATGACTTCGCTTCACTTGGTCTCCGTCTCTGTGCCATCCTGTTGGCAAGCGAGCCCCTTTCTATGACTGCTGTTATTAATAGGTCCACTATTGGGGGACGATTTGTAATTAAGGGCTTTCCTTATCACTTGGCATTAAGTATAAATAAAGCCATTGGGGTTATAAAAACAAAAAGAATGTGCACTGTTATTGAGGATTTTGTGGAAAGCGCCTATGAGCGTCCAGGGTGCTAAGGGCTTAAGGATCTCTTTTCAAAGTATTCCTTCTCAGCACCTAAAAAACGTGAAGTGTCCCAAAGCAGGTATAACTGCAAGCAAGGGGCGCTGTGCCGGACTGTCAAAATCAGGTAACGCCCTTAGGCGGTGTGTAAGTATTCCTGGAGGGTTCCTGGATATCTTGAAAGAAAGTGCCCCGTGTTCACGAGAAGAGGGATCATTAATTAATCCAGGGTCAAATGCACAGGAGCGTCTGAACGAAAGGCGGTGGATGAGTATAGTAGGTCTACCCTAGCTAAGAAAGTATCCCAGCGATAAATTTTATACATGCTAAAAGACTCAACAGATTCAAGAATTGTCCAACTGGATGCACAGCAGATAAGACCACATATCACATCTTCTGGACTTGCACCTCTGACAAAGACTTATTAAAAGCTCCACATATAGAGTACAGGGCTCCGACAATCACAAAGGTAATCAACATTGAGTAGTTAAATGCATGTCCTGTTCCCAAAAACATATGCAAATGATGATATTTCCTTGGTGGAAAAGGTTTACTGGAAAGGATATCTCCACAGCAAAAATGATCATACTCCTTGTATGCCTAGTAGAAATACACATTAGTAAGCATTACGCAGTAGGGCAATTCATGGTAATCTAGGATTTCCATGAATTTTGACAAGTACGCCATGGAATTTTTCTATGTACATAAGTTGGAAATTTACGACTTGTAAGAAGCCTACAAAACAGACCCTCAATTACTAGTTTTCCCATCACAAGTGTGAAACTTATTGAGGCTATTTTTTAACATATTACTGCAACAGAGTATATAATCAAATAACACTTAATCTAAATACGCCCCACTTGAGGATTTCTGGGTGGTAGTGAGTAAACACAAACACGGTCAAGACAAGAATCTGGGCACCTCTCAAACGGCTGTTAAAAGGAAAGTTACTTGAATACTCTCAGTCGTATGAGTTATCTATCTGTGGCTTCACAACTATCAATTGTAAGTAAGAACTTGAAGGTCTAGCCTGCTTCCTGCAACCTGCATATTTACCAGAAAATAGGTCTAGGTTTGCCACTACACAAGTTGCAAAATTTTAAATCCCTTCTGCAATTTCTTAACAAGTTCCAAATCTTTATTGGCTTGATTTTATCGATTGCGTGTGCTTAAGTGGTCGAAACTGCAAGGCATCTGCACAAAAACATAGCAGAAGCGATAACAGACAGGGTCATACCACTGTAGAATTTCTGTATGTGGATGTGCCTGCTTAAAGGAAGACTTCTCCCAAACTGACCCAATTAACGGCTGCTAATTAATAAAACGTCCTCCATGCATGATGTTGGCACATCCAGGGCTGCTAATGAACAATAGTAAAACCTGCACGAAACGCGTAAAATTCAACTGTGAGTAGAGAAACAAAAACTCAGGGCGGTGGGTGAGCTAGTCACAACAAGCTGTGGCTTATTCTATTCATTTTGGTATAAATAGATTCTGATGGAGGGTTCTAGAAGGAGGTCTTATTTCTGAAAAACCATGACAATGAGTTTGACTCGTTGTTGAGACTGGAGTGTCCCCTGAAAGCTAAATGGGTGTGTACCCCTGTCCTGAGTGACCCAACAGCATGTGAAACTGGTGTCCTGACTGCTTGGTGGACGACCTGTCATGCTAATCTTGCAGGAGCACAGAGGCCTTACCTGTGCATAGTGAATCCTTGCTTTAGAATCTGCTCTGAGCGAGCATCCATGACATCGCATGCATTACATCGCATGCCTTTACGTTGCATGCGTTACAACGCAAGCGACGTTACGACGCGTACACATTGCGACGCGTCCCATTACATCGCATGCGCTTTTAAAATGCATGCGCTTTTAAATCGCATGTGGTGTAATGGACGCGAGGTGGAGCACCGGGACAGAGGCGGACAAGCACCGGGACAGACGAGCACCGGGACAGAGGCGAGGAAGAGATGACGCGAGGAGAGAGAGGTAAGGGGGATTGTACTTAGTGTGTAGTTTAGGGCTTAGGGAAGTGTTAGGGGGTCGTAGTGTAGGGTAGGCTTAGGGTTGAGGGTAGTGTCAGGGGGTCTTACTGTAGGGTAGTGCATTAGGGTTTAGGGCTTAGGGAAGTGTTAGGGGGTCGTACTGTAGGGTATTGTTTTAGGGTTCAGGGTCGGGTCAGGGAGTCCTAGTGTAAGGTAGTAATTAAGAATTTAAGAGTTTGGGTTTAGGGGAGTGGGCGTAGGGGTAAAAATCGCTATGTAAAAGCATGCGGGGTGTTTGTGTGCATTGTAAATGTATTTTGTAAGCATTTCAATGGAAATACGACGTAATGGTTTGCGTTGTGGATACTTGCGTTGTTAAAGAACATGCGATGTGAAAACTGCGATGTCAAGGCATGTGATGTAAATGTTTGCGATGTAGCATCATACATCCTCTGCTCTGTAACCTGAAGGGAAGTACCAAGCGAGGGCGCTTTGCTGACATGGGGATACTCTCAATGTGTTAGGGTGAGGACATAAAACAGTGGTGGCAGCATACAGAACTTTGTGTATTATTAGTCTCGAGTGGAGCAGTTTTCTTCTCCAGAGAGGAGTAGGACCTACTGGTCCTATTCACATAAAATTTCACTTAGATGCAACAGCCAGACCCTTGCGATGGCATGCCATTTGTGTGTGGAGTGCATACATGTATGGTGTAGATGTTAACAAAGCTCAGTGTGATGATGAGTGTGATTTCTGGGACAAGTGGGCTCCATTTTGGATTGCCCTTGGGTTAGTATGGCACACACCTGGGGATGGGACACAGCTCCCCTTAAAGTGTCAATGTATTGCCTGCATTTCTGAAGATGGAGAGTGAAGACCTAGACACTGAAGTGAGGGAGGATGGGGGAAGGCCTAGCCTTTGAAATTCTATGTGGACAATTTAGCAGGGATTCGTTTTTCTTGAGTACAGCTATTTAGTTATTAGTGGGGAAGAATTGTGGAGTTAGCAAATTCTGTTGTTTAGGATGTGGATGTTACTAGGCAAAGTCTGCTCTTTTGTCTTTCCCTGACTGCTGATGACAGCTGTTACATGCCTTGCATGTTTTTGCTTATGTTCCTCTCATTGGATTTCATTTATTCATGTGTTTGTAGGTACATCTGCATTCGCATTTCTCATTTATAAATATGTTTGAGTTAATATTATTGCACGTTGTTCATATGTTTTGCTTTATTATAAATTGATAGTGCACCAAAAGCTCATATATTATGTATTAGTATGAATTATGTGTAGCAGATTTTAGTAAATGTGCAACAAACTTTGTATGTTATTTCTTGCACTTTTACATAATTAATCATAAGATCTCACCTTTTCATAACAACACGAAAAAGAGTTTAAATCTAATTCAAAGGCATCTTTGGAGAGACATCTTCAGATTTTTCTGGGAGCTTCAAGCATGCTCCCTGCTACAGGCATCTTAGTTGAAGGTCACAGGATGGCGTTGCCAGCCTTATCTGTGCTTTTCACAGCTCGGACACCATGAAAGAGGCAGGATACAACCAAGCATGGTAGCTGATTGATTAAAAACAACTTTATTATGCGCTAAAGGTATATGTCAGAGTGAATATATGATGTTAGAACGCAAACAATTACAACGCATGCCTTTACAACGCAGTTTTTACATCACAACTACCATTACAACGCATGATTTTACAACGCATACCATTACAACGCATTTTTAGAAACTACCATTACAACGCATACCATTACAACGCATAATACTTTTGGTGCAACAGTGGAGTAAGTGTTGGCTAGTGTAGGGGTAAAAATTACTATTGCCACTCCAGTGAGTGCAACAGTAGGGTAAATGTTGGATAGTGTAGGGGTAAAAATACTATCCTCATGTACCCCAAAACCCATACCCACCCTAAAACCAAAAAAATCCCGCAAAGGTTGGTCGCACACTGCTCGTCACAACAGCAAGTTGCCCCAAAAAAATCCATTACTTACCTTATAATGCGTTGTAATGGTATTCGTTGTAATGGCATGCGTTGTAATGGCATGCGTTGTAATGGCATGCGATGTAAAGGCAGCTGCATTGTAACAGCTGTGTTGTAAAGGTAGTGCATTGTAATCACTACGTTGTAATGGTTGTTCCGACAGAGATCATCTGGGAAACTCATATGGATTCTTTGGTGCTAAGAAAGATTTATCTAGAGGCTAGAAAGACAGGGTTGTTACCATTGGTTGGTTTCATCATTCAATGCTTTAATTTAACAAATATCTAAACAACTAATGATATGTTGCCATTCTTTTTGATATACTGTCTAATCTCCTTTTTAATTATAACCATTATGTTTATATTTGTAGAAACATTTATTAATTTAATCTGCACCAAATTAAGGCATTTAATCATTAATTAAGGTTATAAGTTACGTAGTGTAAATTTCTCGTGTATTCATCCAGGGAGAAAATGGGCTCTGCATCTCATTAATAACGTATAGTGCTGTAGACTCACAGTACTTATCGTTACCCTAAACGCACATTCCCTAGGTGGGAGGTATGTGGTTAGAGTCTACCTGACTCCTTGGCTCAAGTTGGTAGGTTGGCCTGACCCAGCACTTGAAAGAGGGTTTAGGTGTCTAAATTTGAGCCGTATTTGCTGGTGAATCTGCCAAAAAGTATCAAAGACAGGTGTACTGCCTTCACATTTCATTGTGGTCAGGTGTTAGAATGCTCATGCTTAGAAGCAGCAGCATAACTCCCCTCTGTGACAACCATCACCTGGCACCAAAGGCAGAAAAATGCATTTGTTCCGCTTCCAAGACTTCTTGACCAAGGATGGACGTGCTTTGCAGAGAACTCAAAAAGACCAGGGCTGGTGTCTGCATGACAGCTAGACTTGCAGGGATCAGGCGACATCACCTGAAGACTGCACAACTTGCTGAAGAAACTATGGGTCTGCCTAGAAGCCTGCCTGCCTGCCTGCTCAGAGAGATAAGGAGAGTGTATGGTCCTGCTGGAAGAGAAACTGTCCCATTTGCCAGCATGCAGGCCACCTAGAAGAGATCACTGACATTAGAAGAGCATTTGGTCCTGCCTTACGTTGATAGTAGCATCCCGCCTCCAGACACGGTTCAAATAACGAATTGTGTGGTTATTAAAAGCCCGAAACAACAACATGAATTCTGGCATTTCAGTAGCGCGACTGAAGTGAGTCCTACTGCTGATGTCTTGACATGTGGCGCACCACTTTGAGGATCAATATCGCTGCCAGAGCGAAGACCCTGCTTCTTAACTTGGGAAGACATGTACTGCAGCTGCCTTAATGTGTGGTACTCCACTGCCAGGATTAGTGTCACTGAAAATGCAGAGGGCCTGCCCCATAGCCAGGAGGCCACAACTGCTGTAGAGGGGTTCCAGAGAACTATGACGTCTACAGTGTTCATTTTCAGTGGCCTGAGTAAGAAGCAAGGCCATCATCTGTGGTGTCACAAGGCAGATGGTGCAACCTCAACGACTGCAACATTTTATGCCGCATCTCAGCTAAACGGGTAACACAAAGTGTGAAAGACTAAGAATCTGGGTCTTGATCGTACAAACATAAGCCTGCCGTTAGAAAGTTAACATTTGCCAACATGAACACTTTTGCACAAGAAATGAATGAACTAAGCCATTGGCTACCCGACAGTCATTTGATTTATTTTTGCTAAGTCACAGAAGATATAGGGAGCACCCTAAGAGATGGGAGGTAGAAGGTGTGGAGCTTATCTAACACACATAGGTGGAATCGTGGAGCCTTGTAACTGAAGCCCCATTCATGTGTGTAGTGGGTGTTCCGCTATGACATTACACTACTTCTTTTGACAACAAGCATCTCTGGGCTTGACAGTGAATTATTACGTCTGCTGTTTCACAGTTGAAGTTCTGAGTCTCTGCTCTCCATACAATCCCTAGAGAAGTCTTTGACTGCTCTCCCTCGCTACCCTCGAGGGCTAATGCAGAAAGGGAGCACTTGGTCCAGTTTACGGAGCCATAGTAGGACCGACCCAAGCAAACCAGTTGCAAACAACCCCAACCACAACTGTTGTGGCCCAGTAGCCCTTGTCTGCCCTGTGCCTCCTCCCTTAATGGGGTTTGACACTTGTAAATTAATACTGCAGCAGATCCTGTACTGCATTCTATTGACTGCCCACCTCAGGCTGTTCTAGGTCATGCAGGGTCTCCAGATAGGAATACAATATCTGCCTCTCAAAGTTATAGCAAATTCTCGTTACCCGAGGGATTGATCCAGCACTTGTTCACTTTTTGGCTTATTTGCGCAAGGACATGAAAGCCAGGGTCAGAATTAGTCCTCATAGAGAGGTTTCTGGTGACATAGATGTTGCCCATGGGGTGAGGCAAGGGTGTGTGTTGGCTCGTTTATTAATTTTATATATTAACGAGCTACATCCTTTTTTAACTATTACCCCAGATGTACCGACAATCAAAGGCAGGCTGCTTCCCACACTTTTATACATGGACGATGCAGTGCTGATGGCATGAACGCCTAAAGCCCTGTGTTTGTTGGTGCACGCCTTTGTAGTCTTTATGGCCACTTTGGACCTACAAATGAATTTCACTAAATGCTACATTATGGCGTATGGCCCAAAGTGTAAGCAGCTTTCTACCCTTTCCCTTGGTACTAAATACCGGAAAGCGCAAGCACCTTCCCCTATTTAGGAGTAACTTTTGTTGCAACAAGATCCTGGACACCTAATATTGCGCAGCGTAGCATCAAGCTACCAAAGGCAATTGGTTCACTATATAATCTACCGCAACTGCTGGGAGGGGGGAGCTCCTACTCCATTACTGCAGATTTATAAAACACAATGTATCCCTATTGCAACATACGGGGTGTCGCAAATGTGAAGCCATCCAGACCAAATGAAGTAGGTTCAGTAGGAAAGCTCTCTGTTTCCATCATTCAGCAACCAGTTCAGGTGTAACTGCAACAGGACTAGAAACCACTTTGGGTTTGAATGCACATAAAAGGAAAACATGATTTTTATTGGTGCAAAGAAAACCTAATACTGGCTTTGAATCAGTGCAACCTGAAGTCCTAGTTTAAGCACAAAAGGATGACAACATTAAAGATAAAGAATGGAAAGAAAAAAACAGTATGAAGTACCGACCCAACAGCCCTGACATTGAAGTGCACTTCCTTTATGCAGATGTGGACATGTGATCAGACAAAACACAGTGACTGACAGTAAATGACAGCAAATGACTGACGGGGGCTGCCCCACTGCCCCTCGCTATATGTTGAGGTGAGTAGAAGCAAAATGTAACTGACAATGGAATGGAACTTTGGGTAGAAGGCTGACCCATGAGCCCTCTATTTAGGTTCATGTGCAAGTACGTTTTATCTATGATTTTTTGATTACAAGAGTCTGGGATAACGTTTAAAATGTCATTAGGCCAGACCCGATAGATATGAAGGGAGATGCTTTGGAAAATCATAGGGTTCAACTCAAATTGCTTTCTAGAAAACAACAAGCTTATATTTGGGATTTTTTTCCGGTCATGATTCAATGATTTTGTCTATCTCAGCAGTTATCTGCTCTTTATTCAACAGCTTTCATTCCTATACTTGTGTTTATCCCGTTCTAGAGCATTTCTTCTTTACTCTTGCTTTTGACTGGGTAAGGAGTCAGAAATCTTTATTCGGGTGTAAGAAGGATCCATAAAAGTAAAAACAGTTCATATACATTAAAAACATACAAAATATTATAACAACTAAGAGAATAAAAATAGTTCAACAGCAATAAGAACATTACACACACTGCTAAAAACAATAGTGCGACTTATTTAAAAAAAAGTGCATTGTGCTACAAGCCCGTACAGCAGATCTCAAAAATGACCCAACGTGTAAACTAGTCCCATCATCTGTTAAAAAACAGTTTAAATTATTTTTTTAAAGTTAGCAATAATTGTCTGATAGACCGACGTTTGATAAGCGAGGTTAAGAAATGCGCAGCATATCTTGCAAAAAAACATCCCAAAAAGTACAAAGTACAACATAGACTGCCCAAACCTGCCGTCACAGGGGCAGGGGTTGGTATCAAGGTTTTTCTGAAAGCCCAATGGGAAACACAACAAGTATCTGATTGTGTCTGCTCTAAAGCGGAACAGCAGGGAGCGTTCCCAGCGCCCCTGCACGCTGAAAAGATCATTATTGATCTACTTTCTATAGTCAAGTTCAGATAGGCTGCCACAGTGTGCTTCCCCCACTCTTTGTGAAGTCTCGGGGAGTGATCAAAGTTATAAACGGCTTGCTGCACGCATTTTTTGTTGAGGTTTCTATTAGACTTCAGCACCATAAAAGCGTGCTGCAAGTCAATCTCAGGAACGCTACCCAGGGAATTGAGAGTCCCCTCTCACACTCAAGATAGTCTTTAATAACATCTAGACGACCAGGCCTCCTCATTTCTCCAAACTGCCAACCATAGTAGTGCAGTGCAGGGTGTGCCCTGATACAATCTCTTAAGTAGGATAAACCCAGTTCCTCATGGCGAATTAGGTGAGATGATGATATGGAAACAGAGAGCTTTCCTACTGAACCTACTTCATTTGGTCTGGATGGCTTCACATTTGCGACACCCCGTATGTTGCAATAGGTATACATTGTGTTTTATAAATCTGCAGTAATGGAGTAGGGGCTCCCCCTCCCAGCAGTTGTGGTAGATTATATAGTGAACCAATTGCCTTTGGTAGCTTGATGCTACGCTGCGCAATATTAGGTGTCCAGGATCTTGTTGCAACAAAAGTTACTCCTAAATAGGGGAAGGTGCTTGCGCTTTCCGGTATTTAGTACCAAGGGAAAGGGTAGAAAGCTGCCATACGCCATAATGTAGCATTTAGTGAAATTCATTTGTAGGTCCAAAGTGGCCATATAGACTACAAAGGCGTGCACCAACAAACACAGGGCTTTAGGCGTTCATGCCATCAGCACTGCATCGTCCATGTATAAAAGTGTGGGAAGCAGCCTGCCTTTGATTGTCGGTACATCTGGGGTAATAGTAGTTAAAAAAGGATGTAGCTCGTTAATATATAAAATTAATAAACGAGCCAACACACACCCTTGCCTCACCCCATGGGCAACATCTATGTCACCAGAAACCTCTCTATGAGGACTAATTCTGACCCTGGCTTTCATGTTCTTGCGCAAATAAGCCAAAAAGTGCACAAGTGCTGGATCAATCCCTCGGGTAACGAGAATTTGCTATCTCTTTGAGACGTTGACACAGTCAAACGCTGAGGTCAGGTCCATGAACGCCAAATATAGAGGTGTTTGTTAGGCAACAGTGTATTTGCCCATGACCAGGTTCAAATTTAGGCACTGCTAAATCGTCCCTATGTGCTTTCTGAGCCTATACTGACAAGGATATAAAATTGACTCATCCTCTATCTACTTCTTAATTCTCTTTTACAGGACACTCCCTAGGATGTTAACAGTTGTATCTATTAATGAAATAGGCCTACAGCAATCTGGTTGGGACCGGTCAGCTTTTTAAAATATAGGCACTATAATAGCTGTTGTCCAAGTATTAGGTACCAGGGAGTGGGCACGATTATAAAAACATTAGTCAGTAATCGAGCCCAGAATGTTGTGCAGAGCAAGGAGTAGCCTTCTACTGTGGATGTATTTTCCTCTTCTTTTTTTTGATATCTTATTGAGCAGTCCATAGGACTGCACATCTTTCTCCTTCGGTTCTGAAAGCAGTGAGAGAATGATTCATTTGTACCTCAAGCCTTACCCAACCAATCTCTCCCCCATCACCCCCTTCCAGTACTCTTCCAAAGGGTGCCAGGTGCCGGATGGCATACTTGGTGATATCCACATGTTGTCCTGTAGCCCAAACCTCCCTGACCTGGTCTCTCCCACTATTCATCGGAGGTGTGCCAGGAACAGAATAGTTGGCTTGGTAATGCCCTGGATGATGTCTAAATAACAAATTTTTGTGCCTCTTAAAGGCCCTTTTTTGCCTTTTCTCCATCTCCATTTGCCCCTCTCTTGCTCCAAAATGGCAGCCACAACTAGCGCTGACAATGTTAGATACATTTAAAATGTACTGGAATTGGCAAAGCAATTAACCACTACCCGCTATCGTAAAAGTACAGAAAACACTTTTTTCTATACCTATAGAATTGCCGCCAGGATGTTTGATGCAATGTAACAGTGGAACAGGGTGGCCATCTTGAAAGTATAGGAAACCATGTTTTCTATATGCTGCATCACGTTGTGTCACACAACGAGGCGGCAATATCTCGAAAGTATGAAAAGAGTGGCTTCTATACTTTCAAGATGGTCTCCTTGTGCATCATCAAGTTGCATTGTGAAAGGTGGCAGCTACAGAGTGGTGGAATTAGAAACTTTTTTTTTTTTTACAATTTCAAGATGGCAACTAACCACTTGTGTATTTGCTAATGCAGACATATTATAAAAGCATCCAGCATTGTCAAAGTTGTAGCGGCTACTGCAGTTACTTACCTTCGGTAACGCTTTTTCTGGTGGATACAGTATCTGCCTTTGGATTCCTCACTGACCCACCCTCCTCACCGTTGTCCACCCTTGTATACCTACAATTCTGATGATAGTGTTTCAAAATGTATTTGGTACTGTCAAAGGCATTGTGTTATTTCTTTTGCCTTCCTATTCATTCTCCACACTGTGTGTGTTGATTTGTATATTATGTACTGTGTATATATTGCTGTCAGTCCGTCCGTGTGCGGAACTGACGTCATCACGCTGACGAGGTCTTCTTATGGAGCCGGTGACGTCAGCGGAGTCGCGAGCGGAGCCGTGTCTCTGTGACTTCGACCTCATCAGCGTGGACTGCTACAAAAGTTTTAGAATGTTGCTGGCGCAGGGGATATTCACAAGGTGAGGAATCCACATGCAGATACTGTATCCACCAGAAAAAGCGTTACCGAAGGTAAGTAACTTGTTCTTCTACCCTCCCCTAAAATAAAGAGTAGTTGCAGCACCTCATGCCTTTCAGGTCTAGGAACTGTTGCCCCCAACAGTCTTGTATTAAGCTCAAGATTTTGCCGCATAAGAGAAATTGGTTAGCTAGGCAAATTGAACTTTGTGACCAGATAGAGGGTTCTGTTGTTCAACCTGAACTTAACAACCTTGAATTTGGCAGCATGGCTTTGAGATCAAACAACATTGACATCTGAATTAACCTGAGTCACGTATGGACATTTTAAGAAAGGTGAAAACACCATCAGCAAGAGCCTTTTATTCCTACAAATGAAAAAGGTTTGGTTTGCGGTGCTAACAGTCCGTCAGTGGTTTCAGGTTCTCATTCTTAATTATTTACATTTCTTCTACAGTGCGTTGACCAGAACCTGTAAAATGAAGGATTAATATGTTCAGATGTCTGGTTTTAGAGAAGTAAGAGGTAGCCAAGAAGAGTATCTAAAGGTTATGGTGTAACAATAATCAGCAGAATCTATAGAGGTATAAACAGCCTCACTAGATCGCAATGCCTTTCAGGAGTGGCCTCCTCCAAGTCTTGCCTGCAGTCCAGCCGTCAGCAATCAGACAACTTTTAACGGTTGTTCCAAAGTTCTCAATCATTTTGTACAGAAGCGCTGTTGCACTTGCTGTCTTAAGAGCTGTAGCTTAGATCTTTTTCTCTCATTTGCTTACTCTTCGTCAGCAATTGCGGAAGTTTCCGGTGTGGAGGCATGCTTTCTGCAAACTGCATATTAACAGAATCAGGCTTGGTATCAAACCTCAGAAAAATTGGCTCTTGCTGGAGAGTCTTGCACTTTTTGAACAAGTGAAGTGTGACTGATTTCATACTTACTGGTGTTGAAGTTTTTTTTCATGATCTTTAATAGAGCTAGTACAAGAGGCAACAGAAATATGAAACAAGGTCTTGCCTGCAAAGTCTCCATAATAGTAAAAATATTAGGTTTGGGTGTTCCAAGAGCAATGTTCAGCTTTGTTGCACCTCCAAAACAACACATCATAGAGCATGTTGTCATCATCCATGGGTGAAATCCTTGAGGGGGAGGATGTCAAATATGTGAGACTACACGAGGATAATGTGTTAATATCAGAATGGGAGAACCCTGAAGGAGGCCATGTAGGAAACCTTTCATGCCTACGCTAAGGCAAAGGCTTACCAAAAGCCAAATCTCCGGTGGGCAACACAGGCTACCATGTTTGTTTTACTAATGCAAAGTACGTTGGTGTCACTGGTTCCCTTCTTACAGTTGACATGGATGCATGCCTGGGGTAATTTTGCACATAGGAAAATACTAAAAGGTGATGGATGGATTGCTTGAAATATTCTTAGCCACTGGTACTTTGAGCTGCAATCCAGACCATTGCTTTTTTTTATCAAAATGCAAATCCAGGCAAGAACTAGCCATATGCAAATTAGCCTTGACCCTACTCCAATAGGTCCTCTCTGGTTGGAGACAAAAGTTACCCCAAGACCTGTACTGACTTGCTTGGGCTCCGTCAGTAGAGTGCTGATCGAGTCCTTTGGCACAGTGAGCACGGAGGCCCGCGCCTGGGAATGCCCACTGCACTTAGGGTGTAGCACTAAGGAAAGCAAAAAAGTGAAGTTCTGAGGAGCGTGTGTCTTTCATGCACAGGAGGCCAGAGGTACATCCAGAGGGTAGGCATCACTTGGTACATGGCTATGTTGGCCTGCATCATGCAAAACATGCCAGTGGAATTAAAACAAATGACATTTCCAAGAGCACACACAGAACTCTCTCGAGACACGCAATAGTGGCTGCAATCTTAGATCCATAGAGTACAAATTCCTTATGTTACAGATGGATCCTTGCAGGCAATCTTGATGTAAATTGCTTCAGTCAGACTTTAGTTGAAAGGAAATTTGAATACATTATTCTATCATCAAGAGTTGTCAAGGAACCTGTTCTCAGAGAAGTATTCTGGCTAAACCTTAGACACCAAAAGTTTAAGATTTTGATTTGCACTTTAGTGTAAAAAATCAGCCTTTCTAGAATTACAAACTATATTGCACCTATTCACAGGAGGGGCTAGGGAGGCCTCTTTGCTGAATAGCCTTTGTTTATGTCATTTGAATCACATATGGTGTTACAGTTTTGTTGGTGG
Source organism: Triturus cristatus (assembly GCF_964204655.1). NCBI lineage: Eukaryota > Metazoa > Chordata > Amphibia > Caudata > Salamandridae > Triturus > Triturus cristatus. The sequence continues at coordinate 858,430,978 of NC_140592.1, forward strand.
TGGGGAAGTTAATGTATACAGTCAAGAGTGAAAGCACAATACTAATGAGTAGTCATTGTGTTACAGCTGATGAACTATGTTTACTGAGATTCATTCCGATCACATCTTTGATTTCTAGCTCCCCGAAGGCAGCAGTAGATATACAAACTTGTACTACAGCTCAGGTTATTTCATACAAAGGTTATTTCTTTCTTTCAGCTCTAGGAAATCATGGATTTACCAGGAACCAGAGACAGTGGGTTACACCGAAAGCGCAACAAGGTATAGCCGCTGCCATGATAGCAAAAGTGAACTGTTATCTCAGTGAACAAATACTAAATGAATTATGTTAGATATCAAAGCCACGAACAGGTGAGGTGAAGATATCCAGTGTCTCGGTTTGTCTACTTGTCCTATTCCTTTTTACGTCGATCTACCTCCAATCTTCATAGATATTCTTTGCACAGTTGTGAGAAGGTTCAGGAAAGCAATCATAATAGAATTGCTCCTACTGCATGAAGTTTAATGCAACCGATAGAAAGAAGTCTGCATACACAAATGTAGTGCAAATGCAAGAAAGTGTGTGCATTTTAAAACAGATAATATGAAATTGAGCCAACACATGCAAAATAACAGAATGCACATGTTTTAAAGCAGGTCCATTTTATATTAAAGCAAGAGGCCTTTGCTGCCAAGGAAGCATGACTATGTTTGCGGATGAGCATGCTTGTGTTTAAAAGAGAGTATGAAGATGTTCCAAAGCAAACTTGACTGTGTTTGAGGGTAAGCATTATTTTGTTTGAAAGCATGTTTGTGCACATGGTTAAAAGCAAGTGTGCCCATATTTATGAGTGGGCAAGCATTTGAAAGTGAGCTTGTACATGTTCAACAGTGACTGAGCATGTGAGATACTGTGTATATGTGCATGTCTAACAACTAGAATGCACACACTTAGAAGAGAACATATGTGTTTTAGGGACTGCATAAGAATATGTATTTGAAAGTGACATTTACAACTAAAGAGTGCATCAATGTAAATGTTAAGGATCTTTAAGCATAACAACCCATAACAACCCAGAAGAGTCAACGTGTGTCTAAATTACACTGTTTGTCTAAGACACATAATCTGTACTCCAGGTCTCACTTTCTCTCACACTGGAAATATGCAACTAAACGTCCAGAACAGTACTTTGATGGTTGGTAAACAGGCTCAAGTCACTTCATCTGTACTCTCCATGTAGCCAAGATGCACAAAGCAAATAAGCATTTGCAATGCAATAGGTCGTGCTATTAGCTCAAACTTCCAGTAATGCAAGACCTATTGGATTACAAATGCTTTTATTAAAAATTAACTGTGCGACCTTGTTAAAAAAAAGAAATCGAATGGCAAAAGCTGGGGCGCGAAACAGGAGCATAGCACCCAGAAAAGAGTTTACTGTCTGTGCAACGTGGGCCACCGCCTCCCCAGCGCTGAGGAGGCCAGAACCTAGGCACAGCAAGTCACAGAGATGGCAAGTGAAAGCAGAGGCAAGGGAGGGGCAACGGGGCGGTACCGATGTGGTAGGGGCGGGCAAAGGGCGAGGAAGGTAAACCTCCCGTCCACAAAAAACGACAGCAGCAGAAACAGAAACAACTGAAAACAAATAGTTTCTTACCTGTCGGTGTAGTTTTGCAGCTTGAAGATCTTTCTGGATTCACTATGCTGTGCATTATTCCGCGATCTGGTGGTTGGGTCCGGATTAGTAGTCTTTCTTCTTTTTTTTTTTTTCTTTTTTTTTTTTTTAGCCCTGGTGGGCGTCGACTTCCCACCATTTCGTGTACCTCTCGTGACGTCGGCGTGCTTCCTGCGGAAGTCCCAACATTGGGGCGCCATCTTCGGGTTCTTTTTTCCCTTCCTCGCTCTTTTTTTTTTTTTTAACCCTAGGCGTTAATTAATTTCTTTATATATATCCTTTCCGTTTTATCTTGTTATTTCAGTCTTTGTCCTTCCACCCTTTTTCTCCTGCCTCATCTTCCTGGCGGAGGTGGGTGGGTTCGCTAGTGAATCCAGAAAGATCTTCAAGCTGCAAAACTACACCGACAGGTAAGAAACTATTTGTTTTGCAGTGTGAATCTTTCTGGATTCACTATGCTGTGCATAGATTTTGTAGCGGTTTGTTATCTCTGTGGCGGCTGGGTGGAAGATGAGCGTTGGTCGTTGAATATATGTTGCAGCACCTTCTGTCCTACTTGTGCTTCCTTGTTCATCTGTATATCCACGCAGTAGTGCTTAGTGAACGTGTGCACCGAAGCTCATGTTGCCGCCAGGCATATGTCTTGAATGGGTGTATTTGCCAGAAAGGCAATTGTTGCTCCCTTCTTCCTTGTGGAGTGGGCCCGTGGCCTCTCGGATAGTTCTTGCCCCGCCTGTTTGTGGCAGAATTGTATTGTTAGTACAATCCATCGTGCGATGATGCTTTTTGTCACTGGTCTACCCAGGAAGCTCGTTGCGAAGGACACAAAAAACTGCTTGGTTTTCCTGTGTTCTTTGGTCGATGTAGTGCATCACCGCCCTTCTAGTGTCTAGAGTGTGCAGTGCCCTCTCTGCGCTTGTTGCTGGGTTCTGAAAGAAACTTGGTATTTGAATTGTTTGATTTATATGGAATGCTGACACCACCTTTGGCATGAAGTGTGGGTCCGTTCTCAATACGACTCTGTCCTTGTGTATCTGGATGTAGGGCTCTTGCAGCGTTAGCGCTTGCAGCTCGCTTAATCTGCGCAGTGAGGTTATTGCCACCAGAAAGGCTGTCTTCATTGTTAGCATTTGAAGGGAGGCCTTGTGAATGGGCTCAAAGGGCGCCTTCATAAGTTCCGTCAGGACTATGTTGACGTTCCATGCCGGAGGCGGCATCCTCTTTTGAGGCGCTATTCTTTTTGCCACTTCCGGGAATCTCTTTACTACCCGTGACGTAAAGAAGCTTCCTCCTGTCTCACCTCGTGTGTAAGCTACGATCGCCGCTAGGTGGACCCTCAGCAACGATGAGCATAGTTTCGCCTTTAGAAGGTGTGTGAGGTATCTAAGCACCGTTGATTCCTTTGTCAATTTATTTTGCAGTTTATTTTTGCTGCACCACATTGTGAACCTTTTCCACTTTTCCCCATAACATTTTCGTGTTGTTGGTCTCCTTGCCTCCCGCAGCACTCGCATAGTGCTTGGAGGTAGTTTAAGGTGTGCAAACTCTATGTCTTCAGGAGCCAAGCTGCCAGTCCGAGGCTCTCTGGCTCTGAGTGTAGAACCTCTCCGTTCTGCATGGAGAGCAAGTCCTTTCCTTTTGCGAATTTGTGTGGAGGTCCCTGTGCCATCTCCACTATTTGTGAGTACCATGTCTGTCTTGCCCACTGTGGTGCCACCAGGATCATTGTCATGTTGCTGGTCTTGCACTTGTTGAGTACCCTGTGTATCAGTGGTATTGGTGGAAAAGCGTATGCAAATGTTCTTGACCAACTTATCCATAGGGCATTCCCCTGGGATTGCTTTTCGGGTTGTCTGGATGCGAAGTTTCTGCATTTTGCATTCAGGTGTGTTGCAAACAGGTCTATTGTCGGTGTACCCCACCTTTTGAATAGCCTTTGCGTTTCCTGTCCATTGAGCTCCCACTCGTGGGATGCCGAGGTCTGCCTACTGAGCCAATCGGCTTCCACATTGTCCTTCCCTGGTAGGTGTATCACCAGCAGGTCTATTTTGAGTGGGATGGCCCATCTCCAAATCTCTTGTGCCAGAGTTGAAAGGGGGAATGATTGTGTTCCTCCCTGTTTGTTGATGTAGAACATTGTGGTAGTATTGTCCATCTGTATCAACACTTTTTGGTTGTATAGCTGCCTCTGGAAGGCCTTCAGGGCCAGCAGTACGGTCTTCAATTCCAGGTAGTTGATGTGTCTGACCGCATCTGCTGGAGTCCACAGACCCCTCACTCTGAGCTTGTTCATGTGCGCTCCCCATCCTATCTGGGATGTGTCTGTGGTAATGGTCACAGTTGGGCTTGGTGGTGTCAAGGGTTTTCCTATAGTTATGTTCTCCCTGTTCGACCATGCCATCTCCTCTTGCACTGCGTGCGTCACAACCACTAGATCCTCCCAACTTCCGTTTGCTTGTGACCATTGTTGTTGCAGCCATTCCTGGAACGGTCTCATGTGAAGCTGTACATTGGGGACTAGGTGAATGCATGACGCCATCATGCCCATGATCTTGCTCGCTGTTCTCACTGTCAGAGCTCGCCCCTTCTGGTAGAGACGCGTCTCCTTCAGCAGGGCTATTGTTCTCCTGTCGCTGGGCATGACCGTTTTGTATAAGGTGTTGATCTGCGCTCCCAGGAAGATCTTCACCTGTTCTGGTTCCATTGATGACTTCCCCTAGTGTATCGAGAACCCCAGGTTTGTTAGTGTTCTTGTCACCCGCTCTGCGTGCTCCTCGCACTTGTCGCGAGTACTTGCTTTGATTAGCCAGTCGTCTAGATAAGGATACACATGAATCCCTTCCCTCCGTAGGTACGCTGCTACTGCTGCAAGGCATTTTGTGAAAACCCTTGGTGTGGACTTTAGACCGAATGCCAGGGTTGTGAATTGGTAATGATCCTGGTTGATGTTGAACCTTAACAGGTTTTTGTGGCGCCTGTTCATCGGGATGTGCAGGTAGGCATCTTTGAGATCCACGGTGGACATGAAGTCTCCGCCTCGTATTTGAGGTAGCACTTCTTGTAGCGATGTCAATTTTTGCGTCTTTATGAATTTGTTTAGGAATCGTAGATCCAGGATGGGTCTTAGTGTTTCTTCCACTTTTGGCACCAGGAAGTAGTTTGAGTACTCCCTTGTTCCTTTCTCTGCATGGCACTGGTTCTATGACCTCCTTTTGGAGTAGTTGTAGCGCCTCTTCTCTGAGTTGAGCAAGCTCTTGACCAGAGCGTTGTCTTCTCTTTGGTTTCCTGTTTGGAGGTCTTTTCTCCAACTCTATGCAGTATCCATACTGTATGACGTTGAGTATCCATTTGTCTGAGGTTATTTTTTGCCATTGTTGAAGGTAAAGTCCCAGTCTTCCGCCTACTGGTGTTGCATGCTCGTAGGCGTTTGGTTTGTGTACCCCCCTTACTGTGCTTACTTTGTGCTTCACTCCCCGGGGTATACTGGGGGTGACCATTTTCTTCCGTGCGAAGTCACTTTGATGAGGGTTGGTCTCCCCCTCTTCTTCTCTGGCCACGTCCGTTTCCCCTACCGCGAAAGGACTGGCCTCGAGGCTGGTACTGCCAGTTTTGTTTCTGCTGTCCCTGCTGGCCGTGATTTTCACCCTGCTGTCCTTGCTGGAATGTCTGGTGTGACGTTCCCGGCTGGTTTCCTCCCCTTCCGTAGGGTCTCCGAGCTGGGGTGCCTTTTCTCATCCCTCTGAATTGCAGGGCCCCCATGGACCTTGCCCTCTCATTTTCTTTCTTCAGTTGGGTGAGTTTTTCATCCACCGGTGCACCGAACAGCGTCTCACCGTTAAAAGGGGTGTTCAGTATGTTGTTCTGGACCTCTTGCTTGAATCCTGAAATTCTGAGCCAGGCCTGCCTCCTTTCAGTGATTCCTATAGCCATCAGTCTGCTCGATGTCTCTGCCCCGTCCAATGCTGTCTTAATGCATGAGTTTGCAATATTCTTCCCTTCCTCCACCAGATGGGAAGCTCTCTGCTGGTATTGCTCAGGGAGATGTTTGATTAGTTCTCCCATCTCGTCCCAGTGCTGGTACTGGTGCCTGTTTATTAGGGCATTGGAGTTCGCCATGCGCCAGTGCATTGCCGCATTTCTCTCAACCTTTCTCCCGGTGAGGTTCATCCTTCTGCTCTCCTTGTCGGGAGGCGGCCCTGAGGTTGCCGGTACATTGGCCCTTTTCCTGGCCGTGGACGCAATGATGGAGTCAGCTGTGACTGATCCTTTGATATATGGCGGGTCCTCTGAGGAGTGCTTGTATTTCTTCTCTGTTCTGGGAGTGATGAATCTGCAAGTTCCCGGGTCCTTGAACGCCTCCTTCCCTTGGTTCATTATGCTTTGGAGCATGGGGAGGAACTGGCTCCTAGTCTGGATGGGGAGCAGTGTTTCGAGTAGAAAATCTGCTTTCGGCTTCTCCTCGTCCAATTTCACGCCAAAAGCTGCTGCAGCGCTCTTGACGACCATGTTGTATGCCCCAATGTCGTCTGGTGGCGAAGGCCTCGAAGGATAGGTCTCCACGGGCTCTTCGACGCCCGATGTCCTGCCATTCCAGCTCATGTGTCTTCGACAGCGCCGAGCCGTAGATCGACTGCTGCTCCTCTTCATCTTCTCCCTCATAGTAGGAGTCTTCTTCCTCTTCTTCAGGATCTCTCGACTGCTCTTCGGCGTCGAACTCTTCCTGTTCCTCGATCTCGACGACATCCGTCGACGGTTTCGTTGGGATTTTGAATTTTTTCATTTTTTCATCGAACTCCTTCTTCCTCTGAAGGATGCTCTCCATCTCCGCCTCGAGCCTTCTCTTTTTCTTCTCCATTTCGGAGGCATGTTCGGCGTCGAGTGCTGGTCTTTTCGACGGAGCTTGCGTCGACGCGGCCTTGTCCTTTGTCACCGAACGCCCCACCTCGTGGGCCTGCTTCGACGAACTCTGTTTCTCGGCGGCCTTCGGCACCTGGGAGTCCTTCTCGAAGGATCCGCTGGGCCTTTCGTCCTTGGATCCACTCGCGGTCGTCGAAATTTTCGGCGCCGGTGTTCCTTACGAGGACTTTGACTCTTTCGAGAGTCACTCTCAGATTTTCGGAGCCCTTTCGGGGGTTTCGTACTCGACGTGTCTCCTACCTTGTCAGGCGTTTTCTTATCGGTCTCTGTGACCGTGAAGACATCAGGTCCCTCGGCGATGTTGTCTTCATCGTCGGTGGAGAGGCCCAGTTCGTACAGTGACGGGGCCTTACCCTTGCCTTCCATGTTGAAGTTGGCTCTCCTCTGCCTTTCTCTCACCCGGAGTGTTTTCGGCGTGAAGACGGAACAGGCGTTGCAGTCCTTGCTCTCGTGGTCGATCGGTAGGCAAAGGTTGCAGACCGGATGTTGGTCCTTCTGCGCGTATTTGTGGTGGCAGTTACGGCAGAATTTAAAGGGTGTCTTGTCCATTGCGCTCAGAGTCTCTGAGTGCGCATTTTCCAATGGGCGTCGAAGATTTCGAGGATCTCCTCCTTCTTCGTCGTCCCGGCTGTATGCTCTTCCTCTCTGTAGTCTTCTATAAATTCTCCTTCGATGAAACTCGTGTATTTTTCTTCTTCCTTCGTTAAAAACTCTGGAGCTTCTCGATGATGATCCAGACCCAACGGCGGAAAAAAGAATCTGAAGATGGCGCCCCAAACGTGGGACTTCCACAGGAAGCACGCTGACGTCGCGAGAGGTACACCAAATGGTGGGACGTCGACGCCCACCTGGGCTACAAAAAAATCCAAAAACAAAACAAAGACTACGAATCCGGACCCAACCACCAGATCGCGGAATAATGCACAGCATAGTGAATCCAGAAAGATTCACGCTGCAAAACTATTGTTTTTAAAAAAAATATATAAAAGCGGGCACTGTGCTCAAACAAAGTACGGCACCCGTATTGTAAAAATGAAAGCGGGCGCTGTGCACATAAAAGTTAAGCGCATGGCACCTGTGAAGTGACTTGTATGTTTTACAATGCAAATACGGTGAGCCGCGCATAAACAAAGGCATGTGGCCGCCATTCTTTGAGTGGAAGTACGGCATGGGCGCTTTAAAACATAAATAGTTTATATTTGGTAACCTGAATACAGTGAGCCGCGCATAAAGAAAGGGGTGTACCTGCCAATGTTAAAGTGAAATCGTAAATTAAACAAAACAAAAAAAACTGTGAGATCAAACAGTGTAGTGGGAGGGGTGGGGGCATGGCAAGTGAACCTGCCAGAAGCTAAGTAAACAGAACAGTGACCTAGGAGATGCGGTCAAGCACTGTTGTGGGAGGGGTGGAGGGCATGGCAAATGAAGCTACCAAAACTGAAATAAACAGAACAATTAAGGATCAGAGGCACGCTAACAAACAGAAAAGAATGCAGACAAAGGTCTATAAATAGCCCTGACGAGTATGATGCACGTAACCGGGGCTGTCCTCATGGGAGGTAACAATAGAAGAAAGGGAGGTACTAAACAGGAAGAAGGAGGGACTACTAACAAAATAAACCAATGAAATGAAGAGAATTCGAAAGACGCTGTATGGGGCTGATAAAATGCATGGGAGGGACATAGGCGGAGATTCATGCCCATATCCTGAATACAACATGTCTTGAAGAGACAGCACACAAGCGCAACCTAGGCGAGACCTAAAAGGTGAAAATCATCTTGTTTGGTGCCGACAGGATGAGTTAAAAGGAAATGGCAGTTCAAATGTTGATTCTTTAGTGAAGTCAAAGCAGCTGAATTACCTGACTGTTGTGCTTTTTACATTTTTAATACATTTTAAGATCCTCTTTTACCTCTCAGACGCTGGATAGTTCCTCAGGTAGAAACTCTTTTTGTGAAAGTGTAGTCTTGAGTTTTACAGGTTCAGTCGGATTATTTTACGTTTCATGATCATTCACCATGTTCAGAAATTATAACCACAAATAATACCAGAAGAACACAATAGCATTTACAACAACAACTGGAACTAATATTGTACGTTTTCTCGAAGTCACAGGCCAACAAGGATACCAAGAAAAAAATACAAGGCATTCTATTAATGGTGGAACCATCTTTGGAATTGCAGAAAGTCAAATTTGTATTCTCTTATTTGGAAATATCGTTACAGCAATGCAAAATCCAGTACAATAGGAAATGATTCTACATGGCACTGACCAGACAAACGACAGATTCAAGAACACCACTGGCATTAAAATGTCTTGTACTCTATCTTGCTCAACATTTATGCGGCCAGACTAGAAAAAGTAGGCTGTTTGGGTCTGGTAAAGGACTCTGCACCACTTCCTATGAAAAGAAAGAATGAAACACTTGCAATAATCCCAAATAATAACCATGACTGATTAGAAGTTCCATATGCCAAACTTCAGACAATATAGGGCAATCAAAATTGTTGTCATTTGAAATTGCCCAGACGTTTTGAGAATCAGGGTGATGTTTGGAATTTACAAGAAGGCAAGAACTGGATGCAATGTTCAGAGAACCATAACCACATCTACAAGAGCTACCATCCTCAGTGACTCCATTGAGAAAAAACGGGTTGCAGCCATTTCAATGCAGCTGTTACTACGCATGCCGTTACGTCGCATGCATTTCAACGCATGTGACGTAACAACGCATACACATTACGACGCGGGCCATTACATCGCATGCGCTTTTAAAACGCATGTGATGTTATGGCACCGGAGCACAGACAACGACACTGGAACCGGGAGCAGAGACGACGATGCTGCGAATGGGTCCGGGACACAGGAAACCGGAGCAGAGATGACCACGAGGAGAGAGAGGTAAGGCCTAGGGTAGTGTCAGGGGGTTGTAGTGTATGCCAGTGTTTTAGGCTTTAGGGCTTATGGTAGTGTCAGGGGTGTAGTGTATGCTAGTGTTTTAGGCTTTAGGGCTTAGGGTAGTGTCAGGGGGTTGTAGTGTATGGTAGTGTTTTAGGGTTTAGGGTCGTGTCAGGGGGTTGTAGTATAGGGTAGTGGTTTAGGCTTTAGGGTTGTGTCAGCGGGTCCGGTACGGTAGTGTTTCATGTAAAGGGGACAGACTGTGCGTAGGAGTAGGGTCGTGTTTGGAGTACTGTTTTAGGGTAATGTACTGTTTTATACTGTAGGGTAGGGCTTTGGAGTGTGTGTTATGTAGAGTAGTGTGTTAGTGTTTGGGGGGCTATTTTATGTTGTAAATACATGCGGGGAAATGGGGTCTGTTGTAAAGGCATTTAGTATGCATTTCAAAGGAAATGCGAACTAATGTTATCCGTTGTAAAAGCATGCGTTGTGACGGTACATGTGAACTAAAACCACATTGTAAAAGCACGCATTGTTTTAATTTGCGATGTATTGTCATACATGCAGAAAAAACCTGGGGCATTTCAGTTACATTGCAAAGAGGGACACCTGTGTATAGATGTGTCTAACAAATGCTAAAAATAATAGCTAAAATCTCAAAATGACAGGAAATTGCATTGACAGTGTGCAACTGTATCCCTGTGTACAAATACACTTTGATCAAATACCGGTGCATACAAAAACAATGTCATTTACAATATTTTCCAAGATGACACCTGAAAAGCAGCAACTAGCACAGCTTTCGAGAAATAACCTGTGGGGTTAAGTGAACTTCAGAAAAACTTCATACTATGACTACGAAGGTGCGTAAATCTCTGAATGTTCCTTCTCATTTTTTTTTCTGAACTAGACCAATCTGGTGTTCTGTTTCGCCAACCTTAACCCTTTGAGTGTGGGTGCTGGCCAACGGACAAAACTAGCATTCCCTCCCCAGTGTGTCTGACAGCCATCGCATTGGGAGGGATTTAAAGGAACCTCTGGTGCATGCATCTGAAGATTCCTTTTTTTTTTCTTCAAAGGGCGGAGGCAAAGCGGACTTGCTTCCGCTTCAGCCCCAGACATCCCTCCTGCCCATCTGCGACATAAGCCGCGAGTCGTGTTGAAGTCACAGATCCCCATCAGAGGCAGAGAAGCCAGCAGGTGAGTGCTTTCTCCGCCATCCGGTGTGGTGTCAGGGGCCGCAATGCCTCCCTGGGTTTCAGGGAGGCAGCAATGCCTTTCTGAAACGGTTTCCTGATTGTGGATCGCAGACGCGCTGTGGTCCACAACCAGGAAACCTACTAGGCCACCAGGAACCTGTGTTTGTGAGGATGAAGGGGTTGGCTCTCGTGGTGAAGAGTCTGAACCCCCCTGGGGGCGCAATATTTGTAATCAAATCCCCCCCCCATCTTGGGGAGTGGCACGATTGCGACTAAGAGGAAGTGAAAAAGAGATTCCTTTATTTAAATAATAAAATTGTTAGGGGTTCGGACCTTCAGACATAAGGGCCGACCCCATTTTGGCCCCCCATTTTTGGGGAAATATGTGCTGATCGCAACTCCCAGGGTAAACTACACATTTCCAAAAAGGAGGAAAGAAATGCAGGTAGGGGGGTTGACCTCTTTTAGCGGCCATATATTTATACATATTTTTAATATGTGTTTTTCTCTGGGTGGCAGATTGCGTCCAAAGGGGAAAACACAAAAACAATATGCAACATTTGCCACATAATCTGCCATCTCCTGCATAATCTGCAGATGGTAAAAAGTAAAAATTTGTTTCCTGCTCAAAGGGATCAAAAGTTACTAAAAAATGTCGACATGTGTGCATGCAGTGGAAGGCCCTGCGCAAAGGTCGACTGGCCATCTTTCAGTTGCCTATTTCTGCATTTGGTTGCTAAACTGGTACTAATGAGGTGAAATCTTTGGCGAGACAGTAGTACCATATTTAAAAATCACAAAATAATGAAGTAACACTATCAAAAAATGTGCTGCATGCGGCATATTTTGCCTTTTCTTGATGCATAATTTAGACAACTCTATTACATAACTTAGTGCTCTCCTGCAGCACAATTCAGCATAATTCTAGTGTCTCGGTGATAGCACGGTGAATTTTCACACGGAGCACACCTACGCACAAAGTTGCAGGGGCTTCTATGTGAATGAGTGCTTCTTGAGATCAAAGGTAGATTTTTGGCTTCAGAGGTATTTGGAGAACCTGCAGCTGCAGTGAAAAAGATGTCCTTTTTTTGTTTATTTACTGTTGCATACATCTCGCAGATGCACACTCCCACCAACTGATTTAGAATCATACTTCTGCTTTCTAAGTAGGACAATGTTTTAGAAGGAAGGTTTTAGCCAGTCAGCAGAGATGGAGGGGATGACTACTGCCCAGGCCCTAACTTAAGTTATGGAGGACAACTCTGAGGCAGGATCAGATATGGAGACAAGACCTGAGGGAGAGGAAAATGGAGCAGAATCTGGAAGTGATTTCTCAATAGGCAGAGTTCCATCCGACAAATTCATCATCCAGAGATTCTGAGGAACATGGTCATGGCACTTGTGATGTTCTTTCGCAAGCACACTCTGTGCATTGTGGCGACAGTTGCAGGCCAGATCAACCCAGAGAGCCGGCATAAGCAGCAGCAAACACTGACTGAGTGCTCTCTTGGCAGCCCCCAAATTTAGGGCAACCCCAAATTCTCCTGTTCACTGGAGACGTTGGGTGTAAAGTCAATACAGCAAATTCTATGCTGAATGACCTAGAAACATTTTTTGGTGGTAAAATCTGCAGATTATGCGGCAGATAATGGATTATGTTACAAATGAGGGAAATCTATAATGATGCAAAACACATTGCGGCTGCACAATCACATAATTCCAGTGGCCCTGTCTTTAGGGAACTTAGGACTGTATTCCCCATCAGGTTTACCTTAGTTTCCATGGTAGATTGGCTCACTCAGTTGGAGGAATGTGGGCCTTTAAAAGCAGTCTCGGAAGTCCCCCATCTTGTATCCACAAACTAGAAGGAGTTGGATTTAGCACAGTGAATGTGCTAAAGGAACATGAGACACGTTTTCCTGAGCCTCATGTGGCTGTCATGGGAGCCGTAATTAAAGGTTCAATAGGCACGCATTCGGTAATGCTCAGAATGTCGACGGAGACGGATACTTGACAGGTAGTGAAAATGTACTTAAACTTTTTTTCATTTGTGAAGGGTGTTGATGCACCAACCGTCAACCTGTCTGGCCATGTGTGTAGTGGTTTGCTAGTGGTGTGTTATATGCAAGTCAGTTGATGGCTGGGTGAGGTATTCCTAGTTTTCTGCCCTAAGTTGCACCCTCAGGGCAGCACTTTCTGCCATTCAAAAATACTACTTTTCAACCATTCCTAGAAATACTTGAAGAATGTATAACTTTCTCCAAAATATTCCAGTACTGGAGTTGGAATACTAGATAAGCCTCTCGGAATATTTGGGGGAAAGTTGCTCTTTCCCTAAATATTCCAGGACCGGTGTCCTGGACACTGGAATTTGACCTTCCAGTGTCCACCATGCCCACTACAGCCCTGGGGGTGCAGTTCAGGGCAAGAAACACGAACAAGCGTTGGGCGAGAGCTGGTTTGATTAGGGATTCCTTCCTATGGCGTATGCATGTGATGGGCCCTTGAATGGGCACTGATGTGTTGGATTGGGCCCATGCCTGGCGGTAAAAAAGCGTGTGGTGCGTGTACGGCGTGTGAATGGCCAGTAAACCGGCAGTTACCTTACCAAGACTTCATCGCTCACCTTCTGTAATCATGGTTTCAATATTTTTATACTGTGATTAGTATCTGTTCTATGAAGCTAGCACTTCGGGAGGTGTCAAAATCAACCTGCATTGGTCGTGTTTTTTGAAAATTTAGTAACAACCCCTCATTTTGTTTTTAAAACTGAACACCCACAGGTGTCCAGGGTGGTATAACTTGCATTGATCCCAATTCTAATCCACAATGCCCTGCAAAACTTGAAGGGTTGCGTAGACAGCTAAGATCACTGATTTATTTATAATTTGTGATTAATATTTCTGAAATCAGTTGTGATCAACAAATTGCAAAACCACCCAGAGTTATCACGTCTCCACTTCAAAATAGAAACATGATTGGAAAGTGCTAAAAAGGAAATCTCTGGCTCTCTTCAGATACCAGAACATTCCAATAGAAATGTGAATGTGAGCTTTTAGGCAAAGCTTGAGGTTTGCTAAAGCTTCTGGTTAAAATTAACTAGTGAGTGTCACGCAAGTCACGCAATCCTGGACACACCCTGTGTCTAGTGTTAAAACATTTACAGGTTGCTAGGTTTGCCTAGGTGCTGGCTGAACTAGGGCCCAAAATTCACAGCTACTGACACTGCAAAAAAAAAAAAAAGAGTCAATTTTCAGCGGAAAAATATGGTGCGTCCATGTTGCATTTTGGGCAATTTCCTGTCACGGGCACTAGGCCTACCCACACAAGTGAGGTAGCATTTTTATTGGGAAACTTGGAGGAATGCTGGGTGATAGGACATTTGTAGCTCCCTCCAGATTCCAGAAGTCTTCCTCACAGCAATGTGAGAAAATGTATGTTCATAGTCAAAGTTTGAGGTTTGCAATAGCTGATGAGAGCCACGCAAGTCACCCCATCCTGGATTCCCCTAGGTGTCTAGTTTTAAAAAATGTGCCGGTGTGCTAAGTTTCCCTACATGCAGACTGAATGTGATGTGTCCAGGTTGGTTTTTAGCCTGTGTCCTGTTGCGGGCACTAGGCTACCCACACAAGTGAAGTACTATTTTTATCGGAAAACACAGTATAGGAGAACATTTGTTATTACCAGTTGGATTCCGCTGAATTTGTGTCTTCCAAATATAAGCCAGTGTGTAAGAAAGAAGACATACTGAAAAATGCCCTCTGAATCACATGCTAGTATGGGTACTCACAAATTCTAAGATGCAGAAATAGTCACTGCTCCTAAACACCATATCTGGTGCCATTTCTGAAAAACATAGGTTGCCTTGATACCCATTTTTCACTCTACATATTTCACCAAATGAATTGGTATATACTCAGTACACAATGAAAAACCACTGTACAGTGCAGCTCAGCTGTTGGCTCTGGGTACCTCGGGTTCTTGGACAATCCACAAACTCTATACATCCATGCAACCAGAAGGGCCTAGCTAAAGTAATGGTATATTGCTTTGTAAATTTGCCATTGTGACAAAACGATATAGGTGAAAATGTCACAAATGGCCGTTTCTTCCTACTCATTTTCAGTCATTCCTTATTTCAACTGTTAGCTTCTTTGGGAAAACCTTGTGGAATCTACACATATGACCCCTTGCTGAATTCAGAATTTTGACTACTTTTCAGAAAGCTATAGCTGTTCTGGATCACCAGTTTTACACAGGTTTCTACGACAAACTGGAAGTAGGTGGAAAGCACAGAAAATAGCGAAAAAGAGCTACCTCTTTGAAATATGCCAAAACTGTGGGGATAAAAAGAAATGGGTTTTTGGATTCAGCTCTGGATGCCCCCAAAAGATGGAAAGATGGTGACTTTAGCACAGCAAAACGTTTGTTGATGCCATTTTTAGGAAAAAAGAAACAGACTTTTTTTATGGAGCATCTTTATCCTATTTTCCCCCCAAAACTCAAAAGTAGTTATATTTTGCCTATTTTCTTGGTCATCTCCAGGGAATACACAAACCCTAGATACCTTTAGAATCTCCAGGGTGTTGGGGGAAAAAGGACAAACCTGGCAAGGACACCTTATGTGTAAAAAAAGGAAATGGAGCGAAGTAATCTAAATAGCCAAGAAAGGGCTCACTCAGCTTTGGGGTGAAAAAGCCTCAGTAGATAAGGGCTTAATAACCAAACTTGTTCCTTTTCTCCATTGCAAGCTACTAAAGCCTGTCTCCCACAACCTACGTAGCCCTCATCCATGCTAGTAGTTCTACCGGCAGTACTTCACCCGTCTTTCCTCTCCTTCATAACCCCGCTAGCCAGTTGTCACAATTTTTGATTTGCATTTCAGGAAATGTATTGCCCAAAGTAAAGCAATAAATTGTTTCTTTGAGCCTTCATACATCTTCCGTAATAAACTACTTTGGTTAGCCTCATGGGTACCAACCTCAAAGCATTAAGACTTGCTTTTGAGGGATGGTTTGGAATCTACATGCTCTTGTAAGACAAGTGATAACTCAGCCATCGTACCTTGGAAAACCTAGCCTTTCTTTGACCTAAAAGCCGCTACACAATCTGCTAAATTTGAGAACCGAGAGAAGAGATTTGCTGATTTAAAGACTTAGACTGGTTATCATGATCAGACCAGATGCTCCAATTGACTGCACCTTTAAGTAAAATAGCGCATATGTAATAAAACATAATGGAATAGAGACCAGCTCAACCAACATAGGGAAAACATGAATCACAGATGATGAAGCGGACCATACGTCAACAGTTCATGTAACAACAATTTTAGACTTTCGTGACCTAAATATAGAACTCTGCATTTCAAAATGTCAATTCGAAAGCCCCACAGGTAGAAATCTTTGCTCTTGGGCAGCAGGTGAAAATTTCTGAAAGCAGAGTTCGAGGACATTGTTTGCATTAGTGTGCACACATTAATGCACATATTCCCCGTATTTTGAGAACTATAGTAATACTTTAGTGCGCAATCACATTTAATTTATGGCTTGCAAAATAATAAAGAGCCTCATAAACTTACCTAGCTGAGATAGGTCCAGTTGTGTCCAGTGCATGCCTATGGGACAACTTTTAGACAGCGTCCGGATAAAAACGCGGCCAAAGGTATCCAACACCCAGACCGCATCCTGGCAGGCGGCAAAATGCACCATTTCAACTTCAGGAGGCAGTTGCACTGTTGACGGACGGAACTGTGAATTTTGATCAGTGACACAAAACAGATCTTTGTTGCTCTGGCAAAGCCACAGGAAGGCTCCTATGGAAAAAGCATTAATTGTGTTCAATCCTTCATACAAGAATAAACATTCTATTCCTTCTATATTAAGGAATATATACAGTAAACACCCATTCCTGTGACAAGGTCAAATTTCAAGTTCATTTGCTTGAATAACGTATTTAAAAACGAAAACAAACATTAATGAAACACAAAGAAATCAGACTCTTAAAAGTCAAATTGTAAAATAACACAATTCCAGACCAATTGCTGCAAGGAAGTCTGTTTGAAATCACAAACACTGGTCCTACTGAAAACTAAAAGAGTTAACAAGAGAGACCCTTGCATCATCGCTATCAGTGTATAGAGTCAATTCAATAATCCAATTAAAAATTCTGTCTCCTGCCTGGTTGGTTTCGGCAAGTTAATGCCACAAACTCACAACCGTCTTCACAACCAGACATTTCAGGTTCTTAACTGCAGGCAAAATGCATCAACAAGACAATGTTTTTGTGGAATTAATAGGACACATACTTACATTTTCCTTTCCCTAAATATAGAGGACATTTCAGTGGTTCAGAAACTGGCAAATTTTCAACAGGTGTCTTCAGTGGTTGCAGCACTGCTATTCAACTACTGTGCCACTTGAAAATCCAACAAAGGGGCAGGGCCAGCCAAGCTCCAAAAAAGTCCCATTTATGCCAAGATGTAGCACGGCTCCATCCTCGGATTCACATATCAGTGCTAGGAGGTTGAGGGGGTGTTGGGAGTGGTGGAGACGAACAAGTTACTTACCTTCGGTAACGCTTTTTCTGGTGGATACAGTATCTGCCTTGGATTCCTCACCTTGTGAATATCCCCTGCGCCAGCATTCCACGGAACTTTTTTCCCCAGCTCTCTACGCCGACGTGGATGACGTCATAATGCATCGGCTCCGCTCGCGACTCCGTATGACATCACCGGAGCCATAAGAGAGCCACGTCGGCGTGATGACGTCAGTTCCACCCATTTTTTCCGTGCCTCCGAGGCGCACAGGTGGACCAACGACAGACTCAAAGTATACACAGTATACAATATACAATCAAGAATACATAGTATACAAAGAAAAGGACAGCTAAATAAAACAAGCATTTCTTACCGATATACAAGAAAGTATAACAACATCTCAAGCAAGACAATTTTTAAGGTATACAAAGGTGGACAACGGGGAGGAGGGTGGGCCAGTGAGGAATCCACAGGTAGATACTGTATCCACCAGAAAAAGTGTTACCATAGGTAAGTAACTTGTTCTTCTGATGGATACATCTGCCAGTGGATTCCTCACCTTGTGAATAGATTCCCACAGCAGTCCCCACTCCCGGAGGAGGGTGTCCACCTTCCTATACCAGAAAGTCTTGCAAGACAGAGCGCGCGAAGTGGCCCTCCCTCCTCATCTCAGAGTCCAAGCAATAATGCTTTGCGAAAGTATGGAGGGAGGCCCAAGTCGCGGCCTTACAAATATCTGCCACAGGAACACCCCGGGCCAGAGCAGATGTAGACGATTTAGCTCTAGTTGAATGAGCCCTAATACCCTCGGGAGGAACCTTACCAGCCAGGGCATAGCAGATCTTGATGGCAAGGATGATCCATCTTGACAGAGTGCGCTTGTGCACCGCTCTTCCTTTGGAATGTCCAACATAACCCACAAAGAGCTGATCGTCCAGACGAAAGTCCTTCGTTCTGTCCAAGTAAAAGCTCACAGCCCTCCTTGGGTCCAGACGAAGTCTTTCCTCCTCTTTGGAGGGATGAGGAGGAGGATAAAAAACAGGGAGAGTAATAGACTGCCCTAAATGAAACTACTTTAGGCAGGAAAGCAGCCCTGGTCCTGAGCACCATCCTTTCAGCATGTAATGTAAGAAAAGGGGGTTTAGAACTAAGAGCTTGAAGCTCACTCACCCTCCTTGCCGAGGTTATGGCTACAAGAAAGACTGTCTTAAAGGACAACAGCCTCAGAGGACAACTATGAAGAGGCTCAAACGGGGACCCCATCAGAAAAGTTGAGACAAGATTAAGGTCCCACTGTGGCATTACAAAAGGAGTGGGAGGAAACATATTTGTAAGGCCCTTGATAAACCTCAGTACAACCGGAGATTTAAAAAGAGACGGTTGATCAGGAAGGCATAGAAAAGTCGATAAGGCCGAAAGATAGCCCTTGACCGTGGCCACAACACAGCCCTGCTGAGCCAGGGAAAGAGCAAACTGAAGCACATCAGAAAGATGGGCTTTTAAAGGGTCAATGGATCTCTCTCCACACCATTTAACAAATTTCGACCACCTGTAGGAGTAAATGGACTTGGTGGAGTGTCGCCTGGCAGATAAAATAACATCCACAACATCAGGCGGGAGAGAGAATGAACTCAGGTTGCCCCGTTCAATCTCCAGGCATGAAGGTGTAAGCTCTGGAGGTGGGGGTGTAGAACCTGCCCCTCCGACTGCGAGAGGAGGTCTGCCCTCAAAGGGAGACGGAGCGGAGGGCACGAGGAGAGGTGGAGAAGATCTGTAAACCACACCCTTCTTTGCCAATCCGCGGCGATCAACATAACTTGGGCCCGGTCTTGGCGAATCTTCCTCAGAACCCGAGGAATCAAGGGTATGGGAGGAAACGCGTAAAGGAGTTGTGAGCCCCAACTCAACTGAAACGCATCCCCCAATGCCCCCCTGCATTGGAAACTGGAGAATGCAGAATGACGGGCAGTGCGCGTTCTCGCGTGTGGCGAACAGGTCCACCCGAGGTGTTCCCCACGTCCGAAAGACGTAACGAAACACCTCCGGATGGAGCCTCCACTCGTGGTCGGCGGAGAACTGCCGACTGAGACTGTCCGCATGCACGTTCAGCACCCCGGCCGATGATTTGCCATCAGACAAATCCGATGGTCCTGAGCCCAGGACCAAAGACGCAGGGCCTCTCTGCAGAGACAATGCGACCCTACTCCTCCCTGCTTGTTGACATACCACATCGCGGTAGTGTTGTCCGTCAGGACTTGAACAGACTGACCGCGAAGGGAAGGGAGGAAGGCCTTGAGCGCCAAACGAATCGCCCGCAATTCCAGAAGGTTGATGTGAAGCAACCTTTCCTCTGGAGACCAAAGACCCTTGATCTCCAGATCCCCCAGATGAGCACCCCACCCTAGGGTGGAGGCATCCGTTATCACTGTGGCCACCGATGGAGTCAGATGAAAGGGTTTTCCTTGAGACAGGTTGCCCTCCACGCTCCACCAAGAAAGATCCGCTGCAGCTTCTCTGGAGATATTGATCGACTCCCTGAGATCTCCGTTGTGCTGATACCACTGCTTGCGGAGGCACCAGTTGAGCGCCCTCATGTGCCAGCGTGCATGGCTGACCAACAGAATGCAGGAAGCGAACAGACAGAGCAGGCGAAGGACCTTCAGAACTGGAACAACCGCTCCATTGTGGAATAAAGGGACCATCTCCTGAATGTCGAGAATTCTTTGAGGAGGAGGAAATGCTCGACACACAGTAGGGTCCAGTACCGCCCCTATAAACAGGTTGCGCTGAGAGGGCACCAGGTGAGATTTGGGCACATTGATCGAAAAACCCAAGTCGAATAACAGCCGAGATGTTACCTGCAGATGACGCTGCACCATCTCTGGGGACTCTGCCTTCAGAAGCCAGTCGTCCAGGTTGGGGAAAACTGGAATCCCTGACCTCCTGAGATGAGCAGCCACTACTGCCATCACCTTTGTGAAGACTCGAGGTGCGGTAGTAAGATCAAATGGGAGGACCGCAAACTGGTAATGTTGCGACCCAACCGTAAAACGGAGATACTTCCTGTGCGACTTCAGGATTGGGACATGGAAGTACGCGACCTGCAAGTTGAGCGACACCATTCAGTCTCCTTGCTGCAACGGTTGAAGAACCTGCGCAAGGGTCAGCATCTTGAATTTCTCCTGCTTCAGGTAAAAGTTCAAGATTCTGAGGTCCAGTATTGGACGCAATCTGCCGTCCTTTTTGGCAATCAGGAAATACCGGGAGTAGCATCCCTGACCCCTTTCCTGCTCCGGAACCACCTCTATCGCCCCTTTTTCAAGCAAAGCCAGAACCTCCTTCTGCAGGAGAAGCAGATGTTCTTCCGAGCACTAACATTGGCAAGGAGGGTAAGGGGGAGGAAACTCCCGAAAGGGATGGCGTACCCAGTCTCCACGAGGTTTAAAACCCAATGGTCGGTTGTAACAGATTTCCAACCCCGCAGAAAGTGGGACACCTGACCCCCCACAGGTCTTACATGATCCAGGATGGGGGATCTAGGGCTGCTTCCCTGAAGCCTCATTGGGAGCAGAGGAGGAGAAAGAAGAAGAGGGGTTGCGTCCAGAACCTCTCCGACCCCTTTGTTTCCCTCTATAGGACCTATAGAGGGGATTCTGCTGTTCCTGCTGCTGAGGCTGTCGGAAGGAGCGAAATGAAGACCTTCCGAAACCCCTAAACTTTTTAAAACCAAATCCTTTAGCAGGAGCTTGCAGACCCAAAGATTTAGCTGTTACCCTGCTGTCCTTAAATCTCTGTAGGGCGGAGTCAGCTTTTTCTCCAAATAATTTTTGTCCATCAAACGGTAAATCCACCAATGTGGCCTGAACATCCGTAGAAAAGCCAGATGAACGGAGCCATGCCTGCCTTCTCGTGGCTATAGACAAGCCCATTATTCTTGCCACTGAATCTGCTGTATCAAGCCCCGATTGAATCACTTGTCTTGCAGCAGCTTGAGTATCTGCGACCACATCCATGAAGGACGCCTTATCACCCTCAGGCAGCTTAGGGGCTAAAGACTTCATCGAGTCCATTAAGGCATGCACATAACGACCCAGCAAGCATGTGGCATTGGTAGATTTAAGTGCCATTCTTCCTGATGAAAAAGTTCTCTTAGCTGCCTGGTCCACCTTTTTGGACTCCCTGTCTGCAGGAGACTGAGGGAACGCTCCCGAAGCATGCTTCGAGCAGGACGCCTGCACAACTAGGCTCTCTGGAGACGGGTGCGTAGAAAGAAAATCTGGATCCCCAGGTGCCACCCTGTATCTTCTTGCCACCTGCCTGGAAACCGCTCGAGAAGAAAGTGGTTTACGCCATACCTCCAAAACAGGCTCCAAAATAGCCTCATTAAAAGGCAGTAAAGGCTCAGAAGTCGAAGTAGGTGAATGCAACACCTCTGTCAGCAGGTTAGATTTATATTCCGCAGAGGGTAACTGCAAATCCAACAGCTCTGCGGCCTTCTTTATAACCATATGGTAAGGAACCAATTCCTGAGGTGGAGAGGATCTAGATGAAGTATGCTCCCACTCAGGGATCGTATCCAGGCCACTAGCCTCTTGTATCCCTTCAAACTCATCTGAGGACGTGTCCACTTCACCTTCCTCTACCTCCACTCTATACATTTCCTCATCCAAGACCCTTTATTTATTTATTTATTTATTTATTTATAAGTTTATACCGCGCTAGAATCGACTCTTGTGTAAGAGTATCTCTGCGCACAGAAGAAGAAAAAGGGGAAAAGGTTGGCGGTTGCAGGAGACGGGAGAGATCATGGGTCTCAACACACTAAGTATTTAGTACTGAGAAGATGGAATTTACTAGAATAAAAATGTTTTGAGTTTTTTCCGAAAAACCAAGAATTCGGAGCATTGCCTTAATGCAAGAGGGAGTTTGTTCCATAGGGTCGGACCCACCACAGACAGGGCCTTTCCGCCTTGTCTGCTCCTCTTAATAGTTGGTACTTTAAGGCGGAGTTGGCCACTAGACCTGAGGGTTCGAATGGGATTATAGGGAATGAATTTGTCTTTCCAATACGGAGGGCCAGAGCCATGTATGGTTCTATGGATAAGACAGCATGTCTTAAACGTGATCCTTTTATACACTGGGAGCCAATGTAATTCATCAAGAAGTGGTTTAGAAGGAGTTCTTGGGGGGGCATTCATCACAAGTCTTGCTGCTGTGTTCTGAATCACCTGGAGTCTCGCTAGGACTCCCTGATTGGCCGACAACAGGAGTCCATTGCAATAATCCAAGCGACTCAGTACTAGAGCCTGGACCAATGTTTTTCTAGTGGAATCAGGCAGTAGTGAAAACACTTTCCGTAGGAGCCCAATAGTATGAAAGCATTGGCCGAAAACCCAGTTGCCATGTTGCTTATAAGTGAGCTCCTGGTCCAGACGGACGCCAAGGTTTTTTACGACCAATTTGGGTTCAGGTACTTGGCCCAGTTCACATGGCCACCACTCTGAAGTCCACAGATTTCTGACCTCCCCAAAGAGCATTACTTCGGTCTTGCTAACGTTGCATTGGAGATAGTTCACTTTCATCCAATTTGCAACAGCTTTCATGCCATCTGCGAAGGCCTCCCTTACTTCATTGGTCAGATGTTTAAAAGGGAATAGGAGCTGTGTATCATCAGCGTATGAGACCGGTACAAACCCAAAGTCTCTCAGTATGTTGGCCAGGGGTGCCACATAGATGTTAAACAAGGTTGGGCTTAGACAAGAGCCCTGTGGCACCCCCTTGGTGATCTGGGTTTCTGTCGACCTAAATGTACCCATGCTGACAGTTTGGGTGCGGTCAGACAGAAAACTCTTTAGCCATGTTAACGCTGTGCTTTCTATTCCAATTGCGGTCAGATGTTCGATTAGGATATTGTGAGATATAGTATCGAACGCTGCCGATAGGTCCAACAGTACCAGGATCGCCAAATATCCTCGATCCTGGTACATGTGAAGGTCATCTGTCACCGACAGCAGAGCGGATTCAGTACTGTGTCGGGGTCTAAAACCAAACTGGGAACTGTCAAGTTTGTCATGTAGTTCTATGTACTGAGAGACCTGCTTATTAACATGTTTCTCTATGACCTTCCCTAGAAAAGGGAGTAGCGAGATGGGCCTCAGATTGGATAGGTCGGTCCAGGGGATGGAGGAGTTTTTCCTAATGGGCCTTATCAATGCTTTTTTCCATTCCCTAGGCACTTGCCCCTCGGTCAAGGAGAGGTTAATGAGACTTTGAATCTGAGGGCTCAGACTTTTTCCTACAATCGGAAAAATTCTAGCTGGAATGATATCAGAGGGGCTACCACTTTTGATCTGCCCCAGATAACATTCTGTCTCACTCAGGGAGATAGGCAAAAAGGATTGCAAATGTGTGCCTTCTATCTCTTTGTCCAGTTCCACAGGTGGTAGAATATCATCCATGATAGATGGATAAGAATTTAGAATATTATCATGAATTTTGTTTATTTTGTCTGTGAAAAATTGAGCTACTTCATTGCAGAGTTGTTGTGAAGCCAATTCCAGAGTTTCACACGCTGCTGGCTTCACAAATGAATGAAGGGTTTGGTATAAAATTATGGGGGTACTTCCTGCAGCTAGAAGAAGTGCCTGTAGGTGGGATTTCCGGGCATTGCGAATTTTGGGCCTTCCTTCTCGACCGAATCCGTGGAGCCGGCGTCGTACGCGGCGCCGGTGAAGCCAGAGGTGTAGGAGTCGGCGGCGCCAAAGACGGAGTCGGCGGCGCCGGACGCGGCGCCGAGGGAGTCGGCAACGGCGTCGAGGAAGGCTTTGAAGCATGCCGATCCAGTCGAAGTCGCGATGGATCCCCAGTTTTGGTGCTGTGGTTAACTTTTCCTGCTCAGAAAACAAGATTAGAAAGCAGGGACCCAGGATACGTGTCAGACCTCTGTCCACTTGGAGACTAATTAGTAAAGGCAGAGGAATCCTGTGCTCCTTTCTACTCGAGGCACCATCTCTACGGCCCTTTGTTCAGCAGGGTGCATAATCCACAATCGAGGCATATGCTGGAGACAACGTGTTGGCGGAGGGAAAGAAAAGAAAAGGTTAGTCGATGAGCTCTATGATCCAGCGATCCACCGTAATCATCTCCTAATTGATGGAAAAAATAGGAGACTCTCCCTCTCATTAGGAGATTGTGACTTAAGAGTAAGGAGTGAGTCAGTTCAGTTCAAAAGAACAAGTTACTTACCTTCTGTAACGCTTTTTCTGGTGGATACAGTATCTGCCTGTGGATTCTTCACCTTGTGAATATCCCCTGCGCCAGCAACATTCGGAAACTTTTGTAGCAGTCCACGCCGATGAGGTCGAAGACGACGTCACAGAGACACGTCTCCGCTCGCGACTCCGCTGACGTCACCGGCTCCATAAGAAGACCTCGTCGGCGTGATGACGTCAGTTCCGCCCTTTTTTTCGTGCTTTCGAGGCTCACGGAGAGACTGACAGCAATATATACACAGTACATAATATACAAATCAACACACACTGTGTGGAGAATTAATGGGAAGGCAAAAGAAATAACACAATGCCTTTGACAGTAACAAATACATTTTGAAACACCATCATTAAAATTGTAGGTTTACAAGGGTGGAAAACGGGGAGGCAGTTGGGTCAGTGAGGAATCCACAGGCAGATACTGTATCCACCAGAAAAAGCGTTACTGAAGGTAAGTAACTTGTTCTTCTGATGTATACATCCGCCAGTGGATTCCTCACCTTGTGAAAAGATTCCCAAAGCAGTCCCACTCCAGGAGGAGGGTGTCCACCCTTCTATACCAGAAAGTCATGAAGGACGGAACGAGCAAAGTGTCCGTCCCTCCTCACCTCGGAATCCAAGCAGTAATGCTTCGCGAAAGTGTGGAGGGAGGCCCACGTTGCCGCCCTACAAATGTCCTCCACAGGAACACCTTTAGACAAAGCAGAAGTGGAAGACTTACCTCTAGTAGAATAGGCCCTTAAACCCTCTGGAGGTTCCTTACTGGCCAAAGAGTAGCATATCTTGATGCACAAGACAATCCATCTGGAAAGGGTGCGATTGTGCACCGCTCTGCCTTTCCTGCAGCCAACAAAGCCCACGAAGAGCTGGTCATCAACTCGAAAGTCTTTTGTCCTGTCAAGGTAGAAGCTCACCGCCCTCTTAGGGTCCAAGAGGTGAAGCCGCTCCTCCTCCTTGGAAGGGTGAGGGGGAGGATAGAAGGTAGGGAGGGTAATGGACTGCCCCAGATGGAAGGGAGTTACCACCTTAGGCAGAAAAGCAGCCCTGGTCCTGAGTACCATTCTTTCAGCATGAATGGTCAAGAACGAGGGTTTTGAACTCAGAGCTTGAAGCTCACTTACCCTCCTTGCCGAGGTGATCGCAATGAGAATAACCGTCTTGAAAGACAACAGTCTCAAGGGACACTTGTGTAAGGGCTGGACGGGAGAACCCATCAGATAAGTTAAGACAAGATTTAAGTCCCATTGAGGTACAATAAAAGGGGTAGGAGGAAACTTGTTTGTAAGGCCTTTCAGAAACCGTAAGACAATAGAAGATTTAAATAATGATGGTTGATCCGGCAAACAAAGGAATGCCGAAAAGGCTGAAAGATATTCCTTTACAGTGGCTACAGCAAAACCTTGCTGAGCAAGAGAAAGGGCAAACTGAAGAATGTCAGATAAACGAGCCCTCAAAGGATCAATTGACTTCTCCGCACACCAGAGCACAAATTTAGACCACCTATAGGAATAGATAGATTTGGTGGAATGACGTATGGCAGACAAAATAACATCTACAACATCTGGCGGGAGAGAAAAAGAATTCAGGTTGCCCCGTTCAATCTCCAGGCATGAAGGTGTAAGCTCTGGAGGTGGGGGTGTAGAACGGGGGTGTAGAACCTGCCCCTCCGACTGCGAGTGGAGGTCTGCCCTGAGAGGGAGACAGAGCAGAGGGCATAAGGACAGGTGGAGAAGATCTGTATACCACACCCTTCTAGGCCAATCCGGGGCGATCAATATGACTTGGGCCCGGTCTTGACGAATCTTCCTCAGAACTGGGGAATCAAGGGTATGGGAGGAAACGCGTAAAGGAGTTGTGAGCCCCAACTCAACTGAAACGCTTCCCCCAAAGCTCCCTGCATCGGATACTGGAGACTGCAGAATGACGGGCAGTGAGCATTCTCGTGAGTGGCAAACAGGTCCACCCGAGGTGTTCCCCACATCCGAAAGACGTGACGAACCACCTCCGGATGAAGCCTCCACTCGTGGTCGGCGGAGAACTGCCGACTGAGACTGTCCGCACGTACGTTCAGAACCCCGGCCAGATGATTTGCCATCAGACAAATCTGATGATCCTGAGCCCAGGACCAGAGACGCAGAGCCTCTCTGCAAAGACAAAGCAACCCCACTCCTCCCTGCTTGTTGACATACCACATCGCGGTAGTGTTGTCCGTCAGGACTTGAACAGACTGACCGTGAAGGGAAGGGTTAAAGGCCTTGAGTGCTAAACGAATCGCCCGCAATTCCAGAAGGTTGATGTGAAGCAACCTTTCCTCTGGAGACCAAAGACCCTTGATCTCCAGATCCAGTAGATGAGCACCCCACCCTAAAGTGGATGCATCCGTAATCACTGTGGTCACCGATGGAGGTAGATGAAAGGGCTTTCCTTGAGACAGATTGCCCTCCACGGTCCACCAAGACAGATCCGCCGCAGCTTCTCTGGAGATCCTCACAGACTCCCTGAGATCTCCTTTGTGCTGATACCACTGCCTGCGGAGGCACCACTGGAGCGCCCTCATGTGCCAGCGTGCATGGTTGGCCAACAGAATGCAGGAAGCAAACAGACCGAGCAGGTGAAGGACCTTCAGAACTGGAACGACCGCTCCATTGTAAAACAAAGGAATCATTTCCTGTATGTCGAGAATCCTTTGAGGAGGAGGGAATGCTCGACACACAGTAGTGTCCAGTACCGCACCTATGAACAGGTTGCGCTGAGAGGGCACCAGGTGATATTTGGGCACGTTTATCGAGAAACCCAATTTGAACAACAGCGGAGTTGTATCCTGCAGATGACGCAGCACCTTCTCTGGCGACTCCGCTTTGATCAGCCAGTCGTCCAGATAGGGGAAAACTGAGATCCCCGACCTTCTGAGATGGGCTGCCATCACCTTCGTGAAGTCTCGGGGTGCAGTAGTAAGACCAAACGGAAGGACCGCAAACTGATAATGTTGCGACCCTACCGTAAACCGGGGATACTTCCTGTGCGATTTGAGGATCGGGATGTGGAATTACGCATCCTGCAAGTTGATCGACACCAGACAGTCCTCCTGATGCAGCGCTTGAAGAACCTGCGCAAGGGTGAGCATCTTGAACTTCTCCTGCTTCAGAAAAAGGTTCAAGATCCTGAGGTCCAGACCCTAGAAATTGGCATGCTCCTACTACATAATTTTTTATCTAAACTCTCCTTATACATTTGCTTTAGGCACGCTCATTACTGCCACGTCGAGTACCTCCGTGGATAACCCGATGTTGCCCTTGTAATCCTTCTTTATCGACATTTAAATCTCTGCTCTCCCAGGTACTGGCCTATCGTATACCTACTTAATAGGCCTTTTTTGACCTCATTTGAACCCTCCTTCATTATTCTTACTTTATTTTTACCATTATGTGTTTTTGGTCTTCTAGTTTTACCTGGGATATAAATCTAATTATCACGCCGCTGAAATCTCTCTGTTGAAAGGTCTGGTACTGACTTCGAGTCCTCAACATCCCTAACAGGTGAAATTTCAATCTCGGTTTATTCGTTATCATCACTGTTCGTAGTTTTTTTTTAAGTGCCTAACTATTTGGATAGTATAAACGCTTGTCCCTTATTCTTTTCGCTCCGTGCTTTGGCGCTTGTATGCTTCGGATTGCTGCCCTTTTGTGCCTGTTCTCTCCTGAAGCAATTGCTTACTTTACTAGCTATTTAGTTAGCACTGCTGTCCCCGGTAGAGAACGATATAAAATGAGCTATTTAACTACATGTTTGCTTGTTTTTTCTTCCAATTTAGTGTGTTTGCATTACTCACGTACACGCCTAATCCATCAGCGTTTTTGCAAGGTGGCTGTGTCTTTATCTTAAGCTCGAACTTTCATTCTAAAACCTGTTTATGTGTGTATCCAGCAGATTCTACATAAGTAAATGCTTTGACCCCCGTTCTTTCGAGGCCAGAGCGGTTCCGCCTGTGTTTTCATCTAGACTTATCTGCCACGCCTATAGTTTTCACAGGTGAGCGGGAACGTTTCTATCGTCTGCGAACCCCTTTGCTCCAGAGTTCCCATGAGGTGATCTGTATTCTCCTCTTCCCTTTCCTTTTTTCTTTTTCTTTTCTTCTCTTCCCTTCCCCCCCCCCTTTTTTCCAATATCCCCCCCCTTTTGCCCAACCCCCTCCTTGTGTGCCTATCTGGTGTAAGAATTTTGATATCCACCATGTACATAGTCTCCTATTCTATTTTCCCCTGAGTCTTTACAGTTTAATTATTTTGGATTAATTATGGTGGTGGCATAGGACTCGCCAGTGTTTACGTTTCATTAACAATCTCTCTATTTTGATATATTGCCTTCAATTCATGTTTTCGACACTTATGACTAATGACCTTTGCACGTCTAGTTTTTTATTAAGACTAATGATTATATATATATATATATATATATTGGATTGTTTGTTGGATTTGTTATCTCATTTTTGTTTGGTCCCAGGAAAAACCCTAAACTATTTCCTTGTTCGCCCTGAGGAAGGTGGCACCAACAGTTCGGTGCGTTCACCGAAACGCGCGTCGGCGCTTCCACGAGGTCCACCCAAGCCCTAGTTCCTTAAATTCGAACATGTACTATTTAGTACAGTATTGAATGTTTATATGCTTTTGTCCATATATTGATTACTGTGGCTGTTTGGACCTCAAGTTGGTCATTTAGATTTTTATGTGTAGATGTATGATGTCTGCTTTTATGGTGTGATATGATACCGGAATAAGTTTGTGAGCTTGTGTGCGTTTGATTGTGACTGGGCCCTATTCATATTTGTGTATTGTTATTCCATGTTATTTTTACAAATTACCTATAACCCTATGTATTGAATTCATTTCTCTGAAATTGACTAAAGTGAAAAATAAAACACTAGTGAATCTTTCTTTGGCTATGTGCTGAAAGTTCTTTGAAACGGTTACCTTGCAGGTCTAGTTTAAGTGTTAGTATACCAATGAGATGATACACTGTACATTTTGAAACATAAAGGTAGAGTACCCTCTTCTCTCTCTGATTCTCTCTTTGATTCCAGAATTGGACGTAGCCTGCCATCCTTTTTCGGAATCTGGAAATACCGGGAGTAGCATCCCTGACCCCTCTTCCTGCTCTATCGCACCTTTTTTCAGTAACGTCAGGACTTCCTCCTGCAGGAGAAGACGGTGGTCCTCTGAGCAAGCCCCTTGACAAGGAGGGTAATTTGGAGGGAATTCCCGAAAGGGAAGGGCGTACCCATTTTCTACAAGATCTAGAACCCAAAGGTCTATAGTAACCGATTCCCAATCTTGTAGAAAATGGGTAAGCCGGCCCCCCACAGGACCAACATGATCCAGAATGGTGGGTCTAGGGCTGCTTTGCAGTGGTGGAAGGGGCTGAGGAGGAGGAAGAGGAAGAGGAGGAGAGCTGTCGACCTCAAGTGCGACCCCTGATTCTGCCTCTGTAGCTCTTATACAGAGTGTTTTGCTGCTGTTGCTGCTGCTGCTGGGGCGGTCTGTAAGAACGAAAGGTTGACCTTCCGAAGCCCCTGTACCTCTTGAACGAACCCCTTGGCTGAGATTGAAGGCCCAAAGATTTAGCCGTGGCCTTACTCTCTTTAAATCTTTCAAGCGCAGCATCCGATATCTTGCCAAAAAGTCTGGAGCCATCAAAAGGCAAGTCCAAGAGTGTTGACTGGACATCAGGGGAGAACTCTGAAGATTTAAGCCACGCACTCCTCCTGGTGGCAACAGGAGATCCCATGACTCTTGCAACCGAGTCAGCCGTATCCAAGCCACTTTGGATTACCTGACGTGCCGCCGCTTGGGTATCCGAAAGGACATAATTGAAACTCATCCTATCCTCTTCTGACCGCTTTGGGGCTAGCTGCTTTGCTGAGTCCATAAGAGCATGGATATATCGGCCCAAAAGACAGGTGGCATTCGTCGATTTAAGGGCCATGCTGGCAGAAGAGAAGACCTTCTTGGCCGACTGATCCAATTTCTTCGCCTCCCTGTCACTCGGGACTTGGGGAAAAGAACCTTATGATTTTCTGGAACAGGCAGCCTGAACCACCAGACTCTCCGGAGATGGGTGAGATGTCAAAAAGTCTGGGTCCCCCGGAGCTGCTCTATACCTCCTAGTAATAACTTTATAAACTGCAGGAGCAGAGAAGGGCTTACGCCACACCTCCATTACTGGTTCTATAATGGCGTCATTAAAAGGGAGTTAAGGCTCCGATGCAGTAGAAGGAGAGTGCAGAACCTCCGTTAAGATGTTAGGCTCGAACTCTGCAGAAGGCAACTGCAGATCTAACAGTTCAGCCGCCTTTTTAATAACAGCATGGTATGGAGCCACATCCTTTAAAGGAGCATCAGAAGGAGGAGTAATCTCCCATTCAGGTGATAAATCCAGGCCACTAGCCTCCTTCAACTCATCAAACACATCGTCCAACACCATTAGCTCACCTTCCTCTACTTCCTCCATCAGGTATCTCTGTTCATCCAGCACCCTTTGGGCCTCCCTTCTAGACCTGATCCTCACAACAGGAGTCGGCGGCGCCGTGACCGAATCGGATGGCGCCGGAGCCGGCGTCAAGCATGGATCCAAAGGAACAGCCGGCGTCGAACGAGGTCGAGTCGGCGCCGGTGAAGAAGGGAGAGGTGTCGATGTCCTCGGAGCCGGTAGATGCCAAGACGGCGTCGCTGGAAAAAATGGCATGAAGGGAGCCTGAGGATAAGCTTGGGGAACTCCCAAACTGAAGGCCATAGGACCCATAGGACCCGAAGGTGCACCAGAGGGGTACATGGCTCTGGAGAAGTCTCCATACATAGCATTAAGATAATGCGTAGGGTCCTGACCTGGGCCTGGAAACGCAGGATATTGTTCAGGCATCACCGGACTCGGCCGACCGGCGCAGACGGTGGAATCAGCGGAGCCGAAGGCTCACCCGGAGCAGGCTCCTCACACGGAACCGGAGACGAAGCCGGAGATGGAGCCAGCGTCGGAGATGGAGCCGGGACCGGAGCCGGAGAATGCTCCGGTGAAGCCACAGGTGACGATAGGCCAATAGGTGAATCGGGAACAGGCGAAGGAGATACAAAGTCCTGACGGCGTCGGGAGGGCGATGTCGATCTCGGAGCCGCATCCCTATCCGAGTGATGTCGAGATGAGTGCCTCTTCTTTTTCTTGTGCTTCTTGGACTTAGAAGCATGCCCCGAAGTCGACTTCGACGCCGACCTCGATCTTCTCTGGCCTCTTTTTTCCTTCTTCATCCTGGCAATGAATAATTTAGCTTCCCTCTCCTTAAGAGCCTTTGAGCTCATCTTGCGACAGCAAGAACATCCTTCCACATCATGGTCCGATGACAGGTACCACACGCAGTCTTCATACAGATCCGTTATCGACATGTGTTTCCCACATTCTCGACAAGGTTTAAACCCAGACTTCTTCGTCGACATTTCAGCTGAAGAAGAGAGAGAAACCAGCAGAAAACAAAGTAACAAGAACAGCTACAGAGAGAGAGTCCCGAAATCCGTTGGCTTCGACGGCGCGGAAAAAAGGGAACTGACGTCATGACGCCGACGAGGTCTTCTTATGGAGCCGGGGACGTCAGTGGAGTCGCGAGCGGAGCCGTGTCTCTGTGACGTCGTCTTCGACCTCATCGGCGTGGACTGCTACAAAAGTTTCCGAATGTTGCTGGCGCAGGGGATATTCACAAGGTGAGGAATCCACTGGCAGATGTATCCATCAGAAGTTTGTTTATTTAGACCTTGGTCTATAAACATTGAATGAGTCAGAGCAGTTTGGAGGCAGCAGAGCCAGCAAAAGATTGGAAGGACTCGATCTACTGCTGTTGCTTCTGATGGTGTGCCCTAAATGCACCTCAGTCCAGAAAAGAGTTTTACATTTGTTGGGCTGTTATGAAAGTTGGCAGTACCATGAAGGTTGTGTCCTGGAGCAGCCTCAAAACCTCCCAGATTGTTGATGGAATTGCCTTGCCAGGGAGGCCAGGCCCATAAAGCGAATCATATTGCTGCTATTTTTAAAGAAGTCCAGGGAGGAGTCTAGCTTTTCTTTGAATAGCTGCTCGCCATCGAAGGGAATGTACACGAAGGTTGCCAGGAGTCCCCTGGGAAACCAGGACAACGCATTCAAGCATTGTGGCACGGCCTGGCAGCCTTATCCATGCATCAGGAAATGGTGTTCCCAGAATCCAGGCCACACTTTAGAATCTGTTTGGATGCATCCATATCGTTAGTGACCAAGTTTGGAGAATTACTTTTCATGAGATCTGGAAGGCTCTTGATCAAGAGTTTTGCATGTTCCCACAGGGTGTGAACAATGTGGCCCAAAAGGCATTTGGCGTTCGCAGTGTAAAAGACAAGGCTGCCTAAGGCAAAGCATTTTCGGCCCACAGAATCCAGCCTTTTTGGCTCTGCACCTGGAGAAGCCGTATGAAAGGAATTTGGGTTCAACTTATTGAAGTTTGAATACTAGACTTACTGGTGAAAGTGTGATGACAAGACCTTCAGGAGACTCTTGCAGGTCTATGCCCTTTGGCTACTTTTGTGTGGACTGCTAGGCCTGAAAAGGATTTCTTCAAAGCAGCAAGACAAGGTTCTAGCAGTGCTTCAATTAAGATATGGAAGGACTTGACATCTATGAAGGATCGCTGCAAAATTTCTGTCTTCTGTCACAATTTTAAATTTGGCCTCCTCGGAAGGTAGAGTCAACTTCAAAGCTTCTACTGCTTTTTGTACCATTGTGATGAACAAGAGACTTGTACAGGGCCAGAGGGGTAAGTGATATGCCATTATGGTTAAGTATCCAGACCCCTTGCATTTTGTGACTCAAGATATAAGCCAGCATCAGTGTTATCAGGGGGAAAGATGTTGTCAACTTCAAAATCACTGTCTACTGTACAACCATAACCCTTACAAGGCATAAAGAAGACATCAGTCGCACCAAAATAGTTCTTACATCTGGGGAAAACTCTGGGTCCAGGGAAGGTGCTCTGCCAAGGGTACGTCTTTAAAACATGCTTTTACCTTTTCAATTGCTACTCACATGATTACAAGTGACTTAAAAGGCGGCAGCAAGAACAGCTCTGATGGAGACATCGAATGGGCATCATAAGTGGCATAGAAAGAACAGGGGGCTGGCGTATTTTCAGGCATTGACTTCTTCACAAATTCTGGGGCTGGAGGTGTGGAGTTAAGAGGTGTCCGAGCCAACGGAGTCACCAAACCCACAGGAGCAAGATCAGCCTTGGCAATGGCAGATTGGATACCGAAGCCATCCCGAATACATGTAGCCTGGCCAGCCAGATTGCCTCGACCCCTGCAGGATTGGCAAATGCAGTTGGGGACTCTGGCTTCATCTTTAATGTCAGGATTTCTCTAAAGACATGGAAGAGTCCAACACTGGGAAATAGAGTTGACAATGCAAATGGGTCCCGGCATTTTGGTAGTTTCCTAAATGAAGAAGAGAACGTCTCCTTCATATGGCACTTTTTTCAGGAGACTAACCTGAGGTAAAGGGAAACACTTTGGCATGTTCCAGCGGACCTTGGTTAAAAATATCTTAGCCTCCCGCTCTCCGATGGCCTTAGTGGACATCAAAGAACAAGAGTTAAAAGACCGCAGTCACGATTTGAGCCCAGACATCACATGTAGACAGGAGAAGACGCAAATTCACCAGTTGGCACAATCTATCTTCTGATGTTGTCACTTCCTGGGCAGCCCAATTCATCATGGCACCACCTGCAGGTACTGCAGATCTACTGCTGTGGTGGGGTGAGTTCCCACATTCCCTCGGATACCTGTAGGAAAGTTATAAGGCGAACGATTTGCAGGAAGATGTATCCATCAGAAAAGGGGCCTTCAGAATAAACCTGGGGGGGAATGTTAAACTCCTGAAGACTGACATTGAAAATGATGGATTGATTTCCTATTTGTGTGGGGAATGGGGTAGCTGGCTGAGGAGTTATGTCTCCACATTTCTGTTCCCCTGAAAACAGGACAATACTTAGAGAATGTTGTTGTCCCAAGCCTGCATAGAGAATGGGACTGAGTACACCCTGCTCATTTAAGCTAAAATGTTTGGTGATGTTGCGAGTGAGGATGAATAACTTTGCCTTGGTGTCCCATGGTTCTTGTAAACAAGTCCCAAGCTGAACTGAGGAAATCATTGGTCAGTGTCACAGTAGGAGTGGGCTCTGAAAAGAAGTTTGGTTCAGGCGGATGAGACCAACATTTGGAAGACTGCAAACCTAGACCAGAAATTACACTTTTGACAACAGAGACTGATTCCAGTTTTTGGGCATATGATGTGGAAGCTAAACCAAACAGATCATAATGGGCCAAGATGTAATTAGGCACAACATTCTCTGAAACCACCACTACAAACTCGAGGACGACTTGAGAAATAGCCAAGCAACTGCCCCAGAAATACAATCTACTCCTACAGGTGAGTATAACACACCACTCTTATGAACGAAATCCCTTAGATGGCAGAAGATGCAACTTTGTTTGATGGACCATGCCAGATTACATCGAGTTTTGCAATCAATCTAAATGCTCTCTGGGCAAGACCTCCACAAACAGCCAAAATGGGATGGGGCTTTAGATGAGTTATTGGGGTTGCATCTCTAACAGCAAATATCCAGTAACAATTTTGAAAAAGGGGGTCAATCAAATTCAAGGTAGGAAAGGAGAGGTCTCCAAACAATAGGAGAATGTACACCGACCAGCACCTTAATAGGAAGATGAGCCACTACTACTAGAAAAACATATGTGAACACTACAGTGGCATAATTCAGAAGTTCTGCTAAGTTAGTTCTGTCTCATGAATCCGTTGAGCATCTTAGGTTATTGTGTCACTAAGATCATTTTCAATGACCGGTGTATTTTGAAGTGTTTCCTTGAGCCTCGATTTTGTGCCCACCACCAAAAGTCCTTAAGGCATTCTGGGTAGAGAAAAAATCTTGTTCCCATCATTTCATGATGTAGGACATCTTGGTCAAATTATACTGCAGTGTTGAGTAACGCATTCTGAGGGCACTAACAGTGGTCACTGTTTCTAAAGGATTTAGATGCTACTGGATCTCTTGGGTTCCATTTAGCTTATGTCGTGATGTCTTTCCAGTTGCTCTGTTGCTTGCTCAATGACCTATGACTGGTCTATTCATCTACAGATTTACATACTAACAGTTCAACCCCTTACCATTTCTTTTGCTACAACTGGTGGTTCCTCCCAGGTGCATTAATGTGGGCATGTGGGCATGTGTGCAACCTTTAGATTTCTGGTGTTCATGAAGATGTCATCCCATTGCTGAAAGAAGGCATTTTGCAACATGGTCGTTTTGAAAATTGTTTCCTGACCTATTTGTTGAACCTTTGTATAGATTCTAAGGTTGAATTATGCAGGGTGTTAGGAAGTACCTTGATTGCTTTGCTCTTTTTGGTCTTTGAGACCCATTGTATAGACATTTTTAAATTCACATCTAATTGCAGCAGAGCTATATGCTATGGTTTCATTTATTGTGGTTGGTTACATGCGTCTTGGTGTTTTGACAAACAATGCAATATCCATTTATACGGCGTCTAGCACTCTTTTGATGTTTTTCTGCTGGTTAGACGTTGAGGCCACATGTAATATAGGTTTTGATATAATCGCAGAAGTTTAGATGGTTTCTTGCATGATGCCAATCTAGAGTCTTCAATAATCCTTGATTTCATTGGTTGTTCCTCTTTTTCATCATTAAACTCTAAGTTGCAAGGGCATTTGGGAGAAATATGTCCCAAAGAGTAAAGCTCCTGATCAATTGGAGATTTATCACTGTATTTCTGAATTTAGATTTTTGAGGCATTGTCTCAAGAGGCTTATGTAGGGAGGAATTCTTTTTGATTAAACTGAGAGTGCAAATTGATTAGGGAAATACCTCAACAAATAGCCAAAATTGGATGGGATTTTAGGTTTCCCTGAGTTATTGGGGGTAGCATCTCTATCAGCACATATTCTATGTGTCACAGTGAAAATTTTGAAAAAGAAGGCAAGGTCGTTCAAATTCAAGGTAGGAAAGTAGAGATCTTTAACCCGGATCACCAAACTGTTAGGATACTTTTGGTGTATGTTGTAGAAAGCTGTGCTCTTTACAACAAGGACCATGAATAGAGATTCATAGACCTGAAAGGGGTTTGACAACCAGACAGAAATGGTGATGGCTATATGTTCAAGTGTCCACAATGCTGTAGTCGTTGCTGTTTTACTTTTATTGTTTCAAACTGAAATGTAATCAGTAATAAATAGTGTTCTGAATATTGATAAGTGCACTATAGAAGTCAGTCAAGTAGACTAGAACACTATTCATACCATGTACAATGCATAACAGGTCAGATATATATATAAATAAACATCATTGTTTTGTTAGTTCTAGTATAGTGTTATTAAACAGAAGGTTCTGGTTTAGATGAGGAGAGATTCATCAGAAATTTATGATAACCTAAAAACAGGATCTCAATTTTCACATTTAAGCACAGCAAGGTTACACTCATCTAGCAACACGTGCTGAAGTGAGAAATAACTTATTAAAAGAAAAGGTTAGTATGTGGGCTGTCAATATGGAGGTAAAATTTGAGACATGGTGCCAGAATACCAGCAACTGGTTGGGTTTAGTTAAATCTTGCAAGATGACAAACAAGGGTCAGCTAAGAAAGGCTCATAGCATACATGGATTCATCTGTTTAGGAGGTCAGAGCTGAAACAACACATTGAGCAATTGCTAGTAGTATTTCCGCCAGTGGAAAAACTAAAGCAGGCATCTAGCTTTTTAGCAGGACTAGTAGTACAAATATTAGGTGTGCCACATTCCCACAAGTAGAAGGGGTACGGAAGCATAGAATTAGAAATCAAGTTCAGGAGCGAGCCTTAAATTTTATTTAAATTTTTCTTGAGTTAAAGTAGTGTAGACTCTCCTTACACACGGATTCAAATGAGTGAGCAAAGGAGGGTTGGTGTCTTGAAATCATATATTGTACTGAACAAACCTCTGGGTATGTACAAATATTTTTAAACCTTGCCGGCACATGGTTATTAGTAAAAATGGCTGCAGTGGAGTGGAATCCTTGTAGATATAAACCTTTTTAAAAGAAGTGACAGAGTGAATGACTGTTGTGTTAAGGGTGTCAAGAAGAAGACACAGGTAATGGACTTGAAATTGAGTTTTTGTCTTGGGAAAAGAAAAGCCTTCAAAGTTAGGATGGGTGCAATTTTGCGTCAGTGCAGACTACTTGATCCTTCTCCAATACATTTTGCGCCCTCTTAAAATAGAGGGTCAGTATCTTCCACCATGTAACGCTCTGTGAGGTTCCTGCATACACTACAATGTGTGGGTCTCATGTCAGTTCTTGAATGTGTTTGCTCTGGGAAGTTTGCTCAGCCCAAATGAACATGTAAGTTACCTTTGGTAAAAGTATACTGATGGATATAATAGCTCCATCAGTTTCCATGAATGAACCCATTACCAGGCACTAGATTAAATCTGGAAAACTTTTCCTCAGGAAAGCCCCATAACTAGCCCTATCTATCCATTTTCACCTGGGACATTTGTTCTGTCTGACTTTTTTTTCACCCACACAAAGGTGGACGACATAGAAACTGGAGCTTACTGTAATGTGTTTACTGTAGCATTTACTCGAAGAAGCGTGCATTATGTAATGTTAGCATGTGTAAAATATCTATTTCCTCCATCAACTTATAATCTGACATGATTCTCAACATAAATGTGTTAATATTGTTTTCAGAAA
The DNA here is from genome assembly GCF_964204655.1 of Triturus cristatus. Lineage (NCBI taxonomy): Eukaryota > Metazoa > Chordata > Amphibia > Caudata > Salamandridae > Triturus > Triturus cristatus. The sequence continues at coordinate 858,469,275 of NC_140592.1, forward strand.
ACATTATAGAAGATTGAAAAAACAATGCACAATGCGCAGACTACAGTACTGACCTTCTTTAGTAGATGCAGCAGAGGCAAAGACAAAGGCCCATTTGGTAGCAGAAGCAGTGCCACGGGGTACAACATTATTCCAGTAAGTACCTAAAAGAATGATCAATCAAAAAATAAATACAGTAAAATATACTATAAACTAAATGCACTGTGTTCTAATAAACAACTAAGAGCTGATTGAGGCATGATGGATAGAAGGATGATCCCCAAACTGGTGAGAACGGTTGACACAAGGCAGCTGGGAGAATGAAACCTGATTGGTTCCTTGTGTACACTACCAAATTTACACTAAAAGTGGTCTAGCAAACCAGACAGTCCCATTTCTTCAAGAGTTACTGGAATAGGATTGAAAAGGATTTAGAGGAGATATGAATGAGGCATTGGGATTTAACCCATCATACCTGATCTGTCCGTGCTACCATGATCCTATGCGAAAGCACATCCTACTTTAATTTGAGCAATGATGAGAACTGGTGTTGTGGCATCATTGAAGGAGAGGCAAAATAATCTATGCACTTGTGTGTGATAACCTGTGTGAATAGAGGGGAACATGTGCCTGAAAGTCATAAAAAACTGCCATCCACCTTTCTTTCAATACAGTGTGGAGTCATAAGAGGTGCTTAGGTGTTTGTATGTTACTGTAAAAGCTGGCACTTGCTTACATGAATAACTGGACTTGTGTACATTGACTGTATCGGTGATATCTGCTGGAATGGTGGCCTTGCACATGCAACTCTGAGGCTCGAAACGATGATCTATGGAAGATGCGTTCGTTCAGAAAAGCTCATTGCAAAGTTAAGGTAGAGGAAAGGAAGAGCACATGGAGTCACCAAGGCAGATTTCAGGGACAACAGAGTTTTGTCACTGCATGAAGTGTGATCTATTGCCCATCAAGCAAGGCCATTAGTGTGAGCCAAGGTAAGTAATTGAAGCAAGTAATTGAATGTTGCATGACCTAGCAATTAGGGACAAAGCAGCCAACAGGAAACCAGTGTAGACAATAATGCCTATGTGTGGCATAACGCTTCTCACAGAGAAGGCAAGGGCACATTTCTTGAACAGACGACAGCACAGGCAATTGTCACACACTAAAAAAGTGAAATAATCCTGAAAGCTTATATCATCAAATATGTGTGAAGCACATGACCAAACCCTGACCTGCTTGTGGCTTAGCTGTTTCCTACAGCTGTGTGAGGTTACCTGTCAGTACACTTAAAGAATGCATCCATTGAAGACTGATATTTGCCCTTAACGCGATGCACACCTTAAATTAGGTGGTAACTTTAGTGGCAACTGTTGCATCAAATAAACTAGTGATTTCTTAAGTGTCAACATTTGTTACAAATTACTACGCAATGAAATGTTTAGTTTTTAAAGACAATTTATCTCACTGTGAATACAAATAGTAGTAAAATACAGTAAAATATACTTTAAACTAGAGGTACTATGTTCTAATAAACTACTAAGAGCTGAGTGTGGAATGATGAGTACACACACACAGGTAATATTGTGCACTACATTTAAGGAACAGGGATCGTGTGCCAAAGAACATTCAAGCTCCAAGGGATCAGTTCACTATGAGGACTCTTCTGCATTTTTCCTCTACAATAGGTGGTATCCACAGATTACCCTCTGCGTAATCTTGGTCTACCCTGGGCCTAAGATGTGAAAGCCGGTAAACACATTTATTGGGCTTCCCACCCAGTTGTATTATGAAAAAGATCATCTGGGGACCTGACAGCCAAGACAAGTCCACAAGTAGACCACTCAGATGTTAAAGAGGCCAGGTTCACAGGCAAGCAAACAAAATCTTCAAATGAGATTAATAGAGGCATGAGTATTTGAGGACACACCAATGAATGTACACAAACATCCTTCATGTGATGCTGATAAAAGGAGAGCAGGTGCAAAGCTGCAAAAGAATACCATGTAAACACCCATCAAGTCATGTTGATATAGGGTGTTAAATGCACCAAGGAGACTTTTACACATCCAGCAAGAGTATGCACAATTATGTTGAGAACAAAACGTGAATACAAAGTGGTTCCCAGAACCAAGTCCTAATGGAACATGCAGTCCTAGTCTAAAAACCAGTGACAGAGAGAAAAGTCCCACCAATCCCTGCTTCACAGCAGGCCTCAAAATAGAAAGCGCACAAAGGACCAGAAGTGGAGTAAAAACAGAGTATGGTGCATCTGAATCCTTGAGCACTGCTAATTCAACGGCACTGTTATGCCCCCATGACAAGCATCAGTGTAAGGATATGGAGGATTTAATACAATCATTTTATAATGAACACTGAAGAGAGACTAATGCTGTTTTGGCAAAGGATGTATTTGCATTTGCATTTATATAGCGCTGACTACCCCTGACGAGGCGTCTAAGGATAATCTCAAGACTTACATTGAAGCATCTTGCAATGCAGCAGAAAAGGCAAGGAGGCAACTATCTATGGGAATGTGAGACAAAAGCCCAGGTTATTACTTACCATAAATTTGGAAGGCAGGATGTTAACTGTTAATTGGCAAAATATTAGGAATGAGGCAGTGAAAACAAAATTATGTAAGTCCAATCAAGTAACCTGTAGAAGCCATCTCTTTCTAGGCATCACCAATGTATTAATCAGAATCCCTCAACTCACAGAGAAATTAGGGTTGCACTTGGTGCCCAGGATGTGAATTTTAAAATTGCTGTTTTTGTACAATAATGAGCAGCCATGTTGTTTAGTTACAAATGAAAGACGCTTGCTATGAGTTTCACTGCTTCACACTTTAACCAGCCTCAAAGAGAACTCAAATTTAAACCCATACGAACCTATTCTAGAAATCTCTGAGGCTTTGATGTGTCCTCTTGCTTACCTCTGGGAGCTCTTGTCCCTGCAGGCTGTCAGCAAAAACTCTGCTTGATATGTTGTGACCACACCAGTGAACCACCAAGATGTAATGCAGGACAACTGTCCTGCTGATCAATTTATTAGAAAATACCACAACTCAGACCAACATGGTAGAGGAGTGCATCAGACTGTCCTTCAGTGAGTGAGCAAAAGTTGTATACAGCTATAGGATGCACCTATGGGTGGCATTAGACATCATCATTTACATATGAAACAAGTGGAATTTCCTCGGGGTACTTATTCACTGAGGTGGGAGCGCCTTCATCAGAATACGTGCATATGAATATCTTCTTGAGGAAAAAGTGACCCACAATGCAGAATGTTTCAAAATCTAGGTTGGCAAATTGTGATCCAGCATCCACCTTTCAGTGGCTGAGATTAATGTAATTACTACGCCCATTACGTTTTAGGGTGGCTACAGGAAGGGAGCATCAATGGACATAGCATTTTTCACTATTTAGGCATTCTTTCTCATGAGCATTCTTGTTTCAGTGCTCTCAACTAGTTACATTTTGTAAAGTGTGGTACATGTGGAGGCCAGAGTAAAGGGGGTTTGCAAAGTCAAGTCCGGAGTTCACGATGAATCCCAATAGGGCATGGATGCAGAATTCACCCTAGACTTGGAGGAAATGTTTGGCACAACGTGCAGGGCTTAGATATTTGTGGTAGTATGACAAAGTATGTTCGCAACTTTTTGTAGGATGTGATGAGTTTGAAAGGATGTCTTATTCATTTAATTCATTTATAACTTTATTTTCGATCACTAAGATCATAAAAAAACATAGTTCAAAAGTAAACAGTACATATTTATAAAGGTCCAACAATCAAATGCATAGAAATGGAATATTATAAATACAGTTTTATAAAATCACAGTTAAAAAACATGAAGGATCAGAGCCTCCAACAAATCAGGTCAGCAAAATACCAAATAATAGGCTTCTTGGAAATTTTTTACACATTGCTTATTATATATAAACAACATACTGCAACTTTTGTTTAAGATAAGTTGACCAGTTTAGTGCCAATATCACTAACATTAGGGCCCCACACTTCCGGGTTCACCTTGTAAAGGTCATTTGGTATCCTCTCCAGTCCCGGAACACAAGCAGGCATGCAGGAATTAATTGTAGCCAAAGTCTCCTTTAATGAGAATACAGAGGTACTTGAATCATCTATAACATCCTTGTCTATGGACATTCTATCACCTTCCTGACAACACTCCCATTTGTGTACAACTTACTAAAATGGGCCACCCACTCGTCTGGTTGTACACAAAAGTCTAATTCAGTTTTGGGGCGATTAAGGCAGACTGCTGCAGTCCTCCAGAAAGATTCATTATCTTTAACAGTCATGGCTTTGTGTAAAAAAGACCACAATGAATATTCCCACTCCATTTTGGTTCGTGCCAAAAACTGCCTATATCTAAGCAGGTGTTAGTCTTTACTGCAATTAGGACCTCACTTTTGGCTGGCCTGCATTCACGGGTGTACCAGAGAGAGGTCTTGAGCCCCTCCTTCCCAACCTCATATCGTTTAAAAAAAAAATATATATTTTTATTGTTTTTCAACCAAACAAAGACATCAGGAGCATCATTACAAACAGCAATTAGTACAATATCAGCGTGTTTGCATCTCAGGTACTGATAGCATTAGTCCATATCACGCAATATATCAAAGCATATCACTATATCAGCAGATAACGTAAACTTTACTAGAATGCAAAATGCTTAGTTCACAGGTGGCATCTCTATCGTTCATAGCGGAGGACCCTTCAACCATTTGTGTACATTCCGTACCTGTGTATCCTTGAAAGGATGTAGACATCTGTTTGCTATGATGTTTGTGATACTGATGAACAGCACTGGTATGAAGTACTTGCAACTGGCTGCGATATTTCTCTATGAGAAAATCTAGCGGAAGGTCATGTAAGTACCACAAAAAGGAAGTTCCATTTCGACCCCAAAACAATAGGGATTTTATTGCGTAGGTACTTCTGTGTCGGATGTTGAAGTCCCACGTGGGTGTGATAGCAGGTAACACGTTAAGGGGGCCCAGATATCCCTGGGCCTAGAGGCACTAGGTAGCAGTTAAGCGTATGTGGTGAGTCGTTCTTGGCAAACCACCAAATCATCAATCCAGCCCTTAAATTTGGGTGCCCGTCCCCTGCCCCATCGGCAGGCCACCCGCCTCTTAGCCATGAGTAGAGCAAGAGCAACATGTTTGCGATGTGCTGCCTGTAATGATTTGATATAGCCGAGCAGAGCCATCAATGGTGTGGGTTCGATGTGTGTATTCGTCATCAGAGTTAGAGCGTCAAAGACGTGCCCCCAAAATTCATTCACACCCGGGCACACCCAGGCCAGATGGAGAAAATCTGCTCCAGGAGCTCGACATCTGTCACATCGGTCCGAGTCTTCCAAATGTTATCTGTGCATCTTGGCTGGGGTGTAATATAATCTATGAAGAAACTTATAGTATATTATGCGAAGCCTGCTGCTGGCCGAGACCCTCTCAGTCTGCGAGCAGCAGTATTCCCAATGGTTATCTGTCAGGGCGGACCCCAACTCCTCACTCCATTGTGTGTGGGATAGCGTAGCCGACAGACTCCCTCTGCGTGTGCACTGTCCGATATATCAGGGAGACAAGACGTTTAGACATCGCACTTTTAAGTATTAGCTGTAGTGGAGCTAGCGCCTGAGGTTCAGCCGGGAAGTCCGGGGTTAGAGACCGGATTCCCTGTCTGAGGCGAATATATAGAAAAACGTCAAGCGGGGTCTGTTGCAGGCCCTGAAATACATGTTCGGAAGTGGCCACAGGGGATATTCACAAGGTGAGGAATGCACTGGCAGATGTATCCATCAGAAGAACAAGTTACTTACCTTCGGTAACGCTTTTTCTGGTGGATACAGTCTCTGCCTGTGGATTCCTCACCTTGTGAATATCCCCTGCGCCAGCAACATTCAGAAACTTTTGTAGCAGTCCACGCCGATGAGGTCGAAGACAACGTCACAGAGACACGGCTCCGCTCGCGACTCCGCTGACGTCACCGGCTCCATAAGAAGACCTCGTTGATGTGAGGACGTCAGTTCCGCCCTTTTTCCGTGCCTTCGAGGCACACGGACGGACTGACAGCAATATATACACAGTACATAATATACAAAGCAACACACAGTGTGAAGAATAAGTAGAAAGGTAAAAGAAATAACACAATGCCTTTGACAGTAACAAAACACATTTTGAAACACCATTAATAGAATTGTAGGTATAGAAGGATGGACAATGGGGAGGCGGGCCGGTCAGTGAGGAATCCACAGGCATATACTGTATCCACCAGAAAAAGCGTTACCGAAGGTAAGTAACTTGTTCTTCTGATGGATACATCTGCCAGTGGATTCCTCACCTTGTGAATAGATTCCCACAGCAGTCCCCACTCCCGGAGGAGGGTGTCCACCCTTCTATACCAGAAAGTCCTGAAGGACGGAACAAGCAAAATGTCCGTCCCTCCTCACCTCGGTGTCTAAGCAATAATGTTTTGCGAAAGTGTGGAGGGAGGCCCAAGTTGCCGCCCTACAAATGTCCTCCACAGGAACACCCCTAGACAAAACAGAAGTGGAAGACTTTGCTCTAGTGGAATGAGCCCTTAAACCCTCTGGAGATTCCTTACCAGCCAAAGAGTAGCATATCTTGATGCACAAGACAATCCATCTGGAAAGGGTGCGCTTGTGCACCGCTCGACCTTTCCTGCATCCAAGAAAGCCCACGAAGAGCTGATCATCGACTCTGAAGTCTTTTGTCCTGTCCAGATAGAAGCTCACCGCCCTCTTAGGGTACAAGCGGTGAAGTCTCTCCCCCTCCTTGGAAGGGTGAGGGGGAGGATAGAAGGTAGGAAGGGTAATGGACTGCCCCAGATGGAAGGGAGTTACCACCTTAGGCAGATATGCAGCCCTGGTCCTGAGTACCATGCTTTCAGCATGAATGGTCAAGAACGGAGGTTTTGAACTTAGAGCTTGAAGCTCACTTACCCTCCTTGCCGAGGTGATTGCAATGAGAAAAACCGTCTTAAAAGACAACAGCCTCAAAGGACACTTGTGTAAGGGCTCGAAGGGAGAACCCATAAGATAAGTTAGGACAAGGTTTAAGTCCCATTGAGGCACAATAAAGGGAGTAGGAGGAAACCTGTTTGTGAGCCCCTGAAGAAAACGAAGAACAATAGGTGATTTGAATAATGACGGCTGATCCGGCAAGCACAGGAAAGCCGACAAAGCCGATAAATATCCCTTTACAGTGGCCACAGCAAAGCCTTGCTGAGCAAGAGAATAGGCAAACTGCAGAATGTCAGATAAACAAGCCTTCAAAGGATCAATTGACTTCTCTCCACACCAGAGAACAAATTTAGACCACCTATAGGAATAGATAGATTTGGTGGAATGACGTCTGGCAGACAAAATTACATCTACCACATCAGGTGGGAGAGAAAAAGAGTTCAGGTTGCCCCGTTCAATCTCCAGGCATGAAGGTGTAAGCTCTGGAGGTGGGGGTATAGAACCTGCCCCTCCGATTGCGAGAGGAGGTCTGCCCTCAGAGGGAGACGGAGCGGAGGGCACGTATACCACACCCTTCTTGGCCAATCCTGGGCGATCAATATGACTTGGGCCCGGTCTTGGCGAATCTTCCTCAGAACCCGAGGAGTCAAGGGTAAGGGAGGAAACGCGTCAAGGAGTCGTGAGCTCCAACTCAACTGAAACATGTCCCCCAACGCTCCCTGCATCGGATACTGGAGACTGCAGAATGACGGGCAGTGAGCATTCTCGGGAGTGGCAAACAGGTCCACCCGAGGAGTTCCCCACATTCAAAAGACGTGACGAACCACCTCCGGATGGAGCCTCCACTCGTGGTCGGCGGAGAGCTGCCGACTGAGACTGTCCGCACGCACGTTCAGCACCCCGGCCAGATGATTTGCCATCAGACAAATCGGATGATCCTGAGCCCAGGACCATAGACGCAGGGCCTCTCTGCAAAGACAAAGCAACCCCACTCATCCCTGTTTGTTGACATACCACATCGCGGTAGTGTTGTCCGTTAGGACTTGAACAGACTGACCGCGAAGTGAAGGGAGGAAGGCCTTGAGTGCTAAACGAATCGCCCGCAATTCCAGAAGGTTGATGTGAAGCAACCTTTCCTCTGGAGACCAAAGACCCTTGATCTCCAGATCCAGTAGATGAGCACCCCACCCTAAAGTGGATGCATCCGTAATCACTGTGGTCACCGATGGAGGTAGATGAAAGGGCTTTCCTTGAGACAGATTGCCCTCCACGGTCCACCAAGACAGATCCGCCGCAGCTTCTCTGGAGATCCTCACAGACTCCCTGAGATCTCCTTTGTGCTGATACCACTGCCTGCGGAGGCACCACTGGAGCGCCCTCATGTGCCAGCGTGCATGGTTGGCCAACAGAATGCAGGAAGCAAACAGACAGAGCAGGTGAAGGACCTTCAGAACTGGAACGACCGCTCCATTGTAAAACAAAGGAATAATTTCCTGTATGTCGAGAATCCTTTGAGGAGGAGGGAATGCTCGACACACAGTAGTGTCCAGTACCGCACCTATGAACAGGTTGCGCTGAGAGGGCACCAGGTGAGATTTGGGCACGTTTATCGAGAAACCCAATTTGAACAACAGCTGAGTTGTATCCTGCAGATGACGCAGCACCTTCTCTGGCGACTCCGCTTTGATCAGCCAGTCGTCCAGATAGGGGAAAACTGAGATCCCCGACCTTCTGAGATGGGCTGCCACCACTGCCATCACCTTCGTGAAGTCTCGGGGTGCAGTAGTAAGACCAAACGGACGGACCGCAAACTGATAATGTTGAGACCCTACCGTAAACCGGAGATACTTCCTGTGCGATTTCAGGATCGGGATGTGGAAATACGCATCCTGCAAGTTGATCGACACCATCCAGTCCTCCTGATGCAACGCTTGAAGAACCTGCGCAAGGGTGAGCATCTTGAAATTCTCCTGCTTCAGAAAAAGGTTCAAGATCCTGAGGTCCAGAATTGGACGTAGCCTGCCATCCTATTTCGGAATCTGGAAATACCGGGAGTAGCATCCCTGACCCCTCTCCTGCTCTGGAACCACCTCTATCGCACCTTTTTTCAGTAACGTCAGGACTTACTCCTGTAGGAGAAGACAGTGGTTCTCTGAGCAAGCCCCTTGACAAGGAGGGTAATTTGGAGGGAATTCCCGAAAGGGAAGGGCAAACCCATTTTCTACAAGATCTAGAACCCAAAGATCTGTAGTTACAGATTCCCAATCTTGTAGAAAATGGGTAAGCCGGCCCCCCACAGGACCAACATGATCCAGAATGGCGGATCTAGGGCTGCTTTGCGGTGAAAGGAGGGGCTGAAGAGGAAGAGGAGGAGAGTTGACGGCCACGTGAGCGACCCCTGATTCTACCTCTGTATCCTTTAGTCAAAGAGCCTTGCTGCTGCTGCTGTTGGGTCTGCCTGTAGGAACGAAAGGTTGCCCTTCCGAAACCTCTGTATCTTTTAAACGACCCCCTTGACTGGGATTGAAAGCCCAAAGACTTAGCCGTAGCCTTGCTTTCCTTAAAACGTTCAAGAGCAGCATCTGCCTTTTTGCCAAATAATCCAGATCCATCAAATGGCAAGTCCAACAGTGTTGACTGTACATCCGGGGAAAACTCAGAAGACTTCAGCCACGAACCCCTCCTGGTGGCAACAGAAGACCCCATGACTCTTGCCACTGAATCTGCCGTGTCCAGCCCACTCTGAATCACCCGACGTGCTGCTGCCTGGGCATCGGTCAAGACCTCATTAAAGCCAACCCTTTCCTCCTCAGATAGTGTTGGAGCCAATTTCTTCGCAAAGTCCATGAGCGCATGAATATAGCGTCCCAAGAGGCAAGTGGCATTTGTTGATTTAAGTGCCATGCTGGCCGATGAAAAGACCTTTTTGGCCGACTTTTCTAACTTTTTAGCCTCTCTGTCACCTGGAACCTGAGGAAAAGCCCCCTTGGATTTTCCTGAACAAGCCGCCTGAACCACCAGGCTCTCAGGCGAAGGATGCGATGTTAAGAACTCAGGGTCCCCTGGAGCTGCCCTATACCTCCTAGCAACCGTCTTAGAGACTGCGGGAGCAGAAAAAGGCTTACGCCACACCTCCAACACAGGGTTAATAATGGCCTCATTAAAAGGCAACAACGGCTCTGAAACTGTAGTAGGAGAATGCAATACTTCAGTCAGAATATTTGATTTGAATTCAGTAGTAGGCAACTGAAGATCTAACAGTTCTGCAGCCTGCCTGATGACTGCATGATATGGAGCCACATCCTTCGAGGTTTAAATAATGCGAGGGGTCCTGACCTGGTCAGGCATCACCGAACTCGGGCCAACCGGCGCCGACGGTGGAATAAGCGGTGCCGCAGGCTCACCCGGTGCTTGAAGCTCCTCAACCGGGGCCAGAGACGGAGCCGGAGCCGGAGATGAACCCGGAGATGGAACCGGCGTCGGAGATGGAACCGGAGCCGGAGATATAGCCGGAGCCGGTGAAGCCACTGGAGAAGAAGGACCAGGAGGCGAATCCGGAACGGGTGAAGGAGACACAGAGTCCTTACGGCGTCGAGTTGGTGACTTCGACTTCGGAGCCGAACTCTTGTCAGAGTGACGTCGAGAAGAATGTCTCCTCTTCTTCTTGTGCTTCTTGGATCGTGAAGCATGCCCCGAAGTAGACTTCGACCTCGACCTCGATCGTGACCTCGACCTCGTTCTAGACTTCCTTCTTCCTCTCTTCTCCTTTTTCATCCTAGCGATGAAGAGTTTCGCCTCCCTTTCTTTTAGAGCCTTTGAGCTCATCTTGTGACAGCATGAACAACCATCCACATCATGGTCAGATGATAAATACCATACACAGTCGTCATGTGGATCCGTGATCAACATATGTTTGCCACATTCACGACAGGGCTTGAAGCCCGATTTCTTTGTCAACATCTTTTTCGAAAAAGAAACAGAGAAATCCAGAAGAAACACAAAGTAACAGTGAAGCTACCAACAGAGATTCCCGAAATCCATTGGCGTCGACGGCGCGGAAAAAAGGGAACGGACGTCATCACGTCAACGAGGTCTTCTTATGGAGCCGGTGACGTAAGAGGAGTCGCGAGCGGAGCCGTGTCTCTGTGACGTCGTCTTCGACCTCATCGGCGTGGACTGCTACAAAAGTTTCCGAATGTTGCTGGCGCAGGGGATATTCCCAAGGTGAGGAATCCACTGGCAGTTGTATCCATCAGAAATATTGTTTCTTGGAGAAGGGGCATACTCGGGTGAGAGGTAATAATGGGGAATATAGTATGGGGGCGTTCAACATGCGCCGTATGCGTTGCCATGCTACAGTTGTACATGTGAGGGTGGTCTGCGACTTGTCTCGGGATTTAATCGGGTCATACAACGCTCCGTCTATTGGAATGGGGTGTGCAAGCCAGTGTTCTGCCGCAACCTGTGGCATATACCGTGGCTGTTTCACCCAAAACCATGCATAATGGGCTTGTGCGCTAATGTAATATAGTTCGAAATTTGGTACTCCGAATCCTCCCTGTGAATAAGGTCTGATAAGTACATTCCATTGCAATCTCGGTTGTTTACCCCCCATACAAGGTGCGTCAGTTCTGATCTGAGTGTCTTAAAAAAGAAGGCCCCTGGATAATACGGAATATTTAAAAACAAATAGAGCAATTGAGGAAGTATTACCATTTTAATTAAGGATGCCCGTCCCGCCATGGAGCTGGGTAGAGCAATCCAGCGGGTAACATATTCCATTATGCGGGTCATTGCATTGCCATAATTTGAGCGCATCAGCTCATCTCTATTCCTGGTGACACGAATTACTAAATACCGCAATTCCTCTTCACACCACTCTAAGGGATAATCCAGCGGAAAGCGAACCGTTGCAGTCGTCAAAGGGAAAACGCAAGACTTACCCCAGTTAATTTGGATCCCTGATAGTTTCCCAAAGACAATAAATTCCCGGAGCATCGGATTCAAATTTTGTTGCGGGTCACATATATATAGGGTGATATCATCGGCGTATAGGATATGAGTATTTGCCGCATATTACAACGTAGAGCCTTATCATTGTGGTGTTGCCGCAGCTTCGCCGCTAATGGCTCCACTACAAGATGCAAAAATCAAGGGGGATATCGGGCACCCCTGCCGGGTGCCCCTGGTAAATCGGAATGTCTGGGATGTGCGGCCATCAATGAGCACTTTAGCAACCGGCAGTTGGTATAGTAGCCTAATCCAAGAGAGGAAGAGGGGTGGGAAACCCATTCGCAGCATTACCCCAAAGATATAGTCCCACTCAATTGAATCAAAAGCCTTAGTGGCGTCCAAAAATACAGCGGCCAGGGGCAATTCGGGCGAGACATTATTTAGAATAGCAAAAAGTGGGTGGTGGCCCTCCCGGGCACAAAGCCCGACTGATCTGGGAGGATCAGATTTTCCAGCAGCAGGCTCAGACGAGTGGCAAGGAGTTTGGCCAGTATTCTGGCGTCACAGTTAAGGAGGGAGAGCGGCCTATAGGCGTCGCATTGCCGGGTCGACTTCCCGGGTTTCAATAGTGAAATGATAAGAGCCTCCCTCATGGATGCAGGGAGGCAGCCAACCTCCAGCGATTCTTCATACACCTCGCGCAAAATGGGGGCCATAAGATCTATGTATGTTTTGTAAAACTCTATAGGAATACCGTCCGTCCCCGTGGCTTTCCCTGATTGTATGCTCATAATAGGGTCCCTGACCTCGTCCAACTGGAATGGGGTACATAAGAATTCCCGTTGCGCATCACTCAACCAGCCTAGCGCTACATCTCCCAAATAGCTCTCTTGATCCAGGTCATCCTTCCTATTGGTGGTGTAGAGGTGATTGTAATGTCGTGTAAAAGCACTGAGGATGTTGGCAGTGTCACGATTGACCATCCCGTCTAGGTATTCAAGTTCCACTACATAATTAGAGTAACATGGTTTCCTAATCGTATGCGCCAGTGCCTTACCAGGTCGTACTCCCTCTCCATAACAACGGGCCACCCAGAATCTAACCTGAAACTGTGTTTCCCTCTGTGCTGTGTCCATATAATCCGTGAGCGTCTCCCTAAACTTGAGTTGGGCAAGGCTGCTCGGACCCACAGCTAATTTCGCTTCCAATGACTTAAGCTCTGCCTCCAAACTGCGTAATGTGTTAGTAATGTCTTTTAGAACACCCGACCCTTTTGATATGCAGAACCCGCGGTGTGTAACCTTGAATGCCTCCCAAATGGTTTCTACACTGTCCACAAAGCCTTTGTTACGAGCGAAGAAAACTTGTATTTCTTCCCGCAGCTCTTCCTGGAAGACCGTGTCTATCAAAATAGGAGCATGAAGTCTCCAAGTACTGCGCGGCATGCCGAATTCTGAGGAGGACAGCGTGAGTTTTACCGGGGCGTGATCCGAGTAAGTTCTGGCCAGGTGCTGAACTTGGAATATCGCTGGGCCCAACCCTCGGGACAAAAACCAAAGTCTAGTCGTGCCCATGACGCTGCCTGTGCTGTGTAATGCTTACCCTCTTGTGTGTGTAGGTGGGTATGTCTCCAAGCATCAATCAATTGATAGGCAGTTATAGTATCTTGTAGAATTTTTGTGTGTGCTTTGGTATAGTGGTGAGGGGCAGGGTGTGATCTATCCAGGCTTGGGTTGTATGTAACATTATAATCCCCACCCCAAATAATGTGACTGGAGCCTATATCAAATATCTTAGCCCATAATGAAGTGTAAAATTCTGGTGCATCTACATTCGGTCCATAGCAACAGACTAGAGTGATGGAGACAGACCCCAGCCGCCCCCATGCCAGGCAGTATCGTCCCTGTGAATCACAGGTGACTGTTTTTTTTTTATAAGGATTGCCGTCCCCCTCGCATAAGAGGAATAGGAGGAAAAGATTTTGTGCTCCGCCCATTTGCTTGCAAAGTTGTTTGGTTTCTGAGGAGTGAAATACGTTTCCTGTTACATAGCTATGGGCACTCAATGCTTGTCCAAATAAGCTAATATGGGTCTCTTCTTCCTCGGATCCCCCAGGCCCCTAACATTCCACGTGATAACATTCAATTTTTCAGAATCTAGATCAGTCATATTTCTGGACATCTGCCATCAACCTGTACTGTATCCAAAGAATGCAGTTCAAACCATGTAATCGAGCACAGGATAATACCTTAGTTTGCTTGGGATGCTCAAACACTAAAACTCGTTTGTTGTCCTCACTGAACCATCGAGGAAAGAATCCTGGTGTGTGAATGCCATACAGAGAACAAAACATATCCCCCTCTTTCCCTCCCCCACCCACTGAAGCAGCCCCAACTTGCCAGAAAAGTTTACCCACCCGCCCACCCCTAACCCCAACCTAAACAAAAACAGCACAACAGTCCCTGCAATTAGTATGCAGTGGACAATCTCGGGGGGATACCCATTGGGGGCCATTTCTAGGCAACAACAAAGATACCTCTTGCCCGTAGAGCCCAACGCAGATGGTATAGCCGGGCTCTTGAGGGCAGAGGGTGCCCGATGCACAGTAGAGATCGCTCAAAGTGGTCCATCACCTGACTAGTTTGTGTGTCCATTGAAGTAGATCCTATTGCCAAACGATTATCATGTCTCGGGCCATATTTAGAGTAGCAATGAGCAAATAGGACTGGTTCATTGCGAATCATCTTCTGCTCCTGTCGACGAAGATTGCTGTGATGCCGCCATGCCTCCATCAGTGCGATTCATGTGCCTTACATGTTTGAGGAATTCCTCCACCTGTTGTGGTGACTTTGTGAAAAAACGTTGTTTGCCTTGATGAGTAACGCTGAGACGCACCGGATAGAATAGCGCATAATCAATTTGTGCCTTCCGCAGCTTATTTTTTACGTCCATAAACTTGCGCCTCTCTTCCTGGACTATGGGCGTAAAATCCGGGTAGATGGAGAACGTCTTCCCGTCATATGACAGGTTCTGTTTACTTCTCACAGCGCCACATCCCGGTCCCTATAGTTCTAAAGCCTCCCTATTATAGGACGTGGAGCGCTGCCGGGCGGCGGACGCGGCCCAAGAGATCGGTGAGCCCGTTCTATAATGAACTGGTTGGTGAAGGACTCAGCTCCGATTGCAGACAACAACAGTTTGAAGTATTCTTCAATTTTTCCTGTGTTGGTCGATTCAGGAATTCCTAATATGCAAATATTATTGCACCTATTGCAAGCTTCTAAGTCCTTGTTCTTTGCAGCAATAAGTTTGAGGAGCTTATCCATGTGGGCGAGATGCGCTGTATGTCTGGATGTCGTGTCCTCGGCGTCCGAGACGCGCCTCTCCGCCTCCTTTATACAATCATCATGTCCCTCCAACTTATGTGCAATGGCGTCCATACATGACGATATTCTGTCCACCTTGTCCACAATGGTGGCAAACCCCTGTCTGACCTCCTGGAGGATACTCTGCACATCAGCATCCTGTGTTGTCGCCCCCCTCTGGGCCTCATCTCTCCTGTTGAGGTCCCGGTCATCCTGCAAGGTCCGGGCACTTCACTTCGCGGCCTCAAAGTTCAACTTCGGTTTCCTGGTATCTGGTTTGCCCATGACGACGCAAGGGTGTCGCTAGGTTGTGTGTCCCCAATGCCCATGTACACGCCGACCACCAGCGGAGCGGCTTGACAGTGCCTTCTACAAGTAACAGCAAATGAAGCACCAGTGCAGGGTGGCGCAATGGTGCACAGCCGGAAGGCCGCAGCCACCTCAGGCAGCCAGCTACAGTCTATACCGCACACTTATACTTTCTCACTTCCACGCGTGTGTGTCACCGTCAGTATGAGTGGCCCGTCGCAGGGAGTCCCACACCAGGCCCCGCACCACAAGGCCCGTGCACCGAGGAGCTCGCAGGCGGTCGCCAGGACAAAGTTCACAAATGGAGCAGGTAGCGACAGGGGTAGCTCCCGAGCTCTACATGTAAGGGCAGCAAATGCAACAATTTCTCAGAAGTTTAGCGCATTTAGTTGACAGCAGCCAGTGACAGATCACGCCCCACTCAAATGTCCAGTTCATTTGGGGGAAAGTTCCAGGTGTTATCTTCAGTAGGACGCCATATCAAGAGCCTCCCCTCCTAAAACAACTTCACATCCAGGACTAGTTCCCCATGTCCACAATAAAAGCAGGTGTAACAGAATCTCTTAATAATATCTCCAGCCCCTCACTTCGTAAGATGGCGACCGGCAGCACTCTAACCCAAGATGGTGCCAGACCAGGCAACCCAACCACTCACAGTCACACAATGGAGTGGCAATATCAGATGAACCCGTCCCCCTCCAGCTTCAACAGGGGACTCTCTGGGAGAAGGGCCGGGTCCGTGGGCCGCACTTCCAAAGAATTGAGCCCCATCCACGTCTCAGTGGGGGCCGCAGGCGAGAATCAGGCCAAGCGATGGTGTGCAGATTATTAATCGGCAGCGGTGGGCAGCGTTAGTGACACCGGGGGCCGCCGGCGCCCCAGACCCAGCGAGGCAGGATGGCTGGCATATGTGCGCGATTTGGCACCGTATTTCCAGTTCAGGAGGCGGCAGGGG
The DNA here is from genome assembly GCF_964204655.1 of Triturus cristatus. NCBI lineage: Eukaryota > Metazoa > Chordata > Amphibia > Caudata > Salamandridae > Triturus > Triturus cristatus. The sequence continues at coordinate 858,485,845 of NC_140592.1, forward strand.
CAGCGCAGTCACTCCGATACGCCTCCGGGTGCCGAAATCACTCCCTGGGTAGCAGCAGAGATGCGCCCCCCGCCGCCGAGGAGCCCAGGTCGGCCGCCGCCAGCAACATGCCCCACCGCTCACCTACCGCCTCCCACTTCAGTGCGGGCGATGTCGTCCACCTCCGATTGTAGAGAATCCGAGTCACTCGCCACCAGCTACGGAGCAGTCGCAATCCCCGTTCAAAATTCCGGGTCATTATCTCCTTCGCTGCTGCCCGAGCCTCATCTCACGGCCTGGGCACTGCGTGTGCAGCAGCGGGCTCACGTAGTGGCTGAGGCCACTCTGGTCCACAGTGCCGCTCCGCCTTCTCCCTCGGTCAAATGTTTACAATATCAGATCGGGAGCAGAGTTGGCCCAAATCAGCTGATTTTTTCAGCGAGTCTGCAGCTAGGTTAGGTCTTTTAGCAAGCAGCATTACAGAGCATCGATGAGGCCATTGAGCAGGATAAATGCAAGGATTAAGACACCGGGCTGCAGGAGCCTCACGCTTGTGCGGCCATCTTGCGTGTGTGCCACCTAGCGCCCCCACCCTCATATAGTTTTGCCTAACAAATACCAGATTTGAGACAGCCGGAAATGTATTATTATTACACGACTCAAGCTTCAAATTTGCACAGCAAACTGAAATGCCACTTTTCAGAATACTATGTGCAGGAGGCTGTGCAGCAGAAGCAGGTAAACACTGTTGAAAGAAAATACTCACTTGCTACTAGAAACAACTGCAGGTCTGGATGGGTAAAAGCATTACAGTACATTCTAGACAGTGATTCATAACCTTTTGACTTCTGTGAACACCCCAATTAGTAATTATTGGAATCCGAGGGCCCCCACTAAATTAACATTGGAATCCAGGGACCAGTAACTTCTGGATCCTAGAGACCTTGGCCTGAGCAATTTCAATGATGTGAACCAAAAAACAATACACAAAGATACAGAAACAAGCATTTGTCAAACAAATACACAAAATATAAAATATTTTATTTTATTCACAAATACATTTTTTGAAAATCTGAATTTTAATTTTAATGAGATGATTGTAGTTACCAACTTTTTAGCCTCCAATGTTGATATTCTTTCATGTTTCAATGTTGCATTTTAAATCTCTATTTATATACACTTTATCAATCTATTAAAATAATTTAATTTTGTATGCAGTCGCGGACCTCCTGAGCAGGCGTTGCAGACCCCCAGGAGTCCCGGGACCACAGGTTAAGAACCTCAGTTCTAGAACAATTGCAATTATGGTCTGTATTCTGCTAAAGAACTCTTACCATTGCAGCTAAAGGACTTGGAACAAAAAGAAGTAGGACCTCTGCTGCTCTATATGATCACAGAAGTATAATACATGGGGATATTACTATCAGAATGGCTATGGAGGATTTTGCTTTAGGGGAATAAAACTGTAAGAGTATGAGCAGTGCCTGTCTGAAAACGGTGTAACCTATGGGCACTGATGGAAAGAAAAAGGAATGGAAGGGCAAAAGGCAAAAAAATTGAACAAATAATGATCTTAAATTAAAAAATGATAAACTGGTATAGGCATAATTTAACATGTGGAATGTGCCAAAAATGATATACTAACTAGGAACATGGTAGAAAGTGTATGGACCTATCCGGCAGTTCCTCTCTTTTGGCATGATAGACTCATTAAGTCTAGGATCACTTGTAAATTACATTTCAGAAATCTATTTAAATGTTTAATATAAATAATAACAGTGCAATAAAACTGATTATCAACACACCTATTAAGCTTCCCTTGGCAACGTGGAACTCATTTTTGCCTGATGTGATCCAGACACCACTGCTGTTGACACCAAGGAGGCTGGGTGGAGACTGAGGCTGCTGGGACCAGAAGGTCATACGAAGTTTGTCCGCGACCTTCTCAACAGGAGCCTGAGCCACAGTTGCCACTGTGTGCGTAGCATGCATAATTGTCTGGAACAGACTGTACTGGTCAAACATGACGTAATCTGTAATGCTTACCTAGAAGAAAAATAGTATATTAACCAATGAACTAATACAAAGAAAAATAACCACATCAAAACAATATTTGTACATTTGGCCAGCAAATGAGCTCACATATAACTCTTCTTATACTACAGAATAGAGTCAAAGTTCAAATTGAAGTGAATCACACATGGGTGGCATTAGACATCCGGATTTACATATGAAACATGTGGATCCCACAGCTCCTTTTACCAAATTCTAATCATAAACAAATGTCTTACTCTAAAGAGATGTCTGGTATTGACCTAAAATGAGATGTGCTGTGGAGATACAGCACCTCTGCCATGTTATATTTGGCTGCCTGTACATAAAAGAGCTGTGATAAACAAGCAATGGGTCACTGCATGAAAGAATCCTTTGAAGATGTGGAAGCTGCACAGAACGTTCCGGCTGAAAGTTATAGGGGAAAGGTTATGCACACTGGTCAGATCACATGACAACTGCATGTGCAGGAATGGCAAATGAGGGTCTTGATCGGATGTCCGGGTGAGGTGATGACAGAGGAGAAATGTTGAGAGTGAGTGACTAAGTAAGAGGGCAGTTGTAGAAATTGGTGCTTGGAAATGAAGTGAGAAAAGCTTAGAGAGGTTCTAGCAAAACTTACCTACACCAGAGCAACAGCACACAACTCAGTATGCCTTGTGACGGAGGATTTGTGCCACATCTCTAGGGAAGCAGAAGTGGAAGGACTTTTATCATCCTGTATTTTTTCCGGACTTCAATGAGAGTTTAGTATGTGGCGAATGTAAGGTTTTGGCCACCTTCCACTACCACTTAATGTCCAGCCCTGAGGACTAGGGTATGATTCAGGTGCTTTACTTGGAAGCAGCAGCACAAATTATTTAAGGAAATGATCTTCACCAGACAGGCACTTACTGTGAGCAAAATAGAAGCAGCGAATGGGGAGACTTAGTATAATGCCTGTATGTTCTCCTTTTTTCTCGGGCAATGTAGAACATGTACTTAAAAAGATGGATGCTGCAGTGATCATTTGCTGGCTTAGTGAGAGACGGTCTGTCACCATGCATGCTCAATATAGTCTACTAGTGTAAGTGCAAGGATACCATTGCACGTTCAGACCATCAGTTTCTGAAGGACCCCTGGCACTGAGACGACTAGACTTAAACAGGCAAGCGGATATGATAAGTGCTTTATACCACAAATTATTTGCTGTTCCATTTCTCATGTCAGCTTGGTTCGAGGAGGCTTTTCTTTGGCAAATTCCACAGATATCTATACCCATATGGGTCGTAAAAATTCCCAGACCCTTACCCACAAGTGTTACTCTTAAGACACACAAACCATTTGCTTGCAGTAGGAAAGAAAACTAGTGGTGCAGGCTTGCACCAAGTAAAACTCATGGAGGGCCCTTTAAAGAAAGTGGATCAAACCTCAATCTCTTGCAGACCATCGTCTGTCAGATCCATTCTAGAGGATATAAAGCTGCTTGCTCTAGAGCAAAAAAAACAAAACTTTAAAAACACATCAGGGACGCTGAGAATTTTGTCAGAATCTACAACAAACTAAGCTGCATCAAACCATAGATCACGTTCACAGCCCCAACACATGATCCATGCAACAATGTAATTGGCCTTTTGTAATAAAAACACCATTATAAGAGAAGACATAGCCGGACTACAGCTTCCACACACTATGTCTTTCCCAATGGCCCAGAATGTTACAATACAGCGATTCAGGTTCATAACTGTGAATGTTTCATATGATGTAATATATGCAAAACCCTAATAAAAACATGTCAAAAAAAAAAAAATAAAAATAAGAGAAGACATAGCTTATCCTAACATGACCAGTAAACCACACTATATCCTTATGCAATTCTGCTAATCACTGGGCGTAGCCTACCGCCGGGTAAGATGGCCGCGTAGTTGTGAGGCTCCGACCACACGGGCCCGTTCGAGCCAAAATCCGCACATTTACCCGTTATTAGGCCTGGGCTAAAATTCCGTTCCGCTCGCGGAAATTGCGATAATTTGACATTTTAGCGTTCCGCGGAGCGCGCGAAAATGTCAAAATTTCCGCAATCCGCATTTTACCGGAAATTTTTTGCTTGCTCGCGCTGTAAAATAATAAATTCTCGCGCGCGATCGCCTTACCTGAATCCCCGCGTTCGCCAACAAGTTTTCCCGATCCGGTTGCGTTCTCCACGAGATGTTGGATTGTTGGTAGCCATTTGCGCTGTCTCGCGACAGTTCGCGCCCGCAGTAACGTCATTCGTCGTGCGATCACGTCTTTCTTCTCGCGATCATGCACCACGAGACAAGTGAAAACAAGATGGCCGCTTCCGCGAGCAACCGCATGGGTACGTTGGCGAGCCGCGACCGCGCAGAAAATACCGCGAACGGGCGGGAAAAAAACTTCCGCATCTTCACGATATTTCCTCGTGTTAGCGGAGATTTTTAACATTTTCGCGATAATTTGCGAAAGTGAATTTCGCAAATTCCGCCCACCCCTATTGAGAATGCCACTGCGACCATCAGTAATTATATCGGAGCCTGTCTGGAGTGACCCAATCTAAAAAGTGAGTGAATCGGGCAAGAGAAAGCAGAGATCGGCCCGACTTCGCAAGTTACAGTGCTGACACCATAGCCTACGCAGCTTCCGAAGCGGAGGAGGGACACTGCGGAAAATAAAGAAGCAGACGGATGAAATCATCGGAGCGGACCTCCTGAGACTAGCCCGACTGAGATCAATATCGAGCCAAACTGGAGCATCTGTGGGCTGACCCGGCCCAAACACCGAGGATTTAAAGAGGCGCGAGTGGCCTGGAAGGCACAAGAGTGACGTATAGAGAACACCGGGGCGAGGCTGCGCCGCAGAATACACCACAAGAGACGTTGGCCTAACCAGCCTGCGGTGCGAAAGTCTGAGTGTGTCAAGAAGATTGCCCCTCATTGACAATCCTGGGGGAAAATTGCGCCGTTGCAGCGCACCGGTTGAGGTTTAAAGGAACGGCGGCAGCGTGGTGGTGAGGGCTGAAAGGGGCGGCGGCCCAGAGCGTCGGAGATAGTGACTGGGTTCTGCCTAGACACGCGCCTGTCAAAATAGCCCGGGAGTGATATCCAAAAGACAGTGCACTGCACTAGGAAGGGAGAAAAGAACTCCAACTTAAAGACGCTGTAGGCCTCCCAACGTGTGCCCGCGCTGGCCCCCAAAAACATTAACTGGAAACATCTTGGCATACAGGCTTTTGAAGGCGCTGCTTGAATCAAGAGGCAACTATGATCGCCTGAGATAACCCGGCAAAGGCACCAGGCAGTCGAAGGAGGCCCAGAAATTGTTAGTGCAGGTCTGGTGGATGCGGACACCGCAATCTTGGCAACAGAAAGTCTGCGCACAATAAGCACAGCGATACAGTGTGAGTGTGTGAAGGACATACTGGAGTGTTAGCAGGGAAGGTCAATAACACCCCTGGGGCAGAGAGTAGTTATATGCCCCGGATATACAGTTGAGGGAAAAGTGCTGTGACTTCTCATACGGACAATTCCACAATCCACCGGGGCCCAAGATGGCTGGAGGGAGAAGTGACAAAACGACCATGCAAGCCAAATTAGATAAATATGCCTGGCAAAAGGGATCAGGTCCGAAAGAGGAGGAACGGCCAGAGAAACAACACGTGACGGAAGACTCACCAGAACTGACCCTCCAAGATATGACGGCCATTACAACGGTAAGGACATCGTTGGAAAATAGAATTGACTCTGGCTCCACTGAGGTTTCTCTAATACGGGCTGATATGCGAAATATGAACACAAGAATCAAAGAAGTGGAAACTACCGACAGCTCTCTAGTCAAAGACACTTCGGCGCTCAAAAAGCAAATGATTGAATTGCAGGCCCGTAATAAAAGGATGGAAGAACAGCTAGATGAGTATGAAGGGAGATCTAGATGGAACAATATACGAATTCTACATGCGGAAGGGCAGACGACGGACCGGTTAGCTGACGAGCTGGTTACAACCTACCTGCAGCCTACAAGACTATCAAAATTCTGCACGGTTGAATGGGCACACAGGGTGCCGTGAGGCAGACCCAAACCCGGAGCACCTCCAAGGCCCATTGTGGCAAGGATTTTTAACTACAGAGACAGGGACATCATATTGCAGACAGCCCGAACTGCACCACCAGTTGCTTTCGAAAATAGCAAAGTGAATTTTTTTTCTGACTTTACGCTCAAAGTCCAACGTCAACGACACAGTTTCCTCGAGGTAATGAGGGCCCTGCGTGAAAAGGGCATCAAATATGCAATACTCTTCCCAGCCATGCTGCGTGTAGAAGCAGAAGGAAAAGTCTGGCTCTTTGACACTCCTGAGGAAGCTTGGGATTGGGTCGAAAGATGGTGCACGATGGGGAAGAAGAATCACCACAACCAGCGGGATAGACTGGGGCAATCCCACAGGGAGCAAGATGCAGGGACGGCAACTGACGACACCCCGCTGGCTGACGACACCTCAAAATAATTGGACAGTGCTTTGTACTGGTATACTTTGGGGTTAATATGTACCCTCCCCTTTTGGGGTTAGTATGTACCCTCTCCTTTTAACCTCAGTGAAACGCATCTCCCTTAGTGGCCATATAAGTAAGGTATTAAACAGCACACGGTCCGTCCCCTCGCAGAGACTGGCGAGTTGAAAAGATGGAAAGAGATTGGGTCCCCTGGGAGGCTGTAATATTGATGAGGTTTCTCACTGACACTTGACGCTGAACGGGTGGGCGGTTGGTTCATGCACCAATAGTTTCAGGGGTGGGCAATAGGCGCTCTGCAGATTTGGGGAGGCGGGAGGTTCTAATACCGCCATGCAGGGATGCAGGGAGGGGGTTGGGGTGCGGGTTGTTTTTGGGGGGGTGGGTTTCCTGTCAGCAAGTAAATTCGCCACTGTCAGGAAAGAACACAATATGATGCATTCAGAAACATATGCAGACAAGAAGGGGGGGAAGGGAGGTTTGTTTAGTTTTTTGTTTAATTTAGATGCTGATGACGTGGTATGACAGGAATGGGCCACTAGGGCTCTTATACTTTGCACTGGGAAGTGAGAGAAACGGGGTGCTAGAAGTTTGGATGTGACATACCGAGACTGCGAGAGGCCTGCGTGGGCCCAATTGATGGAGTACATAATAACTAATTGGAAATGGGGCCACTTCTGAAGCAGGGCCTTAAATTGTTGTCCTGGAATGTAAATGGATTGACGACAAATTAAAGAGAGGTATAGTGTTGCAGTATGTAAAGTGACACTCGCCTGATGTGATTTTACTCCAAGAGCCACACTTGTTGGGGAATGCATGCAAGACACTGACCAGGTGGCTTTTCCAGCTGGTGGCACATTCTGCGTTCGGTACTAGATCTCGAGGGGTGGGTATTATGATGCGGAAATGCTTCCAGATGGCTATTGATCGCACATGGACAGATAACTTGGGTAGACATGTAGCGATCTCAGGGAGGTGGGAGGGTCACATATTATACCTAGTATCAGTATACGTGCCACCTGGCCTCCAGACCTCAGCCTTTAAGGACCTGGGTGACCTCCTGCTTACTCTGCCGGTGGGGAGACTCCTTGTTGGGGGTGACTTGAATTCAATCGTGTCAGACAAACTGGATCGCTGGCCCCCCAAGGGATTTGCCGCCAGCCCGTACACAAATCCATAATTTCCAGGAAGCAATGGGATTCATGGATCTATGGAGGGCGCGTCATCCTGTAGAGCAACAGCGCACATTTTACTCAGATGACCACTACAGTATGTCTAGAATAGATTATATCATAACACCAACAGACCAGCTAGAGCAGATCAGCGAAGTAAGACACCTAGCTAGGGGAATATCAGATCACTCGTGCATCTGGGCCTTGATAGAAGTTGGGGAACCACGGACCGGAAGAATAGCCCCAATAAATCCTTGGTATCTTAGGATCCCCCTGATAAAAGAGAAAATAGTGAGAGAAACCGAACTTTACTTCAGTGAGAATGAGGGATTGGTTGACTCCGCACAAACACTATGGGAGGCCTTTAAGGCCGTAATTAGAGGCTATGCTGTTTCCCTAATTGCAGGCACTAACAAAGAGAAACAGGCAGCAGTGGTAAAGCTTAAAACAGATATACTAGAATTGGAAAGAAAATTACGAGAGACTAACACAGATGAGGTTAGGCATACCTTGAAGTTAAAGACAAAAGAATACGTGGCCCAAGCCACCGACGCTGCCAAAGCACAATATAGAGCAACACTCAGTAGAATCTACGAGGTGGGGGGACAAGGCCAGAAAGCTACTCGCTTGGCTGGACCATAGAGAGAAAGCCAATAGAGTAGTGGTAGAGCTAATGGATGAATTTGATAATATACGCACTGCGCCGCAAGAGATCGCGAACGCATTTGGCTACTACTGTGGCAAGATCTATAAATCCCAAATGACTTTTAAGGAAGAGGACACGGACGTGTTCCTGAAAAATATCACCCTACCGAAGCTCTCTGATGAAGACCGGGATGAATTAGAGCAGGATTTAGTAACTACAGAGGTTGAGAAAGCTATACATGTTTTGAGGGCGGGCAAAGCGATGGGCTAATGGTTTGCCTATTGATCTGTACAAACTTGCCCCTAGCAAGCTTGCGCCCTATCTGACAGCAATGTTTCAAGAGAGCCGAGAGGCAGTAACACTCCCAAGAGATCCGAGGTTAGCAACCATGGTGGTTATTCACAAAACTGGTAAACCCAAAAACAAATGCTCCTCCTATAGACCAATATCACTACTTAATGCAGAAGCCAAAATCCTAGCGAAAGTACAGGCCACCCGCCTATTACAAGTTATAACCAAGTTTGTACACCCGGACCAGTCAGGCTTAATGCCGGCCAGGAATACTTCTCATAACCTACGACGACTTCACATAGTTTTGGATCATGTGAATACAATACGAGAAGATGCGGTGGTGGCATCCCTTGATGCCACCATGGCGTTCAACCCGTTCAAATGACCCTATATGTTCTCAATGTTAAAAAATTACGATTTGGCCCAGGCTTTTTGAGCTGGGTTCAACTGCTGTACAAAAAGCCACTGGCTCAAGTGGTGGTCAACAACCGAAAGTCCCCAGTGTTTGCACTCAAGAGGGGAACCAGACAGGGCTGCCCTCTTTCCCCATTACTCTTTGCCCTGATGTTGGAGCCGTTAGCAATGTGGATAAGAAAGGTCCAATTATTACAGGACTAAAATGGGCCAAGGGCTGGGAGGACCGTATTTTATTATATGCTGACGATGTACTGTTGTATCTAGCGTCGCCTGGTGCCTCCTTGAATAGAGCAATGCATATCTTTATAGCATTTGGGAAATGCTCTGGCTATAGTATAAATTGGTCCAAATCGGTCATCTATGTTTTGTGTGGTAAAATGCCTACACTGCCAAGGGGTATCAGTATCAGTGAAGCCAAAGTGGGATTTAAATATCTGGGGATCTATGTCTCTAAAGGGCGTTGACCGATGGGACTTAATCAGCATTTCTAAGGTTCGAGATCTGTGGAAGGCAGGAGAAGTAGTCAATTTTACCCAATTGCAAGGGGAGTACGAACTCGCCAACACAGAATATTTCAGATACATAGAGATCAAACGTGCTGCAAATGGCTATAGCAACGGGGGAGACACAACCAGAATCCTCCCCGTTAGAAGACAGAATCCTAGATGGGTATATGCCAGAAAAATCCATCTCTCTGACTTATAAGTAATTAATTAATAACATGGCAGATCCCCTCCTACGGCCTCGATCTAGGTGGGAGCATGATGTGGCGGGGTTAGAGGATGAGGAATGGCTTGAGGCACTGTCTTCCCCCAAGGAGGTAGCTATCTCTTCTAGGCTGAGACTGGTACAATTGAAAGTGCTCCACAGAATCTATCTTGCGGGCCCTGCAATGGTGAAGTTGGGCTATAGAACTGAACTGGGATGCATGAGAAGATGTGGGCAGGAGGGCACCTTCGTACATATACTCTGGGAATGTACATCTATACAGACGTATTAGTCTGAGGTTACACAGTGTATTGCAGAAGTGATGGGATGTGAAATCGAATACAATATAAAGGTGTGTCTATCGAATATATGGGGCCCTACCGACCTAAACACCAAAGAGAGACTATGGGTAACACTTGGTATGATAATCGCAAAAATGGAACGTTGCAAGATTGTGGAGGGCACAGGAGCCACCGTCCTTAGCAGCATGGGAGAGGGACATGGATTGGTGTATGTTGACAGAGAGGACAGTGTATGAATCTAGAGGATGTCCCATTAAGTGGTCACAGATTCGGGAAAAGTGGAACAATTATAGGGAAGGCATATGCGAGCCCCTGCAGCAGAGAAAGAGGCAAGAGTCGGGGTAGAATAAGTGAAAACTTACCGACTATATTGCTGCCTATGTACGAACATGCTCTGTGGTCCTTTGGAAAGTTAACAAAAACTGTGCACCCTGGATTGCTTATGTTTGCAAAGTGTTTGCTATGTGTAAACTTGTCATCAATATAAGGAGTTATACAAAAAACAAATCAGCAAATCACTCATCACAGACAACACCCCACTCAAAACCCCTAAGTTACCAAGATGGTCTTCCTTTAAAGAAACACTCATCACCTACAAATAGTTACAAAACAAAACTTATGAAATTAACCTCCAAATGTTTGCTCCATCATCAGCAGCATTATCATCAATAATTCAGTATACACTAGTGCAATCCCTCACAAACTCAAACATGCCATTGTCACATTGCCACTGATAAAAACTAACTCAAACTCCCAAATCAGTTCTTTCAAATGACCATCCTATCTCATGCCTTCCTGGAATTCCAAACGTTCAGGAATCAGCAATGAATACATATCTCTCCATGCACTTGGAAATTAACAGCACAGCATACTAAGCGGTCGATAGTCAGATTTCAGCTTTCAGACATAACTGCGATAAACATCAGAGAGTATTGCATAAGTGCTCGTGACCAGGCTCTGGCATGTGCCCTAATCCTACTGGATCCCGCAGTGGAATTTGGCATCACAGAGAACAATGTGCTGCTAAATAAAATATCTTCTTTTGCTGTGTAAACAGAGTTGGTGTTACATGGTTTATTTACTTAGGCAACCTTATCTAGCAAGTCCAATTTCGGTTTGTCTTATCCAATATAATCTTCATCATCTGTGGTGTAGCTGAGGAATCAGCCCTCTGACTGATCCTGCTCAACATCTGTATGGTCTTGCTATATCAAGTCCACGAAGAACATCAAACTAGTCACCTCATGAACATAGACTATGCCAAAATGTTCAATATATTAGAGCAAGGGTCTAGTGATCCTTACAGAGTAGCTCAGCAGTGGATTAAGTTCAACAGGCTTTATCTCAACAACCAAAAAACAGGGAACTTAGTCAGGGACCAGTGGATATTTCACCTTTACCTGGCCTGACACTAAGGGCTGCTCTCACATCTTCTGTACACCTATGTGTTTTGTTTGACAGACACCTCTCTTACATCCCCCCCCAAAGTCATTCTGCTCAACAATAAATGGTTCACAATCGCACAGAACCTTTCTTCTCCAGACAAATCCCCACAAAATTGGCTTGATTTTCATTGCAGTTTCCTCATACCTGGACTATTTCAATTCAATCAAATATTTACTTTATTTGATTAGCATCAGCAATCATACAACCTGGACTATTGGAATGCAATCTATGCTGGATTAACAAAAAAAAGATCTGGCCAAACTTCAAAGGGTTTGAAATCATGCTGCCTGCCTCATACTCATCCTGAGGCATTATGATCATTACTTACCTGTCCCAAAATACTATACAGTGGCTTTCAGTGAAAGCAAGAACTCAGTTCAAAACCATATCCCTTGCAAACGATGGGCTGCTCCACCAAGCAGTGGAATGTCTCATAAACATATTTGTTTGCCTTACCAACCTACCAGGAATCTATGGTTATCTCCTCACAACATTTTGTCTCTAGGTCTTAACGATGCAAACAATTTGGCTGAAGAACTCTTTGCATTCAAGGTTCCACATGATAGACCAATTTGCATATACTGACCCTAGCCAGATTGACTAATAGGAAGGCAGATTCAGCATTTCACTTAAGCCTGGGTAATATTTACTTTAGGCTCCTGGGTTCAAATTATCAAACAAAGGAGATATGGCATCCATTTCACATCTTTCTTCTGTTCAATCTGAGTGGGGTTCATCAAGATACCATGGCCATGCAGCTACACAAGAGGAAGTAGGGCTTCTGTAGGTTACTGGAGAATAAAGCAATTAGCCTTGTGCCACTGGAAAAGCAGGGAAAATTAGTTTATGCTCATGTTTTCTTAATTCGCAAGATCTCAGGGGTATATCGAATTATAATCAACCTCAATTTAGTGAACACATTGATATGGTCATTGACGTTTCAATTAGAGACCATATAAGAAATCAACTTATTTGTGAATTCCAGAGACTTCATGGTGACCCACGACCTTTTGACATGTACTTCAATATCCCAATGACGACATATCATTAGGTGGTTCTCAGGTTTGTTGCACACAATAGGCATTTCCACTTCAGAGTGCTTCTATTTATCCTTGGCGCTAACAAAGCTGTGACAAAAAGGCTTCTACGGGTACAGAATGTGGCTGTCCACACGCTCTTCGTACTACCCAAACACGGTCATGCCGCTGACCTCCTTCGACTGCTTCACTGGTTACCTATAGAACAAAGAGTTTACTTCAAGACTTTATGTACCACACATAAGATCCTGCATGGCCTGGGTCCGCAAATTCTGACCGATCTATGCCCGGTGTATATCCCGGCTCGGGCCCTGCGCTCAGCGGACCTATACCTGGCCTGTGTTCCACTGGTGCACAGGACCGGAGCCGGGGGGCGCTCATTCAAGGCATTGGCCGCCTCCCTCTGGAATACCATCCCTCTTGCTGCCCGCGGCATGCAGGACCACTGGGTGTTGAGGAAAATGATCAATACATGGCTTTTTTCCAATCTCTAGTCTACTCCCTCTCTGTCCACCTCTAGTCTGGCACAGCGCTGGGACGCCCCGATGCGGGGGCAGCCATGCGCTCTACAATGCTGATAACATAACATAACATAAAGTCTTATCTCAGAAGATGTTCAAATATCGCAAGTGTGGTCCCCTTTAACTCTAAGGGTAGTCACTATTGCCACATCTAGATGACTGGATGCTGCATATGTCCTCTCCTCCTAAAGAGACGGTGGCCTATAATGAATGCATATTTGTCTGCCAAGCTCAGTTTTCTCATCAAACTTAAGAATTGTCTACTGGTGCCATCCCAATATCGAAATTCATTGGAGGTCCATTTTAAGTCAGACCTTGTTTTAGAATTTCTTGAGTGAAGCGATATCCAGAGTACAAAAATAGTTCACAGATATGCTGGCTAGCCATCAGGCTCTAGGAAGAACATTTGAAGGCTCAGGACCATTTGCGGGTGAGTGTTGTTACAGACCCTTGATCAAGGATTCATCTGTATCCTGTCCTGACCTCTCTACACATACATTAGGCTCCAACCACGCAGGAATTCGATCAATTGATACAGTCACACAGGAAGCTTGGAATGCAATTGCAGTAGTGGTTAGTTTCTGACTATCTGTTCAGAGGAAGGCCCCGACAACCTCGCACTCTGGAAGAGATCATGAAAGACGCCACTATTCTTGGATGGTGGACAGTGATGTATGCATAACAGTTAGGGCTCACTGGTCACTGTACCCCCAAACTGGAGGTAGTTGACACATGTATTCAGAAAGATATTGAGTCATGCATCAAGAGAAAAATGTCATGTATATTAAAAAATGTTTGGGGCTCGTTCTCCTTCACAGGAACTTCTAGTTTTCCAGGTGAATTGCAGTTCAGAGGTACATCTCTTGGTTCAGTCATAACCTGTGTATTAGAAACAGCCAGAAGCCACCAGGCCCGTCAGACATTGCAGCGCAAGTCTGACGAGGAGAGACCTATGATGAAGGATGACACCCTAACAGGTGTGTGAGGGCATTATGATCTGAAATTCAGATCTCCCAGCGACTTGATCCCTGGCCAGATAGCAACCTCAAGTGCATCGGCTACATAGAGGAACGATCTCCTAACCCTGGTTTATATGAGTACTCAGAGGAGCACAGGAGTAGGACCTCTTAAAATAACTAGCTCTTCCTCTTCCGTCCCCCTTCTGATTTAACGTTTAGAAACAGCCAAACCAAATGGCAGGTTATTACCAAGTTTCTAAGCTCAAGGATTTTGTAATTTATTTGTACTTGGGACTCTCTTTGATTCCAACGGCCAAAAGCCCAGGGTATCGATGTCTGATTGATGCAATGACCCCAAGAAATCCTGTGCTTTTTTTTCCCTTTCAGATCATCTCCCATTTCTTACTCAGAATCTGTGTGGAACAAGTGACTATCATTCTAGTGGTACTCTTTGAACCATGCAAATCATTGAATCCTCTTCTACATGCCCTGGCTATGAGGCCAGCACGAAAGTTTGATTTTCTTCCCTTCCATCCCTTCTTCAGCCCTGCTATGTGGGGAAATCAAGCAAATAGGAGATTTGCCTTGTCAGACTTGAAACTGAAGGGGTGGACTCCAGAAAAGGGTTTACTAAATTATTTGGTTTTAGAAATCTAGCATGCCAGATGACCGTTTATGTTGAAATCCTACTCTAGCCTTTGGGTTGTTCCAGAGCTAGTGGATGGATAAAGATGCTTCTCCCTTGCACATGTTTTTTGGCTTACTGATGTATGTATATCTACAGCGAAAATTCAATGAGCACCAATTTAAGACCTTCCCAGACCATGGGATGTGGGTGGTGGTGGTGGTGGTGGTGGTGGTGGTGGTGGTGGTGGAGGAGAGGAGGCACTGGTAGGCCGATTATCGAAATGTTCTTTATCAGACATCTCATTGGATTCATCACTCTGCAATGGGGACCCTGAGCTAACACAGGGAGAAACACTTAACACTCATAATGTTACAAGAATTATAGGGGTCCCACTGCTAGAAACAATAATAGAAGGAATGAAAGGGCATATCATGAAAACGGAAAGCAAGGTGTGGTGCATGGATCGAAAGCTTACAGAACTAGAGAAGAAACTGAGCAAGCAGGAAGAGTGTTCCCAGGATTCTCAGCAGTTTGAGGATTGTGCTAGCTTCATGATATATTTCCTTGACAACAAGGTGGAACTCCATGACAGTTAGGCGACAGCTGTAAAGTTTAAAGTCCTGGGACTATCCCAGCCCTCAGTAGTGTGAAGCTCTACGAGGTATTGCAGCACTGCCTCATTCTGACGTCCTGATGGACGAGGGGGAGTCACTGAGCTTACAGCAACGAGATTGTCAACCAGGAGCCTTTAGGGGAAGAATTCTAGACTAGGCACGGGGCTAGCGGAACACAGCAATGTCCTACAGATATAGTGTGTAAGCCAGGCTTCTCCAACAGTAGCTCGTGAACTACCGGTAGCTCTCCAGCTACCCGCCAGTAGCTCTCCTATGTGCAGCCCAGACTACTAAATTAGAAGCTTTTGCATGGCTGCATTAATATATACATACCAAAATTGAAAAGTGTGTATTCAGGACACAAATAGCTTATGTGTGGAGAAAATGGTTTCAGAATGACAAAATCTATTGAAATGTATTTGAGTGATAAATTATAAGGTTTTGGGAGACTTGTTACTAACATTATTAAATTGGTCCCATGGGCATTAAGGCTATGGCTGTGATATATTACCCATGCAGACACATTTCACATTTACAAAGCATTTGTTAAATAAATGCAAGCATCCATGTCTGATGCACTAAGGTGATCACTGCCGGCAATCGTGGACATTGTGCCTACTACCGTAATCTTGTCTGATCTGGGTTCACTATTCTAACTTAATATGATTAGTAGCTAGGGATGTTTTTCTTTGAACATACGTCGTTCTTATTACCCAAAAGGTTGGAGACACCTGTAAGCGGAGCAGTGGTGAAGAGGACGAATCCAACAGTGGGGGGCTTCAGAACACACACATTTCTAGACCTGAGGCCCGTCATACTACTTATGCAACAAGAACTTGACATGATTAAGAATTTTTTTTTGCTGCCCTGTGTGGTTTCCATGTGGTTTTCAGTCAAAGGAGAAAGGACATGATGTATTCCACTCGCACGGTGTCCAGAGCTCCTCTACAATCTAGAGGTCAAGGTTCATGCTGCTCGAATCGAGTGGAGATGCCCGATGGGTTCCAAACGTGAGACTCTTCGCTGTTTCCCAGTGAGTTGAAACAAATTAGTACTTGATTCTTGGCATAAACCGCGTTCTTGTTGCCGAGTTTAATGCGTTATTGCTTCACTGCACGTTCAAAGTTCTAATTCTTACACAATACGATTATGTAATTGAAATGATATGGAACAATTTGTCTCTTCCGGCCCTCCCGCCCCTCACCCGATGTTTGGTTTCTACTAAGATTACATATGAGGACTAGGTGTAAACGTCCCTGCCCCGATGCTTACTGGTATATTTATGTGTTTAAGCTTTTGCTCTACTATTATTTTCTAAATAAAGAGATTTAATCAATACGCTTGCATTCCCTTAATCACAGACATGACTAGTCTTGACGCGCTGTAGCTCATGAAGAGAATCGCACACAAAGCATGGCTGGCCGCTCCCGTTCCAAAGCGGCTGCACACTGACACTGGTCGCTGCTTCAAACATTAATCCAGAATATCTGCAAGTGAGCACTTGCATGGCAGCATCTCATTCAGACGGAATCTCTGCAGTACACAGCGCGGCTCCTTACAACTTTCCTCTAACATGCTGGTAAATCGGAGGGAGGTAGTGGGGGTTGGTGTGGTAGGACATTAATGAGTTTTGATTTTTCTTGCTGTGGTGTTGTACATGAAGGGAGATAAAATTAATAAGTTATATTTATTTCTTGTGTTTCGAAGTGAAAGTAGGGGTAGGCAGTGGAGGGTGGAAGAATACAAGCTCTGTTTAGGTCGAGCCTAGCCAGCGCAAACGCTGCTCTGCAAGGCCTGCTTATTTGAGTATGGTCTTGAAGCCCCGCCCACTCTCCACCCATATTTTTCATTAGCTTGTGCCATTGTCCTTCGTAACTGCTGGCTTCTGATTTGTTAATAGGCTTTTTAGTCCCTCCTTAGTACCGTCTAGTCTTCATTTGTAACCTCCAATGGGGACTGGCCCTTTTACTTCTGTTGTTACACGGTATGTCTTATTTAGTCAGTAAGCACTATTTTCTTTAATGAGTTTCTCCTACTGCAGGGACGACATGCTTTCCTGCAGCATTCAGTGCCCTATGCGAGGTTTCACTCTCCAAGCAACCCGGGACAATGGCGGCCTTCTATGAAATGAAATAGGTCTCCCATTTACAAGAGTTCCAGCTATTGGAATTGTAAATGACAATGCCTTTTATTCATGTGTTAATTTTAAAAATAGATAAATAAAAGGCATTGTCATTTACAATGCCAATAGCTTAAACTCTGGCAAATGCGAGACCTATTGCATTACAAATGCTAGTTCATTTTTATTTTGGAAGCGACAATAAAGGGTACCTACCACCAGGACCCCCTAAACCAAGATGAGGAGTGCAATATCACAGAATAAAAAGGTGTCTGAACAACCATATTAACAGTTCCTAACAAATAATCTTCGACTGACAACTTACCCTTGAAGATTACAAGAAATATAATGGAACCTAACAGATAACAGGCAAAACCACAGCTAATGCTAGTTAGGCAAAGGGCAACAGGCTCCAAACACCACTTTGAACAACCACCTAGACACAACCACTTACACATACCGCATTCACACAGGTTATATTGAGAGCTGTGAAGACCATCTCCTACGTAATACTCCCGCAGAGGCCACTCACACCCTAAAACCACATCACCAACACCATTACGCGCTCCTCCTCGGCATGCTTATTACAAGTAGCAGAGACAAAGAAGATCAGGCAAGGAGGGAGATCTTTTGCATACCAGTTAGTGATAACATTTAACTCCCTGCCCCAAAATCGAAGAAGTGAAACTGATATTTGGAAGCTTCTCAAAAAGCTTAAAAACTGGCTATTTTTTGGGTAACCAGGAGCAGTCTTAGAACGTATTATCTCTGTAAACTCAGCACCAAGATCCCCCCTGGGCAATCGCACGCCTAATCAAAAATAAATACTAACCAATCATGGAATCCTTAGATCTTCCCCACTGAGAATCTCTGGGAAACCCACCAATACATACAGAATGTACTAAAGGTAGTACTTCAAAATGATGACGGTGAACAGATGGGCGTGTTGAAAAAGCTTGTATTTTTCAGGAGAAAGTGTCCCAGCCATCCATCGCCTTAGAAGTCTAGCTCGCTCTCCCTCCCTCCCTCACAGATCAGTTACATTTCGTTCCTGAACTTCGATCCACACTCACATTCTACTGGTTTGCATATGGCAAACCCAATCGAAGAAACCATACATTCCCCTCGGTACAAGAACAACAAAACGTTCACCCTTAAGGAGACATTCTAAAATGTGACATTAAAGCACAAGAAGATGGTCTAACACCATAAATCACATGGTCACCTTTAAGATACAATTGCAACTAATTGAAAACAACATGTAAAGGTTGCGCTCAAACAAAAATAACTATGTGCAGTAATCAACAGACGCATAATAGAGACATGTATATACATACTCCCATTGTATAATCATCAAAACATTTAGGGGTTTTCCTCTTTCTGTTACTTCTCCACATACCTGCTTGTACACGGACCCTTTAATTATGTCCATTTCTCTAGCTTCCTCAGCATTCTTTTCCTGTCACACTTACTCATCACAGTACTAACCCTACTTGAACATAACTCTATTCAGAGTCCACACTCATTAGTTCTCTGTCTTTACTGAATTTTTGTACAATTCAGTCACTTTAATGAGTTCTGAAACCTTGGATTCCTACTTAGTGGTTGTAAGACTCTTGACAGTAGTGGGAATAGGATTTTGGAGGAGGCAAGATGGCGGCCCCGTAACCGAGGCCGACGCTGCAGTGTAGTGAGGGCAATGAGTTAAGCCCCCGAGGAGCGGAATAACGGATCATTGGAAACCGAATATGTCGACAGTACTCACCGGGTGTCAGCAGCTGAAGCAGTGGAAGTTGGCTCGCCGTCTTGCCCTGGCCGAGTTTGCTGCCGCTCTCTCTGCCTGCAGAACGCGAGAATTCTGTGGAGGTGAGGAGAGGCGGAGCCTCGTCTCGAGGCATCGGAGAGCGACGACGTGCTGCTCCCAGCTTGGAGGTGGAGGCGGCCGAGGAATTCAATCACTGGGGCTGAGACTGCTGAGAGCGGAGAGCAGAGTGCAGAGAGTGCAGAGAGCACAGAGGGCTGTTATGGCTCCTAAGGTGGCTGCTGGGGGTAAACCAATACCGCACAGGAAGAAATCTCAAAGAGATGTGATAGAGCCAGAAGGAGTGGAGGTCTCACAAGGATCCCAAATTTTACCCGCACAATCTAAGAAAAAGCAGCAGGTGGCAGGTAGGACCCGGCTGGCGGCAGCATCAATTGCAGATATTTTCCCCAAGGCGGGGAGGGAAAAGGAAAAGGAAAAGGAGAAGGGCTCTGAGTTATTGGGGGTTGGCGCAAATCCCTCGGTGGATAGTATGTCTAGTTACCCCTGCACGATTTCGGAGGAATGCACTGCCCCCATCTCTTCAGTTTCTATAGTTGCCCTCGATGAGCCGGTCCCCGAGGATATTATTGAAGCCTCCCTAGATACTGGGAAGGAGAGCAGTAATACAGTGGAAAACCAGTTGGGTTCAGGAGCAGAAGCAAATACAGAAGTACAGAAAACTGTCCTGCTGCTAACTGGCGTAAATGCTGATAAGGAAAAAGCGCCAAGTGAATATTACTTTTCAGTTTCCGATGGTGCGGAGTGGTCCGAAGAAGAAGAACACAGCTCCTACCTAGGCTCCGATTCAGAATCAGAGGAGGGCCTTACATCAACTACTGTGCGGCCCCCGGTGGCTAAAAGTCAGACTTTGAAAATGGGTTATTCTACCCGAGAATTGAGATGGGATCACACTCCCGACTTAGCACTGCAGGGAGGTCCCGTAGCGGATAGTTCTGATCGTCCCCTCCTGGAAGCCATACATCAGGAGATCCTGGCTCACAGAGAAGAAACGCGCCAGGATAATCGTAAAGTCCAGGCTGCCATGAGGAAGATGCAGGGAGTGGTCAGGAAGCTCTCGAAAGCCTGCACTAATACGGCTGATAGAGTCTCAAATTTGGAGGAGAGGGTGGTGTCAACGGAGGCTGAGGTAGCCGAGGCTACTAGCAAAGTGAACGCCCATTGCTCTCAGGTTACAGACCAACACTGGAAAATGGAAGAGATGGAGAACAGGCTACGGAGAAACAACCTGAGGGTCTTGGGGATCCCGGAGGGAGTGGAAGGGCCGGACATAAAGGCATCTATAATCAAGCTTTTTAATCAGGCATTTCCTGAGCTTTCAAGTTGGAATTGGGTCAACGAGATTCAACGAGTTCATCGTACTCCCTTTAAGACCCGGCCCAACGCTAAGGAAGGTGATAAACCACGAGCAGTGCTAATATTTTTTGGAAACTTCATTTTGAGACAGTCTATCGCAGAAAAGGCTAGGCCAGATGCTAGGAGGAATGTTGACGGGTTTTCCTTTTTTGCCCGCCCGGACTACTGTCATACGACTGTGGAAAGGAGGTGGCGCTTGAGGGAAATGATCAAGCCATTCCAGGAGAAGAGAATCCAGGCCTTTCTTGTCAACCCGGCTCAGTTAAAAGTGATTAATGAAGGGAGGACCTTCTTTTTTTCATCAGAAATAAAAGCAAAGGAGTACTTGGCCTCTCTGGAGAAGAAGGCCGATTAACCGGTAGACTGGACTTCGGGTGTTAATCTCTCATACATTGGGGTGGTGGGGTTGTTGGTCGCTCTGCTGAGCAAAAATAGATGAAAGGAGATATTGTTGAATTAAGCGGTATTTAGGGGTCTTTTAACTTCTTGGTTTTCTGGCATTGCCCTCACTCACGTACTGTGTTATCATCACATGCACAGACTTAGTCTGAGCGCCTCACTTAGGGGGGTTCTGGAGAGGGATAGCCTCAGGGGTGGGGATCTCTCTGGTAGGGAGGGAGTTCAGGGTGGTTGGGGGGGGAGGTGGGGTGGTGGGGTTCAACGGGGGAAAAAATTGGGGTAACAAATGCAGTTTGTTTCACCTTGTTTATTTTTTTTTCTCTGTTTTTTCTTTTTTGTCAGATAATAGCGGTAATGCTTCAGAAGCAGTTTGAAAAGCAGGTTTATAGCGCCGTTGTTTTTTTATGTCAAGATGATCTGCATTAGGGTTTGTTCTCTGAATATAGGTGGGTTGAATGATTGGAAGAAACGTTTAAGGTTGGGATATTTTACCAAGAATAACAGAATTGATCTACTCTGCCTTCAGGAGACCCACCTTCCATGGTCTAAAAGGAAATTGTTGTTCCTTACTGGTTTTGAGTTGGTAGCATGTCCTACTCAATCCTCTACAATTAGAGGGGTCGCGATCCTAGTAAAAAAAACTCTGGGTGGGGTCAGAAGGACTAAAGGACTAAAGGAAGAAGGACTAAATCAGATAGCAATGGTAGATGGGCTCTGGTTGAACTTGCAAGCGGCCAGACACTCTGTGTGGTGTATGGCTCAAATGAAGACGATCCGGAGCTATTTAACTTTCTAGAATTAGAACTCGCGTCCTGGCCAGCCCCCATTATTATGTGTGGCGATTTCAATATCTCTGCTGATTGGAGTAACTCCGTGGTATATCGGGGTAGAAAACCAAGAGTGTTTAGGGCAATAAAGGCCCTTATTAATTCACATGGGCTTAAGGACGTCTGGGAGGCAAAAGAGCCATTAAATCAGGGTTATACTTACTTTTCAAATCCCTTTCAGAAATTCTCTAAATTGGACTATTTCCTTATCTCTGCCAATGAATTAAATAAGGTTGGAATAACTAAACCCCCGAAGATATTGTCTGACCATAATCCGCTTATATTGTCCTATGAAATATCTGGTCCTGCTAGGGTCAGGTCTAGGTGGACGTTTGAGAGGCAACTATTGGGAGATGCCAGATTCACCGGGCATATTTTGAAATGGGCAGTTTTTTGCTGCCAATCGCTATAGTGCCTCCAGGATCATTGTTTGGGACTCTTTTAAAGCGGCTTTAAGGGGGGAATCTATAGGCTTCGGGGCTAGATTAAGAAAGGAGGACAAGAGGGAAGGTGAGAAATTAGTAGGTATTCTGACTACAGTCGAAGAACAGCATATGAGAGATATAATCAGGGGTAGGGACAGTAGGAGGAGTCAGAGCGATTTGTTAAAAATTAGAGCTGAACTTCAGAAGTCTTTGACTCAGAAATTTTCAGCAGAGTATCAGATATCCAGAGCTAAACGATATGAAACGGGGGAGCAGGCAGGTAGAGTATTGGCCCTGCAAATAAGACAGGGGAGAGCCAGAAATATTATTTCCTTGATCGAGGAAAATGGCAAGATATTTACATAGCCAAACGAGATTCTACAGGCTTTTAAAGATTTCTATCAGCGCCTGTATGACGACGAAGCTCAGGGTGATAAACAAGACCTTGATGTGGATGATAACGGCCCCCGTCTTAACACCTGTGAGAAGGCTGAACTGGATAGGGATATTAGCGAGGGGGAAATCTTAGAAGCCTTGCACGAACTGGCCTCTGGTAAGGCCGCTGGCCCGGACGGGATACCCCTGGAAGTATATAAAAGTCTTGAATCGGTAGTCATTCCATTATTAGTGGATTTGTTTAACGGAATAATGTTCACGGGAGTGGTTCCAGCCTCCTGGCGAGAAACCAACATCGTGGTTTTTCATAAGAAGGGGAAACCCCCGGAGAAACTTGGCTCTTATCGTCCGATATCGCTCATAAACGCAGACACGAAGTTATATTCTAAAGTATGGGCTAAGAGGTTGGGCAGGATCATTGGCGGTCTTGTCTCCCCCTGGCAGCATGGTTTTATTCCGGGCCGCGGTACAACTGACCATGTTAGAAGAGCTATAGCACTGTTTGACGCCCAGGGTGCGGGGGGAGGGGAGATCGCCATGATTCTGCTCGACGCAGAAAAAGCCTTCGACAGGGTTGTCTGGGATTTCCTTTGGGGTGTATTGGTGGGAAGAGGATTTGGTGAAAAGGTTATCTCCGAGAAACTAGTTATTAAGAGGGGCACCCGCCAAGGCTGTCCATGCTCCCCAATCCTCTTTGCGCTCTATATAGACCCTCTTATTCAGAAAAATCTTGGGGTCTTCTAGGATTAGCCCGGTGGTTTGCAATGGTCATACTAGTAAAATTTTTGCCTATGCCGATGACCTGGCAATAATTACAGACAATCCCCAGCAGGCGCTTACGGCCTTGGTTGAAATAACAGAGGAATTTGGTAAGCGGTCTGGTTACCTTCTTAACGAGACCAAAACCCAAATAATTTGCTCTCCGAATATAGTTAAAAGCGACTCGAGGTATGTGGAGTCAGCAACCTATTTAGAGATTAAGATCAATGCCTCAGTCGGGGAAATAATTGCTGAGAACTATCCCCCAATCATAAAATCCATTGAAAAAGAGCTAAAGAGGATAGACGTGCTACACCTTTCTTTGATTGGGCGGGTAAACGTATTAAAAATGTCTATCTTCCCTAGAGTCCTCTATTTGTTTAGGGCCATACCCTTATTTTTGGATGAGAAAATTATTAAAAGGTTGGAGTCTATCTTTATCAAATTTGTTTGGCAGTATGGCAGGATTAGGCGTTCAACTAACTATATGTCCCTTCCCAGGGAAAGGGGTGGTTTGGCCTTACCAAATCTAAGATTGTATCATTGGTCATGCCTTTTGACACAAATGTCCATCCTGTTCCAACAGGAGGTCAACCATGATGGTGTTAATCTGTTAGCCTCGGATCTACCTTCTATCTTTGAGCTGTTAATCGGGGAACAGGCTGCTGGGCTGTTGTGGCGTGAGGTGGATCGCAGGTTTTATAAGAGGCCTCGTTTGAAGATTTTGGAAGGGGTATGGGAGGTTTGGAGATCTATTTCGAAGCTATGTAAAATCTCTAAGGTAAATCGTTATCTCCAGCTCTGTAACTCTAGTTTGCTTCCCTTTGTTGGGTCTCATAGGAATTTACAGACCTGGAGAAATTTTGGTATTAGGTCTCTAGGCGATATTTGGGGGAACCATGCTCCGCTCGGTTTTGATACTATCCAACATTTGTATGGTATTCCGATCAATCAGTGGTTTCTCTATGGTCAAGTTGCCCGAGCAGTTAAGGCAGTGAGACCAAAACCCCTGTCAATGGAGGTTGTCTCTGTTATCGAACTGTTAATGGCAGGGCCTAAAAAGATCAAATTGGTATATAAGCAGCTTATCTTGGAAATACCAGATGATATGGAAAAAACGGAAGTATCTCTGGCCCGGAAATTAGATGACCCCGATGCTGACCTAGACCTGGATAAAAAAGTTTTTAGATCCACCAACCTGAGTGCCCAGCATTATAAAACGGTATTTAATCTATATCATTCCCCAGCCAAATTATATGCCTGGGGGGTCAGGGGGGATGATAAATGTCCCAGATGCAACTCTGGGCCAGCAGATCTGCTGCACATGTTTTTCCATTGTAGCTCACTTGCTCCAGTACAGAGGGAAGTCTGTAAATTCTGGGAGGGGCTGCTAGGTCATAAGATCGATCTATCCCCTACCCTGATACCCTGATGCTGCTGGGTTGTGATAATAAGCAAGAACTGTCTCAAGCTGAAGAAGCGTTGGTTTTTATGTCGGTTGCGGTATTGAGGATTTTAATCTCCTCAGGCTGGAAAGATACTATGGCCCCGTCTTTTCAAATGTGGCTTTCTAGGCTGTTGAGTATTCATAACATGGAGAACGGTTTGTATGAACAGAAGGGTAAAAAAATGCGTGATTTTGGCCAAAAATTATGGGCGCCGGTCTCAATCTGGAGAGAGATGACCAGTAATCAGTCGAGCTAGACTTAAAAAAAGTTTTTTCTTTTTTAAATCTGCTTTTATAAATTTCTTACTGTATCTCATGTATGGCACTTTGTATTTTCCTGCTATGTATTTATGCTGATGTGTCGTTATTTTTTTTTTATGAGGTGTACTAACTGCAAATAAATAAAATTAAAAAAAAAAAAAAAAAAAGTGGTTGTAGGACTCTTAATCCAAACCAAATCACCAACTGCCAGCACCATTCTTTTAATAGCTTTTTAAACATTATTCCATGCCTTTCTTTAGCTATATTTCCCTTCTTCCATTCCAGGTCTGTTACATTCACGATTGTACACTTCTCATTCAGCCACGATGGTGAAAAAAGGGAATTAGTCTTCTTTCCTCTAACCAGTTCAAATGGTGTTTTCGTAATGACAGAATGTGGATTTAACCTATATACCTTGACCCTTCTATATACTTCCTCTTTTCAACATTTCCCATTCTCCTTGGATAACTGAATGGTCTCCTCAGCACCCTATTAAAGCATTCCATAATACCATTAGCCTTTTGATGGTACAAAGAACATTTTTTTTGTTTACTCTCATCCTTCAGAAACTACTCCATCTCTCTTGAAATCAATTGTATACCAATATCTGTCACAATGGTGGTAGGTAAACCTTCCCTCCTGAACAGCCTTCTTAAGCACTCAGTCCTATTCATTAAAAAAACTTCTGTCAACTTGAATACATATCCAAGATCACATCAACATATACTTGCCTTCCTCCATTGTCAACAGGCCCTAAAATATTCAAAGTAATGACAGACCCATGGTTTTCGGGACTCCGCAATCCTACAAATCCTTAGAGTGTTTGGGGAAACTACCGATCCACACACCAACCCAGCTAAATCTGTGCTTTTCCCAATATGCGGGAACCAGGGGCGGGGCACCTGGGAGACACAGCTGTCGCACGCGACAGGAGGTTTTAAATATTTGGGCATCTTTGTGTCGCCGTGCCCTAAGATCTCATGGGCCAACAATATTAACCCACTGCTAACGAGTCTAAATAGCGAAACAAAAATATGATCCTCCCTTCCACTATCATTATATGGGCGGGCTGCCATCTTGAAGATGGTTTCTTTACCCCGAATTCTCTACAAATTACAAAACTTCCCTTACAAGATTCTGCGATCCTGGTTCGCACAAGTGAATGCTATACATAATACATTTCTCTGGAACGGCGGAGCGATTAGGGTAGCGTTACACACTTGCACACAGTACACATGCTGTGGGGCAATTGCAGCGGCAGATGTCTATGCCTACTATGTAGCCTCCCATATTTTGATAATAAATGAATGGTGGTACAACTCCCCAACCAACCCGGCTTTCGCACTGGAACACATGGCAATGGAAGGCAAACCCTTTCTCCAGCTCCTCTATAGCTCAAGAAACCTAGATTTGTTACCCCCGGCTAGTAGAGTGATGATACAGCTCTGGCGGAATACGGTCCGACAGATGGGTGGTGCGGGACACTGACCCAAACAACTCCCTTGTGGTATTGTACATACCTCCATCCAGTGGCGGCACTATGGGGATTCTGTGGGTTCGACTCAGTAGAGATATTGACCCTGGGAGACGTAATGTCAGGTACTACATTGAAATCTTTTCAACAATTGCAAGTAGATTTTCAATTACATAAGACTCAGTTTAATAAATACCTTCAATTCCGCCATGCTTTGACCCCCTTGATTCATGCCTTAGAGACCCTACCAGAATTTCAGCCCCTTGAGGGCCGCCGACTGATGGGCGATCTGGGCCTACATAAAATCAGACAAACCTATCAAACACTGATGACTCATACACAGACGACACTTGACAGGACTAGACGAGCGTGGCAAGAAGATTTCCCCGACTTGACTGACGATGACTGGCAGAGGCCATTTCCACCACTTGGGGCGCTGCAGTTTACACACGATACCGCCTTATACAATTCAAGTATTTACACTGCACATACTACACACGGACCAGACTCTGGATGATGGTTGTTATTCAGTCCCCTACATGCTTGCGATGTGAAAGGGAGGAGTAGACATTTTTACGTACGGTCTGGAGCTGCTCAGCGTTGCAACCCTTTTGGTGCAGGGTATCATCTTGTCTAAGTAATGTATTATCATGGGAACTCCCATTTGACCCACGACTCTTTCTCCTGCACAGTACAGATGAGATAGGGGGCAATTAATACAAACAACATCTGCTCTTCTTGGCCCTCACTATCACCAAATGTGATATTCCACAGATGTGGAAGGGGACCTCTCCCCCGACTATATGCCAGTGGAAGGCCGAATTAGACAAATGTATGGGTGCGGAGATTGCGGTTTTTCTGGCCCGTGGCTGCCCCTCAAAACACAGAAAAATATGGACCTGCTGGGCAACGTATCGTGGGATCAATCTTCCCTTTTTACCATCTACAGACCCCCAACAAAAATCACTATATATGTACACCTTCACTGACCAACTCGTTCCATATTATGTAATAGTCTGTCATTCTATGAACGTCTCCTTGGTACGATTATTTGAATCTGGTACAGTCTGCATGTTGCTTACGTTGTGTACTCTGCATGTTTCGCAGGTATTGCAATTATTTAAAAATGCCAGTATTCCTGATTTATCTGCTTTCTTACAGGTACTTGTAGGGCTATGGCCCAAATTTCACTGGAATAACCAAATAAAATGTGTTATTAAAATTAAATTATTCAAAGTAGTGCCACTCCAAGAAGTCCACAGTAACTCTCTGACGACCATGGGTTGAACACAGGGTTTTAAGACGTTAGCACTAGCAGAACACCTCTCACAGTCTTTCATAGCTCTTGCCACACAAAGATCCATTCACGGCCACCAATAAGATCATCTCAATCTTTCTCAAACCAACTTGGATCCTCTGTATAACAGACCCAATTACTCAGCTAATTCATCCTTTAGAAACCAACATTTTCTGCATTCCTCACTGCCATCACCCCTCTTCCACCCTTTATTGACACAAGCTAAGACCTCTTGTAGAACATTACCCTCCTTTACCCTATTTATCCACTCAGACTCTGAAATGATGCTCCCTTCAATCTCACACATGTGTGGCCGTCTTCCTCCACACTACATTCCACAGAATTGTCCATCACCTTTGGTATCAAATGCAATAAAGAATGAGCCACATGATTAGTAATGGCAGGTATATACTCAACTACAATTTGAATCCTTGAAGGGATATAACTCATTTAGCTATCCTACTCTTCTTGTGCTGGTGCCATCTTCTTCCTGAACGTGCATTCTAGGACTAGGACGGCTTGTCACATTACACGCAGCCTGGATGAGGAAACATTGCGTAAGTGATGGGCAAGGCTCAGTGTGTGAGAGGCACAACAAAGGCTGCCGCAAGGCCACTAACACTACCCGTTTGCTTTAGAAAAAGCGTGATGTTCGAACATGCTTGGACTGTAGAATGAACAAGACAGTCCCACGAGGCAGCTATTTAACCCTTGAGCCGCATTGAAACCCACAGGTATCAATGGTCGTTATCTCGCCATCAAAGTAATATTTACAATGCACCATGCCTTCACTGTTTAAAAGAGTGGAAACTTTCTCAAAACTCTTACAAGCACAAAGTTATGGCGGTGGGAGGAAAAACACTGAACAGTCTTAAAATCAACTCTTTCCACTAGGCTTCCACCAGGGCAATTGGACTTCACACGGACGATAGCCATCAGGCATAGACAAAAGAGGATAGAAGTGCACTGGGGCAACGAACACTAGTAGCTAGGTGATTTGGAGCCCTTAAACCCAATGACTCTTAACATCCAATTGGAGGCAAAAGCTCACCTTGATGTGATGTTGAGACACTACTCCACCTGTGAGGTCACATTGTGCTCGTCGGCAGTGTAATATACTCTAAAATGAGAACAGTGACCAGATGGGAATGATAACGGCGACCAGATGGGTGCACTGAAGAAGCTTTTATTTTAAAGGAGAAAATGTCCCCGACATTCAAATGCCTCACTGCTCTAGACCTCTCTCCTCCTCGCAGCTCCTTTCCATTCCATTCTAGAACTTCGCCCCCAACCACATTCCACTGGTTTGCATATTTCAAACCCATTCAAAGATAGCACAAGATGTCTCTCAGCAATGGCACGACGAGCTTTGCAAATCAAATGTAACATCAATATTAACAATTTGACACAAACCTGGGACTCAAAACTCACTAACAGTTGAGACTCAGTGTGATTCTGTTTTGCTGTTATGGAACCATCTGAAATCAAACAATGTTGAGACTCATCTCTAAGGTAAGAATTGTCCCCAGTGGGCAGGAAGCAGAGCAGGGAGCCAGAAGTTCAACAGAGCAATATACAGTGGTTCTCAAGCAACCCACTGTTTAGCGTAAGCCCAATTGATGTATTTGACCAGTCTTGCATTGAGTTTGCTTCAACCGATACAAATTAATGCATATTCTAGAATAAGGAATTGGCCACAACTGAAAACTTTACAATGGCAATTTCTTGAAGCAGTCCAGTTCCTTAAAACAGTGAGATGTGAAAAACACACACTTTCTAAACAGAGGAAAAGGTCATGAAATGAGGACAAAAGATACTATAATAATGAACAACCACCAGCAACCACATGTGCATCAGTGTCTAAATACAATAAGTGCTACCGTTCCTCTAGTTCTTACTACAGTACTTTTACTATTATGATTCTTTGTAACTAAATGTTTTTTCTATTACCCATTGTAATGGTACTATGTTTATAATGCTCATAAGAAAGAAAGGAAGTTAGCCCTTTTAGAAACCATGCTCTTGACCTTCAGGACACAGAGCAGTCAGCAGCAAGCACAACCCTCAACTCTATCATTGAGATAGCTGGAGACAGAGACCTTTTAGTTTCTAAATGCTTCTTCAATGTATGGGTGCCAGTAACCTTATATCCATTTAATAAGTGGGTACTAAAGACAGGTGATTCTGTCTGGCAGACGAAAATGGGCATCTGCACTAAATATCAAACACACATGAACTCCAGGACTTGAAGAATAAACTCTGTAGCTTTTAGAACTATGGTGCTCTGTGAAGACTAAGTGTATGTGTTCTGTTAAAAAGAAATGTATTCACTCATGAAATAGAGCTGTACTTTGATAGATAAAAAGGGCTTAAAAGTGTGACTATACACGAGGCAAGTAAAGTAGCAAATTAGCACTTTCACTGTTGACTTTTACAAGCAGGACTTGAACTTGACTTGTACATCAACACCTATCTCCTATCATTTATCAAGTGGAAGTTTAGGCAACTGTAAAACGCCTTATCAACAGAAGAGGATTATTTAACAAGTGCTAGATTTGCAGCCCAGTGCAGCACTCAAATATGAAGCTAGACTAATACACCCATGCACAAACACTATTACTGTACAGGCAGTACAACATCATCAAAAAATAAGGGAAAGTGCCTACTTGCCACCAATGGTCATCGTCTCCCTGTGGTTTTTTAGACGTCACACCAGTTCTGAACCAGAGATTGCCTTCATTATCCAGGGTCCAGACTGTCTGCTGATCCCCTAGAGTTATGCACACTGGCTGTAAACCCTGTCTTTCGCTGGCAATGAAAAGAAAGAAAAACAATTATAAAACATTATCAACATAAGTCAACACACAACCATTTTCTTCAACACATCTTTGATTTCCAAAGAAACAGTCAGCACTTGAGTGGTTAGCCTGTAATTAGTACTTTTATTATGGAGCAAGCAGGGAAAAACGCTGCCTGTTGACATGTTTCACCCTCACGGACTTGGCCAAAACATAGTGCAGCCCTTCTCCGGTGTCATTTTATAGTGCGTTACTTACATCTCCTTACTCATTTACACATATGAACAGGTGGCTCTATAAACATTATTTATATTTTACAATTTAGTAAAGCATTGTTCTTTAGTTTTATGTGTTTTCATTTATTGTTTTGGTCTTTATTTTACTCCTTAAAGTTCATTCTCTGTATATTTTAATATATCAAATCTCTTTAAATTTGAGTTCTGTCACAAGCTCTTCAGCCTTTAGTTCTCTTCCCCGTAGTGTGCTATTAATCAGAACATGCAGTTCATTCTACAAATATTCAATTATGTGGCTTCGATCCCATTTCTGAATATTTCACAGTAGTTCCAGTCCTACCCTTTCTTTGGATACTGTATTTTAGCCTTACTGGGTGTTTGTCTGATTGGAATGCTTTGTTGCATAATTCCTCAAAGTTTGTTTTCACTCGGTCACAATCAATACTTACAGTGCGGGACAAATCGCCCCTGGGGGTATCCAGACGATGAGGTCTTGCAGGTCTTATTCGAAGAGCAACGTCTTGAGTTCCTTTATGAAGTATGTGAGTGAGGGTGATGTCCGCTGGTGGCGGGGGAAGTCGTGCCGGGACACGGCAGCGAGGTAGGAGAAGGAATGACCTCCGCTGTGGCTTTGGTGAATGCGGGGCACGTGCGCCAGTGTGAGGGAGGCGGAGTGTAGTTGTCTGGCGGGCTGATGGAAGTTCATGTGGTGGTTGAGGTATGCTTGACCCTGGTTGTGGAGGACTCTGTATGCGTAGGTCAGCATCTTGAACTGGCATGTCTTCTGGACGGGGAGCCAGTGGAGGTTTCTGAGGCAGGGGGTGATGCGGGTCAGTTTGGGGAGGTTTAGGGTGAGTCTGGCTGCTGCATTCTGTATGGTCTGGAGTCTCTTGAGAGATTGGGTGGTGATTCCGGTATAGAGTGAGTTTCCGTAGTTTAGCCAGCTGGTGGCAAGGATTTGTGTGACCGTTTTCCTTATGCTTATGGGGATCCATCTGAAGATCTTTTGGAGCATGTGGAAGGTGTGGAAGCAGGCAGATGAGACAAAAAGAGTTATTTAATGTACAAACAATTCTTCATCACGATTTAAATCTTTAGGGTGTGTTATCTTTAATGCAATCATATACTGAGATTCCATTTGACAGAGCTTTCTCTCCCTATTTCTGCCAAATGGGATCAAAGTCGCATAAATGAAACCTATGGAGAATGAATTGTTGCCACTTATATCTCTAAATGTACTCTTTCCCACTACATAGAGGAAGAGAGGCAGAAAAGCATAGGCAAACATCCCTGACCAGTTCATCCATAGTGCATTGCCAATGGATTGTGTGTCAGGGTATCTGGTGGTGAAGTTTTGGCATTTCACGTTTTCTGACGTGGCAAACAGGTCCATGGTCGGTGTTCCCCACTGTTGAAAGCACTCGTGAAGGACTTTGGGACTCACCTGGACAGACCACCACTGCATCCACTTCTCCTTCCGAACCCCCCCCCCCCCCCCACACCACCGCACCCTACAGATCCCCCGTCGCTGCTGGGGCAATGTCACTGAGGAACAACTACAGACAAGCCTCGCACTTTACCCTCCCACCAACCCCGATGATGGCATAGCGACAAGACGCCGGACAGCCGCGCTGCCCACAAAGACGCCATCCGCAACCACCACCACCTCATCAGGACCGCCAAAAGGACCTCTTTCACAGACCGCCTTGACAACAACGCAAGGAGCTCTTCAACATCGTGAAGGAACTCTCCAACCCCAGCTCCAGCGCCAACGACATCCCACCATCGCAAGCCCTATGTGACTCCCTCGCCACCTTCTTTCACCGAAAAATCACCGTCATCCATGACAGTTTCAAACCCCGGACAACCCCTACGGGCCTCGCCGCACCGGACCCACCGCACCCCACCGTCCAAGACTCCCTGACAAACTGGGCCAACGTGAGCATCGAGGACATGATCAAGATCATGGGCACAATCCACTCCGGATCCCCGTCCGACCCTCTCCCACACCACATCTTCAACAAAGCCAGCAATTCCATCGCACCCCACCTGCGCAACATCATCAACCTCTCCTTCGAGACCGCTACCTTCCCTGAGAACTGGAAGCACGCAGAGATCGACGCCCTACTGAAGAAACCCAAGGCGGATCCAAGCGACCTCAAGAACTTCCGGCCCATCTCCCTGCTTCCGTTCCCGGCAAAGGTCATCGAGAAGATAGTTAACATCCAGCTCACCCATCACCTCGAAGACAAAAACATCCTGGACCCCTCCCAATCAGGATTCCGCAGCAACCACAGCACCGAAACCGCCCTCATCGACACCACAGACGACATCAGGATCCTTCTAGACAACGGCGAGACGGCGGCCCTCATCCTCCTAGATCTCTCCGCCGCCTTCAACACCGTCTGCCACCACACACTACGTACGCACCTCCAAGACGCAGGGATCTGGGAGAAGGCCTTGGACTGGACCACCTCCTTCCTCTCCGGCAGAACTCAGAGTCCACCTCCC
Organism: Triturus cristatus; assembly: GCF_964204655.1. Lineage (NCBI taxonomy): Eukaryota > Metazoa > Chordata > Amphibia > Caudata > Salamandridae > Triturus > Triturus cristatus. The sequence goes on from NC_140592.1 coordinate 858,519,243, forward strand.
CCCGTTCCGGTCCGAGGCCTCCGAGATCATCTGCGACGTCCCACAGGGATCCTCCCTCAGCCCCACGCTGTTCAACGTCTACATGGCACCACTAGCACGCATCGCCCGACAGCACGACCTCAACATAATCTCCTATGCCGACGACACGCAGCTGATCCTCTCCCTCACCAAGGACCCTCTCACCGCCAAATCCAACCTCCACCAGGGAATGAAGGCCGTCGCCGGCTGGATGAAGGAAAGCCGACTTAAGCTGAACTCAGACAAGACAGAGATCCTCATCCTCGGGCCCAACCCCTCAGCATGGGACGACTCCTGGTGGCCCGCATCACTGGGGACCCCCCCGGCCCCTACCGAACACGCACGCAACCTGGGAGTCATCCTTGACTCGAAACTCACCATGACCAAACAAGTCAACGCAGTCTCCTCCACCTGCTTCAACATCCTCCGCATGCTCCGCAAGATCTACAGATAGATCCTGACAAACACGAAGAAAACAGTCACCCAGGCCCTAGTCAGCAGCAGACTCGACTACGGAAACGCCCTCTACGCCGGAGCCTCGTCCATGCTCATCAACAGACTACAAAGAATCCAGAACGCCTCTGCACGCCTGATCCTCGACGTCCCGTGCCGCGACCACATCACCCCCCACCTGAGGAACCTACACGCACACAAGGCACTTCCAACCTCAAAAGCTGACTCTCCTTCTACGTACCCAACAGGATACTCCGCTCCGCTGACCATGCCCTGGCAACGGTCCCACGCATCCGTAGAACCACTTCCGGAGTCAGATCCTTCTCCGACCGCGCCGCGAAGACATGGGACACCATCCCCCCCACTACCTACGACAAACCGAAGACCTACTGAGCTTCAGGAGACAACTCAAGACCTGGCTTTTCGACCAGTAGCAGCAGCATCCCCCAAGCAGCGCCTTGAAACGCTTGCGGGTAAGTAGCGCGCTTTACAAATTAACTGATTGATTGATTGATTGATTGGGATGGAGATTCCACTTGTGGACTTGTTGGTGTGTTCTCCTAGGAAGGTCTGCAAAGTTGTTCTCCACTCCTGGCAAATACTCCTCCAATAGGTGAACTTTGTTGCGGGTTGCCCAGTACCAAATCTCCTGAGCCACTGTAGATAGTTGGGTGAAGTAGGTTTCCCCCCACTTTTGGATGAAGCACACAGCAGTCAGTCATATTGTCCATCTTTAGTATAACAAAATTAGCTTGAAGAAAGCTCTGAAGGCTAGTACAATGGATAGCATCGACAGGTAGCCTATGTGACTGCCCTGGTACAGGGCCTTTCAGGTGCCTTAGACAATTACCTTGCAAAGGTGAGCAACCCACCCGCGAGAGATTAGTCTGTCATGATGGTCACCTACGGAGGGGTGCCTAAAAAGCTCTCATGAGCAACAGGTGGTTGCTCTTCCACTGAAGCAGAGACAATGATGAGCCCTGATCGTTACCAACGCTACATCTCTGAATGCCTTTACGCCTGTGCCCATTGCTTAGACCAGCACTCCTGCAGAGGGTGCATATGTAATCTGGCGTCTGCACAATCATTATGAATAAACCCCTGATCCCAAACAGTTTCATCGCAGTTTGGACATTGATGGGACAGTGTGTGTGTCGGAAAAAGAAGCAGCAGCTGTTGGTATGCCATCGCCCTCGGTTCTTTAAAGGTATACTGCCTCTGTTATCTTTTTTAAAACAGAATCCAGGAAGGGCTTAACTGCCTTCAGTTTAAGGTGCAACTTTTTCTCATTGATGGTGAAACCTAGGCTGTGAAGTAGGGACACTGCTGACTGAGTGTGTCTTGGATTTAACGTTTGCTACTGCTCTTGAGGAGTCAATCATCCAAGTGCAGAAAGGCATGTATGCCTTTTTTTGCTCAGATGCGCTTCTGCTGATGATAGGCACACTGTAAACACCCCTCATGCTGACGTGACTCCAAAAGGCAAAACCCTGAACTGGTTGTGTTTGTCCACTTACCATAAATTGAGGTACAGGTACTGCCCAGGGGGGATCGGGATGTGAAATTACGTGCCTTTCAGCTTCAGAGCTGACAAAATCACCTTGGTGGAGCAACAGGATAATGCCCTGCATAGTGGCCATGGGAAACTTTTTGGAAAGATTGAACCTGTTCAAAGGTTGGACATCGAGGATCGGCTTGGTAGAGCCGTACGTTTTGGGCATCAGGAAGTAAGGGGAGTACACTCCCTTCTTGCATTGTTGTGCAGGTACTGATTTGATAATGTCATTTGCGAGGAGGTCTTGGTCCTCTTCGTCTAGGAGGTGGGATGTTGTGAGGGATGTGTGGAATTTGAGGCAGTACCCTACTCGCACCATGGAGAAGAACCACTGGTCTGCTGTGATAGCCTTCAACTGAGGGAAGAAGTACTTCAGTCTTCTACCCAACAAATGTCAAATGATAGGGCTGGGGACTAACTGCATACTAGCGAAGAAGCCTCTGGAGAAGCCACCTCGAACCTTTCCACACCTGTTCACACCACAGGCCCCCTCGGGGTGATCTTGGTTTGCAGGAGGCCATAAAAGTCTTGTTGGTATGGGGGTCTCTGGCTTGAGCCTGCGATTTTCACAGCCCTCCTGTTTGGCTGTCTACATAAGGAAAATGAGAAGGGGTTGCTGGGCACCCATGGACTTGAGAATGCCAATGTCCTTTTTGATTTTCTCTAGCATCTTGTCCACCTGGGGGCCAAAGAGTCTCTTGGCATTAAAAGAGACATTCAATAGGTACTGCTGGACTTCCGGTCTAAACCCTGACACCCTGAGCCAGGTACACATACGGAAGAGGATGCTAGTGTACAGGTCTCTCTCTGCAGTGTTTGCCCCATCCATGGCACATCTAATGTTGAGGTTAATGATGGCCTTATCTTCAGCAACTAGCTTCTGTCCGCATTTGTGGTGAACCTCTGGGAAGTGCTTTGCCAGCTCCTCCAACTCCTTCCAGTGGTAGAGATTGTTTTACTAGAGGGAAGGTTCACAGAGTTTGCAATCTGCTAATGGGTGGGTGTGGCTGCCCCACGCGTCACCCACTTCCTTGCTGCATCAATTCAATTTGTTTCTTTATCAAGAGGCGGGCATCCCTGTTGCCTACGTGGACGTCCTCTTCCAGGCAGTGTGCACTACAAGCAACTCTGAGGTGATTTAGGTACAAACATAAGCAAGGTCATTGGGGACTAGCCTATGCTTTTTTACTTTAGGTATGACCATTCTAGCCTTCACTGGCTTCTTGAAGCGGACAGTAGCCAACCTGACCACTCCCTTAAGCATTAGAAAGTAATGCAAATAAGAAGTTGATCTCGACCTACACTGTATGCAGCTTTGCCTGATGGTGTGAACAGCCTGCTGGTTCACCACACGTTAAGCAGTAGTGTTGCGAGACGGTGATGGTTTGGCACAACAGGGTTCGAGGTAGGGATCGTCTTGGGGCTCGACTACATAGTCCTCCCAGGGATCATCTCCATTACATGGCCTAAAGGGCTCATTAATAGCAGTCCTGAGTGTAATAGGGACAGTCAGGATCTGAATCAGTGTCCTTCGGATCAGGGGGAGGGCAGCATAGGGGTAGTGTTGGTGATGGTGAAGGTGTTGCGGGTTAGGGTGGAAAAAGTGTGGTCTAATGGTTGAGGCCCTAACTCTGTTGGGAGTTGGTGGCATCAGGGGGTCAAGGCCTAATTCTTTCTCGATGCTCAGCTAGCATTTCTTTGAGATCCGCATGAGTCCTAGAGCCGGAGGTTTGGCAAGAATCTTGCCCGTGTCTGGGTTTCTTTTGTTTTGTAGCCAAGACCTCCAACAGCTTCTTAAAGATTAACCCCTCTGTGGTGTCTCACTTCGGCATTGAGGGGAGCCTTGTCCAAGCCTGATGGTGGAAGAAAACAATCTGAGGTGCAGCTAGTGTGCTGCTGCATTGTGGACCATGGGTGGAGTAACAACATGTCTTGTGACTCAGACTTATTCAAAGAAAAACAAAAACATCCTGACCGAACGCTAGGTGCCTGGAGTATGCAGAACATGTATATCTACAGCAACATATTCTACGAACATACACACTCATACATACAAACATATATATATATATATATATATATACATATTAGAAAAGGAAAAAAGGCAGCAAGGGATGATTAAAGCCGCACTACCTGGCTAATCACTACGTATATATACAAGCCGTTATTGATATTATTGCCCTCCTCCAAGGCGTGCTGCCAAAGGACCCAACAATAAGAATACAAAATACACAGCACAGAGAGGCAACACAATCACACAGATGCAGCCAATGCGTTTCACCCTGAATAGGGCTTCATCAGGGCAGATTTAGCAGTAAGAAATATGTTGAGATCGCACCAGTTCTTCTAGCATCCAATAAAATTCTACTCCTGAGATGCGTTTAGCAGAGTCGAGAGAATCTTGCAACTGGAATCGTCACACCAGTATATGTCGTGCAATAAGTGCTCTGATATGCAAAATTGCAACTATGGAAAAACTAAGTAAATTCTCAATGTGGAGAGCCAGTCAACTGAGGAGTTGTTAGCCCGCCTCAAGTTCGCTTACTTTGTTTTTCCATAGTTTTTCCATAGTTCCAATTGGCTAAGTAGTCAACAGAAAGGATTCAAAAGATGCAGTACCTGCAAAGCTTGCAAAACTTGGAAAAATAAGAGCTCCATCAATGAACCAAATGGAAAAACCATCAGGATTGAACAAAAAATTCAATGTACTTCGACTCATGTGGTATACATAAATCGAATGCAATTGCGGGATGCAATATGTAGGAAGTACTGTATGCATGTTAAAAAAACGAATCCTTGAACACATTCGGCCTGTAAAAAATAAAGACAATGTTGTATGCAACAGCTAAACACATGGCATCTTGCCAGAAAAGCGGCTCGAGAGCTATGAACTATTATGAGATTCATATACCACCACAAGAAGAACATGGTGGTGATAGGATGGAAAACAATCGACAAATTGAATCACGGTTCATCATCAGACTTGAATCAAAAATACCGAGAGTAATGAACAACGATGATGAACTTTATGTACATCCGGACTGACGGAAAGAGCTGGTCTAAAAGAAAACAACGAAAAGGAACACAATTGTGTTCGACTTAGTCACAAGAGAACTGGTTGAAAAACTATATGGACATTATAATCAATGTTCTAACAACTTTTGGGGTACTACACCCATCAAGACTGTAAAATTGTATAAAAAGTGTAAAAAATGCAAATATGAAGAATGTGCTAATTTGCAAGTAATAACGATAGCTTTCAAAGATAAGTCAATATGACTAAAGTAATAGACTTTATCTGCACTTAAACTGTTTCCACAATGGTTAACATGGGTACTATACCATTAACCGGGAAAACAAATTGATTGTGCACATATAAAGTATAATTAAAAACATGAAATGACATAGGTACTACACTATTAACTCTATGACATCACAAATGCCGCATGAATCTCCATAAGGATAATGTCTATATATCAAGAGATCAGAAATAGCCTGGAATATGCAATTTCTTTTGTTTTTGTAAATATGTATAATACTTTTGAAACTACAACTCCCATAATCCCACATTAAGTCAGAGATGGGATATATAGTAGAAACAAAAGATGACTAACTAACCGTGAACAAAGTCATGGGAGGGCTGAAACGAGTTGGTCTGAGTGCTTAATCCTGATTAAATTAAGCTAAAATCCAAGTCTTGAGCGCCGCGTCCTTTGTGGTTAAAAAAAAAAAATATATATTTTTTCAAACTATTGGCATTGTATACGATGAATTAGTCTGATAAATTGCTGGTCTATTAGGATGATGATGTTCCAAAATGAAAACCGCATTTATGCAATTATTAATCAACAATTTACAATGAAAAATAGACGCAATTGTCGATATCATGAAAAGTAATTGTTGAATTGTAGAAACATCAAAAAACGTAGTATCAATGTCAGGAAATGAATGTGTTAAAATGACAAAGTGAAATACCTCTTCTATGCCCATTGATTTGTGTGAACCAATCACAGAGCACGTTACAAGTTTAAAAGTGTCTTTGCCGCTAAACACCGTTACCATGTGAACAAGACTCGCAGGAGTTGAAACGCGTTATGGTGGCATCTAAATAAATAAAAAACGATTATTGGCACTATCCTGTGGTCCGTGTCCCTGTGTTGCTGCTGAGAAAGCTGAGACGCTGAGGAAATCGCGATATATATATATATATATATATATATATATATATATACACATACACTGAGAAAAAGCAAAAGATTAAAGTAACGTTTCAGTTAGAAGGGATAAAGATCTGTTTTTGTTTATTAAAAAAAAAAAAAGTAGAAATTCACTGAAAAAACACAAAGGTTAAAGTAACTTCATAGTTATATATCTGTGGTTGATAATTAATGTGAACTAGGCTATCCGTGAAGTATATGGTATAGGGTTAATGTTTCACAAAATCCATGGTTGCTACCCCCAAGGGAGTTTTATCTGTGATGGTATTAATGATACTTCTTATTATTCCCAGCTTTTTTCTACTTAATTTTTAGGCCTCTGATGCCATACTAGTTTATAGAGCAAAGTGTGCAAAAGAGGCTTGGATGAAGTCATCAGTGATGTCATCAATTAGATCATTTGAGCTGTCATCAGTGATGTCATTAATGATGTCACAAAACATGTCATGAGTGATGTAATAGATTTGGAGGAACACATCAATAAAGAAATTTATATAAAAAAAAAAACACAGGCCCCCGCATCCCCTGCAGTGCAGAGGGGCCCAAGCTCCAGGGGACCCCATCAGCAAAGTACTCTGGCCGGAGAGCTCCCGATTTGGTTCAGAGGGGGCCCCTCCACGTACCTTGCAGGGGGCCCCCTCAAGTTTCCTTACGCCAGTGGTGGAGGGCATGGAATAGTGTAGAGTAATAAAGTTGTGGGTGTAAGTAACTAAAGCATTGATGGAGACAGCATGTAGAGTGAAAGCAACATAAATAAGAAGCCGTAATCCAAATGCAAATACACACAGTGTCATGAATTAATTGATTGTAAAGAAAGCACAATGTAACATAAAAGCATATCTTTTGAAAGTATTCTTCAAAATAAAAGTGCTTCTTTAGAAAATAATAAAAATGAGTGATGTAATAGGTGAGGTCAAAAGCAGTGCATGGTGGGGACACTCTGCTAACTATAACTGGTGAATTTCTGTGTTTCTTTTCCTTTTAGCTCAAAACTTTAATGTTTTCACTTACCTATTCGCCTACATTTTTTAAGTGAATTTCAAAAGTAAAAAGAAAAATAAGATCTTTTTATCACACCTAACTATAACATTAACTTTTGTTTTTTTTCAGTGAATTTTTAGTTTTTTTCTTTTTTTACATAAAGTAATATTTTTATTACCCTATGTAAAGCCAGACCCCACCCTCGCATCCCACAGCCAAAGGCCGTGTTTAGGAGGGGGTTGGTCACAGGGCATGGCCTGCAGCCAAATCCCCAGCAAGCTGCCAATCCCATACTGCGCATCGCCCTTGTCATGCGCAGCATAATGTTTGCCTTTGGGCCACAGGGACCCCATCCGGAGTAAATACGAGAAAAAAGGGGAAAGGTGCACCCTTCTACATGACCCTCATTAGGCCCTGGGTACTCCATGCCCCAGGGCCATAAATATCTGGCTCGATGAGCAAGCATTGTCTTAAGCTTAATTCAGATAAAACCGAGATAGTGATTTTTGGTAACCTTTAACCTAAATGGGACAACTTATGGTGGCCTATTCAAATGGGAGAACTACCAAAACCGGTAGCCGGTAGCAAAGGCCAAAAACCTAGGGGTACTGATTAATAATAAGCTATCATACTCAAAGCAAATGAATGCTATTGTTTCTGCGGCCTTTCATTTAATCAAGAAACTGACGAAGGTTCTTCCATACATTCCTATCGAGTCTAGGACGGCTGTGACTGCCCTTGTGCTATCAAAACTAGACTACTGCAATGGACTGAATATGCAGAAACAACATCTAAAAAAGCTGCAGATGGTACAAAATGCAGCCGTAGCTCCTATTGACTCGGCCTGAATATGAGTCAGTTTCTAAGGAAATTCGGAAACCCCACTGGCTTCCTGTAGCAAGTCACGTGAAGTTTAAGACGCTATGCTTAGTGTATAAAGTCTTGAATAACATGGGTCCAGCATTCTTAAAAAAGCATTTTTCATTGGTATCATCCTGGTAGACAGCTACGCTCTACTGACGCTAGGCTTATGATGGTTCCCAGGATTCGCACATTCAGTTGGGGAGGGATGACACATTGGTTATGGTGCGGCCAATCTATGTAATAGACTCCCAATACATAATAGGGCAGCAAGCTCGCTATCCTTCTTTAGAACGATTCTTAAAACCTGGCTGTTTTAGAACTACATCTTGATCCCCTAGGCATACTTTTAGTCTCAGCACCAAGACACCTACGGGTATTCGCTCGCTCAATACGTTAAAATAACATGGCCCCCCTCCCTGAGCCTCTTTAGGTCCAAGGAACCCCATCCTTCAGGGCAGTTTGTTTTATTTAATAGGGGAGGAGGGTCATGTGTCCCTCAGCCCCGAGCCTATTATGGTCCTGAAGACCCCATCCTGTATATATTTATTAAAAGGGGAGGGGGCCCTCTCCCCATGTCATTATAGGCCCAGGGAAGCCCACCCCTGGGGCATAATCTTACAAAAAAGGGGAGGGGAGTAGTGCCCCCCTTTCCTGAGTCTCTTTAGGCCCTGGGGACCCTATCCCCGAGGGTCACTACTTGTCTTAAAGGGGAGGGGGCCACACGGCCCTACTCCATGTAATTTTCGGCCCCCTGTGACCTCATACCCTGTTGCCCGCATTGCAAGGTGGGTGCCCTTGTGCCCACCCAGGGAAACCACCATTCACAATGTTGGTGGATGACGGGGGAGCCCCAGGGCCCTCAAAGCCCCAGTCTGTTCCCTGCATACTGCGGGAGCCGGCATCATTCCTGCCTACAGGGAGCAGCTATTTATGCTGCTCCCAACCGGGCGGGAACAATCTGTTCATCCGTTTCCCAGCCCGCATCAGTGCGGGCAGGGAAGCAGACCAAAAGTCTGCTTTCAGATGGCAGGAGCATTTTTTAAGCTCCCACCCGCTGGGCGCAGACTTTGTGTTTGTTTCAGCATGGCAGGAGATTCAAAAATGTTCCCACCAAAGGGGAGCTAAAACAGGTTTTGCTGCCCGCGCATGTGCAGGACGGAAACCACTGTGTCCCGGGGGTGGGCTCCTCAGGACATAGTTAGTGTGGCAGTCCCGGGCTTAGGGACTGGGGTCCTCTTCCCCTTTTGATAATACATCGGCCCAGGGGCTGGGCTCCCCGTGGCCTGTGATGGCTCAGAGCAGGGGTCCACGTGACCCCCTCCCCTTTTTTGGATGATTTTGACCCTTGGGTGGGCTCCACTGGGCCTGTGATGGCTTAGGGGGGTGAACCACCCGGCCCCACCTTTTTTTTATTATTTAGGCCCAGTGAGGTGTACTCCCCAGGCACTGTGAGGGCTCGAGGAGAGGGGCAGTGCGGCCCCCTCTCCTTTTTTGGATGATTTCGGCCTTGGGTGTGTGCACAGGGCCTTTTATTGCTGAATGTGGTCCCAGTCACCATTATTATGGAGCCCAGCAGGATTGAAGCAAAATGTGCCGATTTCGTTTAGTTTTTGGCCCCAGGTGGGTCCAGCTGGGTCACCCTCGTGGGGCACAGGGGGCCAAGGTATCCCTAACTTGCCTCCTTAGGTTTTTTTATTTGTATTTAACCCTTCAGGACTAGGGACTAAGTCCCCAAGTCCTGTAATGGCTGACAGCAACATTTTTCAGCAGCCAATCAGACCAATCAAAGAAAATTCAGCTAATGCTGAACACAGCAATTGAAATGTGAAAGCATGTTGCCTACTGCACGTGAATGGCAGCAGTTGCTCTATGAGCTACAGTGGCTTTCGGAGAAGTTTTTGATCCAGGTGGAATATGAAGCATTTATTAGCCTTGCATGTGCTCCTTTACTGAGCCATCTTATAATGAAAACCTCCAGTACACATTCCCAGCTGTCCTTACATTTGCTGCAACAAAAGATCCCTATTGAATCTGCTATTCTCTCTCTGCTTCCTGCGCCACTCGCTCTCCCCCCTCCTTATTGCCCTGTTTTTGGCTCTGTGCCTCCTTTTCCCCTCTCTGTGCCCAATTTTTGCCTTCTGTATCACCCGTGTTGCCGCCGCTGTGCCCCCTGCGGCCCCGCGCCCTGCCCACTCGCTGCTACCGCCTCCCACCTTCCAGCTGCTCCTCCCTCCCACCTCCCCATATATGCCGGATGCTGCGCGCAGCGGGCGTGCCGAAGGCAAGCATGTCTGCGCCCGTCCGTGCCCCTCCGCGCCTGGACTGCTCCCGGCACCAGAACCCCTGGCCCCCGCGAACGCCACGACGCCAGACTCCGATATGACGCCAGCACCCTCCACGCACTCAACACCGGCCGAGACCGCAGCTGCTTCCAGGCCGCCCCAAAACACACCCACGGACCTTTCTCCTGCCGCACCTGCAGCTTCATCTGCGACAGAGCCACAAAACCACCAAGGACTGTACCCAACCACCTCCGCTGCATACTCCTCAACACTGGCTCCGCACGCAAACACGCCATCGAGCTCTGGGACATGCTCGACACCTCCACCCCAGACGTTGCCTTCCTGACCGAGACCTGGTGGAACGACTCCTCGGCCCCCGACATCACCATAGCCATCCAGGACGGCTACAAGATCGCCCACAGAGACCGCACCAACGGAACTGGAGGAGGAATAGCCATCGTCCACAAGTCCAGCCTCAAGGTCTCCACCGACTCAGACGACTCCCTCAACACCGCCGAACACCTGCACTTCTGGATCCACACTGACCCCAACACCACCCTCAGAGGAACACTAGTCTACAGACCCCCAGGACCCCGACCACAGTTCAGCGACTCCATCGCCGACCTCGTCAGCACCCACGCACTCACCTCCACGGACTACATCCTCCTCGGGGACCTGAACTTCCACCTCGAGAACAACAACGATGCCAACTCCGCCACCCTGATCGAAAACCTCGCCAACCTCGGCCAACTCATCACCACTCCCACCCACGCCGCCGGCCACACGCTTGACCCCATCTTCTCCACAAGCACCCATGTCTCCTTCGACCGCACCACCGAACTCCATTGGACGGATCACCGCTGCATCCATTTCACCTACAAGAAGCCCACCACGCACCACCACACCCAACAGCTGCCCCGCCGCTGCTGGAGCAAAATCACCGAAAACCAGCTAGCCACCACCCTCGCCCAGAACCCACCCACCGACCCCACCAACCCGGACGCCGCCACCCGCAACCTCAGACAGTGGATCAACGACTGCGCCAACACCCTTGCCCCGCTCAAGAAACCCTCAAACAGCCACACCAGCAAGAAAGCCACCGAAGAACTCCAAACTTCCAAACGAGCATGCCGGAAAATGGAGAAGAAATGGCTCCATGAATGAACACCGGACAGCCATGCAGCCCACAAGGACGCCACCCGCAGACATCACCATCTCATCAGATCAGCCAAGAGATCCTCCTTCAAAGCCCGCCTGGACAACAACGCACACGACAGCACAGAGCTCTTCAGCATCGTGAAGGAACTCTCCAACCCCAGCGCCAACGCCAACGACATCCCGCCCTCACAAGAACTGTGCGACTCGCTCGCCACCTTCTTCCACCGCAAGATCGCTGACATCCACGACAGCTTCAACACCACCATGACCACCCCGACATTGTCAGACTCCACTCCCCCTACAAACACCACCCGCATCAACCGCCTGACCTCCTGGACCAACGTCAACAACGACAAAACACGTAAGACCATTAACTCCACTCGGGATCACCGTCAGACCCCTGCCCACACCACATATTCAACAAAGCAGACACAGCCATCGCACCCCAACTACGGAAAGTAATCAACATCTCCTTTGAGACAGCGACATTCCCGGAAAGCTGGAAGCACGCCGAAATCAACGCCCTTCTCAAGAAGCCCAAGGTGGACCTCAAGAATCTCCGGCCCTTCTCCTTGCTCCGGTTCCCGGAGAAGGTCATCGAGAAAATCGTCAACACGCAACTGACCCGCTACTTCGAGGACAACGACATCCTAGACCCATCACAGTCCAGATTCCGAAAAAACCACAGCACCGAGACAGCCCTCATCGCCGCCACAGACGACATCAGGATCAAACTAGACAACGGCGAAACATCAGCCCTCATCCTCCCGGACCTGTCAGCCTCCTTCGACACGGTCTGCCACCGCACACTAAAGACACGCCTCCAAGAAGCTGGAATCCAAGAGAAGGCCCTGGACTGGACCACATCCTTCCTCTCCGGCAGAACCCAGAGTGTCCGCCTCCACCCCTTCCGCTCCAAAGCCACCAACATCATATGCGGTGTACCCCAGGGCTCATCCCTCAGCCCGACGCTGTTCAACGTCTACATGGCCCCCCTAGCTCTAAAATGGCGGTTTAGCTTCAATTTATGTTTTAGGAGTGCAGCAACTCCTACCGGTGCAGTCCGTTTTCTATGTTGTTACACAGTTTCTTGTTTTCACCAAGTCTTTATTTAAACAATGTTTTGTTGGCATACCACACTCGTGAACAAGGGTTTTCCCGAAACGCGTCGAGTGGCCATATACTGCTGAATGAATAGCGCAATTGATCGCAAGAGTCCGTGTTAGCTGTCTTTATTTTTCGTGATTCGAAGAATTCAGCTGGAGTGTTTATATATATATATATATATGAAACCCAAGATGCCCTGATGCGAAGACGCCACTCCACAGAAGATAATTCAACTGAATTTTATTTGGCAAAACCGGTGCTGGCATTTCAAACAATTCAACTTTGCATCCTGACGCGTTTCAAAGCTTCTGCTTCTTAATCATAGGGAAAGCTGGCAGGCACAGGCGCACTCAACACGTATTTACGTTTTTTTCATGCACTCTCAGGTGAGTACTCTCAGGTGAGTAAAATTACTTTAGCATGCTGGGTGTTGTAGTGCACAATTCTTCCCCAGTCCGGTTTTAATTGTAAATACGTGTTGAGTGCACCTGTGCCTGCCAGCTTTCCCTATGATTAAGAAGCAGAAGCTTCGAAACGCGTCAGGATGCAAAGTTGAATTGTTTGAAATGCCAGCACCGGTTTTGCCAAATAAAATTCAGTTGAATTATCTTCTGTGGAGTGGCGTCTTCGCATCAGGGCATCTTGGGTTTCATGTTTATACACGGCAGCCTGGCCGTGGAAGATTGCACCACCTGTCTAACGGAGATACAGGACTGCGCAGTTTGGAATTCACTGAACTTGCCTGCAGCATGGAGGATTTATAATTAAAACCGGACTGTCATTTCGAGGCCCACCGGAGGGCTGCTGAATATTGAACTTTAAAGAAAGAAAAGCATCTGGTAAAGCAACGGGCCCCACTGAGGGGGAAGAATTGTGCACTACAACACCCAGCATGCTAAAGTAATTTTACTCACCTGAGAGTGCATGAAAAAAACGTAAATACGTGTTGAGTGCGCCTGTGCCTGCCAGCTTTCCCTATGATTAAGAAGCAGAAGCTTCGAAACGCGTCAGGATGCGAAGTTGAATTGTTTGAAATGCCAGCACCGGTTTTGCCAAATAAAATTCAGTTGAATTATCTTCTGTGGAGTGGCGTCTTCGCATCTTGGGATATATATATATATATATATAAATATATATCACCCAAAGATTGCCCTGCATATGAGCCCGCACTCCACAACAGGTAACATTGGAACACCAATATTTATTCAAAAGCAAAGCAGGCTTTTCAGTTTGAGGCTTTTTCCAGTTCACTGCTAGTCTCTTGCCTGACGCGTTTCAGAGAACATTTCTCCGTTTTCAAAGGCATGTGAAGTTTCAGCATTCAAAGCACCACAGTTACCTTCCTGCTTTTATTCAATTAATGAGCCTCTGGTGTGCTGCTGCCTCCGGTGTGCTTTTTTTCTAAGGCATTTTGGTCTCTGTAGTGCTTGCAAAATCGTCTTTTGAATTTTAAACAGGGAAACACAGACTGAAAGTCCTGCTTTCACTTTACTTTTAAATTACCTGCTCGTCGTTTTCTCCTGGCATAATTCCAAGACAAGATCCCTCTCTCTTTTCAGGGAGGTGCGTCGGCCCCACGGCTGGACCTGCCGTGTATAAATCACCCAAAGATTGCCCTGCATATGAGCCCGCACTCCACAACAGGTAAAATTGGAACACCAATATTTATTCAAAAGCAAAGCAGGCTTTTCAGTTTGAGGCTTTTTCCAGTTCACTGCTAGTCTCTTGCCTGACGCGTTTCAGAGAACATTTCTCCGTTTTCAAAGGCATGTGAAGTTTCAGCATTCAAAGCACCACAGTTACCTTCCTGCTTTTATTCAATTAATGAGCCTCTGGTGTGCTGCTGCCTCCGGTGTGCTTTTTTTCTAAGGCATTTTGGTCTCTGTAGTGCTTGCAAAATCGTCTTTTGAATTTTAAACAGGGAAACACAGACTGAAAGTCCTGCTTTCACTTTACTTTTAAATTACCTGCTCGTCGTTTTCTCCTGGCATAATTCCAAGACAAGATCCCTCTCTCTTTTCAGGGAGGTGCGTCGGCCCCACGGCTGGACCTGCCGTGTATAAATCACCCAAAGATTGCCCTGCATATGACCCCGCACTCCACAACAGGTAAAATTGGAACACCAATATTTATTCAAAAGCAAAGCAGGCTTTTCAGTTTGAGGCTTTTTCCAGTTCACTGCTAGTCTCTTGCCTGACGCGTTTCAGAGAACATTTCTCCGTTTTCAAAGGCATGTGAAGTTTCAGCATTTAAAAGTAAAGTGAAAGCAGGACTTTCAGTCTGTGTTTCCCTGTTTAAAATTCAAAAGACGATTTTTCAAGCACTACAGAGACCAAAATGCCTTAGAAAAAAAGCACACCGGAGGCAGCAGGACACCAGAGGCTCATTAATTGAATAAAAGCAGGAAGGTAACTGTGGTGCTTTGAATGCTGAAACTTCACATGCCTTTGAAAACGGAGAAATGTTCTCTGAAACGCGTCAGGCAAGAGACTAGCAGTGAACTGGAAAAAGCCTCAAACTGAAAAGCCTGCTTTGCTTTTGAATAAATATTGGTGTTCCAATTTTACCTGTTGTGGAGTGCGGGCTCATATGCAGGGCAATCTTTGGGTGATTTATACACGGCAGGTCCAGCCGTGGGGCCGACGCACCTCCCTGAAAAGAGAGAGGGATATTGTCTTGGAATTATGCCAGGAGAAAACGACGAGCAGGTAATTTAAAAGTAAAGTGAAAGCAGGACTTTCAGTCTGTGTTTCCCTGTTTAAAATTCAAAAGACGATTTTGCAAGCACTACAGAGACCAAAATGCCTTAGAAAAAAAGCACACCGGAGGCAGCAGCACACCAGAGGCTCATTAATTGAATACAAGCAGGAAGGTAACTGTGGTGCTTTGAATGCTGAAACTTCACATGCCTTTGAAAACGGAGAAATGTTCTCTGAAACGCGTCAGGCAAGAGACTAGCAGTGAACTGGAAAAAGCCTCAAACTGAAAAGCCTGCTTTGCTTTTGAATAAATATTGGTGTTCCAATTTTACCTGTTGTGGAGTGCGGGCTCATATGCAGGGCAATCTTTGGGTGATATAAATATATATATATATATATCTTTGGGTGATATATATATATATCTTTGGGTGATATATATATATATCTTTGGGTGATATATATATATATATATACTAAAACGGCCCACTGGACCACCAGGGAGTGTTTAGTGGGGAGTGGCCCCTTGGGCAAGGGTCACTTCCCTTTGGGGGCTATGTTTTTGGCTGTCTGCCCCCATGGGGGGGGGGGGTGGGGGGGGGGGGGGCAGATTTCGCAATTTATTAATCTAGGGCCCACTAGGCCACCGGGGAGTTATTTGTGGAGAGTATTTATTTGTGGAGAGTGACCCCTTGTTCAAGGGTCGCTCTCCTTTGGGGGCAATGTTTGTGGCTGTGTCTGGTGGGCAGAGCTCGCCATGTTTTTTTTTTTTTAAATTGGGCCCACTAGACCACAAGGGATTTGTTTGTGGGGAGTGGCCCCTTGGGCAAGGGTTGCTCCCCTTCGGGGAGCATTATTTTGCACGTTTCTGCCACCTTGAGGGGCATATAGGCTGATTTGTTTTTTTGTAGGGCCACTAGGCCACCAGGGTTTTTTTATATGTTGGGGAGCGGCCCCTTGGACATGGGTCGCTCCCCTTTATGGGAGGATGATTGTGACCATTTCTGCCTTCTTTGGGTGGCAGAATAGCAGTATGTTTTTAGGCCCATCAGCCCCCAAGGGGGGCAGAACCCACTAGATACCAGGGTTTTTTTTAAATTTTTGTGTTGGGGAGTGGCCTCAAGGGCAAGGTTTGCTCCCCTTTTACGGGGGTGAATATTTAATTTATACTCTTAGGCCCACCTACCAGTTAGCTTGGCTGGCGGATTGTGTGTGGACTGGTGCATTATTTGCATATGTGGTTTAATGTTTTTTTCTCCTTTTTATTCTAGTGTAAAGCTTTTGATTCCTGTTTGCGGTTTCGAAAGTGGTTGTTCTGCAGTTTTGCGTAGTTGCATTTTTTTGGTAAGAAACATTTTTGTTGTACTTACTCCAAATGAGTTATATTGTAATGTATGAATGAATTTTTTTGTAAGTGGTGTCATAATGGCAGCATATTTAGTTAGTGTTTTGAGCATGAAATTCTTTGCGATGTGTTTTGCATGGTTTAATTTTCTTTTCTCTTTCTTTTTTAGTGGGATATTGTTGATCCATACTGTGTCTGTGCAGCGAAGGTGGTGGTGAGTTTAGCTGCTTCTGGCAAGTGAGTGGTATCGTTTTGGAGTATATAGGTATTTCTGATAAAG
Source organism: Triturus cristatus (assembly GCF_964204655.1). Taxonomy (NCBI): domain Eukaryota; kingdom Metazoa; phylum Chordata; class Amphibia; order Caudata; family Salamandridae; genus Triturus; species Triturus cristatus. The sequence continues at coordinate 858,536,199 of NC_140592.1, forward strand.
GTGCATTCTGTTTATTACTTATTTTTGTTTATTACTTATTTTACAAAGTGTTTGTTGTTGTTGACTTGTTTGACAAGTTACCTTTATTAGTAAGCATTATGGCTAGCTGTAGAATGACTGCTCAGCAGGTGGTTGGTATGCTTCTTGAATCTTCCTCTGAGCAGGATTATGAGACTGACAGTGCGTCTGAGGGAGAGGAGGGAGGGGAAGATTCAGGCAGTGAGATTTCTCTCCACATGGAATCATCGGATGATGAAGGTTCTCTCAGTGCAGATGAAGCTACTCTTGGTGTGGATAAAGCTACTCTCAGTGCGGATGAAGTGCCTGTTTTAGAGGAGGATACTGCTGTGCCGATGGTGCAAGAGGCATCTGGATTGCACTCATAGGCTGTTAGGCTTCCTACTGGAAGTGATGGACTCTGGGTTGATCCAAACATGGTGCAGCCGGTGTTGCCTGCCTTTACCGGTGATGCAGGGTGTAGAGTGGATTGTGAATTTTTTTTGCCTATACAGTTTTTTCAGTTGTTTATGGATGATGTATTTTTGGGTGAGATTGTTGAGCAGACTAATTTGTATGCTGAACAGTTTTTGAGGGAAAACAGTGACAAACTTAGGTCCCACTCTAGAGCTACCCGGTGGACTGCCACAAATCTGGAAGAGAGTAAGAAGTTTTTGGGTTTGACTATTGATGGGTTTGATAAGGTAGCCGTCCCTGGCTTCATATTGGTCTTCCAGTCCCTTGATGGCAACAGCATTATTTCCTGCAGTTATGACTCGTGATCGCTATTTACTTTTGTTACGTATGCTGCATTTTGTTGATAATTTTTTGGTGTTGCCACGTATTCACTCTGACTGTGATCGTCTTTTTAAGATTCGGCCTGTTCTTGATCACTTTGTAGATCAATTTTCAGAGATCTATACTCCAGGGAAAGGAATATCTATTGATGAGTCTTTGGTCTTGTTCAAGGGCCGTTTGGTTTTTAGGCAGTACATCCCAAGCAAGAGGGCACGCTATGGAATTAAGCTGTATATGTTGTCTGAGAGTAAAACAAGATATGTTTTTAATTTCCATGTGTACACTGATAGGGATTCCACTATTGACCCCCCTGGTTGTCCATCCACTTTTGGAGTTTCAGAGAAAATTGTGTGGGATCTTGCTTGAAGACTCTTTAACAGAGGCCGCCATTTGTACCTTGATAAACAATTGCACATCAGTGTAGAAGTTAAGGAACTGTATAAAGTGGACATTTTTGCATGTGGCACAATCCGCTCTAACCGTAAAGGTTATCCAAAAGAGCTTGTTTGCAAAAAACTTCAGAGGAGACAGTGCAGTTCCTTGCGTAGTGATGAACTGCTAGCTGTGAAATTTGTGGACAGGAGGGATGTGTACATGCTGACTACCATTCATGATGAGAGTATTTCACCTGTGACTGTTTGGGGTCAGCTTGGTGAAGTGTGCAAACCTGTGTGCATTGTAGACTACAATAAGCACATGTGTGGAGTCGATAGAGTAGATTAGAGGTTGGAACCTTACACTGCTATTCGTAAGGCTTACATTTGGTATAAGAAATTGGCCATCCATCTCTTCAACTTAGCAACTTTCAATGCTTTGTTGTGTTCAAGGAGTGTTCTCCTGCGTCAAAGTTGACATTTGTTCAGTTTCAGCACTCTGTGATAGGCACCCTTGTTGTTGTGGAACAGGCAAGTGTTCCTAGAGTTGGAGTGTTGGAGGATGTGGCTCGATTGAAAGATCGCCACTTTCCTGATTACATTCCTCCCACATCTTCAAAAGACTTTCCCACTAGGAGATGTAGAGTCTGTTGGCGAAGAGGTTTGCGGAAGGAGACTCGTCTTTTCTGCCCTGAGTGTCCTTCTAACCCTGGGCTGTGTGTGCCTGCTTGTTTTAGAGCGTACCACACACATAATAATTTTTGGGAGCATCCATGAGTGGTAAAGTGAACTGCCTGGTCTGTATTGTTTAAAAATGTTTATTCTGTTTCAAGGTTGGCATTAGTGCAAATTATTTAGTTTCAGATTTTGTGTTAGTAGATTTGTATCTATTTGCAATTTGTTTATTTTTTTTTATTGTATAAAAAAATCCTAAATGTGATGGCGGTGTGTGTAGGCTGGTGCTTGGCTGGCGGTGTGCGTGGACTGGCACTTGGCTGGCGGTGTGCGTGGACTGGCGCTTGGCTGGTGGTGTGCGTGGACTGACTCTTGGCTGGCGGTGTGCGTGGACTGACGCTTGTCTGGCGGTGTGCGTGGACTGACGCTTGGCTGGCGGTGTGCGTGGACTGACGCTTGGCAGGCGGTGTGCGTGGATTGGCGCTTGGCTGGCATTGTGCGTGGACTGGTGCTTGGCTGGCGGTGTGCGTGGACTGGCGCTTGGCTGGCGGGCGTGGACTGGCGCTTGGCTGGCGGTGTGCATGGACTGACGCTTGGCTGGCGGTGTGCGTGGACTGGCGTTTGGCTGGCGGTGTGCATGGACTGGTGCTTGGCTGGCGGTGTGCGTGGACTGGCATTCGGCTAGTGGTGCGTGAGTAGTGACTTGCTGCTGGTCACTACAAACACTGCTAGCTGAGCGCCACTCCACGCAATCCATCAGCTTGTGTGGTTGCGGTTTCAGGAATGTGGGCGTGTGAAAGTGATGGGCCCTTGAATGGCGCGGTCTGCTGATGTGGGTGTTGTAATGTGATGGGCCCGCGGTTGGCGGTGTGAATGGTTTTCTATGTGTCACACGTATGAAAGGTGTATGAATGGCCTGTAAAGAGGTTGGTGCCTTGTCGTGGCTTTACAGCTCACGAGCTGTGAGTCAATGGTTCAGTTTCTCATCCTTTCAATTATTAACAGTGCATTTCAATTTTTTTTAAATCACTTGCTAATACAATTGTATATACTGAACCATCACTCACCCTCGTGCCAAATCCAACCAGTATGTGTGTGTGCTTGAGGATTAGATGACTGTGCAGTAATATTTGTCTTTCTGAAGCTGGGTGTACCTTGTCCCTTTTTGTGAATGTTGTGATGTGTTGGTTTCGTGCCTGGTGGTGTAAATGGTCTTGTGTGTATCACGTATGAAAGGTGTGTGAATGGCCTGTAAAGCGGTTGGTGCCTTGCCGTGGCTTTACAGCTCATGAACTGCGAGTCACTGGTTCGTTTTTTTGTCCATTTAATTATTGACAGCGCATTTCATTTTTGTGAAATCTCTTGTTAATAAAATTTTATATACTGAGCCATCACTCGCCCTCGTGCCAAATCCAACCAGTATGTGTGTGTGTTTGAGGAATAGATGGCTGTGCAGGAATCTTTGTCTTTTTAGTCTCTCTACCAAGGTGTACATTCCATCTAGGAATAACCTACCAACTGTAGATATTGTCGTAAACCCATGGGCGTACATGGTGATGTCTCTCTTGTGAATTCTAACAAGTTATTTTATCCACAATGTCCTGCAAACCTCAAAATGTCTGTCACATTTTCCTTGCAATATTGTGCCAAAATTGTCACGCTGCAGAAATAAACAACTAATTATGCAAGAACCACCTGGTTTTGCAAGGGGGGAGTCACCTGGGTTTTTGGCCCCCTGCTCGGCGGCCATCTAGGGAAACCTACCAAACCCAAACATTTCTGAATACTAGACACCCGGGGGCTTCCAGGGAGGTATGGCTTGCATGGATCCCCCAACGTTTCCTTACCCAGAATCCCCGGCAAACCTCAATTTTAGCTGAAAAACAATCACTTTTTTGTGTGGGAAAGTGTGGCATCACTGGGCTCACATAAATTTCCTACCATCCAGCGTTCCCCCAGGTCTCCCGATAAAAATGATGCCTCACTTGTGTGGGAGGCCCAAGTACCCGCGACAGGCAAGGGCTCAAAACGTAGTGAGGCGACATCAAAATTGCCTATCTCACAACCACCTGGTTTTGCAAGGGGGGTCACCTGGGTTTTTGGCCCCGTGCTCGGCAGCCATCTAGGGAAACCTACCAAACCCAAACATTTCTGAATACTAGACAACCGGGGGCTTCCAGAGAGGTATGGCTTGCGTGGATCCCCCAACGTTTCCTTACCCAGAATCCCCTGCAAACTTCAATTTTAGCTGAAAAAATCACTTTTTTCACACATTTTAGTGTGGGAAAGTGTGGCATCACCAGGCTCACACAAATTTCCTACCACCCAGCGTTCCCCCAGGTCTCCCGATAAAAATGATGCCTCACTTGTGTGGGAGGCCCAGGTACCCGCGACAGGGAAGGGCCCAAAACATTTTTGATAGGCAATGTTGATGTTGCCTCAAAACGTTTTGGGCCCTTGCCTGTCGCGGGTACTTGGGCCTCCCACACAAGTGAGGCACCATTTTTATCGGGAGACCTGGGGGAACGCTGGGTGGTGGGAAATTTGTGTGAGCCCAGTGATGCCACAACTTTCCCACACAAAAATGTGTAAAAAAAAAAATGATTTTTTCAGCTAAAATTGAGGTTTGCAGGAGATTCTGGGTAAGGAAACGTAGGGGGATCCACGCAAGCCATACCTCCCTGGAAGCCCCCGGGTGTCTAGTATTCAGAAATGTTTGGGTTTGGTAGGTTTCCCTAGGTGCCGGCAGAGCTATGGTTCAAAAACTACAGCTAGGCATTTTGCCAAAAAAGGGTCATTTTTCACTGTGAAATTGAGGTGTGTCCACGTTGCGTTTTGCGCCGTTTCCTGTCGCGGGCACTAGGCCAACCCACACAAGTGAGGTACCATTTTTGTCGGAAGACTTTGGGGAAAGCGGGGTGAGTGGAAATTTGTGGATCCACACAGATTCCAGAACTTTCCACCTCAGAAATGTGGGGAAAATGTGGTATTTTTGCCAATTTTTTAGGTTTGCAAGAGATTCTGGGTAACAGAACCTGGTGGGAGGCAGTCAAGTCACCCCATCCTGAATTCCCCTTGGTGTCTCGTTTTCAAAAATGTATATGTTTGCTAGGTTTCCCTAGGTGCCGCCAGAGCTATGGTTCAAAAACTACAGCTAGGCACTTTGCCTAAAAAGGGTCATTTTTTACTGCAAAATTGAGGTGTCCACGTTGCGTTTTGGGCCGTTTCCTGTCGCGGGCACTATGCCGACCCACACAAGTGTGGTACCATTTTTCTGAGAAGACTTTGTGGAACGTGGGGTGGGTGGAAATTTGTGGATCCATGCGGATTCCAGAACTTTCCAACACAGAAATTTGGAGGAAATGTGGGTTTTTTTTACAATTGTTTAGGTTTGCAAGGGATTCTGGGTAACAGAACCTGGTAGGAGGCAGTCAAGTCACCCCATCCTGGATTCCCCTGGGTGTCTAGTTTTCAGAAATGAATGGGTTTGGTAGGTTTCCCTAGGTGCCGCCAAAGCTATGGTTAAAAAACTACAGCTAGGCACTTTGCCAAAAAAGGGTCATTTTTGACTGCAAAATTGAGGTGTGTCCACGTAGCGTTTTGGGACGTTTCCTGTCGCGGGCACTAGGCCGACCCACACAAGTGCGGTACCATTTTTCTCGGAGGACTTGGGGGAACGCTGGGTGGTGGGAACTTTCTTTGAGCCCGGTGATGCCACACTTTCCCACACAAAAATGTGTGAAAAAAGTGATTTTTTTCAGCTAAAATTGAGGTTTGCAGGGGATTCTGGGTAAGGAAACGTAGGGGGATCCACGCAAGCCATACCTCCCTGGAAGCCCCCGGGGTGTCTAGTATTCAGAAATGTTTGGGTTTGGTAGGTTTCCCTAGATGGCTGCCGAGCACGGGGCCAAACACCCAGGTGACCCCCCCCCTTGCAAAACCAGGTGGTTTGGAGACAGGCAATTTTGATGTCGCCTCACTACGTTTTGGGCCCTTTCCTGTCGCGGGTACTTGGGCCTCCTACACAAGTGAGGCACCATTTTTATCAGGAGACCTGGGGGAACGCTGGTAGGTGGGAAATGTGTGTGAGCCCAGTGATGCCACAACTTTTCCACACAAAAATATGTAAAAAAAGTGATTTTTTCAGCTAAAATTGAGGTTTGCTTACCACACAGCGCGTCCCGTCCTCGCGATTGCAATCACTTTCGCTTTCACTGCCGCGCGGCCGTTACTTTTACGGCCGTGCGGCCAATGCTTGTTTTTCTGTATATCAAAGCGGAGCGTGGTTTCGATTAAAGAGTAACTGTCAGATATTACTGAGACGTGACTGTATTATTCAGTACACGGCTTTCGAGATGCATTTGTTTTACAGATGGCTCTTTGGCTCAATCCATTCGTGCTGTGTTTTATTTCCCCACACTCTTCATAATAAACCCGTTCAAAGAAGCATAATATTTATTTAGACGGCAAAGGGGTTCCCTTCTTGACAAACACACAGTTTCTAAAACCTGGTATTGGCTTCACACTTTATCATTTCTAGTGATCTGGCACCATCTAGTGGCAAGCATCTGTAGTACATAGTTTTAGTAGGGTCCATTTACAAGTTTGTACAAAACCGATCGTCATCCATCCACATCCTGACCTACGATGGTTTAAGGGAAATAGGAAAGATCCTTTAATAGGATGCGCCGCTGTCCTTCAAGGCAGAGCGCGGTACAACGGCACCAAACAAGCATCGGGAAGCAGAGTATATTTACGTTCAAGGTGGAATCATTGGCGTAGGTATAGAACTTGCACAGCCCTCCTTGGATTTGTGATAGTTTAGAGCAATTTAAACACGGCTATGTTAGCAGAGATTAATTTGTAAGCGCATTCTGCTATGAGGCCAGGCAAAGAACTGCGCACAATGGCACAGTCAAGTCGGTTTGACTATCATATAGTAAATGCAGATAAACACAAAACATCTACGCACATTGACTAGAGGTCTCACACATGCAAATATGTAGACAGCGCATTGTCCCTAAAGACATCCATCCACACACACACATGAAAATAGATACAGCCACTACAAACACACACACACAAACCGGCAATCAGGCACCTATACTCATAGACCTACATACTCCCAGGGCACAAGTCCCCAAAAAAAGAAGTGGGGGGACTAACCTAGTTAGGTAGTATGAAAGTGAAATCACGGCGCGTGACAACATGGCACATGAACATCGCGTGGCATCATGGCACATGACATCACGGCGCATGACCTCGCACGTGGCATCACAGTAATTAACACCACAGGAAGTGGCATCACAAGAAGTGACATCAGATATTAAGCCCTCACATACATATTTAACAGGTTTATCATAAGTACATTTGAGCGCATTTCGAGTACACAGGGAAACCCTCCTGATTTAGGCAGAAAATTCATACTTCTGTAAGTTACACATAAAACAATGTTGCCTTTTGTCAGCATAAAGCTTCCTTTGGCCAAGGACTGAACAAACTAACTCTACTCAACCAGGCATAATTTTCCATATGCAGCACATTTCCATTTAGATGTGATTGCTTTAGCTGCCAGCGCTCTCCGGAAGTGAGACCACTCTCCTATTGCAAAGTATTCTTACACAGCCTTACCCACCTGCATTATTTTCAGAGATTGGTGCTCATTTTTTGCCAACAGATCATGACCCAAAGCAAGAGAGAAAGACAGAAGGGTAAAAAGGAGAGAAACAAGAAAACAATTTGAAGGCAGAAAAGGGGATGAAAAAACAACCTGCAATATTACGCAATTGTAGGGCAGTGAAAGAAATAGGTTATGGCAACCTTGGCATTCAGCAATACGACCCAAAGAAAACATTTGGGGCTCTGCATTTGTTTTTACAAGTTACACACTGCCCCCAAAAATGTCACCTTAACATTTAGCAGCAGACATCTCTCATTTCTTATTATTGGTGTATCTATATATAAACAACCCTCACATTTACCAGAGCAACCTAACAACTCGCACTGGAATCAGTACCACCAGAATGCCCACACAAAGAATGGGTCATAAATTCCAAAGTAAGAAATATTAGCTCCACACCAAAATAAGTATAAGCTGCAATGTATTCAAGGATGAAATGGATATGGTGAAAAAGGCACATGCAATTCCAGTCCCAGCTAGCACTTTCAAGAAAATATTGGCCTTTCGAAATAAATATGACATGTTTACATAGAAAACTACTTGATGTAGGAACAGCGAGAGACACCACAAACTATCGCCAGTAATCAGAATCTATACTAGACTAAGCTTGCCAATAAGACCTGTGCACATTCTAGACATGTTATACTGCCAACATGATGCACCAGAGATGGCCTACTTGACCTACTTGTTTAAAGTAAAACTGACCTGTGGGCTCACCTATTCACTGTAGCCTCATCCAGAAGGAGCCAGCCCTAAGTAAGCACGCATGATCTTTTATTTCATGGATAGCATAATTCTGAATTACACCAGTCTCCCGGACCTAAGAGCATCATAGCAACAAAGCTGACCTGTGTTACTGTGTTTTAATGCAGTACATTGCAAACTTTGCAAAATTGCTGCAGGAGGTAGGTGTGAGAAGAGCAAAAAAACAAACCACCTATACCTAGGCAGGGTAACAACTTGGCAACATTTAACACAGCTATATTTCCAGAGTCACAAAAATGCAACTTGACTTCCTTTCAAGGAAAACATCTCTTTAACATTCAGTGATTGGAACTGGGAAATAAAGCACACAATTTCAAATGTTTGGAAACCATTTTTTGTTGTGGTGTGACAGATTTAGATACCTCTGCACAAAACAGAAATGTTTGGGTCATGAAGGAGCAAGCAAGATTCCACAAGGCAGTCCTTATTTTAAGTGAAAAGTGCACAGTTTCAGCATCTGCTTGCCAACCACGCTTAAACCTAATTTGCCAAGAATTAAAGACACAGCATTAACCTTTGATGTAAAACAGGAAAAAAAAAAACAACGAATGCCCATCTAATTGCTGAAATGGACAATGTGATAGCAGAAAACCTGGGATCAATCCTGGCTTCCCAGCTTGCCCTAATTCTGTGATCCTTGGCAAATCTCTCTTGTGTTTAACTTAATAGGCTGTAATGTTGTACCATGTATAATAAGAACCTAGGATGCAGGGAAAGGAGGAACCAAATAGGTTCACAGCCGGGAAGAGACGATTGATTAAAGTTTGACTACAAGGTCCACCTGCCTGCCTCCTTGCCATCATTGAGCTCAAAATAAGACTCTACTAATGAAATACAACATAGCGACCAAATGTGTTGTTATGAATTGCATGTATGCGGAAGGTGAATGGAAGTTTCACAACTGAATGCCAACAAATAGGATACTAATGGGATCCTTGTGAGGTCCTGATGAAAGCCAACTAGTCCAGTGAGGCATTGGTGTGATGGCAGGAACATGTTGACCGAGAGTTACAGAGGATACTAGTTTCCTTAGTGCCTCCCCACCTATTATAATTAACCCTCAGGTCACTCTTGACTATTTTAAATCTAGTATCCCACCCAATAACCAAAGAGCTTCCTTGGCTTTAGGTAGCTGGACGAGGACTCTATGATGAAGCATGCCAATTGGAATTCCAATGGGTGAGATCCCTTTTAATACAACACAGCTACAGTGCATGTGCGCGGGCGTGCGTGCCGCGCTTGATCGCCATCACTCTCACTTTAGCGCTTTGATGTTCTCCGTGAGCCAATGATTGTTTTTTTCTGTTTATTACTTCTATGTAGTAATGGTGGCACCCGTGCTTTAGCTTACACATCTTAGGCTAAAGTCGGGTGCTGAGATTGCTTCAAAAGTAAAGACATAGACAATTCTTTGCTTTTGCAGCAATCTCGGCAACCGACTTTAGCTTAAGATGTTTAAGCTAAAGCACGGGTGCCGCCATTACTACAGAGTAGTAACAAACAGAAACAAGCATTGGCATAGCCAATAGGTCTCACTTTTGGGACCTTATAAGTATTTAGTTATGCAACTGTTGCATGGCTAAACACTTATAAGGTCTTAAAGGCGAGACCTATAGGCTATGCCAATGCTTGTTCACTGTGAAATTGAGGTGTGTCCACATTGCGTTTTGGCCAGTTTCCTGTCGCGGGCACTGGGCCGACCCACACAAGTGCGGTACCATTGTTCTCGGAAGACTTTGGGCAATGCGGGGTGGGTGGAAATTTGTGGATCCAGGCGGATTCCAGAACTTTCCACCACAGAAATTTGGAAGAATTATTTTTTTGGGGACAATTCTTTAGGTTTGCAAGGGATTCTGGGTAACAGAACCTGGTGGGAGGCAGTCAAGTCACCCCATCCTGGATTCCCCTGGGTGTCTAGTTTTCAAAAATGTATAGGTTTGCTAGGTTTCCCTAGGTGCCGGCAGAGCTATGGTTAAAAAAATTCAGCTAGGCACTTTGCCAAAATAGGGTCATTTTTCACTGTGAAATTGAGGTGTGTCCACGTTGCGTTTTGAGCCGTTTCTTGTCGCAGGTACTAGGCCTACCCACACAAGTGAGGTACTATACGTCTCGGAAGACTTTGGGGAACGCAAGGTGGGTGGAAATATGTGGATACACGCAAATTCCAGAACTTTACACCACAAAAATGTGAGAAAAATGTGTTTTTTTGACAAAAGTTTAGGTTTGCAAGGAATTCTAGGTAACAGAACCTGGTGGGAGGCAGTCAAGTCACGCCATCCTGGATTCCCATGGGTGTCTAGTTTTCAAAAATGTATAGGTTTGCTAGGTTTCCCTAGGTGCCGGCAGAGCTAGGGTTAAAAAACTACAGCTAGGCATTTTGCAAAAAAAAGAGTAATTTTTCATTGCGAAAATGTGGTGTGTTGACGTTGGGTTTTGAGCGATTTCCTGTCGTGGACACTATGCCTACCCACACAAGTGAGGTACCATTTTTAATCGGGAGACTTAGGGTAATTCAGATTTGTAAAGCAACTGTTATTACCTATTGACTTTCGATGCATTTCTGCCTTACAAATGAAAGACAATGTGTAAAAAAGAAGTCATTTTCAAAAATGACTGATAATTCCCATGCTAGTAGGAGTATTCCCAATTTCGGAAATATGCAAATATCTACCGTTTCTAAACTCTATATTTTGTTCCCATTTCAGAAATACATAGGTGTCTTTCATACCGATTTTTCCATGTATACATTTTCCCAGAATAATTGCTATATACCCGGTACATAATAAAAAGCCATTCCAAATTGCTGCTCAGTTTTTGACTCTGGGTTTGTCGGGTATTTGGTGAACCTACAAGTCCTATATATCCCCACAACCAGTAAGGTCCAGCGGATGTAACGGTATATTGCTTTCAAAGAGCTGTCATAATTAGAAGAAGTTACAGGTGAAAACGTTGACACAAAAGGCTGTTTTGTTCAACTAATTTTCAATTTTTCCTATATTTAACTATAAAGAAACCTTGATGGATCTACACAATTGACCGCTTGCTGAATTCAGAATGTTGTCTCCTTTTCTAAAATGTATATGCCAAAACTGAGTACAAAAATGTTAGTTTTCTGGCAAAAGTCCGTCATTCCCTAAAAGCTGGGGAAATGGTGATTTCAGCCCCACAAACCCTTTTTTGATACCATTTGCAGGGAAAAACCCAGACGCTTTCATTTGCAGCCCTATTTTCCCCATTTTTCCCCCCAAAAAATAAATTTAGCTGTATTTTGGATAATTTCTGAGACCCCTCCAGGGGAATCCACAAACCCCGGGTACCTTTAGAATCCCCATGATGTTGGATAAAAAGGACGCAAATCTGGCGTGGATACCTTATGTAGTAAAAAAGCTACAGGGGCCTAAGCGTTCACTACCCCAAATAGCCCAAAAAAAGGCTTAGCGCAGGGAGGTGGGGGGGGAAAGGCCTAGCAGCAAAGGGGTTAAGAAACCACCTATATTAGGGCGCTGACATGATATTTGAAAGTGGTGGGAAGTAGTTTGCAATTATTTCCATCCATAGATCTTAAGTCAAAATTATCTCTTGTATGTCAGGACCAGTAATTTATCCTGCTTGCCCGCTGGTATGCTAAGGTTTTCCATTGTTATGTTAAGAAGTACCTCCAATGAGCTAAAGTCACAGGTGGCCCAATGCCAAAAGTTTCCTCAAGTTCACCAGTGGCAGCCTTTTTCCACGGGTGCCCTGTATTCCAAGAGTTGATTCTGGTATGCCAGTACCAGTATTTCACTTAAGGGTAACCACTATCCCAATAATTAACTCCTGCATGCCAGTGCTGGTATTTTGTCACAGATGCCTGTCATGCTTACAATTGCCAACAGTTTGCCAGCAGCAGTATTTTTCCTGCATGCCTGTATAAACCAACAATTGCCATCAGTATACCAGGGCCAGTGGCAGACACTACATTCTTACCCACGTTCACTTACACTCACACTCACTCATTCATTTATTCTCACTTACATATTCTCATTCACTCTTATTCACTATCTTGCACTCGCTCTTACTCACTCACTAACTCACTGACAATCATTCTCACTCACTACCTGCCACTGGTTCTCACTCACACATGCTCACTCATACAGACACATGCTTAAAAACAGACACAATCTCTTGCATACAATCACACACTCACCGACAAGCAGGCACACAAAATACATTTTAAAACGTTTTTTGCTTACATAATCTGCAACTGGAGATCTTGCTCTAGCTCTTGGTGCCCCATTTTTAAATTAATAGTGAATAATAAGCTATTATTCACTATTAGCATCATGCAACATAGGGTGGAGCACCCATACGCATAACAGCAAGCTACCTTAGCCATTTTGGCACTGAATGTTCTCCCTCTGAGGACAGGGGCCACAAACGCAGTGCCTGGGATGGCAGAGAGAATGCCAGGGGTCGGAGCTGTGACACCTAAATGACGTCCATGCCAATATGTCAAGAATTTCACAATGATGCAGAGAATTACATACTGTATGCCAGTGCTAGAATTTTGCCATTGAGTGCATCCATATATCATGAGTGTCACATATGTCCAAAATTACCTTCTGTATGTCATGGCCAGCATTGTCATGAATACATCTCATGTGAAATTGTTGCATCCTTATTCTGAAAACTACAGACATTATGCCAGAGCCTACCCACCCACATGCTATGGTTATCTTCCGTAATGCAAATAATTATCTGTCTCCCATACATCAGGGCCAACGTTTCACCATGGGTGTCCCATATGCCAAGAGTTACCACTTGCGTGCCTGCATTTTGCTTGGGGTGCTCCTTGTACTAAGAATTACCACCAGTACACCAGGGACAGTGACAGATTAACAAGCATAACACACTCTCACACTCATGCTCATTTGTTGTACCTCACTCATACTCTCACACAGCCTCACACTCTCATTCACTGTTACATTCACTCACTCATTCAGTCACTCTCTCACAAATACTTAATCTCAACTATTCCCGCTCACACCCCTCCCTGTCGCTAACTCGGTCTGTCTGTCTCTCGCTCTCACACACACACTAATACATTCAAACGCTTACAGACAGACAGACACACACACACACACACACACACACACACACATGCGCACACACACGCACACATCATTTCAGAGAATGTTTTATTTGCTTTCCGCTGCCTGCACTGTATGCTCCAGCTGCCGGTGCTAGGTTGACCCCCGAGCAGGAACTAGCTTCGCTTCACCACCAGCACCGAAGTTGAAAACTACAAGTTAGAGCCTATGCAGTAATGCATAGGCTCTGGCTTTCAGTTACATGCTTATCACAACACCCTCTCTTATCTCATCACGGGGAGGGGTGGGGACAGTAAGGCTACTGACTCCACCCCTACCAGTGACGAGAGGGATGAGGTGAAAACCTGATAGACAGGTAGCCGCGGACAATAAAGGGTTAAGTCCAAAGGGCCCATGGCTACCTGTACCAATGATGTAGCATGTCAGTAATGGGGAGGCCCTGAGGCATGGCAGGTCTTTGAGGACAGGTCCAGGACTTCGTCAGCCGTGGGCATTCTGTCGAAAGGCTGATGTAAATACTTATATGACCATTTCCAGACATAAAACAGATTTAGTGCCTCAGGCTGCAGCGAGGGTCGGCATCTTTTTTTATTATACCAACAGTGAATAAAAGGTTATTATTCACTACTTTATAATAAAAAAGGGCAGAAAGAAGGAGGGTAGAGTGCCAATGTCCAACTGATGAAAGGAGAGCAGAGAAATGAACACAGCTATCAAACAGTGACCTTTCCAATTCACCACCACTTACCTCTCAAGGAAGAGGAAATCCTATATCAGTGGATTCAAGGGAAGTTTTGAAAACACTAGTTGGCATCTGGATGCAATAACAGCTGATAACGCCAACATTACACTTCGTATTGTCAAGGCCTTTTTCATTCTGCTCCTGTTTACCGAAGGGGGGTAAATTCCACGATATTGTTTTTATCTTAACAAAATCCACAATCTTAGATTGTGGTGTGATAGTGGATTCTGGCCCATTTGCTCCACAGTTGGCAGCAATGGACTTCTATAGAAGGTATTTACACACAAAGGAGGGAGGAGACAAACTTTCATCTCAGGGACTGAAAGGAGGTATCAATTAGCATCCTCTTCTTTCCAGATTTTGAGCTGCTTACCTTTTCTGGTAGCCATTATAATAAACCAGAACAGATGAAACATAATTTTTCTGTCAACACACCCAGGACATCGAACAGCTATAATATCAGAATTATGCCAAGCCTCCTGCTGTTCAGAAATATATTGAAAATTTTATTTCTTTGAAGAACACTAACACCCCCACAATAGGAAATCACCCATTAACTACCTTTTGCAAAATATGGTCTTGAGTTGGCCTTTGAGCTCTTGCACCCTGTTCACTCATCTATTGCTTTCCATCTACGTCTGTGATACAGAAACACCATTACATATATACGTACGCACATATATATAAACATTCATATAAACACATCTTTTGAAGAACCCGAAGGCAAAGAGCAAACTGCACCAGTGGTTATTCTTGGTGAAACAAAAGTATTTCTCTTTCAAATTAATGCAGATGACAGCCATCCAATTTAGAGCAATGTTGATGCCAGTTAATGAAAATGGAAAACTATAACAAGTGAACTAAAAATATCAAATGAAAAGCATTCTCCTTCATAAGAGAGTAACAGTCAACTGGGCCAGACAGCAGGGCTCTATCTCATTAACAGTAGTAAAAAACCAAGGCAAAAGACATTAGGAGAACTGACATTTACCTAAAGACTCAGGAGTATCGAGTATGGTGATTTTTGTGTAACAGCACCTATATAGTGGTTCAAAACCACAAAAGGCTTTTGGTGGACTGATGGCATGCTACCATAAACATTTTAGACCATGAGTGAGATGAACACAGTCTTCGATTCTTTGCTGGTACTTCCTTGCCTAGTGAAGTGGGGATGAAAGTGATTTATACGAGCTGAGAATGTACAGGAAAACATGTGATAATAGCTATTAAAGCTGTTGACCCTAGCCTTCAGAGGTAAGAAATGCATGTTACCCAAAGTGAAGTGGCTTACCACTTAAAAATGCATATTTCCATGACCAAGTAATTGACAGTTCATAGTGCTGTCAACCGTACATCAAATAAAGAGTGCATACATTTAAAGACAGCAGAAGTAGAATCATCAACTATAAAACAGGGTGCAAAGCAGCTGAGGCTCCTCCGCAATGGTGGAGGAGTGTCGCCCCCTCGCCTGGCACAGAGCCAGAAAATGTAAAATAAAATGATGTTTTTGCATCTTTTTATTTTACATTTGCCGGCTCTTAGCCAGCGGTGTTGGGAGAGGCAGGGCCAAGCCATGGAGGGGTGGGGGGGAGGGGGAGGGGGAGAGAAGTGCTACTTGCACTCCACTCCCTAAGTGCTCATTTGGGTTTGGCCGGCTGTCTCAGGCGGAACAAAACCCACATGCCCACTTAGATTTTCTCAAGCCCAGTTGCATAGAGCAGCCGGGCTGGAGAACCCCTACAGACTCCTTGGTCTGAGCAGGTCATCTTTCCTGCCTGCTCAGACAAATCCCCGAGCTGCTCTTCAGCGCGTGGATTGGACAAGTAGTCTGTCCCAGGGGCTGCTGGGCCCAGGCAGGAAGAGGAGAGGCAGTGCGACGAGATGCGACGCTGGAGGCGGCCGACAGCAAAAGGTAAGTGTTTATATATTGTATTTCTAACCGGTCCTCCACCCCCGCGCGATGCCTCCTGCGCGACCCCACCTGCCCCACCACCCTTTGTTTATGGCAACCGCCGCTGGTGCCAAGGGCATGTACTGTGCATTCACTGGTTGCGCCCAGTGATTCATGAAAGCAGGGCAGCTGAGGTTGTAAATGTAGTGCAAATCAATACAATTAACAAGAGGCTACTACTGGAGGTAATTGAAAATGTCACTAAATCCAGTTAACAGTTAACAATTTTGGTTCATTGCGGACCAGGAGAAGGACATTTGTGCGTTGTTTCAAGGGCCCCCGACCCACCCATTAGGCTAAAATATTTCATTCATTTTAATGAGATGAGGAAATCTTTTCAAGTTTTAGAAATCTGCAGTGTCAAGGATACCCAAGAAGTCTTTAGAAAGTTCTGCTTGAGAGAAAGATCAGGATCATGAGGTGGACTGTCTAGCACACAAAGTAAGCAGCATGTGTATGGTTTGCTGGGAAAACCCGCAAAACGCATTTGGGTGTAAGGGATGATGGAGTGACTGCTGTACATACTGTTCATTTTGAAAGAATACAGATTCTAGATAATACCACAACAAACTTCTGCAGCTATTAAATGGGAAGGGCTACAGAGATCCATAATTAAAACCTCTAAGGTTTTCAAGTTCAGAATTGCCCTTTAGTACCTGATAATATCACTTTTCCATTGTTCTCCTTCAGGGCAGAAGCTACTGACTCCCTCGCGATACATAAGACCTTGCTGCTCAGTCAGTGCCCACACTACATTATCCCTGGATGTGATCTGTGACAGCGGACATGGACAATCAACCTTCACTGCTCGGGCACAAGGACGATCCACACTTAAACCTTGTGGAGAGAAAAAGGTCACGATAATTGAAGCTTTTACACTGCAACACCAAATGCTATTGAAAAGAATATAAAGCATCAAGTTTAGGACAACATCAGTTTACTTGCTTGTAAACTCTACATAAGACAATCTTGTTGGTGACTAAGCATTAAAAGGAAAGCAAAATTAACAACAGAGACAAAGACAGAAGCCTTGTGTCTAGCTTAGAACTATCATACAGAGACTAAACTTACCCTGACACTATCAACTAATTTATTTATTAAAGGGTTTTGCAGAGCATAGCCTTTGTTACTCGAGAGTGATATGAGCAAAATAGAAGTTGGGCAGGGGAACAAATGTGGTATGGAAAGAGGTAAGAGTTATGGTGGACAAACCCAGATAATCTTAAAAAGCAATACTCAGATATGAAGATTTATTGAAAGGTGATGCAGAATAGTTTAGGCCCTTCCTTTTTTTTTTTTTTTAAATTCTTTTTTATTTTACCATATTGCACATATAATAAATACATTTTAACACCATACATTTCAGCAAATTCATAGAATTCCTTAACTTCATCTATACACAACAAATTCAATGCAATTAAACGTCAAGTGAATCAAATTCTCATATTGGGTTTTTTTAACCGTATACTTATAATTCAACCTTACTCAACTGCCTAGGGTTAAATAAGGCCTGCCTTCCACATGATGATAGGTTCCCATATTTTTAACCCAAGCTGTCTTTTCCTTTTTCCTTTTCTTTCATATATAGACTTTTCTAAATTGTATACTTGCAAAAGATTGGCTAGCCATGTATGCCAGGCTGGGGGGTTCTTATCCAACCATGCTCTGGCTATCATAAGTCTGAAGACTGCCATAGCTATAAACATGAATTCCCTTTGCGGTACGTCAAAGTCTGGGCTGATCCCCATTAAAATCCACAATGGCGTAAGTGTAAGATGTATGCCTAGAGATATATTCATGAATACCTCTATATCTTTTATCAAGGTATACAGTTGGGGGCAAGTTGCGAAGATATGTACAATATCCGCTCCCAACGTATTACAGCGATAGCAAGAAGTCCCTGTATTACCCCCCCACTTAGAGATTCTGGCAGGAGTGTAATACAATGAATATAGGGTTTTATAGTGTTGTGATTGCAGAGGAGCCGAGCACAAAATTGTGTAACCCAATTCCAATGACTCCAAAAACCACTGTTCTTTCCCACTTAGAGCTACAGCCCATTTTTTGCTATATTTCTCAATGTCGTCTGGTTTCCTCTTTATCAGACTTGCATACAAACTCCTGATTGAGCAGTCCCCTAACGTCTTAATTTTCTCTAGGATTTCATTCTCTATAAACCCAGCGGGTCCCCCCTTTTTATTCTTCAAATAGCTTCTTACTTGAAGATACTTAAAAAACCTGTGTCTATTAATACCAAATTTATTTGATAAGTCTGTAAACTGCAACACTCCCTCAGAATCCATGATATCTCCTATCTGGGCTATACCTTTGTCTGCCCATTTCGCCATTGTCCTATCAGCAAAGATTTCCACTGGAAAAGACCTATTCTTATAAAGTTTGGTATATCTATTAAGTCTTCCCAAACCAGCATTTTTAAGGAAAGCCTTCCATACCTTAATAGCCCCAATGATAGTCTTAAACCGCGTTCTTTTATAGTACCCAAACTCAATCCAGTTCAAGAAACAATTTTCCGAATCCTCCCCGAGCACGGTGGCATAGATTTTAGTTGAGTTCGATGTAGTTCTTACATTAGATCCACCCCCTCCGATTAATTCTTGAATATATTGCAGAGTTGCTGCCCAATAATATAACCTAAAATCTGGTGCACCCCACCCGCCCCTCTCTCTAGGAAGTGAAATAAACCTACAAGCCCTTCGTGTCTTCCCTTGTGCCCAAATGAATCTATTTAGTATTGCCTCCAGCGCGTTAAACCATATGGCGGGAAAAGGCAGGGGGATAGATCTAAAAAAGTAAAGAAATCTAGGCAAAATTAACATTTTAATGATATTAGGACAGCCAACCAGGGATAAGTGTAAATTGTGCAGTCTTTCCAAATCCAATTTTACCTTATTAAACAGAGGTGTCATATTCCTCTCTACCAGCTTATCTAAATCTGCTGTAATTATTACCCCAAGATATACTGCAGAACCAACCACCCTTATGTCCTTACAGTTAGAATATCTATTCTCGACTATTTGAGTCTTCGGTCTATTCAATCTGTAGCCTGATATTTGTCCAAACGATTGTGCGGTCGCTTCCACTTCCTTAATTGCCAATGTCGGGTTGGGTGTCAAAATGGCCACGTCATCAGCGTATGCCAGCGTTTTAACCACAGCGGTATTGCACTTCATAGGAGAAATGCGCTGGTTGTCTTCCAACCTTCTTAATAAAGGATCTAAGTATGAGGAAAAAAGAAGGGGGGAGAGGGGGCACCCCTGTCTAGTACCCCTAGTGATTTTAACCGAAAGTGAACTTCCCCTGTTAACTTTTATTTTAGCTGTCGGATCTTTGTATAATGTTTGGATGGCTGCTATATATCCTACACCTATGCCACACCACTTTAAGACCGACCACAAATAACTCCAGGAAACCCGGTCGAACGCCTTCTCTGCGTCTAAAAAGAGAGCTGCCATCGGGTCTCCTAGAGTACCTGCTGCATCAAATGCTGTGATTACCTGTCTCACATGACAGGTAGTTCCCTTCCCTGGAATAAAGCCATGTTGTACTGGGCTTACCAGAGTTTCGATAATGCCAGCCAATCTATTTGTCAACATTTTTGAATAGACTTTGACATCTGAGTTCATTAATGTAATTGGCCTATATGAGCCTGGCGACGACGCGGGCTTCCCTTTTTTTAGAATCACTATAATGTCTGCCCCTCCCCATGATTCGGGGCTTTCATCCCCTTTCTGTGCCTGTACCATAATATCAAACATGTCCCTTTGCAACACCCTTTGAAAAGCTTTATAAAATTCCACCGGGATCTGGTCCGGTCCAGCTGCCTTACCGGAAGGTAATTTAGACAATGCTATGGTGAATTCTTCCCTTTGGAGTGGGGCTTCTAACATATCTTTAGCTTCCTCTGTTAGTAAGGGAGGAGGAGTACCGTCAAGATAGGCCTCTATCTCATTTGACCAATCTCCTGGGTCAGAGGTATAGAGTTCCAGATAGAATTGCCGGAAAACATCCCTCACTTTATCGGGTTCCGTTAAAGAAACACCTTGGCTATTGGTAATCTCCTTGACCTCTGTAGTAGCTAGCTTCTGCCTAGCCCGGACAGCTAAGATATGGCCCACCCTTTCACTTAATTCATAAGCATTTTCTTTCCTAGTGAGGAAGTCCTCAGCAGCTTTTCTGGCAATAGATTCTGTGATTTCAGCACGGAGTATTGCAATTTTGAGCAGTTGCTGCTCCAATGGACGGTGATTCTGTATATCAAGGGCCATCAGTTCTTCCTCCTTAAGTAATCTGTTTAAGGCTTCTTCGGTCTTGTGTCTCTCCTTTTTATTTCTTGCTAAGACATAACTCAGGGTCTCGCCCCTAACCCCAGCCTTAAACGCATCCCATATGACCCCTGGAGGTGCTGTTCCCCGATTCATATCCCAATAGTTCCTGAGCCAAGTATCCATAAACTCCCGATATACCTCGTCGTTTAATAATTTTCTTTCAAAAGTCCATTGGGTAACCTTATTTTGCAGAGTCCCTATACTAACTGTTAAAACCAATGGATTATGGTCTGAGAGAGCACGAGGGTATTTATCAATCCGCGAACCCTGTATCATGGATCTAGAAATTAGAAAATAATCGAGCCTAACCAAGACTTTATGGGAGCTGAATAGAATGTACTACCATCTATATGTGGGTGTAATTTAATCCATGGATCTTCCAGGGAATTATGATAAACCATATCTGAGAGAGCCCTGAATGTCTTCTTCTTCCTACCATTGTACTGCCCGCCTGGTTTTAAAAATGAACTGGTATGATCATGAATATTAAAGTCGCGACAGCAGACAATTGGCTCTGGCCACTGTGCCAGCTCTATGTCTAAATATTGAAAAATATCAGGGTCATCCTCTGTTGAGCCATATATACTAACTAACGTAAAGCTTGCTCCCTTGAAGATTATTTCCGATATAACCCAACGACCCCACTGATCTTCCTGTTTCCTTCCGACAGTGCCACCCCCATTTCTCCCGAGTATTGCAACCCCTCTTGTTCTTGTGCCTTGTTTAGAGTGAGCCAATAACGAGAAACCCAGTTGCTCCAAT
Source organism: Triturus cristatus (assembly GCF_964204655.1). Lineage (NCBI taxonomy): Eukaryota > Metazoa > Chordata > Amphibia > Caudata > Salamandridae > Triturus > Triturus cristatus. The sequence continues at coordinate 858,557,379 of NC_140592.1, forward strand.
AGATAACCCCGCGAGCCTTCTATATGTGTTTCTTGGAGGCAAACAAAATCTAAACGGAATGACTTTAACAGGGCTGCAACTCTAACCCTTTTATTGGGGTCGTTGAGCCCACAAACATTCATTGTAGCAATTCTACAAGCCATATCTTAAAGCAAGTAGCCAGCCGAGAAAAAAAAAAAAAAAAGTTGTGAACAATTCAATTAATTCAATGTATTTGCTTTGCTTATTTATTATACTGTGCTGGACTGACTTATAAAATCCACATTCTTGCTTATTTTCACCCCCCCACTTCCCCCCTAACCCACCCCACCCTCCCCAACCCCCACCCAGTCTGCCCTCCCTACCCACCCCTCCCCTTGTACAGGCAAATAGGTCAGCTATGACCTATGTGTGACTGCTTTTAAGCTGTAGTTGTCGCCTCCCTCTCCAAGAATAACAAAAGAAAAATCCCAATTTGCCACATTTCTGATCATTCTGCTCAGATGGACTCCCCCTCCTCACCTTTACGTTTTGGCACTTTACGTTTTAGCAGTTAATCCGCCCTCTCTCTCAACCCCCCATTCTAGCCTTTTAGCTCCTCTAGAAATTGATTTGCCTTAATTTCTGAAAAAAACAAACATTCCTGTGTGACCCTTTGTGATTACTTTCAATCTAGCAGGGAATAAAAGGTAGGCTTCTGAGCCTAATTTTTGAAATGGAGCAATTAGTTGTCTTAGCTTCCATCTCCTCTCCACTGTCACGTGGCAGAAATCGGGTCGAGCAAAAAATGTGGAGCCATTAAAAGATCTCTTGGAATATGGCCGAGCCTTGTCAATTATCTCCTGCCTCAAAAGATAGTTCCCTATATACACTAGCATAGCCCTGGGCAAGGTCCCTTGCCCATTAGGCCCTTTCTTCCTTTGTGTAAAAGGGAATCTATGAGCTCGCTGTATTTCTAGCTCCCACTGCCTCTGAGCCTCGGGAAAAGCCCTTCTCAACAAGTTGATTACAAACCCTCTCGGGTCTTGCCCTTCCAACCCTTCCGCCAGTCCCAAAAGTCTAACATTGTTCCGTCGTTGGCGGTTTTCAAAGTCTTCCAGCTTCCACTGCAAATCTTCCACCACTTTCTCTTGCGTGGATTTAGATGACCGCCAATCAGCCACGTCGTCTTCTAGCTTCCCAGTCCTTTCTTCCACCAACGCTACTCTATCCGCTACTTCTTCATACAATTTATTCATCTTTTTGAGGGAAGATTGTATCTTTTTATTGTCTTGCCTGGTCCTTCGACTCACCACCCTTGCCTCCCCTTGCATTTGTTTCAAGGTACTAAGTATCAAATCTAATGGTGTCTGCTGTGGTGTTTCCGCACCTGCACCCTGGGTGTCTTCCTGATACAAGCTTGAAGTGGCTGAGTAATCCCATAATAATTTTTTGCTCGTACTCGAGGGGGATTTCTGTTGCCTTAACTTAATCAACTTTTTCTGCGTAGTCTCCCCATCTGCCATAGAGGATTCAGTGTCCGAGCCCCCAGATAAGCTGCCATCGCTGGATTCAGTTGACTCAGAATCTTCGTTCAATGAAAAAAAAACTATCCCCCTCTGGAGAGCCTGGCCCCCTATTATCAGAGCATTTAGGATGGGTGACTGTAGGGTGCTGACTTTGAGAGGAACTCTCCCCCCCTCCTTCATGGGGCATTGAAAGATTAGAAGCAGTCATCCCTGCTTCTAGCTGCAGCAAAGCGTCCAGCATCTCAGTATTTCCACTGCCTCTTACGTGTTCATTACGTTCCTCCATCTCTGCTCCCCTCCCACACTGCTTTGTTGAAACCTTCGAGCTCACCTGCCTCTTTTGGTCGTGCTCACCGCTCAGCTCTGGTTCCTCCACTCTAGGCTGAGCGGACACTTTCTCCGTCTGACTTTCCAGCGAGGTTGAGTGTTGCTTGGCAACCACGCTATCAACGTTGCTGGCGTCCTCGCGGGGCTCGGGAGCGTCCGTTTCCCGGTTTGGATCCGATCTCATCGAGGATGTACTCCCTACAGAGCTGCCGGTGAAGAGTTCAGCCAAAGTCGATTGGCGAAGAACGGTATCTTTTACGGTGAGATTTCTTGACCCGACGCCTTTAGAGCCGCCTAGCTCTCGCTGCTCGTCCTGTTGAAGCATTCCATCTCCTGTAATGTCGGGGGTTAAGTTACTTTGTTCGGTGGTTTTCCTCTCTGTCTTTCTTCCCCGGGTAGATTGAGGGATCGGCTTCTTGGTGAGTGGAGGGGGTTTTTGGGGGCCGCCCGCGGACATATCCTTATTACTCGCCTTAGACCCGCGATTTAATACCCTTGAGCTACTGCCAGTCTGTTCCTGTCGTTGCAGGCGTACAGGCATCTTATACGGTAGCAGTAACCCTCTGAATAGATAATAGAGGGATCTCAGGCTACAAGTTAACGATCGCTCAAGAGTGTGCCAGTATTCAGGCAGAGTTTTTAACCGATTCTGTGCCTCCACGCCAGTAGAAGTCCAAATTTCCAGCTTCAGGGGAGCTAACTTCATAGTTTATGGCATCATTCCTGGTCCGTATGGAGAGGGATTAGAGGCGACTGCTCTCTACAACCCGTCAGCGGCCATCTTGCCGGAGTTTAGGCCCTTCCTAAAGCGCATGTGGTAGGACTTGCCCTGAGATTTGGGTTTAACGCAGGATGTTGGAGTTGTCTAGGTTGGTTTAGCAGAGTATGCTGGACTCCCTAGACTCATCCGACTTAAAGTCCTTTTGACATTCAGGTGAACATGAGTAGAACGCAGGATCTGTTAGTCATGTAATGAGGTATATGTCAACTAACCACTCATAATAAAGAAACTTTTCAAATTTCTGGTTTCTTTTTAACTGACATATAATGGATAGCCTGCAAAGGGAACAAAATTAATGTTAAATTGTATTCCCACAGATTACAAACCAATTGAATGTGAGTTTCAACAATCATGCTAATTTCCGACCTTTTACAGCTTATTTCTGAGTTTACAGACTGTCTTAGAATTCCTAAAAATGCAGTTCTGATAGAAAACAAACTATAACACAGGTATTTTTTCACTCTATATTGTTTAGGAATTGCAAGGGTTTGTTGTCCACGGACTACTTTCATAAAAATCGTAGGATTAACTATTACTTTGGAGCACTCCAATTTAATTCAAAATCCTCGTTTCTACAAACAAATTGCAAATTCTCTCGGGAAAGGGAGAAATTATCCAGACAAAATCTTCACAAATGATGGAAGACTTAATACAGTTTAAAATCTTTTTTAACACCAACAAAGTGATGGTTTAGGAAAGACCAACATACCCTGGGGAAAGACTGCAACCAGCCTGTGCTAAGCAGATGATGGGATCTATTATCAAACATTGATAACTTGCCACTCAGATCAGTCAGCACTAAAAAGAGGGAAGCAGACACTTTTGTATCTAGCATTAGAATTTGGACCGCCCGCCATAGCCTTTAAGATTTGAATGGGATCACATTCGGTTTGGTACCATATTAAAACATAAATTTTCTTAAATCCCTGGAATCAGAACAGAAAACTGGCGTAGCATTGCCATGAGACAGCAGATCTAGTGAGCCCAATATAAAAGTGATCAACCAATCACAAATTTAAAAATGTGTTCACTCTTGCTTAGAGTACAATGCTTAAATAGTAAGTCCTATTCTTGCTTTATTCGTATCACTAACTTCACAACTAAAAATAACCCCCACAGATTGAATGACGTATGTAAACATATTGTACATACCAGTCTGGAGGTATAAATCCCCATTTGTTCTAATGATCCAGGCGGTATCATCACTCAATGCTACAAAGGCTGTTTGGGGAAGGGCCTCGTACCAATGCCGCTTTCCCTTTATTGTAACTTTACCACATGCAAATGCTTTGTTTGATTTCTGCTCAATCTTCCACAGAAGAGCACCTTTGGAGGTATAAAACATACAAAAAAAGATATCACAAAAACTATCTCTGAAATTGAATTTTTGATGTCAACCATGTAATCAGCTACACCTAGAACACATGATTATATTGTTTTCAGGGTCTGCTCATGAGTAATTCTACAGGACAACTAAAGTGTCCAAGACTGTGGTTGCATTTAGACATTTCTGTATTAAAACAACAACTAAGATTATATTATAATATAGATTATATAATTTCTCATCACTTACATACAAAGCACAATAATGTGACACATCTAAAATTAACCCTTTCCCAATAATATCCAGTCTATCTCAGAAAATTCAATAAAAAATACAAGCCTCAAAATAACTGCACAGTTTAATTGGACAATTCACACATTTTACAGTATCAGTGGATTACAACAGAATAAAGAGTACCTCGTTCAAAGATGTGTATAATGACCATATTACTTACTGTTGGTAACACTCTTTCTGGCGGATATTCTATATAACCATAGACTCCTCACATTAGAATAGACCCCAAGCTCCAGAACGGATCCAAAGATTTTTCTCACAGCAGTACTGGCACGCTCCACTTTGGGGCATTGTGTGTGTGAGAGGCCAACTTCTCACAGTGTGGCTCTGCGTGGGCTCTATAGCAGCTGGAGGTGATGGAGCGGAGCTGCATATAAGCGTCACCCATGCACGCTGAGGCCACTTTCTTATCTTTAACGTGTCTGAGCTCTCAGATGCAGAGCATGAACAATTGTTGGCAACAGTGTGCAGGAATACTACTTGAACCTTTTTAGATGTTATAAAAAGACCACTCCATAGAACAGGAAGGTGGTAGGGCAGTGAGGAATCTGCGGTTAAATAGAGTATCAATCAGAAAGAGTATTACCAAAGGTAAGTAACTTGCTCTTCTGAGGGATACCTCTAATCGCAGATTCCTCAACATAGAATAGATACCAAAGCACTCACTCCCAAGGCCACAGGGTCTGTGGAGTGGCTCAGACCAAACAGCCTTTGTAGAACCAAGTAGGCGAAGAGTAATTTTTGCTAGACCTGGGTGCCAAGGCAGTAGTGCATTGTGATTGTACGCATTGATGTCTATGTCGCAGCCTGGTAGATATCAAGGACAGACACTCCCCGCAAAAATGCAGTGGTAGTAGCAATAGCCCTGGTGAAATGGGCTCAGAGGAGCTGCTTCCTGACAAATGTGCAGCCGATTTTACTGCAGAGGACTATCCACCTCGTCAAAGTCGCCTTCTGCGCAGCCTTGATTTATTTGCTCCAGAGAACCCAACAAAATCTTATTGTCCACCGGATGATCCTTAATATGATCCAAGCAAAAGCTTAAAGCCGTTTTAGGGTCCAACTGATAGAGCATCTCTCCTACTCTTTCGAGGGGTGAGGTGGATCAAAGGACGCTGGCAGAGTGATGGATTGCCCAAAGTGGAAGGAAGTCAGGACTTTAGGAAAGAAGGCTGCCAGAGCTCTCAGCACCAATCTGTCTGGGTAAACATGGTGTAGGAGGGTTGCATTGAGAATGCCTTTAGTTCACTCATGCGATGAGCTAATGAAAGACGTCTTCTAAGTCAAGAGATGTAGCTTGCAGCTATGGATCAGCTCAAATAGCGTAGACATGAGGAATGGCAAGACCAAGTTAAGGAACCCCAATGGCATGGGAGGTAATGTGTCGAACTTTTAATAAAACCCATCACAACAGGTGATCTGAAGTAAAATGGTTGGTTTGGCTAAAGTAAAAAGGCCTAAAGAGTGGCTAAACAACCTTTTATCGTGCCCACTGCAAGGCCTTGCTGGGCTAAAGGCAAAACACATTAAAGGGTGTCTGACTGCTTTGCCTGTGAGGGGTCAATACTGCGAACACCACACCAGGTTTCAAATTTATCCCAGTGGCTGTCATAAATGGATTTTGTCAAGGATGAAGTGCATCACTTGAGGAGGCAAATCAAACAGTCAATTATAGCTATGCAATCTCTATGCATGTTGGTTTAGCGTGCGTAGATTCAGGTGGATGACCCTGCTCCTTTGCTGACACTAGAAGTCCTCATGAAGTACAAGCCTGATGGGAGGACAGATGCTCATGCCCAGGTGTTCCGGATACCACAATTACCTGGCCCAATACGGAGCCATTAAGATGACTTGGACCCGGCTGCTCCTCATATTTTTCAGATGTCGGGGCAGGACAGGTAACTGCAGGAAAGCGTACAGGAGCCCCTTGTTCTACTCCTGCCTGAATACATCGCCTAACAAGTGCTCTTGCAGAAATTCCTACACGCAGAATGACATTGCCCATTCTCGATGGAGGCAAAAAGATGTAGTCTGAGTTCTCCCCACTGGTAGAAGACACCCTGCACCACCTTGGGCTGCAGACACAACTCATGATATTCAAGGTGACGTCTGCTTAGTTTGTCTGCTCAGTTGATTGGTGATCAGGAAGTGGGTGCGGTGTTCCAACCACCTCCAGAGATGCAAAGCTTCTAGGCCTACAACCCAGGACCCCACTGATTGCTAGCACATGGCGATGGTGCTTTCAGTGAGAACCTGAACCAGTCTTCTGTTGATAGACAGCAGAGAGGTCTTTAGAGCCAGGTGAATGGCCTGCAGCTCCAGCAGGCTGATGTGGAGCTGTCCCTCAGTTGACGACCTCTGATCTCCACCTCCAACAGACCTCCCCGACCTAGCAGTGAAAGGCCCATTACTACAGTCAACTCTGCATGTGCTAGGGAGAGGTGCCAGTCAGTGGACAAATTGCTCTCAACCAGCCACCAATGCAGATCTCAAACTGTCTCCTCGGAAATCTGGGGCATCTAAGATGGCTGGCCTCCAGGCAAGCAACAACATGGTCTCCAGTATGTAGCCATTAGAGTATCTGTGTGGTCAATATTAAATGGACATAGGGGCTCAGATGATGCTAGCCCAGGCTGCAAAATATCTGTGAAGACATCAGATTTTTTGTACAATGGAAGGCAGCTGTAATTCGAGTACCTTGACTGCCCTCCGAACCACCACTGCTAATGAGGCACTCTCTACCATTAGTGGCCTATGTGGCAAGACAAGTTATGTCCCAGAAGAGAGAGATTAAGTCCACTGACATTCTGTAAATCAAGTTATAATGTACCATCAGTATAACGAGACGGCAGCATGTCAACCCCTTCAACATCATCGTCATCATCAGTATCTTGGCGTTCAACCTGATCCAGAATGGATCTAATCAAGGTAAAAGAGATAATTAAGACTGTTATAGCTGTTAAGTGGTAGAGGCCAGGATTGGAACCGGGGTGCATGACAACTGATTGCGCAACACTGGTCGAGCTTTAGCCGATTCGAAATCGGAGATGGGCGCCTGCACTAGATCACCTTCCTGCGCTATTAACATTGGGGTAACAGAAACCAGCATGAATTGTGGGGCCGGAGTTTCATTCTGTAACAGAGTTGGTACAAGCCTTTTAATGGGTCCCAAGGAGATAAGGGTGTTGGGGAGGGACCGGTTGATGGAAACCCGATTGGAGGTCCCTGCAGTTCCGTGGGGCCGCCAGAGAGTAATAGAGGCACAATAAAAATTTGCAGAGTAGGCTCTTTAAAGTCCTCAACTGCTGTGGGGTCAACAATGGCCAGGAAAACACAGGGTACATCAGGACCAACTTAGAAATCTTTTCTGTTGTTGGTAACCTCAAACGAGTGCAGCTTAGATTGTGATACCCTTGTACCTTCTCTTTGAAGGCAGAGTGGCGGGATGAGTCCTGCTTTGCTTTTTTCGGCATGCATTTAGACTTGGACTTTGACTTTGAATGCAAAGTAAAACGGTCACAGAAGTGGCCCAATGACTGAGTCCGGACTTGTGACTAGGAGCAGGTTCTATTACTACAGCTGTGCTTCTTCTTGAATTTAATGACATACAACATCACCTCCCAGTCTTGGATCACCTTCCAGTGCTAAAGGGGGCACTTATGACACAGCCTACGGCCTTATTTTGAGCTTGATGGTTTGGTTACTTCACCACAAACTAACAGATATCTTGTCTTCCTTATTACAAGTGCCATAGGATATAATGCACTTGTAATAAGGCAGACAGAATATCTGTATCTTACCGGTCAGATTCTAAATCAGGCCCTTACAATCATGTGCCGAGCCCAGGCACCACAAATCTCATTCAGGTCCATGACTGACATCTGCTTCCTGTAGTTGTGGAATGGCTTAAAACCTGTCATTTTCGTTGAGGACGTCGTTCCCTAACAGATTGTGAACCGTTTCGGAAGTCATTAGAAAACCACAAATTTGGAAGCAGAGCTCTGGATAAGTGTTGAAAGAAGCAGAAAGAAAGAAACTGAAGTCAGCACACAGTAGTGTTGCTCATATTCAGCTCCGTCCCACCATTTTCTGGGCGGCATGGAGCCCAAAGTGGTGTCAAACGATACCACCTAGCACCATGTGGGAGCACTGCAATGAAAAAAATCTCTGGATTTAGTATGGCACTTGGGGGATCATGTGAGGTGAGGAATCTGCATTTAGAAGCATCCATCAGAAGTCAATATTTAGGTGTGGTCAGTGTCTGGCGATAGAGATGTTTGATCATGGGGCATGTCCGATCTGCTCTTGTAAAACCTCGCTTCTGAACTTCTGACACTGGACACTTAAATATTTAATTTATAAACTGAAAGAAAGATTCAGCAGCCTATTTCCACAAACCCGGACTTCATTTCTCATTCCTGGATCAGTCCTCCCAAGTTTCTAGATTTAATATTTCATGGGTATTTTCTTTTTCCATTATGGTGCTTTTTCCACATACTTTTTAAAAAGAAATATATAGGAGTGAATGGTCTTTATTCTTATTTCTTTGCAGCATTTCATCTATATCCTGGATTAAATACTTCCGCCCAGAAGCAGTAGCATGCTGCTATTCGAATTAAAAAGTTCTAATTATTTGGAATATCACCTTTATTAGATCCAAAAAAAAAAGTTACTTACCTTCAGTAATACTTTATTTGGTAGAGACTTCATCTAGCCGCAGAATCTTTGTTTCAGCGTAGCGTTGTTGATGTCTTTTGCCCCGGAAGTGACATTTGCGGAGCCTATATAGGCAGGAGCGCTGCTACTTTTCGCGACCAGAAGTGCGGAGCCAAGAAGTACACCGACCACTGGTGTGGAAAACTAGGGCCCTAAAAAGGAAAAAACCCTGTCTCTAGAAATCCGTTCATAGTGCGGGGAGGATGGGTGGGTCGGTAAGGAATCTGCTGCTAGATAAAGTCTTAACCATATAAGGCATTACCGGAGGTAAGTAATTTGTTCACCTGATAGAAACTTCTAGACTCAGATTCCTTACCTTTGTAGATACCCAAGCAATGCTTCCCTGGAGGGCTGGTCTGCAGACCAATTTCAAACGAGAAAGTCCTGCAGGACTGAACAGGCAAAGTGACCATCCCTACGGACGTGCCAGTACAAACAGTATTGTTTGGAAAATGTGTGCAGAGATGCCGATGTTGCTGCCTGGCAGTGGCCTAGGACTGGAACTCCGTGAGCTAACGCAGATGTTGCAGCTTTAGCTCTGGTGGAATGAGCACGCAAACCCTAAGAGGGTTGCTTTTTAGCCAATGTGTAGCAGATTCTTAATACATAGTATGATCTATTGTGAGATGGTTCTTTCCTGTACGGCCTGTCCCTTCTTCACTCCGACATACCTTGCTAATAGTTGGTTTTCCACCCTGAATTCTTGTGTGTGGTCAAGGTAGAACAACAACCCTCTTTTTGGGTCCAGATGGTTGAGTCGCTCCTCTTCTTTGGAGGGAGGTCGAAAGCCGTCAACAGTTGCTGCCCAATCTCTTCGCAAGAAGGCGGAGCGTTGACAGGTTCAGGTGAAGAACCTTCACCTGGTGCTGCAACAGAAGATCCACCTGAAGGGGCAACCTGATTGGAGAGCTGATGGACATGCTAAACAGCTCGGGATACCAGACTCTCCATGTTCGGGAGCCACAAGAATGACTTGGGCCCGGTCATTCCTATTGTTCTTGAGAACTCTTGGCAGGAATGTTATGGGCTGAAAGGCATATAGAAGGTCTGATTTCTACTAGAGATGAAAAGCATCTCCGAGCGAGAGCCACCTTGGTAACTCAAGCACGCAAAACTGCTGCCATAGCGTGTTTTCTTTGGTGGTGGACAGATCTAACCGAGGCTCTCCCCACTGCTGAAAGATACTTTGCACCACCTCCTGAAGGAGACGCCATTCACGAACCGGTAGGCATCTTCGGCTAAGTTTGACCGCTCTGGTGTTCAGAGAACCTACTAGATGTTAAACCACAAGGGATAAGCCCTGCTGTTCTAGTCATGTCCAGAGACATGGGTCTCTTGTCAAAGAGTTCACAACCCTACACCGCCCTGTTTGTTGCAGTACCACATGGTAGTAGTCAGTGCTTGAAATGGAAAAACAGAAGTGCAGGTACTTTGTAACAGAGTACCTGCTTGTTTCTAAGAAGTGCCGGTACTCTCCAATTAAAGGTATAGCATTTCTCTTGAGAAGTGCCGGTACTCTGCCTCTCAAAATAGAAAAGTGCCGGTACTCCGTACCCGACAGTACCGGCCCATTTAAAGCACTGGTAGTAGTGTTGTCCAAGGACACATGCACCAGCTATCCCTGGATCGGGTGTAGAAAGGCTTTTAATACCAATTGGATTGTTCAGAGCTCCATAATGTTGATGTAGAGTTAAGATTACACTGGAGACCAGAGTTCTCTGATCTCCACCTCTTCCAGATGGCCGCAATATCCCAGGAGTGACGTATCTGTCACTACTGTCAGATCTGGTTGGGAAAGGGACAGGGGTCTCCTGCTGACACAATCGCGGTTTGTTAGCCACCACTGCAGATCTTTTGTAGTTCCCTCCGAGATCTGGACCATGTCGGAGAAATTTCCCTGAGCTGCGCCCACTGGGACTTCAGGTTCCACAGCAGGGTCTGCATATGTCAGCGAGCATGTTTCACCAGCAGGATGCAGGAGGCTAAGAGTTCCAGCAGCCTTAGAGGCAAGCTCACCGAAATCCAGGATAGAAGCTGAAATATCAGTATCATAGCCTCAATATTCTGGACTCACCGTTCGGAAAGATGGGCCCAAAACTGCACCATGTCCAGAACAGCTCCGATGAAAGGAAGATTCTGAGAGGGAGTTGGGTGTGACTTCGGCACATTGATAGTGAACCTCAGCAAATGCAGGAGTCTGCTGTAGTCTGGAGGTGGGAGACAACAGCCTGGTGCAAGCCTACCTGGTCGTCAAAATAGGTATAGGAAAAATGCCTCCATTCTTTTTGGGCACCAGAAAGTAGCGAGAATAACCAACCCACTTCTGGCATCGGCACTCTCTCTATGGCTTCTTCGGCCAAAAGAGCTGTCACTTTCTGTCGGAGAAGAGATAGGTGGTCCTCTGTCAGCCTGTCATAAGTAGGTGGCATGGAGGGAGGGGTAATCTTGAAGGGGAGGGAGTAGCCACTTTGGACAATTTGCAAAACCCACATGTCTGATGTCATGGACTGCCAGTGGGGCAAGTGATGGCGAATCCTGCTGCCCACTGGGCACCCGTGACGGTAAATGGCCAGACGAGGATGGTTTGGAAGTTGAGGCAGCTGGTGGGGTGCTGGACTGACCCGACTGCTCGTCACCCAACCCACTGGGCCAGCATGAGCCAAGATCACATCCGCGAAGGCTGGGCGGGAAGGATGCAGATGCATGCCCCTTCCATAGCCACAAAAGGAACGAAAAGTGGATTGAGGGTGACAAGGGGCCATGGAAAGGCCCAAGAACATGACCGTAGCCCTGCTGTCCTTAAAGCACTCCACCGCAGAATCCGCCTGGTCTCCAAAGAGAAGGGAGCCATCAAAGGCCAGGTCCATGAGTGATGTCTCGCCATCCCCAGAAAAGCCAGTAGTCCCCAACTAGGCATGGCGTCGCAGGGCCACTGTGAACAAAACTGCTCTGCCTAGTGAGTTGGAGGTGTCTAGTCCACACCAAGTATTGAACTTAGCTGGATCCCCCCATCTGCAACGGCCTGTGAGAGCACGGCCCTGGCCTTCCCTGGGACTGTTGGTAGCATCTGTGCAACTGTATCCCTCAGAGCCTGGGAATAGAGGCCTAAATGGCATGCAGTGTTCATGGATCGCCATGTCAAGCTGGTGGAAGAAAACATTTTCTTGCCTATAGTGCCCAGCTTCTTAGATTCCTGATCTAGCAGGGTGGTTGGGAATACACAAGGATTTACTTGGGATGTTAAGGCTTTGACCACCAAGCTCTCAGGAGTGGGGAGTTGGGTGAGGAAGTTTGGGTCCCCTGGAGGGTGGCAGTCGGAAATCATCCTGTTCACAGGAGCCTCTGTGCTGGGCTTGGAACAAGTCCCAAGCAGGACGTCAAAAAGTACCGCATTGAAAGGAAGAAGCAGTTCTGATGGGGACACTCCCAGCTGAAGAAACTTTCGTCAATGTTGTAAACAACAAGAGAGGGAGGGAATAAGTCAGGAAACACTCTTAGTACCCCAGGGTAAATCTAGTCAAAACAACAGAAGAGTGTGCCTTGAAACAAAGTATATAGAGCACGACAGGAGAAGCCAAATTTTGTTCTTTATAAAGCCCTCACTCACCAACCTGGTTGGTGACATGCTTCATCATTGGGCCCCACCAGGAGAGGCAGAGTGCCACCCTGGTGTGCTGCAACGCCAGAATTACTGCAGAGCTGGTTATTCATGTGTGGTGAATAGTGAAGATGTGAAAGTTAAAAGTATAACGTTGTGTCCAGAAAAAATGTTTCATTAAAGGCCAATCGGACACAGTAAAAACAAAGTGTGGGACGACAAGCTGAGTAGATTGTTCAGCAGAGTCCACTTAAGAGGTGGTCAACATGTTTCTGCCTATGTGTTTGTAATTTAAACGGGCATTCTTCAGGACCATAAGGTGTAAACCCTGGCGATATGGGCTTGCTAAGGCCCACCCTAACCTGAGGTTATAAGTGTAAAAAGAATAAAATGTGTCAGAAGATTTTAACACGTGTCATCTGGTATCCCTCGTGCGTGAGAGGAACAGAGTTTATTCTGGTTGTACATAACATACACAGACATACATACAAAGAAAAAGACAAACATAGTCGTTAGCCATAATTCATTCCGTAAAATCCAGTTGAATAAACAGATACTGATGCTCTACGCAGTGCACAAATAAGCAGTACCACTTAACAGGACGTGCTGCATATGGGAAATGATGTACACTAAAGGAGGTAAACCAAAATTCATTCGGTGAAGGAATCTCACAACAGAGTCAATGAATCTATATGCCCATTGTGAGTTATATCGATAAACATAGACTGGAGTGAGAAACGCTATGCGTAAAGCTTTTAAACACAGCGCAATTGGGCATAGGATACTTATTAGAGGAAAATAAACAAAATCTCATTTAAGACGCAGCTATTAACTATATCATGGGTCTCGGGAGGGGGTGATTGCAACAATGGCACACCCTAGAGAATTAGAGGGAAAAGAAAACGAAGCATAGAAATAAATTGATTAATAGAGACGCGACCAGAATGTCGCGTTACTTATCTTAGCTGCCGAGAAAGGAGGACTCAAGCCTGCAGTGCATAACACCCGCTTGGTGCCTGCAAATATCCTCTTGAACCGGACCCCGATGACGAAGTTAAAGGAGAGACCGGCATGTATATAAAGACAAGTTTCCCGAAGGTTTACTAGGGTGCGGAGACACGTCCTGAGGGGCGGGGTCACGTATGCGCTGAAAGGCGTCACCCGCTATCTCTCAATCAGGAGTCAGGAGACTTAGGAGGCCAGAGGTTGGACGAATTAGAGGTTAAATGACAATGAGTCTGGTAGTCATGGAAATGGAGCGCTAGAGATACGCGTTTGAGAAAAAAAAGTGAGCTTGTGTGAGCATCAAAGTCGGAAACTTTATTCAGCCATAGCGGTCAAACACGGAGGCAGAAACCTGATCGTTCTGCTATAAGTCTCCGTAGTTGGCACAAGGGTTTTACACATTTGTGAGTGAGCTTACACAGGGTAAGTACAGAATGAAAATAAAAAGAATAAAATACACAGGACAAAAAACTGAGCAAAATGACAGTGTGTGGGACACGAGAAAGGTTATCATGGGGCTGTTGCCTGAGTCGATAAACAGAAAACACTCGTACTTAGTGCGAGTATGGGGGGGCCATATAAATCAATAGGTTCCAGGGTCAGGTACCCATATACAGCATAGCAAATGGGAGCGTCCCGTGAGATGGTCATCCTTCTTTTCTGGCACAGTAGAAAGTGTTAAGTGGAAAAAGATATTGATAGTGTGGTCAAGTAGTGTCATGAGAAGTGCGAATAACTAGCGCTTCAACACTGAAGACCAGGGGATGTTATCATTTAGCCCTTTGTTATGAGTGCCCAGCCGGTACACCCACCTTTGTTCTTTTTCAAAAAGGATTTCTTGAGTGTTGCGTTGTGTGTTCACATGTTCGATAACTGTCCATCTGAGATCATTGGCAGTATGATTCTGTTGTATAAAGTGTTCACTGAGTTTAGTGGTAATTCTACCACAGCGGATATTGCTGCGATGTTCACCAACTCGTAATTTCACTTTTCAAGTCGTCATGCCCACATAACGTAAATCACATGGGCACATTATCAGGTAAACCACATTGGTCGAGTTACAGTTTGTGTGGGTTCGCTGTGTCCACGTCTTTCCTGGTTCTAAATAAAGGACTTTAGTATGCTTAGTCAAGTACCAGACGCTGCAGTTTGTGCAAGGAAAGTGGCCCATGACTTTGGGTAGTCCCCATGCCTCAGTGATAGTTGGATCTTTGGTGCGATTATCTCTCGGACGTGTATGGACTAGGGAGTCTTTCAGGCTGCGTCCTTTTTTGAATTAAAAAAGCGGTTTTTCCCAGATGCGGTTATTGCTCGTGAGGATAACCCAATGTAGAAGCACTGCTGTAAGTTGTTACGCATGTCAGTGGTAGGTCTTTATTTACTTTGGGGTTATCTTCAAGGAGCGCCTCTCTTGGCTGGTTGCGTGCTCTTTTATAGCCTTTGTTTAAAATTTTGTCTGGGTAACCCCGATGTTTCAACTTAGTTGTGAGATCAGTGGACTGCTTGCGGAAGTCTTCCAGGTTACTGCAGTTTCTCCTTACCCTAAGATATTGGCCATAGGGTACGTTTTCTCGTAAAGGTCTTGGGTGGAAGCTAGCGAATTCGGGAAGATTGTTCCTGGCAGTGGGTTTGTAGTAAGTTTTGGTTGTTAGACAAGCATTGGACTTCGAGATCACAACGTCCAGAAACATCACTGATTGTGAGCTACAAGTGTGAGTTAATTTTAAGTTAAGATCCAGGGTATTCAACCATTGTAGAAAAATCATTAGGTCGATCTCCACACTTTTCCAGATAAGGAGGATATCGTCTATGTATCTCTTCCAAAAAATAATGGAAGAGGAATGGGGACTGGTAGCACTTAGGATGTGTCCGATTGGCCTTTAATAAAACATTTTTTCTGGACACAATCGTGATACTTTTAACTTTCACATCTTCACTATTCACCACACACGAATAGCCAGCTCCGCAGTAATTCTGGCTTTGCAGCACACCAGGGTGGCACTCGGCCTCTCCTGGTGGGGCCCAATGTTGAAGCATGTCACCAACCAGGTTGGTGAGTGAGGGCTTTATAAAGAACCAAATTTGGCTTCTCCTGTCGTGCTCTACATACTTTGTTTCAAGAAACTT
Organism: Triturus cristatus; assembly: GCF_964204655.1. NCBI lineage: Eukaryota > Metazoa > Chordata > Amphibia > Caudata > Salamandridae > Triturus > Triturus cristatus. The sequence continues at coordinate 858,573,038 of NC_140592.1, forward strand.
TTGTCAAGACATTGGTCTTGACTGCCAAATGGGCAAACTAAGGTCCAGGACCTCAGCTGCCCTCCGCACCACCATTGAGAATGAAGCTCCCTTCTCTGTAGCCACGGTAGGGAGACAAAGCATGCCAGTATCTGTAGAAGTGTCTGGTCGAGTAGCTTCGCCCAGATCCTCACACCAGTCCATTTGTTCTTCATAAGGCTGGTATACCTCAGGATCCGCCAACCCCTCCCATTCCTCCCTGAATCCTAGCCCATAAGAATAAGGCTCAGGCTCTGGCTTAAACAGCATGGCTCCAGTCGGTGCCAGTGTTGGACAACGCCTCTCCGACTGTGTGTGTCGGGGATGGGGACGGCGCCACCAGTGGGTGCCGGGGCCGCTAGCAACGCCGGTCTCGGGATCCCTCTGTAGATCCCTGGGCCCAACTGGCACCATATCCACCAGCGTAGATTCAGTAGGGTCCCCTTCATAACCAGCAAGGCCCAAAGGCGCGCCGGATGGAACAGGTTGCACAAATATGAGGTGCTTGGCCTCATGTGCTGTCTCGAAGAGACATGTTGTATATACTTTGTGGGCTTCAGCTTGCATACGCTGCCCATTTGCTGGCTCCATCGTCGCTCTCATTCTTTCTTCACATTTGTCCAATGCATGCATGCGTCACTGCTCTTCCTGTGTTTAACCTGCCCCAAGAGCATGAACCAGTTACTACTATCCATCCCCAGCTCCCATTCTAGCAAATGCTTTTGGAACTACTTTTTGCTTTGATTTGGAGCACTTTACAGAAGCACTCGTTTCTTCACTCGCTCTGAGCTCAGTTTCTGTAAAGAAGGCTGTAAATCTTGTTCTGATCTCCTCACAAACTCTTCTGCTCCAGGATGAATATTTACATTTTCTAGGGTGCGCTAAATAATCGATAAGTCTGTGTATTTTTGTGCAACTCGTGTGGTCATTGTGTCGCGCTAAATAATCGATGTGTCTGTTTATTTTTGTGTAACTCTTGTTCTTGTTGTGTAGCATAGTGCTTGCTTTGGTTCTTTTTTTGCATTTTAACCCATTTTGATCTTTTTTCTTGGCGCTCCAAGCTCTGTTTCCTCTATCCCTCATCGCTGCTTGCTTTGTGTTTGAGCACTCATGCAGATTTTCCAAACATAGCGTTTACGCCGTGTTACTTCCCATGGCATAGGTGCTGTTGGGGGTTCCTATTTCTGACCATGTTCAGTCTCTGAGAAGATACACAACCTGCTTCCAATAACTCAGAAAAGACCGACTGCTGTGATAAGCAGTCGAGCGGAATCATGGGCACCCTGCCACTCCCAGCCTCTTAGCATGGCTGCCACGCTAAGGCGGGTCATTTCTACTTCACATAAAACCTTGATTAAGGACAAAACAAGCATTCTCACTTCAGAAACTTCTTCAAGGTATGAAAAATAACAAGGATTGTAATATTTAGTACTTATGACCTGCCGAGTCTACGGATGTTTTTGACACATAACGCACGCATGCAGAGTTGGTCAAAGGATTAAATAATTTTATTTAAAATGGACCGTTAACAACTAAAATTATTACTTACATTATATAATGAGTGGAATATGATGTGCCCAGGTTGATGAAAACTGTTCTAGCAGACCTGCTAATTAAAAAAATGCCCCGCTCTAAGATGGCGATCTGTATAGGGAACGTTTGGCATATGGTTCGCTTGGCATATCACGCCCCACAGTGCAATGTAGGAAGCACAAAAAAGCCATGCCGCTTTACTTCTTGTGTTAATACATGACCAGTGTTCTGCTGATATGACAATTTTTTTATGAAAACACAATAAGTTGCTACATAAAATACTGGCCAATTTGTCAGCTATAGAGATTCTTACAACTGACTGACCTATAGCAAAGTGCACATCCCCTAAAAACACAATTTTTTTAAATTCAATTAATGCTGTCTTTTAGGTCACTAGTATGAGACAACCTATTCTTTGTTCTATGTCAGATATCACAATAATTCAATCAATCTTTTGTATCACGGGCTGAAGCCTAAGAACTAACTCAGTGTAAGTTATTTGTTTAATCTATTAGTTGTTAAAAATTAAGATGGCTGTTCTGTTTACAGTAATCAACTTTGGCTCCTGTGCCCATGCTTTAATGTGTAAAGGGACGTGTAATTAAACGTCATGTGGCTTAGTCTCGCATAAATTGCCTGTCAGCGTGCAGGGTTGCAGTGTTGCCGATCATGTGGATGAGGGTTCTTTTCTTGCACCCTGATCTGGGTATCTGTGGTACGGAGAGGTTTGTGCTTTGCCCTGCAGGTCCACGGCTGCTCTGTGGAGCTCTGGATGTTGCATTATGATCACCATCATTGTTTCCTGGCTCACCTCATCCGCCTGTATCTTACGTTGGCGACTGGTTGCCGCGGAGTATCTGCGGCTACTGCGCCACACACTGTGCCTATCTATGCACGCCAGGTGTGCAAGAGGACATGGTAACATCGCTGAGTAAGCCAGTCTTCAACCCGGTCTCTACTTTAGGTGATTGATTGATTGATTGAAAGTGGCTTCTACCTGTGAAAACATTGTCCAATATCAGTTTTCCATTTTCCAATGCGTTGTAAAGGGCTGCATGCATCTCTTCAAGTTTCACTATAGGAAACCGTCTGTTTAAGACTCCACCAACAAGTAGCTCGTGAGCAACTGATAGCTCGCCAGCTGCCTGTGAGTGACTCTCCGGTATGCAGTCCATTAGTTGAATTACTATATGTATATCAAAATCGAAAAGTGTGTATTTAATATGAAAATATGAAAATGTGTGTATACATGGCAAAATGACATTGACAAATACAAAAATAACAGATGATGGACGGAATGCTGAACAAATCAAACATTCACCCCAGTCACAGATCTGGGTTAAAACCATCGCTTTTTTGTACGCCATGCAATTCCAGTTTAGACCCAGCCATATGCAAATCAGTCTTGACCCTGCTCCCCATGGGAAAAGTCCAGCCCGAACTGCCAGGTAAGGTCCACCCTGGACTGGAAACAAGTATCCTGGGACAGGTTTCAAGGTATCACCCCTTATCAGTCAGTCTAGCTACAATCTGATGGCATAGCGAGCACGGAACCCACGTCTGGGCATACCCTTTCCATTTAGGGAGACAAATACAAAAAGAACACATGATAGACGGAATCCTGAACAAATCAAACATTCACCCCCAGTTACAGATCTGGGTTAAATCCATTGCTTTTTTGCAAGTCATGCCATTCTAGTTTATACCCAGCCTCATTTCACAATTATTTGGCATGCTGTAGAGGCTTAAGACATCATGCACTTGGCATGTTAATGTGTTTCCTTGGTATATTGTGAAATGGTATTTTTATCCCAACCCAGATCAGCTATCTGCACAGTAAGAATGCACTGCTCTTGGAGAGTCCTAGTTTCAGAACATCACTAACTCAACATCATCCATTCTCAGGTGTGGCTATCACTACCTGGAACTCATTACAGCACAATTTAAAACAAATGCCTAACCGTGTGCCCCTACGTAACCATTTGAATCCTTATCTGCCTCAGAATATACTTTACTAAAGACGCCAGAGAGAGAATGTTGTGCAGCGGCCAGAGCTGTCGACTTGGGAGCTGGGGAACAGGGTTTGAGTCTCGGCATCGGATCAACATCCTGTGATTTTGGGCAAATCACTTAATCTCCCCAAGTCCATGGTCAGCGCCCGGATACCCTCACAGGTGATAAGCCACACTATATAAATCTACAAATTACAAATACTAATGAGTAGCTGTGCTTCAAGGCAGACCCCCATTTAATATACACTCGTGGTTCCTTTCCTCTCCTATCCAGATGAAGACTGCTATTTTTCCTTCAGTATTAAACCTCCCTCCCAGACACTTATTTCAGTTGGGTTATCTTTTTAATTGCTGGTATTGTAGCTCCCAATACACATAATCTGTTGTGCTATGTGTTCACCATCCATTTACTCCAAGTGATGGAGCTCTATAGAAAGCTCTCAAATAAAAAAATTTACAAAAATTCTTTAACTGCTTCTTTTTGCAGTGTTATTACTTGTTTGATCTTTTTCAGGCTTGGTCTGTTTTTGATGAACATTTTGTTTTCATAATAGTTCTTGTGAGGTTTCCATACACTGTGTCTCAAATACAATAGCAAAAGCGACATGTGAATTGAACGTTTGAATTACATAAATATTTTACTGGTTTTTCAATGCCTGGTAATACATTTATTTGTGTCCATTTATTCAAATCCCACTCGTGTTTTATCCTCAATAAGGAAGCTTTCAGTGACTGGTGAGCCAATATGTCTACAACAGTACAGGTGTGGACATGTGGAATCATTCAGATTTCACGGACTAATTCATGTTTGTTTTATTACTTGTAGGACTTTCCAAAACCCCACTGTAACTGACCACACTTATGACCTTTACTTCACTTGTTTCTTGTATTTTTTTGTTATTTCGGGTGTATTTATTTCCCCAGGGGGTTTGTAGTCAATAGCAATGTTTAGTTATTTGGAAACTGTTAGATCAATTGAATATTCACTGTATAATACAATTAAATATTGTATCTTTGACACAGATGTATGCGGTCCTTTTTATTCTCTTTTTTCTAAGTTGTCTTGCCTCGCTTTATCATTTGGTCTTTTGTTTCTATATTATTGAAGCTTGGGTTGTGCTTCATCTCTAACTTGATTTCTGCAATGCATGCATGCCAACAAGCAGGTACCTGTATTTTCTCTTCAAAAATGTACAGTGTATTACGATTGTATTCATGGCAAGGAGTGGTGCAATCTAAGAGTAACCAAACACCCACTGTGATATAAGAGCAAACATTTTTGAAAAACAGCTCCCAGAGTTTAAAAACAAAACTAGTTGGCATTACTGCACAACACGGTACAAAAGGGGGTGGTGATGGACGGAGCATCAGAACCAATCAAACACTCACACCCAGTCAACAGATCTGGGTTTGATCCATCACCGTTCTTTAGCCCACTCTGCCACCCCAGTTCAGACATTGTCATATGGATCAAACCCAGATCTGTTGACTGGGTGTGAGTGTTTGATTGGTTCTGATGCTCCGTCCATCACCACCCCCTTTTGTACCGCTTTGTTCGCCATAAGTTGGCAGGGTATGCTCAGAAGTGAGTCCCTTGCTCACTTTGCCACTGGATTCAAGCAAGCCTGGCAGAAGACGGCTGAAATGCCAGAAACCGGTCCTAGGAAGCTTCTTTCCGGTCCAGGGAAGGCATGGCTTGGCAGTTCGGGCTGGACTGTTCCCATGAGGCATAGGGTCAGACTGATTTGCATATGGCCATGTCTGAACTGGGGTGGCAAAGTGGGCTAAAGAACGGTGATGGTTCAAACACAGATCTGTTGACTGGGTGTGAGTGTTTGATTGGTTCTGATGCTCCGTCCATCACCACCCCCTTTTGTACCGCTTTGTTCGCCATAAGTTGGCAGGGTATGCTCAGACGTGCTTTAAATGTTGCTACAAGCTAGGAAAATGCTAATATACATTGGGATTAGAGTGGGATTAAACATTAGAATCTTCATTTCTATATTCTAGTTACTGTTATGTCTGTTTTTGCTTAAATTGGCATTCGGGCCTGCTAGGCCGCAGTACTTAAGATGGAGCTCCTGTGAAGCCGCTGTAATGTGAGCGCGATAACTTCTGCGCAGAATCGGATGGCTCTGGAGATCTCCAAGTAACCTCAGCCCCTGTACCATCGTGTTCCTTGTCAAGGATAGGAGCATGGAGGGTTGCCAAGTGATGAACGGTGTGAACTACCAAAGGGACAATGAAAGAGCTGTACAAGGAGGCTTGCATGTTGTTACCTTGAAACTTTTGCCTTTGAACCGGAGGAGAAGAAATTCATTTTGCGCTTTGCTATGCCAAGTCTCATGGAAAACCAGTGGGTCATGTGAAACTTTTAAGAAATTGCAAGTTGACCCGGACTGGCCAATCCGAACAGTTTCTACCCCTAAATTGTTGCATGTTGATCTGAAGTAAGAGGGAAAAAAGGGTATAAAAAGACCCTCATCCGCCCAAGAGGGTTAGTTCACTGGGCTGATCTTCCGTGGCGTAGGGTCTACGTTGAGCTGATGAAGATTTCCATGGTTTACCTTACGTTTCTTTGATTTTCGGGAAGTTATTTCATCTGATGGTTTAATCATTGCTCTGGGTTGGACAATTTATCCCGGAGATTGTATCAGAGACTTTGAATAATCCTCTGTGTGATCGGAGGATCGCCCACTTTTGCTACCTGGTAACTATCAAATGCATTTCTAAATCTATGCTTATGTTCCAAAGATTTGGTTTTCTTCTTGAAATAAACTGAATTATGTTATAATCAGTAGCGCCTAAATGCTAATGCAGAACAAGTTAATATTAGATAAACAAATTTGGATTAATAAGAAATGAGTTTGTGATTCTTTAATGGAGTACTGAAAATTAATCAAATGTTTCCTAGGTTTTAATTGTGTTTTAGCTGGTTCTAAATCACCATCAACCAGTCCAACTAATTGGTCCGGCGAGCAAGTGGTGGAGTGCCTTGATGTTAAGGTCAGGATTCCATAGGTGCAGATGTATATAATGTGTATAATGTAAAGAAAGTTTAATCCTGATAGGTAAAAAAAGGTACCCACATTTCCAGCGCTGTTTCTCCTGTGTACAGATTTGTGTAAGATGAGTGCGTGTGGTGTTATGGGCCCCACCAATGAATGAGTGTATGGATGAGTTAGTGTGATGACGAGTCTGTGACATAGGGAGAATATGTAAATTTGCCTTTTCCGCTGGAGAAATATTCATCCAATTGGCCTGGATTCTGTCTGCGAGTGTGTGTGTAACCAGTTTTTGATTGAGTGAATACAATAAATGCTTAACACACCCTCCTGATAAGCCTAGCTGCTGGCCCACACTACTACAAAGGGAGCTGGTGGTACTTATATAATTTAGCCTCTGCTATACCACTGGGAACTCCCTGGACTCTGTGCACACTATACCTTACTTTGGTATAGTATATATAGAGCCAGCTTCCTACAAAGGTACATCAATAAAAAATGTTGGGTGTCTGACATTGAGTGAGAAAAGATCTAAAGCTTTCCCTGGTCCACAACATATCATATTTCCTTAGCTGGGAATAAAATATCGTAAGAGAAGCTAAAGCTTTGTCAAATTTGATGGGGGTGTGTGTAGAAACAGACCAATGTTTTGGTGGCGAGGTTAAAGGGATAACTCCTTCAATTCTTTTAAGGCATTAGTCGGTTCTTTTGAAGAACGAATGTTGCCACAACATACCCAACAGGAGGCCTCTGTCTGACAGCATTCAAATTAATTTGAAGCTTCATAAAGTTGAAAGGCACATGGATGAGGTTATCACAGTAGGCACAAAAACCAGAAACTACATGGAAAATTTTAAGTTTAAAAGAACCAGTAGCACAAAAGTGTGAATGTGGGGACTTGTACACAGGCTAGCAGTAGCAAACAATCTTGAAGGATCCAGTGACTGATCAAAGACATAACAATGAATCAGTTCAGTAAATAAGATCGTGTACACAAATCCTCAGCTATAAAAAAAAAAGCATCTGGAAAAGGAAATCCGGTAATCATCTAGAGGTTAGTACAAGGATCACTTGGTCAGAGGACACGCTTTGTACAAAGCTTGGACCATGCACCAGAGGTCATTTGGCACGGTGCATAAACAGGGTTTATTTCCAAGAAAGTAGTCATATGTCATGTACTAGGTATGTGCAGTCCTATTTATTTGTAGATCATCTAATAAGAACACAAATTGCATAAATGTTTACAGTAAAAAGGAGACGCAAATAAGGCTAAGGGAAAGGAAAGGTGTGCCAGGATTGCATTAGGTGCAAGGTGTTTGCATCAGGACAAAAAACTGACCCGAGGTATTTTGTCTGAAAGCTCTGTCTTGTCACCAAAATGTCTCTTCTTACTGTATTGCAAGCTTCCTGGACATGCCAACAAGCTATGGAATTTCCTCTTTATTGATCCACAGTATGCAACCGCTCTTCTAAGCCCAGTCAGAATCCACGTGATTAGGGCACAAGATGGGAGTACATGATGGTGGACTATTTCCTCAGGGTGGATGCCGTCCACCCTGCCAAGAAGTTGGGCCCCACTGAAAAATATGCTATACTTGTACCGGCGTAAATTTCAAAGACTGGGACATATCCAGCAGCGCCTGTACGTTTTCTGCTATTGATACACAACATCGTGCAGGCAGGAAGAGGGGTTTCTTATTTCTGACTCCAGCTGGGCCCATACCAAAGGTTGAATATGAGGTGTCATCAGGCCTTCTTTTGTTCGAGTCTCCTGGCTGGGAGCAGTCTGGAGTCTCAAACCTAGATGCAAATGCAGTTGAAGGCAAACAAAGATACACACCTTGTTACCACTTCAGACGTACTTAAGAGAAGTATGCTTTTGACTTTGTTCAGTCCCTGTATACAAGATATGCATGCACTGTAAGAACTTTAGATGTGTTGGTCTTTCCGAGTATTTACACAAAATAAATTGCATTTATATAGCACTTACTACCCCTGATGAGGTGTTTAAATAATCTAAATACCGCTATCTGTTTCTTTTATAGCGCTGCTCATCCCAATGCAGGGTGTTGGAGCGCTTTACATCCCACGAGCACATTAGATTAACAATAAATCATATAAGTTTGTAAGTCAACGTACAGGATATGTTACATAAAAACAATGGGGGTTCCAAAGAGTAGAAGTCACATACCATCCTTCATAGCTCTGTGCTATATTACAAGGATTACAATGTAACTGCAAACAACATTCGGATCTCTATGTTCAAAACAGTACCCACTTACTTATCTATATAAAATAAAATCTGTCATTTGCATGTAACATGATGTGATTTGTAGGAGACAAATTAACCCTCTGTGCTACAGTAAGAGTCAAAACGAGGCCTAAACAAAACACCGACCTTCCAAGCATGTGCATTAACCTCCAGAGATATCTTACCATTATTATTCATTCAGATTTACTAGAAACACACAGATCTCTGCAGCAGGTGCCTTAACCCCAAAAGATATTTTAAAATTCAGGCTTTACAACCAGTTTAACCAGAAAAGATACTGTTAGTTTTCTCTTCGTTGCCAATTTCTTTGTGTCAGAGTTTTCAACAAATTGGGAACCTATTTATTAAAAAGTAACTGCTGCATTATAGTCGGCAGGAATGTATTACAGTGTAGCGCATTCCTGTCCTTTCCCGGTGCGGTGCACAATGGACTGCCCTGTGTCAACCCAAGCACCCCTGCACCATGGTTCAAGGGTCGCTGCGTTGCATGCAGGATTGTTTTTGTGTTGGAAGGGGAACCTTCCTGCACAAAAACAATCTTCAGAGGCATATTCCTCTATCTATGTGTGCTGCTTGAGATGCCTCTTCCTGTGATGTCAGTTCCTGTGATACGAGGTATGATGTCACGCGCCGTGATGCCACTTTCACACTGTCTAACTAGGTTCCCCCCCCCCCCCTCCCTTATTTTTTCAGGACTTGTGCCCTGCACTTTGATGCTGTGCGCCTCGACTCAAAGATAACCACTCTTCTCAGCCCAGTCAGAAGCCACGTGATGACGTGCGCCTCGGCGCAAAGGCATGCGTACATAACTGCGTGTAGAATGAGAGCAGTCTTTTTAAACAGTTGCCTTCCCACCACACACAGTGATCGACGTTCCTAGTTTTCATTCTGTTCAGAAGAGATGAGAAACAGTAACCGTTTAATCGTGCACTCCCGCTTGTAAACCGCATGAGGGAACATGCCGTTCCCTCATGTTCCATGAAGGGAGTGTGACTGGAAGGCACCTCGTTCACCTGGCAGCTGTACAGTACACCGCGCTGGGGTCGCAGAGATTTTAATGAGGCCTATGTTTCTCCGAATAGAGGCCAGCTGCACCTCACACAATCCGAACACGAGATGTTGTCAGTGGCCATCAGCATGAACTGTTCTGCATTCCTTGTCTCGGATCCAAGCAAAATTTAGACCTTCCGCTCTGGAGGGCCTCCCGCTGAGTCCGCAAACAAAAAAAAGTTAATCAAAGCTTAAATTTCAAAGGAAAAGGGATGTGACAATACAGCAGGGATTTGTTAAAAATGCCTATAGTAGCCAGGGGCGTCAGTGACGTAACATGGGCCCCGCAGTCCCTGCGGTGCGGGGGTCCCCAAGCTCAAGGGACCCCCTCAGCACAGTACCCTGACCTGAGAGCTCCTTATTAAAACTGGAGGGGGGCCCTCCATGTACCTTGCAGGGGGGAGCACTCAAGTTTAACACAAAAACATGGGGCTACCCCGCAGAGTGCCTTCAGAGGCCCCGAAGGCTCCCATACCTCACATACATTTATTAGCATTAGGCCGAATGAGGGCCCTCTGAAAGTGTCGAGTTTCAGCCGCGTCGCACAGGCCTGAGTTTTACACCCCTGGCAATGTCACCTTGCGCCTTTTCAATTGGTTTGTTTATACTTGTGCATCACATTGAATAAATCAGTGTCATGTTTGGGTGGATTTTTTTCTGTTGCAGTTTGCACCTGAGCATGTAATAAAAAACTTAAGTTAAATATGGTTCTTGCATGAGAGCCTTGGTACTGCACAATATCCACAGTATGGAAGTAGTTGCAAAAGATATAATGTCTTTAAAAAAGTTAATATCATTGTAAAAAAGAAAGCACATTGCTGGCAACTAACCTGAGGGCGAGACTGCCACCTGCTGGACGAAATCTTCAAATTTCTGCCACCGAAGTCCAGCGCTGGGCAGGGCACTGCAGTATAAAGTGCCTCTATAATCCAAGCACCAGATATATTTTTCGGAGACAACTATGCTAGCTATTCCATAACCAGGGCCGCTGTAACCCATCCAGCTCTCAGCAAGCTAACAAGAAGAATGAAAGAAGAACACAAAATAAACTTTGTGTAGAAAGAAACCACAAAACCATTCTACAAGTCATTTACAAACATACCTTGTCAGGCGGTTACAAGTAACTTTTCTCAAAGAGTCAAAGTATATACAGTGGCGGCACTTCCGCTATGCGGAGGAGGGTCACCCCACTGCTTTCTCACAGTGCGAAAAGCAAAAACATAAAATGGTAATAACTTTTAGTTAATGCCATTTTATGTTTTCTTGGGTGGACGGGGCTGCTCTGCTAACGGCGCAGGGCAGGGGAGGAGTGGTTTGCCCACTCCTAAGTGTACAATGACTGGTCGGCCCTCTGGGGCCGCACAAACCAGTCATGTGCACTTTCACCTTCACCATGCAGGTTGCATTACAGCCTGCATGGAGAACATGCCCACCCCTCCAGCCCCTGGCTGAGCACCGTGTCACTGCACTCAGGCTAATCACAATGCTGCATTGCAGTGTTGTGATTGGCTTTGGGGAGCCTGGCTGCCTGCTTCCTGTCCGAGTCAGAGGCAGGAGAGCAGAGAAGACGTGGGACACGGCCTCAAGGTAAGTTTATAAAAAAAAAAATAAAAAAAAGATTTAGCTCCCTCCCGCGCAATTCCGTTCCCCCCCCACAATCCTCTCCCCCCCCCCCCCCCCCCCCCCCCCCGCCCGCGCACACGCGCTATGCCGGCCGCAACTGTACATTTATTTCAGTTAATAAAAACCATAATGTTTTACACAGCCGGATCAGTAGAAGTAACTCCGTTAACTAGTGTGGCGGCATCGCAGTCATCCCAGATCTACAGCTACATTGCCTCGCAGTTTACTCAGCCTAGACAGCTAATCTTAACCATAACCTTGCCTTTAACCATAGCCATATCCCTAGCTCCCACCAGTAATAACGTACTACACAGTAAGTGGCTTATATACACAAGGGCGTAGGAGACATGACATTTCTGGTGGGAGGAGGGGAAGCGACAACCTAGGGGAGAGCTCAGCCGGGATTATAGCTTGGCATTAGGAGTCAAAGCACTGCCTGAGCCATGTAAATAAGACAACACACATTATGATGAATATGATAAAGTCTTTAAAATAAAAACAGCACTTCAACATTTCTGTGTATCACTTAAGAACATAGCACCCTCATACCCTGAAGACCTTCCCACGAGTTACCCAAAATGTGTCAGTTTGTCGTGTTCACTATTTCTACAGCCTATGTTGTCATTAAACACGAAGCAAGATTATTTCATATTAACCATTTACAAGTGAGGGTTCTGTAGAGCGCAGATTCTGTACAAAATTACTTCAACGTGCTCTCAAGCTGAACGGCTAAGGAAAATGATACATAATCAAGTAAAACAATGGCGCTGGATCACACAATTTGGTCAAGCTGGGAATCTGTGATTTGTTGTGTTATGAGTATTTGTAAAGCACGCTATCGCACAGGAGGGCATCTTGGCACTGTTGCAGGCGCTAGTCTTGGAAACCCTAGGGCTGGCGAGGCATCTATTCGAAGAGCCATGTCATCCGATTCCTACGGAACTCAAGAATTGAAGTAGCTGCTCTGATGTGTAACGGCACATCCTTCCAAGCTTTGGGAGTCATAGGCAGTGCTTTAAATGTGCCGGTACTGTCCGGTACGGAGTACCTGCACTTTTTAATTTTGAGAAGGAGTGTACCGGCACTTCTCGAGCGTGACGAAATACATTTAATTGGAGAGTACCGGCACTTCTCAGAAATAAGCAGGTACTCTGGTATGGAGTACCTGCAATTCTATTTTTCCATTTCAAGCACTGCATATAGGAAGACGGCCCAACCATCGATTCTGGTTCTGAATATTCATGGGATGTGTGAAAGAAGTAGTCAGGCCAATCGGAGGTGTCTGACTGAAGTGTGAAATGAAATTCGGTTTCTGAAAACAAGACAGCTGGGCCCATGTTGATTATTCCTTTGAAGGTGTGTGTGTGAGACATCTGAATTGTGCTTTTTCGTGCACTCAAAGCCAGTGGAGGTTTCTGAGGTGCTGTGTGTGTGGTGTGGTAGTTCGATTCTGGCTGCTGAGTGGTGGATGTGGATGGGCATAGAAGAATGTAATCCTATATTCTCTGAAATGTACAGTATACAATTCTGGGCTCAAAACTTCAAATGGCTCCTAACCAACACCCGCAAAAAACTGTCACTCACACCCTTGTCACAAGCAGGCTTGACTATGGTAACACCCTTTAAGCTGGGACCCTAAACTTAGCATACGTCCCCCTGAAGAAATGTAAACTAAGGAGCAAACTGTGTGGGAATTTGCTACACTTGAGGAGGGGGCAGATAGGGCCCATGCCTCGTTCTTTTTTTTTCTGGCCCCTTCGGCCTCACCACTGCAGCTGCTGAATGTGCTAGAGGCAAAGCAGGAAAGAAAACACGCACTTTACATTGGCACACACATTTATTTGTCCATCAATCTTTCACTACAGAGCAGCTTTTGGTTGATGCGATACGTAAGCTTACACATTTGCTTAAAATGTTTAAATCGGAGTTTCTATGAATGTGTGTAAATAAACATTTATATAAAAATCATTCAGTAAGATTTAAACACCTTAAGCAAACATATATATCACACTGAAAAAACCATTGGTTTCATGCACGTTATATTTAGGAATTAGCATTTAAAAAACCTTTGAAATTCACTGAAAAAACCAAAGGTTTCAGGGGCGTTATAGTTAGGAATTGGCATTTAAAAAACCTTAGAAATTCACTGAAAAAACCATAGGTTTCAGGGGCGTTGTAATTAGCTGGACATTTCCCTCGTACAAAACCCTAGAAATTCCCCTGTTATAGTTAGTTCAGCTAACTATAACTCGCGCCCCCGCAATGCACTGCTGATGACGTCACATATTACATCACTCATGACATGGTCAGTGACATCACTGATGACATCACTGATGACGTCATCCAGTGACTGTGTGTTTCTGTAAAGTTTAAATATGTTTTATATATTTATAGTGAAAGTCCTGTGGAAGAAAGAGTGGGTGTATAAGTGTGTGAATGAATGATTTTCTAGGTGCGTAACTGACTCTATAAGTGAGTCATTAAATGTATCTTACTGCAGAATAGTGACTAAACTGTGTGAATGTCTGTATGTGTCTGTGTGTTGGTGTATAAGTGACTGCATGGTTTTGTGAATAGCAATATGAGTTTCTATATGGGTTATTGATTGGTTGTCTGAGTATCTGTATGGGTGCCTGAGTGTTTGTATGGGTAGGGTATGTGTGACTGTGCATAGATGTGTGAGTGGGTGATGCTATGGGTGCATGGTTTTAAGAGTGCAACTGTGATGGACTGTATGGTTGGGTGACTGTATGTAAGGGTGTGTTAGTGATTGAATGTTTATCTCAGTTGTGCATGTGTCAGTAACTACATATGTGAAACGCAGTGTATATGTGTGTAAGAGTATATAACTATCTATATGTGAGTGTGTGATTGCGGGAGTGGCTGTATGGATGAGTGTGTGCTTGTATCAGTAATTGTATAAGAGCGTCAGAATTTGTTAGTATTTTTATGAGTAAGTGAACTTGAGTGTGTTTAACTGTATAGGTGAGTAAATTGGACTGTGATTATTTATTTGCATGACTGACTAGGTGTGTCAGTACCTCAATGGATGACTGGCGGTGTGTGAGTGTCTATATAGGTGTATAAATGCATATGATAGTCCTGTACGGAGTGACTGTAAGTATGAGTGACTGTACAGGTGAGTGAGTGGAGATGTATGTAGACCTAAGAGTCAATGAGTGGGTATGTAGTTATTGGTATTGGAGTATCTATGATTTTCAAAATGGCCGTCTGAAATTTTGAGTCGGTGTATCAAAGGTTATATTAGGGTGTGAGAAGATGCACTAATTTATCACATGGATGACATCATCAGTGATGTCACTGACCATGTCATGAGTGATGTAATATGCGACGTCATCAGCAGTGCATTGCGGGGGCGCGAGTTATAGTTAGCTGAACTAACTTTAACGGGGGAATTTCTAGGGTTTTGTACGAGGGAAATGTCCAGCTAACTATAACGCCCCTGAAACCTTTGGTTTTTTCAGTGAATTTCAAAGGTTTTTTAAATGCCAATTCCTAACTATAACGTGCATGAAACCTATGGTTTTTTCAGTGAATTTCAAAGGTTTTTTAAATGCTAATTCCTATCTTTAACTTATCTCTGAAGATATCATGTTTAATGATTTTGAATGGATTTCTATATTTTTCAAATTCAGTGTGTAAATTTCATTAAAAAAAATGTTTTAAATACTTTTATCACCATTTTTTTAAACTTATTTTTTCAATTATTTCTTTTAAAAATTAAAAAATATTTGAATTTAATGGGTTTTTCAAACATATTTTTTTATATTTTTCAAAATATTTTTTTAACTATATGTTCAAAACTTTATTTTATATATTTTTTTCCATGTTTTTGGATCCGCGCACCCTAAGCGCACCGCTCCCGATCCGTACGCGATAGCATCCGCGCATGGTATGCGTCGGTACGTGTTTAGTGCGCGATTGCAATGCGACCGGTATGCGCCTTCCAGCCTATACGCGACACGTTCGATGTACGTAACGCGTCGTTTACACGCTTCCGCGATGCGTCATCTGCGTCTATGACGCGGTAGGTGCGCGGATCCTACGAAATATTTAACATTTTAAAAAACATATATATATGTATTTCATGTGAATATTAATTGAAGACAAACTCTGAAGTAGTCTTAAAACTAATTATATTTTTACATCTAATCCTATAATTCTTTTTAATTCAATTTCGCGGATGCGCGCTGGGTGCGTGCTGCGTAAGCGCAGGGTGCGTGGATCCCATGTGACCTACAAAAAAAGAGATTTGATTGGTTCATTACACTTCCTCTTCTAACTATTGAAAGACCCCACCCAATTCAATCATTCTTCTTTGACCTTCTTTGGAGGAGCATCCCTTTGCAGAGAAGAAGATTTTTTAGACTAAGTTTACACTTAGCTCTAACTTTTTTCACCTAAAAATGGCTTCAGGGCAGCAGGCATCACCTGAATCTCCTCATACATCTGAGGATGAATTTTTGGTGGAGGCACCACCCAAAGAACGTTTTTCTTCAGTGGTGTGGAAATGTTTTCCTTTTCCCGAGGGGCAGAATAAGACCAATGCCACCTTGGTCACGTGCAAGATTTGCAAAAGAGTGCTGTCACGATGGGATCCTAACAAGAAATACTCGTGCGGCACGGCAAGTATGACGAAGCACCCAAGGACCCTTCATCCAAACAATCTTGCACGAGAAGAGTGCAAACGGATGAGAAACACTCCTGCTCCTGCGTCTTCCACCTCATCGCAGCCGAGCACCTCAAGAGTGCATCCATCAGCCCAAAATTTGGACATCCGTCCTCAATTTCAATATTTAATAATACTCTGCACTAAGTGCAATGCGACTTTGTGCTACGGTGAGCAGTCGATCGATCTGATCTGCCGCCGGCAAGAAAGTCACATTTGCTAGTTTTTTGTTTTTTTTATTGTTCCCTGAAGTTCATTGTTTGGTTCCTCCTGTTTTGTTTTTGTTTTTTGCAGAAAAAATTAAAAATTGGTCAGAAAGCCCAAAAAAATATATAAAAGAAGGAAGAAAAAAAAAAGTTCTTGTAAGAACTAACTTTCCTGGTTTAAAAAAAGAGCTACATTTCTTTGTTAGTGTGTGAAAGTTTAGATGAATGTATGTGTAGTACGTAATTGACTGAATGAATGCATTAGTAGCGTATGGTGAATGTATAAGTGCCGAACTATGAGGATGTGCTGCAGCATCACACAGTAACCTCTTTAACTGCTGTGTGCTGTAGTACTTCCAAAGCACAGGGATGCAACATATGTCCATAAATATGTTGCAAATCTATGCTTCTCTCTGCACGGCTGCTTAAACTGCAGCCATGTGGTGACACAAGCACCCTTGCACCATAGTGCAAGGATATCTGTGTCATGTGCTCTTTGTTTTTCTACAGAAAGACACACCTTCCTGCACAAAAACAATGAGAAAATGCATTTTTCTCCTTCAATGTATGCTGAACAATTCAGCATGCATTGAAGATATAAAAATGTGGAGAAATTAAAACAATTCTCCTTGTTGTGCTTTCCTACACCAATTTTAGAATGGTGCAGCATTCACACACATATCGAGATTTATGATTTCTGATAAATCTAGACATGTGTCTTGTTCTATGAGTATTAAGTGCAATCATGCACAACAACACTTATAGAACACCCTTTCAACACAAAGTGGTGTGCATGATGAGGTTGTATTTACATGGAAAATAAAAAGTGCACAGAGTGCCTTTTCCTCTCTTTGTAAATATGAAAGAGTATCTTGCACAATAACTATGTTACAAAAAGTGACATATTTCCGTTTTTAAAATTCCTTGCGAATGATAGAAGGTAAGCACAGAGTTTTGTCTGCAAAAATGTTCAAAGAAGAATGATTGAAATAACTGCGGTCCTTCAATAGCTAAAATGGTAAATATTATGAACCCCTCAAATCTCTTTTTTTGCAGGTCACATGATATCTGATTATGGTCAGATTTCAAAACTACATAAACAGAGTGTTTTTAGAAACGTGTTTCTACTTTGTAGCTTCTTGCAGACCTCCTCATTCTGCATATTGAGACTTAGTTAAACTTACCTTCACAGTAATAGGAATAAAATATGGTATACATTTTTTTCAGATTTTCATTCCAATCTAAATTCATATAAATTGCTTATTTTAAAATTTGGATCTGTGAAAGAAAAGGAAAAAAAATTATAACATGTAATAATACATTTTTTACAACACAGCATAATTTCCACAAAGTAATTTGTTTGCCTTTTTTGCTGTTCTCAGAATATATTAAATTTCACAAAAAATGGTAATTTCAATCGTACTCATCACTTAACAGCGGGCAAAAAAAAAAAACAATCACAAAGATTGTTAAAAAAAAACCAACAACATGCTATTCTCAACAAAATACCACAAGATACAAATCACAGATATATAAAATGCTTACAGCTAACAAAATGTTATAAGTTTAACTTACAAAAACTGTAAATGTTGTCGCTTTAAAATATTCACCGAATCTAAGGATGAATTTTTGGAGGACGCACCACGCCCACAACGTTTTCCTTCAGTGGTGTGGACATTTTTTACTTTTCCCGAGGGGCAAACAAAGACCAATGCCACCTTGGTCACGTGCAAGATTTGCAAAAGAGTTCTGTTGCAAGGGGATCCTAACAAGTAATACTCGTACGGCACGGCAAGTATGATGAAACACCGAAGGACCCTTCATCCAAACAATCTTGCACGAGAAGAGTGCAAACAGATGAGAAACACTCCTGCTCTGTATCTGTAAAAAAGAATCACAAATAAATGTATATTAATAACTTTCAAATGAATACTATTCCATTACTGTACAAACACATTTTATATAAAAACTGACTAAGAAACTATAGCCCTGAACCACAAGTGTGACGATCGTTAAAACACTACATGCATAGTGCATACTACTTTGAAGCAGTTCATGCCCTAAAGACTACCTCACTAAAAGATTACATGCTAACTGACTGAATGATCACAGTACTATAAGGAGACACACTGGGTGA
Source organism: Triturus cristatus (assembly GCF_964204655.1). Taxonomy (NCBI): domain Eukaryota; kingdom Metazoa; phylum Chordata; class Amphibia; order Caudata; family Salamandridae; genus Triturus; species Triturus cristatus. The sequence continues at coordinate 858,591,584 of NC_140592.1, forward strand.
GTGACAGGGTGTTTGCTAGAAGTGTATGAATACTGATTGGGGAATTGAAGGTGTGAAAGACAACTGTGTAGGTGATTAGAGGCCTGCATGCATAGTGAATATGTATTTGAAGCAGTCTATGTGCTAAGGCCTGGCTCACTGCATGAGTACTTTGGGAACTGACGGAATGATTAGAGTACAGCAACGAGAGTGCCTGAGTGAATTTATAAGTGGTTGGCTTTTGACACAGTGAATGGATTAGTACTTGGTACTGAATGGGTCACTAGAGGAGTGCAAAGGGAGTGGCAGGATGTTTGCTGGACTGTATGGATACTGACTAGGGATTTGAAAATGTGAAAGACAAGAGTATAGTATGTTAGAAGACTGCATGCATACTGCATAGACATTTGAAGCAATCTATGTGGTAATGTATGGTTCACAACATGAGTAATTGGAAACTGACTAAATCATCAGACTACTGCTAGGACAGTGCCTGGGTAAAACTTTTAAATTTTCAGTTCTGGCACAGTGACGAGATTAGTACATGGTACTGCACTTTAGTTTCAAACCCGGACTCATTTTATCAATGCATAAGCAAAGAATAGCTTCTAAAGCTACTAAAACTTGACAACATGACCAATTTTAAAACAGTTATCTGCCAGCAAATACACTATGTTACCAAATGCTTCTCTCACAATCCTTACCCAAATGTACACAGACTCACAGTGTGATTTTAGACAAGCAACACTATCCCTAGCAGTTTACCAAAACTCATTCACTAGTCTAGAAGAGGTAATGGTACTGCACACAATCTACATATTTAAGTTCAGCACGTTAGTGTCAAAGCATGACTCATTTAATCAACGCATAAGCAAAGACTTGCTACTAATGCTACTAAAACTTGACAACATGAAAGGGTTTTAAAAGAGTTATCTGCCAAAAAATACACGATGTTACCAAATGCTTCTCTCACAGTGGTTCCCAAATGCACACAGACTCACAGTGTGATTCTAGACAACAACCACTATACCTAGGAGTTTACCAAAAATCATTCACTACTGTGGAACTGATAAGGGAACTGCACACAATCTACATATTTCAGGACTGCACTATTGTGTCAAAGCCTGACTCATTTAATCAAAGCATAAGCAAAAACTGGCTTCTAATTCTACTAAAACTTGACAACACGACAGGTTTTAAAACAATTATCTGTCAGCAAATACACAACGTTACCAAATGCTTCTCTCACAGTGGTCCCCAAATGCACACAGACTCTCAGTGCGATTCTAGACAAGCAACACTATCCCTAGCAGCTTACCAAAACTCATTCACTACTGTGGAAGGAGTAAGGGGACTGCACACAATCTACATATTTCAGTACTGCACTTTACTGTCAAAGCATGAATCATTTTATCAATGAATAACCAAAGACCGGCTTCTAATGCTACTAAAACTTGACAACATGACAGGTTTTAAAAGAGTTATCTGTCAGCAAATACACAATGTTACCAAATGCTTCTCTCACAGTGGTTCCCAAATGCACACATACTCACTGTGTGATTCTAAACAAACAACACTATCCCTTGCACTATACCAAAACACATTTCTTCATCTAGAAGGAGTACTACATTTTAATATAGAAACATAACTCATTTCACAAATTCATAAACAATGACTGGTTTCTAATTCTACCAAAATATAAAAACAGCACAGTTATCTGTCTGCAAACACATGAAAAACACAAATGCTTATCACGGAATGGTTTCTACATGCACACACACTGTCAATAAGATTGTAGAGAAAAAAGGACTCCCTACACTTTAGCAGGAGAAATACATTAGTCTGATTAAAATCAAATTAGTCTACATACATCCCCTCACAATTAAATAACTCACCTTTCAAGTTGTTTTGTAGATTAAGAAGTATATCAGTCACTCACCATATTTTCTTTTACAGAATCTCTGCACTGTGCACCTCTCAGCAAAAACAAAGAATGGAAAAGTTTCCCTTTCATTTTCCACACATACATGTAAACATCAAATCGCAATCATTCACACATAAATTCAAAAGCAAACACACATTTCTATTGGTTAAACATTTCAACCCTTTCCAACTGAAATACATTTCAACCCTTCCCCCAATCTGCCTTCTGCCTGTTACCATAGAAACAGGTCATGGAACACTGCACTGAGCACACAGGTCACAAGTTCAGCACACAATGTTGCTAAACAAGACAGCAAGTGTGCTTGACTTTTCAACATATCAGCTTATCATATATAATGTTCCTTACAATCTGTTTTTGTTAACCAATAAGACTCATACCTTTAAAAAACAGAAATATACACCCTACCTTTCAGTGTAGAAAGTAGTCATACAACCAATGATTTCTTGTCTTTTTTCAATTTTTTTTCCCTTGGATCCGCGCACCCAACGCGAGAGAATCCGTGCACCCACGCGATAGGATGCGCGCACCGTGCGCGCATTCGCCGTTTAAAAAAAAAAAAAAAAAAGGGGGGGGCCCGGGCACCTCTAGAGGGTCAGAGTATTTCCACTCTGCCCCCTTTATATGTTTTACACACTTATTCCCCTTGCTTCTTCAGCCTCGCTTCTACTGAGGCAGAAAATGGCCGCCAACAGTTCCTGTTTCGAATGTAGACGGACACTCGACAGCCAATTAGCATTCAGCGCGCGATCGGAAGGGTGCGTGCTTGGTTCGGGAGGGTGCGCTCACGGTGCGGGTAGGGTCCGCGGATCCTCCCCAGCCATAGATATATATGTACTTTTAACTCTAATTTTCTCAGGAACTACTGAACGGATTTACACCATTTAAGCAAAAGGCACGAGTCTGAACTGAGGACTACCTCTTTGCCAAATTTGGTGTAATTCCGTTCAGCGGTTCGGGCTGTAGCTGCGACAACAGATCCTATGGGAAATTGCATGGGGAAAGCGCGTTTTGGGACCCCCCTTTTTTCTCGGCCCCCGCTTGACGAATCACCACGAAACTTTCAGGGTAGGAGCGGAGCGGAGCTGGCCAAAAGTTTGGAAAATGCCGCGAGGAATCATCAACCGGCGCCAGACTTATTGGGAATAGAATGTTGCGTATTTCCTATGGAAAATAGGTCCTAACTATACCTATCTACTGGCGACCGCCAGTAGATTATATATATATATATATATATATATATATTCACTTAAAAAACCATAGGTTTCACACATGTTATAGTTAGCTGGGCATTTCACTCGTGAAAAACCAATGAAATTCCCCCGTTATAGTTAGTGCAGGCAACTATAACTCACGCGACTGCAATCCTCTGCTGATGACGTCAGATATTACATCACTGTATTTAGACACTTATTTACCCATGTCTTCTTCCATTAATTTTTAGCTATACATATATTACAAATATTTTTTTTTCAGAAAGACACATATGTCATCAGTGATGTAATATCTGACGTCATCAGCAGAGGATTGCGGTCGCGTGAGTTATAGTTGCCTGCACTAACTATAACGGGGGAATTTCATTGGTTTTTCACGAGTGAAATGCCCAGCTAACTATAACATGTGTGAAACCTATGGTTTTTTAAGTGAATTTGCAAGGTTTTTTAAATGCTAATTCCTAACTGTAACGTGTGTGAAACCTATGGTTTTTTCAGTGAATTTGTACGGTTTTTTAAATGCTAAGTTATGGATTTTATTTATTTTTAATTTTTTTTTAAGGTTTTTCACCGTGCACGCGCTGTGGGCGCTCGGTGCACTTCGCGCACCGAGCGCCCACGTTACGTAGTTCGCGGAATTTTTCCGTTTCTACCGTGCGCATACGCTACGCGCACTCCGCGATTTTCCGTAAAAAATTTAAAATACATTTTTGCCCTTGGGGGTCCTTCTGGGACCCCCTGACCAAGGCTAGGGGGTCAGGAACTGTCCAGCCTGCCCCCTTTACACGTTATCCACCTTTGTTTTTCACCCCCTCAGACTGCGAGAGACAAAATGGCGGCCGACACTTCCTGGTTTCGACCGATTCGAATGTTTACTAAGATCTAACAACAAATCAGAATCGCGCTCGCGCACGGTGGCGTGCGCGTACGGTAAGCTTACGGTACGCGCTCGGAGCGCGCCTATAGATATATATATTGATTTAAATGCTATTTTCTCAGGAAATACTGAACAGATTTACCGGAGACCTTCAAAAGGCACATCCCTGACCTGAGGGCTACCTCTCTGCCAAATTTCAAGTAATTCTGTTCAGCCGTTCGGGCTGTAGCTCGGACTAAAGGTCCTATGGAAAAATGCATGGGGAAAACACGTTTTGGGACCCCCCCTTTTTCTCAGCCCCCGCTTGACGAATCCCCCCCGAGACTTTCAGGGAAGGAGCGGAGCGGAGCGGAGCGCCCCACCTATTTTGAGAATTTCGCGAGGATTCGTCAATCGGCGCCAAAGTTATTCAAAATAGAATGTTGCGGATTTCCTATGGAAACACGGTCCTAACTATAACTATCTACTGGCGACCGCCAGTAGATAATATATATATATATAAAATTTGTGTATGCGTGTGTGTGTTTATATATATGGGCACACACACTCTTTACAAATGCCCTTTGCACATGGCCCCACCAGTTTTGTCTGTGTCCCACTAAATACCACTGTCAGTGGGGGCTCCGAGATTGCTTCGTTTTTGCTACTTATTTAATTTCGGTTATTTAGGTGTTGAACCGCTAAAAAACTTTTTTATTTTGTTTTTTTCTTGTTTTAAGTCAGCCGAACAAGCAGTAACATCAATATAAAAACTGCATCTTCTGCAGTTGCCTTAAAAAACAACAATTCTAGGAGAGTCTCATCAGCTTAATGATGACAAATAAACATTTAAGAGAAACAAGCATTGGCAAAGCCAATCGGTCTCTCTAATGCGAGACCTATGACCTTTGTCAATCTGTTTTAACCATGCTGTACAGTTGTGCGCCTGCTGGGCACCATGGCTGAAAGTAAAGAAACAAAATGCGCACTTAGACGCAATCCGCGCTTTTAGAGTCATGGTGCTTTCTAGATCTCGCCTACGCAGCGCAAGCACTGCTCAGAGAGACCTCTTGGCATCGCTCAGAATTTTTGCTAAAACTCGTGCATGTTTGCACTGCTATCTATGGGCACTCGTGCACGTTTGGCGTTTCCCTTGCGGGAGCAAGCAGCAGCGCCATCTGTTAGCAATTGTTGCGCCTTGCTGCTCGCTCCCGCAAGGGAAACGCCAGACATGCCCTCAGCGTCTACAGGCGCAGAATGATGCTATGCGTGTGTCGCGAGCGCGGCCTGCACAATTAGCTCTCCCTCCCTCCGATCGAAGGATGCCCTCACCTCCCTCAACGGCTTCTCTCCTCCAGAGGCTCCTCTTGCCCTGGGGGTCGTATTTCTGGGGTCTGGATGCGAGGGGTATTGTCGGCGGTGACTCAGTGCCTCATCCCCTCCTGCGCTCTGTACATTTCCTCACCTCTCCCTGGTGCTCCCCGCCGCCGGTTGCTGCCTCTGCTCCGCGAGGAGCTCGCCCTCCGTTCTTCCTGGTCTCTGAAGTCTCGCCACCGCCAGGCAGGGCTTTAAACCCCAGACAGGGCTGTGCCGGCATTGGCCCGTCCCCATCTTCATTCTCTAAGCTACAAAAATTATGCTTGCGCTGTCATTGAGTGTTGTGATTGTTCAGAATCCATATTGGATATTATAATATTTTACTACCTTCCACTGCAAATTAATATTTAATTGTGGTTAGAAAGCAATTTTATAGATATCTGTTGAAAATCAATTAACCTGCTATGTTACGTTAACAGAGCCTTGTAAAATATTGTGTTGCCAGAGCTGAAATGATTGTGCTTTTGGCTGTCATAGTTGCAGACTGCATGATATATGTTTGAATTTAGGCTCTGTTACTACGTGCCTTATGATCATGGACAGTGGAATTATGAGCAGCATCTCACCAGACCTGGCCATTAACCATTAGAAAGCCATTCTAGGTGGATTGGAAAGTTTTTGTTGCTGTTTTGATTGAAAATCCCTCTGATCTGGCTATGCTGGGTTTTGATCCGAGCCACTGGGACAGCTTGCAGTAGAAGCAAAATACCTTTTTTATGCCCAGATTTGGTCTTGCAGGCACATTTGAAGCCTCATTTGCCCTTGTATTTCCTTTTATACTTAGCCAGCCACACTTGACTAACTAAGCACATATTGCCAGTCGGTTTCCGCATTTACATGCTCATTTCATACTGCCCCATGAATCTTCATGAATCTATGTGGGCTATTTCTATTTAATGATGTACAATTATCTTCTACTAAGTAAGGTAATGAAGGTATGAATAGGGCCTATTGTAACAAAGTGGCTCTGTATATACTGTTCCCAAATAAGTACAGTGTGCACAGAGTACACAGTCCCCAGAGGTTTGGCAGAGGCTAAAGTTAGATATAACCTTACCCTCTAAAGTGGTAGCTTGGTCGAGCAGTAAGGCAGTATCAGAGGACAGTGTAAAGCATTTATTGTACACACTCAGTCAGCAAATTATCTCACACACTCAAGAACTGAACTCTAGGCCAATGGTTTTGTATCCAAATATATAGTTGTTTTATTTTAGAACCAACAATAGGTATCAAAATATACTTTCTCAGAATGAGATACTTTAGATAAATACTTTCAATAGGCAATAGACTTTTGAATGCAATAGATACCGTTGTTGCAATAGGCAACACAATGTCAAACACAATTATACATTGAGCTCAATGGGAATTTCTAGTTGAATGCAATTGATTACTTTTTGGATTACTTTTCTTACCACGGGACTGGATCCTAGATTCAGTCCTGGGACATCTCCTGTAAACAATTCAGTAAAAACGTTTTGGTTACAGTTGTGATTTTTAAGGAATATTATTGTATTTTAAAAGTTGACACTTCGAAACTTTTTCTCATAGAATCACCAATGTTATCCTATGGGAGGAAATTCACATAGAAAAAGTAACAATAGCCCTACGTACCTGCTAACTCAGTGTTGGATCCTGGATCCAGCACTGGTGCATCTCCTGTTAACAGTTGAAAGAAAGCGTTTTTGTTATCCAGGCGATTTTTAACAAATATTTGTACGTTTGCAAAATCGACACAGAAGAATTTCTGGCAATAACCAGGCAATGTTATCCTATGGAGGAAAATCAAGTTATAGGTAAGTACCATTGTAATGACTTTTCAGGGTCAGTGCTGGGCACCAACATCCAGCACTGGGATCTCTCCTGATAACAGGTGAGTAAATTCGTTTTCAAATTCGGCTGATTTTAGATGAATATTTTAAAGTTTCAAAACTCGACACTTAGAAGAATTTCCAAGTGAAACCAGTCAATGTTACCCTATGGAAGAAAAGTGAGTTATCGTCTTTTGGGTAAGTACTCGACTGGCAGAGTTAAGGTTCTGGGCATGGACTCAGGGGTCTCCCAGGGTCAGGTAGGTACAGTTGTTACACCCTCAGCGGCACAGGGGCAGCCGGGTGCAGAGTGAGTTAGGCCCAATGTTATCCTATGGGAGGCAGGGGGCCTAGCTGTGGGAGGTGGGCTCCTGGTCACTTGCTCAGGGCAAATGGGGAAGTAGATTAGAGTAGAGGTTGCACTGCCAGGGGCACTCGGGCAGTTGGGTGCAGGGTGCTTTTGAGCCGTCGGGCGCTCAATGGATTTCAATGGAGAAGCTCAAGAACAAACAAAGGCTGCAAGCTCGGGGACGAAGATTCTTCAGGTGCGACCACCACTTCGAGAGGTAAGTTGGGTAGTTGGAGGATAGGTAGGCACCCAGGAGTTGAGCACAGGGGGCCGCAGGGCGCCGGATGCAGGGGTGCCTTTTGGTGTCGGGAAATCTTACCTTCTGCTGGTCGCGGTTGGAGGGGTCCCTGGTTCTGAGGCTGCAGGCGTGGTCAGGAGCATCAAGGTGGGTTCTTGGGTGCTGGATTCGGGGTCACAGTCGCCAGGGGGACGTCCTCGTGGTCCTTGCCCACTCCGGCACAGGCCAGGTTTGGCGAGTGCAGAGTGTGCAGGGTTCGCGGTTCCTGGCTGACGCCAGGGGTCAGTAACTTGCTTTGAGCAGTACCACTGCTCGTGGGAGTCCCAGTTAGAGTCACATGGCAGTCAGGTCCTCCAGGGTTTTTGAGGTTCCTGACCACTGGTGACGCCGGGGTTTAGCAGGAGCAGGTTCGAGGGTCAACAGGCCGGTAGGGCTGGGGCCATATCAGTTGGTGTCTTCCTCTTGTTAGCAGCTGCATGGCAGGTCTTCTTGTTTCTTGATCTTGTTTCGTGTTTTGGAATCTGGATCTGAGGAAGGAAGGTTCAGGGTGCCCCTAAATACTAAATTTAGAGGCGTTACAGGTAGGTAAAGGGCAGGGACCAATGGGTCCCCTCCCTGGGGTGGGTACACCCCCTATCCTGCCACTCTCCTTTGGGAGGGGGGCAGTAGCCTAGTCCTGATTGGGCAGGGATTCCCATTGTCAAGATGGTGAGAGCCCGGAGATGTGCTTCACCTCGCCTCCCCCACCTGAGGGGCGGGGTTGGCAGAGGCTGGCACACCCCCTCTCCTTCCTTGGGGTTTCCGGCCAGTCTTCCCGCCAGAGTGGGGGTCAGAACCGGTAGGGGCCAGTTGCTGAGTACAGCAAGTGGCCTGGAGAAGCTCACAAAGGCAGCATGCCTTTGAAGCTTCTTGCCCATCCTGGGGGAGGAGACCTAGCACCTCGCCCGGAATGTGCATTGTTGCAGGCTCAGGAGAGCGGATGGCTCTCTACCCAGGGGTCCAGCAACATGTCTGCTGTGTGGCAGCCTAGGCAGCCCCTCAGACAAGACGTGGATTGTAGGTTAGGTTCAGGGGGCATCTCTAAGATGCCCTCTGTCGTGCATTGTACATTAAATTCCACACTGGCATCAGTGCGGGTTTAATGTGCTGAGAAGTTTGATACCAAACCTCAGTCTTCAGTGTAGGCATCATGGTGCTGTGGAGTTCGTGTTGACGATCTCCCAGCACCATATACTCTTAAATAGTAGCACTGCACTTAGTGCCCAGGAATGGACCTGGGTACTGTAGGGGCACAGGGCTCATGCACCTGTACCCACACCACTGGCATAGGGCACCCAGCTAGAGGGGTGGCTGATGTATGCCAGGGCAGTGTGTGTTGTGGGCATGGCACACAGGGATGTGGGCCATGTCGACTCTTTGTTTTGTTCTGCACCAAGACACTCAGCCTGCAAAGGCAGTGTGTGTGTGTCAGGGTACAGGGCCTCTAAGGGTGGCACAATAAGTGCTGCTGCCCTTAGGGGCCTTCTCTGGTCACAAGACCCTGGGTATCTAGGGTACCATTTACCAGGGGCTGACATGTGGCCAGAGATGCCAATTGGGTTTTGGCTGTTAGGCAGTTTTTAGGGAAGGAACACAGGCCCTGGGCACCTGATTGGCAGGAGCCCAGGGCACACCAAGGAAAAGTGCCTCAGTTATCAGGCAAAAAGTAGGGGGGTTACTGCAACAGAAACCCACTTCCTTATACCTAAGAATTGAAAAAGCAATGCTAGAACATGAGATTTGATGCAGAGATGGTGTGTACAACATTGACAGCTTTTTACATTTAGCATATCCGCCCAGGGACCCTTTGTGATATTAGTTGTATATGCATATAATAAAATTACCTTGTGTTATGGAACCTCTTTGTGATACAAATCTATTTAAAGTGTGTATATTTGTTATAACAGAACTCATAACAAACACTGCAATAACTGGGCAGTTTGTTTTTTTGCATTTTTTGCCTATTGCAGTGTGTGTATCTGCATCTGCGCGAGTGCTTCTACGTGCACACATTGACTTCCACAGTCTTGGCTTTAGCTCAGTACAGTCCATGCAGCCATTAATCCTTTCGCAGCAGATGCTGTACAACATGAGCCAAGCCCACTGACTTCTGGGTGTGGGGGGACAAGCACTGTTAATTTGAAATACCCTCACGTGGGCTAGGCCTGGATGGGGGGCCTCCGTAGAAGTCTTCTTGAAAGTGAAGCCATATGATAAGTGAGCTATTTTTGTGTAACTAGACACATGAGAAAAGGATTTTATTCAATTGCAGCTGGGTATTGTTTTCACAACAGCTACCAGATCACCAATGTTGGGCTAGCTATCAGTCATACTCTGTAAGTGCAGGGTCCCAGAGTAGAGCTTGGTTTATGGGTTTCAAATGCACAACCTAATCGGGTTTCTTTCTCCGTGATGCATTCCTCACTAAAGTTGGTTGTCATCTTATTGTTTTAGGCTTAACTTGCCCTGGACACGGATTCTTCAGGCTGTTCAATACTCGAGTGACGCAGTCACACACACAATGTTATAGTGCTGTTAACTTGCATGGAGGAACTTGTCTTACTCTGTGTGCATTAAAAAGCCTTGGAATGTGTCCATCCGAGTTTCTGGAGTCAAGCATGTATTACCGAATCAGACTGCATGACCCAGAGTGTAGTAATTGTATAGCTCATCAATATCTGGTGACACCGCGCCCAGGAAAATGTGCTGCATGGCTACACACTTTTAAGGTCCCAAAAGCGAGACCTATTGGCAATGCCAATGCTTGTTTTCTTTACTTACTGTCAGTCATGCTGCACAGCAGCCTCACTGATGCACAACATGGCTAAAAAAACAGACATTGCGTAAGTGAGCCCTATTGGCTTTGCTGTCTGGTTTTTGATTTTCAAAATCACCCTCGAAGTGCTGTAGATTGCATTTTGGCTTTATGTATTATTAATGTGTTAAAGTGCAGCGTGCTTGAGCACTGTTGGCTAAAAAAATGAACGCCGTAGGTAAAAGTGGTATTATGATGCTGGAAGAACCAGTTACCGTGAAATTTCGTACGCAGGGTAAGGCATCACATTGCAGAGCAAGAATCCTACAACGCATTAAGCCAACTGCAGAGATTATTAAAGAGACATCCTTGCCAGCACTTGGAGGTGTTCTTTTTACACGATTCGGGGAACTGGGGTTTAACAACCGGCACACATCTAAAACCAGCTGGACAACAGCTGTGTCAATGGTTGTCTCTGTGCGCTATGCAGAGAGGCCAAGGATTGGATGGGCATGTATTCTCATCGCCCATTTGAGCCACTGACAGCTACTGCAAGGTCTCGCACTGCCTTCTGCCTGAACACCAGAGCTCTCCATCGTGACCATTACAAACACCTGGAGGATTCTCTGTTCAAAGCATGAATTATACAGGATTAATATGCCACATGAAAATAAATGCAAGAACACAACTTCCTAGGGACAGCTAACACTTTAATGGAGTGTAAAACTCAGTAAAACACGTGAAATGTAAACGGGAACCAAATCACTGACATGGATTACCCCTTACACTTATAACACTGTTTAGAAATCGTGTGTGTTTTCCCAATAGTGTTAATAATATGAATATTGGGCCCGATAGGGACCCGTTTCAATGTCTGTTCTAAAATACAATCTGATCTGAGACACGGCGGAACCCGGCCCACTTAAAGCCCTGCACACTCTCGAACATTGGGGTATTGAACCTACAGTGGAGTGAAGAGTGCCAGATACTTTAATGCATACAGAGACTGTTAAGATGGGGAGAAAGAAAGAAAGATACAGAAGGCGGCCATACCAAAGGAGGAGAAGGCATACGGAGCACTGCTGAAATGATGCAAGATAGACGACGTGTCTTGGTTGAAGAGTTTATTTAGATCAATACGCCACCCAACTCACGGAGCGTCTTCCCCGCTAGATGAACGAACAGCAACTGACTCTTACCATTCGAACCTCTATCTAGTGGACACTCCATGCGTGAGCCACATTTAAAAGAATACAGTAATGCATTTCTAAAGCATCGCGCGCTATCCGCGTGATGCATAACATTCTTACCAATATTACAACTGCCCTGATTACATACCGGTAATCCTCATTACTCTTAGTCCTACTCGTCCTCGACCCAGTAATAACAAATGAGATAGTATCCAATCACAGACAGGAAACAAAACAGGAAACGCTTGCTAACCCCACCCACCCTCCTGCCAAGGGCTATAATACAATAGGCAACCCTTACCACTTCCTGAAATAGAAAGCAAAACAAAGGCCTGAAAATGGAAGGGTGTGTGGGAAGTTCAACTGGGTCAAGGATGAGTAGGACTAACAGTAATGAGGGATCAGGGCATTACCTCTTCGTCTCTCGTACTAGACCCAGTCATAACAAATGAGGTATACCAAAGCACACACCCAAACAGAAGGCAATTGAAAGACCTCTAGAAAACAAAAACCATCCAGGATAAAAGCACACCACAGCGAAAAATGCCATATCCAAGGAACAAACAAAGAGGAGCAGGAGGCACCACAGCCTGTAACACACCACTCTCAAGATCCAAACGAGCAGTGCAAGCACAAGGCAAACGGCAAATCAGAGAAACAGTTCAGATGCCCAAGATCCTGCACAGGACCCCATAGACTGCGTCCCATGAAGCCGACACACTCCGCGCGGATCCAGCCCGGATAAAGCAGGACACAGTAAGGCAGAACCCTGTCAACAAGACATTGACCACAACCCAACACTCCAGGAACACCACAGAATCAGTGTCCCATGCCCTGCAAGACTAAAAAAAAGCCACAGAAGAACGAAAAGCAATAGAACTGTCCACTTATAGAGACAAAGCACGTCCAACATTAAGGAAGAGCAAAAACTGCCCACCAGGAGACAAAAAAGGTTAGAAAGAAGAAAAAACAGTTCCTGGATGGCATGAAACTGAAGTTTCAGGAGAAAGTCTGCATCCAATGCAAAACAACAGCATCCTACACACCAGGCAGAAAAGGAGTAGAACACAGCAAACCAGAAAGCTTCTCCAAGCTCATGGCGGATGGAACAGCAATCAGGAAAGCCACCATGAAGAACAGGAACGTCAAATCCACCATAGACAAAGACACAAAATGAGAGGACTGATGGGTGTAGGACCAGAGTGAGATCTCACGTAGGGACAGAAGAACAGACAGTAGAGTTAGAGAGAGAGAAAAATTCAGAACAACCGGGCAACCAAAAGGCCTGATAGCTGAGGAAAATGAAACTGAGCCCCTGAAAGCCCAAATAGCTGACCACTGACCCTACAAAGGAGACAGAGCACAGCCAACGTGAAAAACAGTCAAAAAGAAGTGAAGAATGGAATGAGACCCTTAATAGAAATGCCTGAAAAGAGGGGAAAGGGAGGGAAGGTACACAGCGACAGAGGAGGCCAAGGGATCGAGAAGGCATCCACACCCCAGGCTCCCACCACCTGTATTAAGGAGGAAAAGGCTTGCAAAAGAGCAGTGGTCCTTGACACAAACAAAACCACCTCTGGACAACCGAACCTCCAGCAGACCACGTGAAACACCCTGGGAGAGACAGAGACCCAGTTAGGACGGAAACATGCGGCACAGAGCACCCATCACAACAATGGGCGCACCAATTAAGTGATGAGCAGAAATAGCAAGAGATGTAGCACCACACAACTCGCCACCGCACAAGCTACCAGAATTAACGAATTACCGTGAGAGCTGCCCAACTTTACTGTGGTATAGCACCAGAACATCCTACCACGACAGGTGCGGCATGAAGCAGCAAAGGGCCCTTCTACAGCCGACAGCCCCTACCAGGTGGAAAAACGAAAGGCTTCCGATCTGCGCCAATGAGCCTGAAAGTACCACAGACCCCAGTAGCTCCCCAAATCAGAGCATTGGCATTTATCACCAGCACAGGTGAAGGAGAAGGAAGTAACAACAAGCCCCTGGTGAGATTTGAAAAGACCATACAACACAGCCGGCCTGCACACAACCTCCGGAGACACCGGGATCAACAAAGACAGAACCAGAAGAGGGAACCCCACTAACAGTGAAGGTACCACAGCAACAGCTGAAGGCATAACCTGGCCCCGGGCACTGAGAAAACAGAAACCTCTATGTGTCCCTGCACCCCGACCATGGAGCCAGAGCAGCCGAATTCTGAGATGACAGCGACAGCACCAAAGGATCCTGAAGTGGTCACGATGAAGACATCCTGGCCAAGGGCTGGAGAATGCACTTCAGAAGATCAGGAGTAACCCGAGGCGCCCAAGAGGACGCAAGATCAAGCCCAAACGTTGCTGCATCATTCAAACAGATGGGGCCCGAACAGCCAGGCATCCAGGGAAGGTCATATGGAGACCCCTAGAAGATGGAGAGCCACCAGGGCGGACACCACCATGATGAAGACTTCAGGTGAGAGCGTACTCTGACCGGGAGTACACAAAACTGTCAACGACAACCCTCCAGAGAGAAAGCTAAGAAACTCCAGGAACCTCAACGCCACAGCCACATGACATGGAGGTAGGCAGCCAACACAAAGCCCGCCTGAATCAACGGGATAAACCATAGCAGGGTCTCCAACAGGAATGGAATCTTCCAAACAGAACGGAGTAGGGACCTGAGGCGGAACACCATCCAGAAGCCCCACGTAACCCCTGGACCAGTGCCCCAATCCCACTCTCACTAACGAACTGGAACAATTGGCTTCTACTGGAGGAGCAATTGAATCCCATCCAACCACGCCTTCCCCCGCAGGGCAACCTTTGGAAGTGGTGACACCACTGTCCCCGATGACGGGGGAAGGACACAAACTCAAGCAGGAAGCCCATATCCAGAACACCCAGCCTCCAGTTATCCGAAGACATGCGACTCCAAAGCAGCAGGAAATGACACAGGCCCACATCAACCTCTGGTAACATTCAACCAGCGCCTCTGCAGCGGCAAAATCCGGACCGTTGAACCGAAGTCCCGGGCTCCGGACGGGGTAACTTCAGAAATGCACCCTGGAAGCACTGACCCTGGCAGGGAACATCACTGCCCATAAGAAGGCAGACAAAAGGACTTTGCAGAAGAGAAGAAAGACTGCATCCGCCAATCTAGACCACTAAAGGAAAAAGAACGCATCAACTCCATAACGGCATTAGTGCAACTGCAGCCGTAGTTCCTCACCAAAAAGACTTGGGCCAGTAAACAGTAAACTCAATCCATCGCCCACGGAGAAGAATCTATGTTTCATCCCCACAGCGACAAGGGCGCCCCACCAAACTGGCCACAATAGAGTCCACATGCATAATTCCAAGAATCCTTTTCTCAATAACCCACATTGAGCAAAGCTAGGAAATGAAGCAAGGCAGAATAATACGCACTGGGAGTTTCCACTCATTCAAGAGGACACCCATCACAAAAGGATAAATGGGCAGGGCTTGAGAAAAAGTCCCAAACAAAGCCAGCACCAGGACATTGGAAGGTCTAGCCAACCTCCAAAAGGCAAAACCTGTGGCATCATCAACATGGGTCAGAATCTCATGCAACACGGCTGCCAAAACATACTTCTCACATGTTCTGAAGAGCCCAGAGACGACACAGTAGAAGAGTCAGAGCTGGAATTGGCAGAAAGCGAACCAGCATTTATCTTCACCAGGGACAACAAGCGACAAAAATCAGCTTCCGCAGCCTCACCTGCTCACCCAACCTCTACGACATAGGTGGAGGGCAGACCCAGGACTCACAACGTAAGACGGGGTGACGACGTTGGGGAACAAAGCCTCCGCGTCCTGTTGTCCCTGGATAGCAGTCTACAGAGACCACTACATAAACCAGGTAAACAGAATGTCAAAAACCAACATCCAGAACTCTCCGACATACCCACTACACAAACGCAGCAACAACAACTGAATGAGAGCTGAACAAGCATGTGGTTGATAGCACTGTAGGTAAAACAAATAATATAACCAGGTCCTGGAAAGC
Organism: Triturus cristatus; assembly: GCF_964204655.1. Lineage (NCBI taxonomy): Eukaryota > Metazoa > Chordata > Amphibia > Caudata > Salamandridae > Triturus > Triturus cristatus. The sequence continues at coordinate 858,607,360 of NC_140592.1, forward strand.
GTGTAATATCACCCCAGAGCGCCTCAAAGCGCTGAATTGTAGCAGGGAGATTAATTGAATTGTCCAGGATTAGATAATGTTGATGTCTATGCAGAGACTCAAACCTGGCTCCCACCGGCTCCGAAGTCAGTAGTTCAAGCCGTTAAGCCACTGTCACAGCCTCAGAAAAATGCTGGCAATTGCTGCTCGGACATGCTGACTGCAGGCACCAGCGCATGTCAGGGCGCACACAGGAAGGCCATCAGCAACGTCCAACGCACCCCTCACCCAGAATGCAGCCGGATCGGCAAGCGGCAGCTGCTACTGCTTGAACAGGTAAGGCCCTCGAACCATAGCAAATTTGCCGCCGACATGAGCAAGATTTGTCACCCCCCACAGTGCGCGCACACACCACGGAGGGCAGCCACAGACAAGCCGGCCACCAAGACGCAGCTCCACAAAAACACGCTCACGCAGTGCCAGCAAAACGGAGCTGACTCCGAATGCGGGGAACAAACCATCAATGCATGGTTCCAAACTCCGCTGAGCATGCATAGATTTGCACAGCCGCCAAGCCAGGGCACAAATCAGGCAGAGACACATCGCTGACCCGGGAGAACAACGCGACCCAAGCAGGCAGCTCTGCCAGCAGCATGGGAATACTTACCTTGTAACAAGTGAAGAGGATCAAGCCCTCCCAGTATTCCAAATTTATTTCAATCATACTCAATTTGTAGCATGCAGGAGGGTTTCACTCTCTGATCCTTGAGTGTGAGAAAACAATGATTAGAAGCAGCGTTCCCCGATTAGGGTTCATCCCCTTTTGCACTTCCCTGTGTCCCTATAAAGAGGGATTGCATATAGTTCATAAATGTAAATTACGAATCATCGATCAAAGTTCAATCAATGTGTTTATTTTTTAATGGTGGTATTGGGTACTATTCAGTCAACCCAATTTCTAATCATAATTCTTTATATCGCAGTTTTCAGAAAAAGAAGCATTTATTTTTCATCCCATCCCAATGCATTTCGGGCTGGTGTAGCCCTTCATCAGGGGTAACTAATCTGTAAAGAAATTTATAAATGAGGATCATAAGTACCAGTCAACCAGCTGGGCATAGAACAACATTTGTATATCAAACAATAGTATCACGCATGTGCCACATCAGACCAATTTCTACATACTTATCCCTAAAGGTACCATTCATGCATGTACCACATGTTATCAAAGGTAAACCAGTTCAATCACAAGTGAAATGCTCACGGAAAAACATGAAGCCTCAGTATTTATAACATTCTGATTCAAACAGCCAGACTCTGTGCATAACGTTACTAGTGTACCTGCTAATATCAACGGTTCGAAACTCCAAATAGACAGCCCTATGTGACATTACTGATCTGAAATGCGAGATACATCAACGTCAAAAAGGCTAAAAAAAAAAACCTGAGTTAACATAGGTATTGTGAAATTTTCATGTGCAATCCCGAAAAAGAACTGTTAGTGTGCATGGCTAGTTTGAATCACTATATCATGCTGTGGTGTTGATAATGCCAGATAAAGAAACAAGTCACCCGGAAGTCATAAACTTGTTAATCGTGCACCCTGTTGAAATCAAACGCATAAAGCTTAACAGGTAATAGTTTAACCCAAATGCGTATAATGCGGCCAAGAACCGTGTAAGAAAGGTAACGAAATGGTGAATCAGATAAAACCTTAAGAAAATGCACCCAGTATTTATGCGAGTTAATCCAGCGTGCATCACTGTTCACTTACGGGACTCTCCAATCGGAAAAGACGTGTTGAAAAGATTCACACCATCATGGTTAGCTACTCTTTACCCAAAGTTCTATAAACTTTCAAGAGACTAAACCTAAAGGTAGGACTATCTAGAACTGTGGGGGCCATCTTGAAAGAACTGGCGTGAATCTCAGGTATGGTGCTGAACATACTGTTAAGAGTACAAGTGATTAGGAAAAGACCTCTATATTAAAAAGTGACACCTAAAATGAACGGAGCTGAAAAGGAACCATCAGGAGATTCTAGTAACCCAAGTTAAAATGAAAATGGTGTGTATAACTATCATACCGCAGTGAGCAAACAGAGACTAAAAAATGATGGTGGCCATCTTGGAGTGTACATGACTACTTGGGAGAACCAGTGAATCTGCTAATTGAATCCCATGTGTGGATAACTGGAGAACCAGTGTTTGTTGGTGGTATTACCTTAAAGAACCCCAGACAGGTTAAAGGTATCCAGTAATTCTCTCTTTGAAGGAGGTATTTATGGTTTTCTCTTCCCTTCCTTATGTCCGCCATTTCCCAAATCATGAATTTCAGTTGACAAATATTGTGACCAAACTCCAAAAAATGAGCAGCAATCACAGATTTCAAATTTTTTGTCCGTATGTTACTTTTGTATTCATTAAACCTGGTTTTCATTTTTCTTTCAGTCTTTCAAATGTACGCCAATCCGCACAGACATTTCAGAAGATACACTATGTTCGTGGAGTCGCAGCTAGCTGTGACTTTGAGGTCTATTTTATTTCCTTTCATTGGATGGTGTATCCATGAACCTCTGATAATGCGGTTACAATTGTTGCAGTTAAAACAGGGGAAAGTCCCTGTGTAAGTCTAGTTTAAAGTTTGAGTGGGTTTTCATGTTATTATTTCTTTGACATTCTTTCCTCTTTCGTACGCGAAGAACAAGTTACTTACCTTCGGTAACGCTTTTTCTGGTGGATACAGTATCTGCCTGTGGATTCCTCACCTTGTGAATATCCCCTGCGCCAGCATTCCACGGAACTTTTCTTCCCCAGCATTCCACGTCGACGTGGGCGACGTCACAAAACATCGGCTCCGCACGCGACTCCGTACGACGTCATCGGAGCCATAAGAAGCCCACGTCGGCGTGATGACGTTAGTTCCACCCATTTTTTCCGTGCCTTCGAGGCGAACAGGTGAACCAACGACAATCCCAAGTATACACAGTATATAGAAAACCAATACATATACATAGCATACAAAACAAAGGAATGCTAATCAAACAAGCATTTCCTACAAATGTACAAGAGAAAATACAAGCATTTCAAACAAGACCTATTTCATGGTATACAAAAGGTGGACAACGGGGAGGCGGGTGGGTTGGTGAGGAATCCACAGGCAGATACTGTATCCACCAGAAAAAGCGTTACCGAAGGTAAGTAACTTGTTCTTCTGATGGATACATCTGCCAGTGGATTCCTCACCTTGTGAATAGATTCCCACAGCAGTCCCCACTCCCGGAGGAGGGTGTCCACCTTTCTATACCAGAAAGTCTTGCAAGACAGAGCGCGCGAAGTGGCCCTCCCTCCTCATCTCAGAGTCCAAGCAATAATGCTTTGCGAAAGTATGGAGGGAGGCCCAAGTCGCGGCCTTACAAATATCTGCCACAGGAACACCCCGGGCCAGAGCAGATGTTGAAGACTTAGCTCTAGTAGAGTGAGCACGAATACCCTCAGGAGGAGTCTTACCAGCCAGGGCGTAGCAGATCTTGATGGTCAGTATAATCCATCTTGACAGCGTGCGCTTGTGCACCGCTTTACCTTTAGAACGACCAACGTAGCCAATAAAAAGCTGGTCATCAACACGAAAGTCCTTGGTCCTGTCCAAATAAAAACTCATAGCCCTCTTCGGGTCAAGGCGATGGAGTCTTTCTTCTTCTTTGGAAGGATGAGGGGGTGGATAAAAAACAGGGAGGGTAATAGACTGCCCCAAATGGAAAGGAGTAACAACTTTTGGCAGGAAAGCAGCCCTGGTCCTGAGAACCATCCTTTCAGCATGTAAGGTAAGAAAAGGAGGTTTGGAACTAAGAGCTTGAAGCTCACTTACCCTCCTTGCCGAGGTTATGGCGACAAGAAAAACCACCTTAAAGGACAACAGCCTCAAAGGACAATTATGAAGAGGCTCAAATGGGGACCCCATTAAAAAGGTTAAGACAAGATTAAGGTCCCACTGAGGCATTACAAATGGAGTAGGAGGAAACATGTTTGTAAGGCCCTTGATGAACCTCAGAACAACCGGAGATTTAAATAACGAAGGTTGATCTGGAAGGCACAGAAATGCCGACAAGGCCGAAAGGTAGCCCTTAACCGTGGCCACCGCACAGCCCTGCTGAGCCAAGGAAAGAGCAAACTGAAGCACATCAGAAAGATGAGCCTTTAAAGGGTCAATGGACCTCTCCCCACACCATTTTACAAACTTAGACCACCTGTAAGAGTATATGGACTTGGTGGAGTGTCGCCTGGCCGATAAAATAACGTCCACCACATCAGGTGGGAGAGAGAAGGAACTCAGGTTGCCCCGTTCAATCTCCAGGCATGAAGGTGTAAGCTCTGGAGGTGGGGGTGTAGAACCTGCCCCTCCGACTGCGAGAGGAGGTCTGCCCTCAGAGGGAGACGGAGCGGAGGGCACGAGGAGAGGTGGAGTAGATCTGTATACCACACCCTTCTTGGCCAGTCCGGGGCGACCAATATGACTTGGGCCCGGTCTTGGCGAATTTTCCTCAGAACCCGAGGAATCAAGGGTATGGGAGGAAACGCGTAAAGGAGTCGTGAGCCCCAACTCAACTGAAACGCGTCCCCCAACGCCCCCTGCATCGGAAACTGGAGACTGCAGAATGACGGGCAGTGCGCGTTCTCTCGGGTGGCAAACAGGTCCACCCGAGGAGTCCCCCACGTCCGAAAGACGTGACGAACCACCTCCGGATGGAGCCTCCACTCGTGGTCGGCGGAGAACTGCCGACTGAGACTGTCCGCACGCACGTTCAGCACCCCGGCCAGATGATTTGCCATCAGACAAATCTGATGGTCCTGAGCCCAGGACCACAGACGCAGGGCCTCTCTGCAGAGACAAAGAGACCCTACTCCTCCCTGTTTGTTTATATACCACATCGCGGTCGTGTTGTCCGTCAGGACTTGAACTGACTGACCGCGAAGGGAAGGGAGAAAGGCCTTGAGTGCCAAACGAATCGCCCGCAACTCCAGAAGGTTGATATGAAACAACCTCTCCTCTGGAGACCAAAGACCCTTGATCTCCAGATCCCCCAGATGAGCCCCCCACCCTAGGGTGGAGGCATCCGTTATCACTGTGGCCACCGATGGAGGTAGATGGAAAGGCTTTCCTTGGGACAGATTGCCCTCCACGCTCCACCAAGACAGATCCGCTGCAGCTTCTCCGGAGATCTTGATCGACTCCCCGAGATCCCCGTTGTGCTGATACCACTGCTTGCGGAGGCACCACTGGAGCGCCCTCATGTGCCAGCGTGCATGGTTGACCAACAGAATGCAGGAAGCGAACAGACCGAGCAGGCGAAGGACCTTCAGAACTGGAACAACCGCTCCACTGTGGAATAAAGGGACCATCTCCTGAATGTCGAGAATCCTTTGAGGAGGAGGGAATGCTCGACACACAGTAGTGTCCAGTACTGCCCCTATAAACAGGTTGCGTTGAGAGGGCACCAGGTGAGACTTGGGCACATTGATCGAAAAACCCAAGTCGAATAACAGCTGAGTTGTCACCTGCAGATGACGCTGCACCATCCCTGGGGACTCTGCCTTCAGAAGCCAGTCGTCCAGGTAGGGGAAAACCGGAATCCCCGACCTCCTGAGATGAGCAGCCACCACTGCCATCACCTTTGTGAAGACTCGAGGTGCAGTAGTAAGACCAAACGGGAGGACCGCAAACTGATAATGTTGCGACCCAACCGTAAAACGGAGATACTTCCTGTGCGACTTCAGGATTGGGACATGGAAGTACGCGTCCTGCAAGACGAGCGACACCATCCAGTCTCCTTGCTGCAACGCTTGAAGAACCTGCGCAAGGGTCAGCATCTTGAACTTCTCCTGTTTCAGGTAAAAATTCAAGATTCTGAGGTCCAGAATCGGACGCAATCTGCCGTCCTTCTTGGGGATCAGGAAATACCGGGAGTAGCATCCCTGACCCCTTTCCTGCTCCGGAACCACCTCTATTGCGCCCTTCTGAAACAAAGCTTGAACTTCTTTCTGCAGGAGAAGCAGGTGGTCCTCCGAGCAATAACCTTGGCAAGGAGGGTAAGGGGGAGGAAACTCCCGAAAGGGAAGGGCGTACCCAGTCTCTACGAGGTTCAAAACCCAAAGGTCGGTTGTAACAGATTTCCAACCCCGTAGAAAGTAGGACACCCGACCCCCCACAGGTCTTACATGATCCGGGATGGGGGATCTAGGGCTGCTTCCCTGAAGCCTCATTTGGAGCAGAGGAGGAGGAGGAAGAAGAGGGGTTACGACCAGAACCTCTCCGACCCCTTTGCTTCCCTCTATAGGAACGATAGAGGGGATTTTGCTGCTGTTGTTGCTGCTGTTGTTGTGGCTGTCGGAAGGAGCGAAAGGATGACCTTCCGAATCCCCTAGCCTTACGGAAAGTTGAACCTCTCACAGGAACCTGCAGACCCAAGGACTTCGCCGTTAACCTACTGTCCTTAAAACGTTGAAGAGCAGAATCTGCCTTCTCCCCAAACAACTTTTGTCCATCAAAGGGCAGATCCACCAGCGTGGCCTGGACATCTGCAGAAAACCCTGAGGAACGGAGCCAAGCTTGTCTCCTTGCGGCAATGGACGACCCCATAATCCTCGCCACAGAGTCCGCCGTATCCAGCCCAGACTGGATCACCTGCCTGGCAGCTGCCTGAGTGTCCGCCACAACCTCCATGAAGGACGACTTATCCCCCTCAGGTAACTTAGGGGCCAGAGTTTTTATAGAGTCCATCAGGGCATGAACATAACGCCCCAGCAAGCACGTAGCATTTGATGACTTCAACGCCATACTTCCTGAGGAGAAAGACTTTTTGGCCGCCTGATCAACTTTCTTTGACTCCCTATCAGCAGGAGATTGGGGGAAAGCACCCGAAGCATGTTTAGAACATGAAGCCTGCACCACTAGGCTCTCCGGAGAAGGATGCGCGGATAAAAAATCCGGGTCTCCTGGCGCAACCTTGTATCTCCTTGCCACCTGCCTGCAAACTGCTGGAGCTGACAGAGGCTTCTTCCACACCTCCAATACTGGTTCCAAGAGAGCCTCATTGAAAGGTAGCAAAGGCTCAGAAGCCGACGTCGGGGAGTGCAACACCTCTGTGAGCAGATTGGACTTGTATTCCACAGAGGGCAGCTGCAGATCTAACAACTCCGCGGCCTTCTTGATCACAACATGGTAGGGCGCCAATTCCTGTGGTGGAGAAGACCTTGCAGAAGCATGCTCCCACTCCGGGGTGGTATCCAAACCACTTGCTACCTCTATACCTCCAAACTCATCCGAAGAAAAGTCCACTTCACCTTCTTCCACCTCAGCCCGAAATCTTTCCTCCTCCAAAACACTTTGGGCCTCCCGCCTCGATCGATTCCGGGGAGCCGGCGTCGTCGACGTCGTACGCGGCGTCGGTGGAGCCAAAGGCATCGGCGTCGGAGGCGCTACAGGTGGAGTCGGCGGCGCCGGATGCGGCGTCGATGGAGTCGGCCTCGGCGTCAAAGAAGGCTCCGAAGATTGACCATCCATCCGAGGTCGAGCCGGATTCCCAACCGGCGCCGGAAACTGCCAAGAAGGCGCCATCGGCATAAAAGGCAGAAAAGGAGCCTGAGCGTATTGCTGCGGCACTCCTAAAGAAAACGCCATCGGACCCACGGGACCTGCTGGTGCTCCGGATGGGAAGGATGCTCTCTGAAAAATGCCATACATGGCATTCAGAAATCCCGAAGGATCCGTACCTGGAGCCGGGAATTGGGGATAAGGAACTGCCCCTGTATCCTCCTGTGGAGCCACCGGCGTCGGCTCCTCCGAATCCTCCACCGGAACCACGGAGTCATCAGGCACCGGGACAGACTCTTCCTGCTCCTGCTCCACATCAGATTCCACCCGACCAGGAGTCGAAGCCTTGGACGGCGCCGGAGACGGCGTCGGGGAACGAGCCGGAGTCCGCTTCGGAGAGGGAGACTTCGAAGACTTATCCGGAGAAGGCGAAGGAGACAAGATCTTGCTCTGACGTCGACGAGGCGAAGCCGATCTCGACCTCTTAGACTTCGAGGACCGACGCCGAGAAGAATGCTTCCTCTTCTTATGGTGCTTCTTCGACTTCGACGACCTCGAAGTCGAAGACTCCCGCCTGGACTTCTCCTTTTTCCTCCCTCTCTTCTCCTCACCGATCTTCTTCATGAAGAGTTTGGTCTTCCTCTCCTTCAGTGCTTTAGGATTCATGCTCCTACAGCACCCGCACTCATCCACATCATGATCAGAAGAGAGACACCATAAACAATTCTGATGCGGATCCGTCATGGACATCAGGCCTCCGCACTCCCTACAGGGCTTAAAGCCCGACTTCCTCGTCGAAGACATTCCGATTTTAACAAGAATACACCACTAGATTACAAAGTATCTAGAGAGCACTGGGAAAAAACCGTTGCGCGTCGACGGCGCGGAAAAAAGGGAACTGACGTCATCACGCCGACGTGGGCTTCTTATGGCTCCGATGACGTCGTACGGAGTCGCGTGCGGAGCCGATGTTTTGTGACGTCGCCCACGTCGACGTGGAATGCTGGGGAAGAAAAGTTCCGTGGAATGCTGGCGCAGGGGATATTCACAAGGTGAGGAATCCACTGGCAGATGTATCCATCAGAACAAAGGTTGTTCTGAAAATATCTCCCTGAAATCTGGTTCAATTTGTAGCATTGTCCAATGTTTTAAAATTGATTTCTTGAACTCCACGCTCATAGTTGATAATTTGGATATTAGAACCATTCTTTTGTTTTGCTCTTTCTTCCATGTGGGAACCAATAGTTCTTGCCGTCTTTTGGTAGCAAAGAGTCCTTTAGCTTCATCAAGGATCTTCATAGGATACCCTCTATTTTTAGGTTTCGCCTACGCAGTGCGCAAGCGCTGCTTTGGAGTGACCTCTTGGAATAGCTCCAGGCTTTTGTTGAAACTCGTGCATGTTTTGCACTGTTTCCTATTGGTACTCGTGCATATATGGTGTTTACATTGCGGGAGTGAGCAGCGGCACCACCTGTTTGCAATTATCGTGGCCACCGCTGCTCGCTACCGTAGGGTAAACGCTGCAGATGTGGACTTTCACTTTCATGGCTGTCGCGCACACCTCATGCTTTTCTCCCTCACCCCTCAGCTTGCTCCCTCCCCTACCCGCCCGCCTGTCACCCTCTGTTCGGGCCTCCGAGCTCCCGCGCTGGTCTTTCAGCGCCTGTTTTATTTTGGCGCTATACCGAAGTCACTGTGTGGTATTTAGGAAGGTAGTGACTTTGATGGCTTGCAGAGGCGGCCTCTCTCCACAGTTAGCACCCTCTCTCCATAATCCTGTGCCCCTTTCTCCTGTCCACACTGGCGCACTTGCTGCTCAGCTTCTCTATAAGTGTCACGCGCACCTCATGCTTTTCTCCCTCTCACCTCAGCTCGCTCCCTCCCCTCCCGCCTGTCTCCCTCTGTGCGGGCCTCCGAGCTCACCCGTCTCTCCTCTGAGGAGCTGCGGTGCCCTCTGCACCTCTGTCTGGCCTGCCTCTCTCTGCTCCTGTGCTGTGTTTGTCTCTCCTCAGAATACTTCCCATGCTCACCAGTTTGGGTTTAGACTGGTTGCATTCTGGTTAAAGATGCTTGTGAACCCTAAAGCCAACCCTCCTCTTCCTCCTCCTCCTCCACCCCCGCCCCTCCTTGTCCTCGCTCCCCTGGAACTCTGACGTCCTCTTCCACCGCAATGGGCAGTTAACGCCAGTAAAATACCTGGTCCTGCCCACCCTCTTATTTCTCGGGTGCACGTGCTCAATAAAGCTCTGCACAACAATGCTTTATGGTGCAGCTAATTAATGACGGAGCAGCCGCTGCTGTGTGGCACATGCAGGGACCCGTATTTAACAGCCTCGCAAAGTATCGCCATTTCACTTGACAAACCTTTACCTAGTTGTGAATTTACTTCACAGATGGATTTCTGAGGCACTACTTTTAAGTTGGGGGGAGGGGGGATAAATACACCATTACCAGAATGAGGAACAAAAAGTAGGCAGAGAGAGAAGTCTGAGCCCGCTTCATATGTTCATGATACAAATGTAATCATTTATGTACAGATCGGTGATAATATCTAATATGACACTTTTGCAGTTTTTTCAGCACTGTATACAGGGCCATTGGAATTATGTGATTCCGGGGCCGTTGCTTTTTTATAGCATATGTGTGATTTTGAAGTATTTGCCACACAATCCATCATCTGCTACATATTGTGCAGATTTTAGAAAAAAAAACCTTTGCTTCCTGCTAAAATGCATCAAAAGTTACTAAAAACGTGGCACATATTTGTGCGCAGCGGAAGACCTTTCTCGAAAGTTAATTGGTCAGCTTTCAATTACTTATTTCTGTATTTGGTTGTTAAACTTGTACTTAAGAGTGGAAATCTTTGCCGAGACAGCATTACCATGTGTAATAATTACAAAGTAATGAAGTAATACTATAAAAAAAAAAAAGATACTGCATAGTGCCGCATAATTTCCCTCTTTCACCGCATAAGTTAGTCAACCATGCCACATAATTTTGTCCTTCCCTACCACATAATTCCAGTGGTCCGGACTATACTTCTGCCACGTGTAAAAGCCGTACATAACAGGTGTTACTATTACTCCTTTTGTGCTTCTTAGTTTACTCACCTTGAACAAATGAAGGTTGCATTGGTCTTGCTAGGATTCGTATTACAAAACAGTATTCACAAACATATGTGAGCTCTGTCTCGCCTATCTTTTTCTGTTCTGCATCCCGACTGTAAGTGTTCTACACACGTAAGTGTATGTTTTAATAGTAAATATGGGAAGGACAAAGAGAATACTGACAAATAAAGGGGAAGAGTTAAGGTTGGAGTATCGTACAGTTTAGGGAGGGATGTGCACCCATCCACAAAACAGTAAGCCGATTCCCTTTTCCAAACTACACTTAAATAGATACCACAGCGAAACAACGGTCTGTTTCTTTTCTGTATACATTCGTTTCTAGTTTGATGGTCACCTTCGTGATAAGAACATCCAAGAATGCAATGCTAGTGCCACTAATGTCATCAGTAAATTGTATCCTCTCGTTTACTGTGTTAAGGTCATTCAATGCCGTGATCAGTTCCTCCTTTGACCCCTTCCATAAGGTGAATATATCATCAATGCATCTTACAAATAATATGGAGTTTGTTTTTCAGGTGTCTTTCATGAGGATATGGTCCATTTTGAATTTGTGTATGAACAAATTAGCTTACGCAGGAGCTGCGCAATTGCCCATAGATGTTCTTGTTAGTTGTAACTAGAATTGATCATCCAAACTAAAATAGCTTTGGTATAGCATGAATTCCATCAGGGATATTTTGAAATCATTGTCCTAGTCAGAATTTATTAAGAAGCATTCAATAGCTTCTATGTCCAGATTGTGGGGAATTGAAGTATAAAGTGATTTTACATCGATGCATAGTAACACCTGTACATCAGTTTCGGTGGTGATCTGATTGATTTCTGATAGAAAGTCCGTTGTATCTTTGATGCAGGTGATCATCTTTTGGACGTGGGGTTGTAGATGTTTATCCAAGAATTTTCCTACTGTTTCATGAGGAATTCCCTTGGTTGACGCTATCGGTCTGAAAGGAGTTTTCAAGCTTCTGTGTACTTTGGGTAACATATATAGATTGTGACTCTTTGGATTTTCTTGTGTGAGAAAACTTCTGACTTCTTCTGTGATGATGCCGTTGTTCAGGGCCCAATCCCCATCGCTAGAGGAATGAAGGAAGAACATATAACAGTACCTTAATCCTGAGTTGGGTCGCGCCTGCAGTATAAATACAGACAAGAACAATTTGGCATATACAAGCGGGACGGCTCCCAAAATGTCCACGATGGATGGGAGCATACCTGCACAAACATGGTGAGATACAAAGGCAACCCCCAAAAGTGATACTAACAAGTTTAACAACCCTAGCAGCTCTGGCTCTAGCACCGTGGCTACTCTGTTCAAAACCACCCCGATCGAGATCCTGCTTCTGGGCAACACCGGACCAATTTGCCTCGCCTTTATGCCCGACCTGAAAATGGAGCTGCAACGTGACTTGGAATAAGATCAGACAGCGCCAGACTTGCACTCATTCACGATCACCGCACAGTGAATCGAACAGATGAGTAGCTATTTTCCATCCTTAATTTTGACTGAAGACTTTAGAGGTTGATGACAAATGGGAGTGTAAAGGAACCTTTGGGTGAATAAAACAATGATCTAGATGTAAGAGAACTACGGTCCAATGCCCCAATGATCTACAGACCCTCACCATTATTGGAAAAACAGTGTTGCACCGATTAGCAGAGGGGAGATTTCCTTAACCACTCAATTGTGTGATGCCTACAGATCTCTGTTCCTACTACAACCACTGTTGAGGTGATAACTTAGTCACCAGGAGGCAAAATCTTTATGAGGAGCAGCAGACCAAATCTCATCAATTCTCCTCATAAGAAGTATATTGGGTCTCAACGTCATACACGATTAAAATGGATTTGCAACTCACTGTTGCTCGGCTATAGTTTTTCCAATCTCGCTCTAATCATATAAGCTGCTAAGCTCTGTGTGCAGCACAACTGGTGTCCTGACCTTGTGCAACACCACTGGTGACTTGACCATGGCCGAAAAAAGAAACCAAATCATCCCTCAAGTGTTGAGACAAGGAAGGCATAACTGGATGTCAAGTTGCCATTGGAGATTGTGGATACGTTTAAAGGGGAGGATGCAGGGTATGAGATGTCTTTCCCATTGGAGAATGTGGGAGATGGTTGTGCGGATAGAATATGGAGCATTTGTTACGATTAATAGAGTAAACAAATTGAGCTGGAACAAGGAGCAAAAAAAAAAAAAAAAAGGTCAAAAAAAAAAAGGTGGCAGGGTATATTGTGGAAGGTTGGCCAGAGGAAAGGAAGTTCCTTGGCGAGGTCAACCTTTTTATACATTTCAAGATGAATCAGCTGTGGAGGACAGTGCATTAACACAAGGAGATAAAATGATTCCACCTTTTTGGAGTGAGGAGGAAAATGTTTCATCAGTGTCAAGGGCATGTCTGACATGAAAAGACATTTTAGGAGACCTTTTGCAGTTCTACCAAGGAAAAAAGTGTAGAGAGTTGTTGCGGTAGATTACTATTGAAAGCGCCCGGAGGTACAGATGGTTCAGAAAGTAACATCAGCATTAGTCATCAAGTTTCTTGAGCACATTTCTAACCAGGAAGGTTTATTGAAAAGTATTGCATCAGACAATGGGCTTCAGTTCAGTAGAGTATGCATGAGGGTTGTTTCACTGTCTGGGAATTCTTCACAAGAGGATTGCTGTTTTCCTTTATGATGGGAATGGTTAGGTTTTACGAATTAACAAGGTCATAAAAGACATCATACCTTTGGAACACAGCGGTGGGATCAGCTGTAAAAGGGCACTACAAGTCATGACTGCCAGGTCAATAGCCATGCCTATTGACAGATACAGGAATTACAAAAGAAAGGCTTTTAAGTTACAAGGCTTAACCAGCAGTAAATATGCACACAGTTGATACTAAAATGTGCATGTTTCCCTATAACTGTATTGATTTATCATCTGTGGGTGTTCATATCACTGAAAGCTGTCAGGCATTCAAGTATAAATGCAAATTTATCGTTTAAATAAGTTTTGAAACATACAAGTTTCATTTTTTTTCACAAAACTCAAAATAAATAAGGATAAATACAGATAAAATTAACAAAAAATAAATATTTATACATGCGGACAGAAGTGTCAAACAATAAAAGCCTTAACACTGGGAGCCTTAGTTACATACCATTTTTGGTTAAGGAACATGTGTGAGGCAGTTCAACCTATAGATCATGCTGTAAACAAACTAATTTGATTATGGAAGTGGGGCAATTGGTTTGTGTCAAGTTGCTAAGTGACTTGGGAAAAGGGGAGGCTGTGTTGTATGAACTTCAGGAAGTCACAGAAGCTTTTAGAAGAGCAATGAAAGTAAAGGATGGTAAAGAGTGCAATTTGGGACATGTATCCAAGTGGTGGTTTCTCACCAGGGGCTTTAGGGCACAGCCCAGCCACATATGAAGTGCCACAAAATGCCTCAAGCCTCCGCCCACTCTGCAAATTTGTTAGGTTAGTTGACGGTGTTTTATGAACATAGACACTGCACAGGTCAACTCTCAGCTTCTCAACATGCTCCTGATGACAGGAGGAAGAGCAGGAGGTGAGCGATGAGCCACCTATAAAGTGTTGTTTAAGAACACAGCGCTCTGTAGGTTGATGCCTGGATTGTGCACAAGAGGGGTGTAATTCAACTATGATCCCTTCAATCCCCTTACGAAGCACAATCAATTATATTTAGCAGACATACTGAGCATGACTCGGGCAGCACAGTATGTGTGCTAAATTGTGGCAGTCAGGGCGCAAATCAGGGTACGGCTGAGGTCAATGAGGATCGAAACAGAGCGGCACAGGAGGATCCTAAGCACTGTCCCAGCTTCTGATTCGGCTGGGCTTCCAGTCCTATCTTGAAGCTGGGGAGAGGAGTTGAGACGGGTCTTCTCCTTTGTAATCCTCACCCTGCTGCTCAGTCTAGCTCCTCCTTAGGAATCTTGCCTTGCTGGAACCTATAGTCAGTACTGGATTCCTGCCCTGGAGCATCAAAGTTGTTAGCAAAGGAAGCAAGGTAAGGAAAAAGAACCCTGTGTTGTTTCTCTGTGCAGGTGTGAGACTGTGTTTGTGAGTGACTGACGGTGAATGAGATTGTGTAAAGTGAGTGGGTTAGTTTAGCGTGTTTTGGGAGTGTCAATTAAAGTTAAAGAGTGAGAATCAATAAGAACAAGTATGCGAGTATGACCAAGTCCGATAGAGAGAGTGAAGGCGTGTGAGTGACGTAGAGTGAGTGAGGGGGTTGTGAGATGAAGCAGGAGTGAGACAGGGGCATCGCTATGAATGGTGCAGCAGGTGCAGTTGCATTCTGGCTCTTCTTAAAAAATCAGAGCATATATACACTAGGAGTTCAAATGACAGCTCCCTGTACACCAGCAGTTATGAGTAAGGGTCACTGAGTGTGAAAGAGTAAGTGTGAATGCGTTTGTGAGTGTGAATAAGCGAGTAAAAGTGTGTGGGTACATTTGTGTGTGGTTACATATGTGTGTGGCAGTGTGAGATGAGAACAAGAGCGACCCCGCATCTATACATGACTGCTGAAGCAATAATCCTTAAAGGATCGGGTCTTTTGAGACATCGGGGATTACATCCGACAATATTTTGAGGACAATACAGGCACAGCGTCCTCCTCACTGGTGGAGTGGGGCACTTTTAAGACGATAATCAGGGGGAGGTGCATAGAAGAAACAGTGCAGGTGCGGCGCACTTCACTGGGTGAAGTCATGACATCGGAGGCAGAACTGAGAGACGTTGAGAAGCGCAGACCAGGTCACCCAGATATACACCAGTCCCCATTAGATATCAAAGTGCACCTAGTGGAGCAAGTTGAAAAACTAAGATGCTTGGAGTACAGGGAATAAATGTTACGCAGACCGAACTGGATTGCTACTAGCCTGGCTTGCTAACCGTGCTAAATGGGGCTTGGTCATTGTGGAACTTAAGACAGACTAAGGGGCTCGACTCTATAGAAAAGCAGATAATAACCAACATTTCCAACACTATTACACTTGCCTCTACACAAGCGCATACAGATACACAGAAAACACCATTTGGGAGTTCTTGGCCCTAATATCCTGGTCAGCCCTCACACCTGTGGAAGCTGAGGAGTTAGTGGGGGACAGCCCACTGCAGGAGGTATGGGGTGGCACTAAAGAATATGGCGAGGAGGAAAGCACCAGGGACAGTTGGGCTCCCCGCTGAATTTTCCACCACGTACGATGACGTACTAGCCCCCAAATTGGTAGAGCTTTACAAGGCGGCTAAGGACTCAGGCCATCCCTCGCCTTCCATTCAGGAGGTTCTAGTGCTTCCACTGCTTTAAAAGGGGAGACCTGCACATGACTGCAGCAAATAGACCGATGTTGATGCTTAACATCGACTATAAAGTCCTTAGTCGGTTCTTGGCCACCAGACACCTCTCTTTCATGACCAAACTAGTCCACCAGGATCAAGCAGGGTTTATTCCTGGCAGCAACACAGCGATTAATATTAGGAGACTCTGGGCCTTGGTGGAGGCTGGCACTTATGACCAAGGGGAAACTGCGGTGTTCACAGTCTATATGGAGAAGACCTTCGACAGTCTGGGGGCGTGGCTTGGATGCCGAGGGGAATGGCGGTGTGAGCTCGGAGCTCCGCGCCCAACCCCCACAAGAATCCTGATTTAATCCACGGAATCCGGCGTGAGCGGTATCTCTGCAACGGCGCTGTGTGTGGGACGGGTGGCGGCACCACACGGGAAGCAAACTGACACCCCCGTGATGACGACCGGCTCGCTGACGAGGGCAGTGTGCCTGGCGAGCGCCGCGGCCTAAAATGGCGCCCACAACAGAGGACCAGCGCGACTGAAGGGGAGCTGGACTGCGGAGCCCTTGAGGGGGCGAGCGGAGAGTGAGGGGACCCTGCTGAGGGTGCCCTGACTGCGGGCGGGGTGGGTCGCGCCGCGCTCTTGGACGGTGTGGGCAGAGGCTGCGCGGGCGGCTGTTCGGCCATCGGGAGGGGCAAAGACTACACTGGCGGCCGCCCTGACGACCGGCGGCTGACGGCGCTGCCGGACGAGACAGCGGGGAGATAGCCTGGGGGAGCGGCGATCGGCGGGCCCTAGCCGGGCTCAGAGGGGGAGCTGGCGCCTCCCCCGGCTGCGTGAAGCGGAGCGGGACCCGAGACCCACGGCCCGGGCAGCGGGGCCCCCTACGGGGGCTGGAGGCAGGCCCTGTGGAGCACACGGCGAGAGGAGCGACCTGCGGTGATGGCGGCAGGAAGGAGGTGAGAGGTCCGGGGCCCCGTGGAGGCTGCTTGTGCCCCCTGGGAGTGCTCATGAGGTTTGCGAGCACATCGGCTGCCGGAGGCCTGTGCGGGAGAAGAACTTGAGGCCCTGCCAGCGCTGCAGATACTGGGCCGGGCAGCGACAGGCGTGGGGGCGCCGGAATGCGCGGAGGAGTTCCCTGGGGAGGACCGAGCTACGAGTGACGAGGGGGTCCTGTCGGGGAGAGGGAGAGCGCCCTGACAGCTCGGATCCACGGCCTCAAGCCCCTGACGGTTGGCTGTCGCTGCGAGGCCCACACTGGGGGAGAGAGAGGACACGTCCAGTGGGGAGCGGGCTCTGACGGCGGTGAGCCGCTGGGGCTGCCAACGCGCTTGAAGGTCACGCCACACGGGCATGCGAAGAGGCCTAAGAGTGGGAAGTGATTGCTGGGTGGCACGAGGAGGCTGGCCGTGCCCAGCGCTCGGCCGCGGAGAGAGACTGGCCGGAAGGTGAGAGCCCTGGAGTGGGGGCATTGGAGTCCAGGAGTGGGCGCACTGACGCCGATGGGCCCTGGGGCCCGACGGCGCCGGGTTCTCTAGCGGAGGATTGGGGCTCTGGCCTTGGGGACTGCCGCCTTTGGGAACGGCGCCGCTGTGCCCCCTCAGTGGGGGGGGGGGGGGAGCTGGAGGAGCCCCCAGCTGGGGCCGCGAGGCGACCGCGCACAACTGGTACGGCTGAAAGATGGGCAAGCCCAGGACTAAAGGAGGGGAGGTGGCGCCTGGCGCGGAGGCGCAGGATGGAGCCGCCCAGAGCCCCGCGGACTTGCAGCAGATGCAGGACTGTATCCTGGAAGCCATAGCGGCCACGAAGGACGCACTACAGCAGGACATTGCCCAAGTGGCGTCGGGTCTGGGGATCCTGCGAGCGGACCATGGGAAATTAAAAGACAGAGTCAAAACTACAGAAGGCACGTTGCAGGAACTGCTGCCGGCACACAAGTCCCTGGAGGGGCGGCTGGCTAATGCATTAGATCGAATACAGGTCCTGGAGCGGAGAGCGGAGGACGCCGAAAACCGCAGTAGACGTAACAATGTCCGCTTGGTGGGTTTGCCAGAAAAAAAAGAAGGTGACGACATGGTGGGATACCTGGACGCTTGGCTGCGGTCAGAAGTGGCGCCGGAGGGACTATCGCCCTTCTTCACACTGGAGCGGGCGCACCGAGTGCCGGCGCGGCCCCCCATGCCGGGCCAACCACCGCGTCCGGTGGTGATGAGGCTGCTGCACTATAAGGACAGGGACTGGCTGCTGCAGCGAGCCCGGGATGTGGGTCCATTCCAAGTGGATAACAATAACGTCACAATGTTTCCGGACTACACGTTTGAAACCCAGAAACTGCGGGCATCCTTCTTGTCACTCAAACGACAACTGAGAACTGAGGGTGTACAATACTCTCTCCTCTTCCCGGCCAAGCTGCGTGTAGTTGTGGGCAACAAGACGTTATTCTTCCCAACGGCGGCGGAAGCCTGGACGTGGTGGGACACTTACAAGGCGGGAACGGACGGAGCGAGACTCAGGACTGCAGAGGAGCAAGGTCTGCGACCAGTGAGGAAATCGCGGAGACTCCGGCAGCGGAGGCAGAGAGCTGGTAAACCCACAGACTCACAAACAGAGGAGGAGCGGAGGGCGGCACTACAAGCGGTGGTGGAACTATCAGGAACTGTAGCGACCCAGTCAACCCGCGGGTTGGGCTCGGACAGCCGCGTTACGAGCTCAGAAACGGACCAGTCAGAACTTAATGGAGCCACCGGCCCAGGGGTGACCCCGCAGACATCGGGAGAAATTATTGAAGGCTGATGGTGGGGTCCTGCCGGGCACACAGTGCAAGGGGGCTGCGGAGCCGGCACCTACCGAAGTTGACGAGTGCAGCAGAACTGTTCGGATTTTCGTGAGTGATGTTGGGGGGTTGGGGGGCGGGGGGACGGGATTGTGGTTGCCGCCTTCGGTACCGAGTTTCACCCTTGAGGCCCGTAAGGCCACCGCAGTGTAGACTGCGGTTTTGGTGGGTGGTTGAGCAAGTTTGCTCTTCCTTAAGTTTGGATGGGGGCTGCTTTTGCGAAGTTAGGTCCTGTTCTGGGGGGGCGGGGGCCGAGAGTAGTTGGGGGGGCTCGAGGCGGGGGAGGTGGAGGGGGGACAATAGTTTTCATTTTCGGGGAGGGGTGGGACAGTGTCACCGAGTGCGACTGGACATGGAAGGGTGTTACATTCTGGCCTCTGACGTGGGACTATGGCTAATGCTGGCATGGTGAAATGTGTGACATGGAATGTGCGGGGACTCCATACCATGGCGAGGAGACATAAGGTTCACGCTTATCTAGTGCGTAGAGGAGTTCAGATTGTGCTCCTACAGGAGACGCACTTAACGAAGCAAGAGGGCATTGCGCTGCAGCGTAGGTGGAGAGGACAGTTATTTAACACCACGTACTCCGCCTTTGCGAGGGGAACTCTGATTTGGGTACGAGCGGGGACCCCCTTCCAAGTAGTTAGGCACACAATAGATCCGGAGGGTAGATTTGTGGCTATTGAGGGCAAACTCAGGGGCCGGGACATAGTGCTCTGCAGTGTATACGCACCTAATATAGACCAGTGGCCCTACCTCACGAAACTTTCAGGCGCACTGGCCGGGTACCTGACCGGTCCTGTCCTGCTGGGAGGGGACTTTAACTCCTTAGCGGACCCTACACTGGACAGGTCCCATCCACCATTGGGGACGTCCCCGGTACATCGGCTAGCGAAGCGCAGGCTTGAGTGGTAGGGGAGGTGGGGTCTGGAAGATGCCTGGAGGGCGCAACACCCCACAGAGAGGGATTACTCATATTACTCAGCGCTACACGATCTACACGTTAGACTAGATGCTTTTTTGTGCTCCCCGGCCGTGCTTCAGTCAGTGGCGCACACAGACTGACCACAACCCTTTATTATTGACGCTAGATTGGATGACCGAGGTTTCGAGGGTACCAATGTGGCAGCTGCGGCCTGACACACTGGATGACCCACCATACCAGGAAGCACTGGGAGAGAGGATAACGCAATACTTTACCGAGAATAGCGGATCCACGGCGACCAGAGCAATGGAGTGGGACGCTTTCAAGATAGTGGTTAGAGGACATTGTATAGGGAAGTATGCCGGGGTGCACAGGACCCTGTTGGAGGATTTGGACAAGGCGGAGGGGAGGTTACTAGAGGTTGAGGTGACGCGGCCTGATCACCCCGAGCTTCAGGAGGCGGTTTGTGAGGCTAGGGAGGCGGTGGCGTTTGAAGTGGAGAGGCTTCGCAGCTTCGACTACAAAAACTACTTGGTGAGAGCACACGCGGAGGGGGACAAAGCGGGGACGCTGCTGGCTTGGCTGGCTAACCCCACTAGACGTAGCCAACCGATCTTGGCCATAGAGAGGGGGGGAAGCGGCATGGTCACAGCCCAGATGGACATACTGGAGAGTTTCCGCTCGTACTATGGTACACTCTACAAGAGCGCACTGGAGGGGCTGGAGGGGGACATCGACGCTTTTTTGGAGGGGCTGCAGCTGCCACAAATTGACCGGGAAGAAGCGGAGGCCTTAGGCCGAGATATAGGGCTAGAGGAAATTAAAGGGGCGGTGAAACGGATGGCGCGGAACAAAACGCCAGGCCTGGACGGCTTGCCCATAACATTTTATGGTAGATACTTAGATCAACTGGCCCGAGGCTCCAGGAGGTGTACAAAGAGGCCAAGAATAGAGGTAGACTGCCTCAATCCATGTGCGAGGCATTGATGATCCCACTACTGAAGCCAGGAAGGGAGAGTACTGACCTGGCTTCGTACAGGCCGCTGTCAATGCTGACGACGGACTATAAAATCCTGAGCACCATCTTGGCGACCAGATTGCTGCAGCACATGCCGAGACTGGTTCATAGCGACCAGTCGGGGTTCATCCCTGCGAGGAACACCACCGCTAACATCCGCCGACTAATCCGATTGCTGGGGGACCCGCAGGCGGGAGTTCACGCGCCACTCGTCTTATCAATCGATATAGAAAAGGCATTCGATAGCCTAGAATGGGACTATCTATACAGCGCCATGAAGCGTTTTGGCCTTGGGGATGGATACATAGGTTGGACAAAGGTCCTATATGCATCAGCGGTGGCAGGGTGCGGGTGGGATCCCTTATATCGGACCGGTACCAAGTGGGTCGAGGCACCAGACAGGGGTGCTCGCTTTCCCCGCTGCTGTTTGCGCTGGCAATAGAGCCCCTCGCGGCGGAGGCCAGAACAGGCCATTACTACAGGGGGTTGACCTACAGAGGGACCCCGCAACTTATCTCCCTGTACGCAGATGATCTCCTGTTGTTCTTGGAGGACGCCGCAGACGCGCTAACCGGGGCAGAGAGACTTCTCGCGAAATTTGGCAGGATATCTGGGCTGCAAGTAAACTGGTCCAAGACCTGTTTGTTCCCACTGCGCCGGGGCGAACCGCGACCTGACATCCGACCGCTGCTCAATTGGGAGCCTCGTTTTCTTAAATACTTGGGAGTATATATTTACCATTCTGCGGCGGATCTGCTGGAGGGTAACGTGGGACGCTGCATAAGAGCACTGAAGGGCAGTAAGTCCTTTTGGGCCACACTCCCGCTTTCGGTGACAGGCCGAATCTCGTTAGTAAATTAGTAAAAATGATAGCTTTGCCGCGTCTCCTATATTACTTCCGCACGCTACCGGTGTGGATACCGGGCTCTGTTTTTCGGCAGCTGCGATCACTCTTAATCTCTTTCCTCTGGGGCACGGGAAGGCGCAGAGTTGCGATGGCGACCCTGACCCGGCCTAAGGACGAAGGGGGCCTAGCGGTCCCGGACTTCGAGCTTTACTATCTGGCGGCGCAGCTGCAGATTTTCACACAGGAGGTGGCCAGGGTGTACCGGGGACCGGAGCAGGACAGGGAGAGAAGCACCCCCCGGCATGTGCTGGCGTATATCACGCTGCAGCAGAGGCTGGTCACCGGCGACTTGTCAATGGAGGAACAAACGTTGAGGCAATGCTGGAACCGATCGCAGCGTCGCGCGGAAGTGCTGCGCCCGTATGCGCCGGAGATCCCGCTGGGTATGGTGACGGCGCTCCCGCACGGGGGGGATTGGTCGGGATTGCAGGCGTGGGAGGAGGCGGGCCTCCAAATGTTGGGCGACTTATATGAGGAGGGAGCGTTGCTCCCTTACCAAACCCTGCAGGAGCGGTTTGATCTTCCGAGGGGAGACTATCTGATGCACGCGGCAGTGACTGGAGCGATACAGGAGCACTGGGGAGAAGGGCTCATCGAGCCCACCACATCTACGGCTTGCCAATACACCATGATGTCTGCTGGCACTTACAGAGCAGTGGCTTGTCTGTACTCTAGAATGCTGCGCGAAACCTTACAACCGATGACGACGCTGAAGGCGAAATGGGAACTGGACTTGCAAACCGAGATCCCAGATACTACGTGGGCGGGTATAGTAAGAAGAGCCAGGAAGAGCACCCGAAACGCACGCTTCCAGTTGATACACTTTTACATCCTCCACAGGGCCTACCTCACACCGGGTAAACTTGGGAAATATTTCGGAGCGGACGATGCGGCGTGCCCTAGATGCGGCGCTATAGGAGCAGAGCTAGGGCACATGCTTTGGGACTGCCCTCACCTGCGAGAATACTGGAGGGAAGTGGGCGAGACACTGGCTGAAGCGACGGACAGAGACTTGCAGTATGATAAGGCGGTCTGTGTCCTACACTGGTTCCCCCACACGCCCAAAAACAAGACCACAAGTAAATTCATAGACATGGGCCTCCTCCTGGCAAAAAGGGAGGTGACGAGACTCTGGAAGTCGAAGGTGGGTCCCACACATAGGAGGTGGTTTAAGGAATTGCAGAAATGGGCGGCGAGTGAAAGTACGCTCAGATATCAACTGGCGAGTCGTAGGGCTGATGATAGGGCGCTAGAGACGGCCACGGAGTGGGAAATGTTAGTGCAGGCCCTGCGCAACAGCGCGGTTGAGGAGGAAGTGGAGCCCTCTGATCCTGATGATGGTCTCCAGACAGTTCCACCCACACAGACACAGTAGATAGGCATTTATTTCTGATACGTACCCAAGACCACACGTCACGGCCGAGACCAGTTGTAGGCGAGGGCACTGGCGGGTGGGGTGGGAGGGAGACAAGGGGATAGGCCTGGGAAGGGGAACTGGTTGGGTGGGGGAGCAGAGGGGGTGAACATTTAAAAGCGGAATATAGGCATCCCTTAATGTGATGAACAACTGTACGGGGGGCACGGGGTTACGTATCAAGACCTACATGTTACCGCTGCCCGGCCTCTGGGATGTGGGCTTTCAAGCTGTGTATGGGAGCCTTAGGGCCAGAAAAGAACGCAGCACTGGCATTTGCGGTGCAGGATCCTTATGTATGTGAGCTGACTATCCTATTGTCCTGCAATAAAAACGGTTTTAAAAAAAGACCTTCGACAGTCTAGAGTGGGACTTTCTCCATACTATGATGGAGGGCTTGCATTTAGGGCAAGGATTTGTGACTTGGACTAGGTTATTATATATGGACCCCACAGGGTGAGTGAAAACAGGTAGGGTTATCTCGGAGAGATAAAACGTTGGTCATGGGACCAGACAAAGCTGCTTCTTGACGCCTTTACTTTTTGCACTAGTGATGGAACTAGTAGCTAGCTGTTCTAAATCAGGGTTCAGGTATCGAGGAATACTGCCTGGTTATAAGTAGCATTACATTGCTTTGTAAGCCGATGGCCTATTAATACTTCTTCGAGACAGAACGGCGGACTTAGAGGGGGACAGGTACTTACTCAAAGATTTTGGTTTGATATCGGACTGGGGGTCAATTGGCAGAAATCTCGCCAGTTCCTGATGCTTGCGAATCGCAGACCTCCCTAAGGGACTAGGAGTGCTGCAATGGGAGCCACGATGCCTACAATATCTGGAGGTAACAATGATTCATGGCCGGAATGACTTGCTAGACAAGAATATTGGGAAGGCAGTTTGCATGCTTCGCGCATGCACGGACTTCTGGAAGACGCTTCCCCTGTCCATCGCGGGACGGATTCCTCTTCTTAAAGTGGTTGCCCTTCCCTGACTTTTGCACTTTTTCGTGACTCTACTTCTCTGGATCTCCCTGGTGCTGATCTGTGAACTGCATTCCCCCATTATTGCTTTTATGGAGAATAGGCTATAGGAGAGTAGCCCTAACGATGCTACAGCACTCTGTGGGAGTGGGTGGTATGGCTGTCCCAGAGTTTGAAACGTACTACCTTGAGGCACAGCTCGAGTGGCTCACTCAGTGGCTGGCGGGGAGAACGACTCAAGGCAGTGAGATGGAACAGATTGTACCGGACAGGCACCAACTGTTTGGAGTACTCCAGCAGACGGGCAACCCTGTGACGAGATACATTGGAATTCAGAGTGCTACAACGCAGTTGGGTCAGGAGTCAACAAAAAAACTCAAACGCAGCTCCCATACTCGCCTGACATGTCCCTGGAAATATTGGGGCTGCTACCACCGGGGGGGGGACTGGCGGGGATTGATGAATTGGATAGCAGTGGGGGCAACACGTATGGATGATCTGTTCTGTACGAGGGAGCTCCTTCCCTTTGAGGATTTCAGTCAAGAGTTTGATTTATCCCAGGGACACTTCCTGATACACAGGGCAGTGATGGCTGCAGTTCGGAAGCACTGTTGTGCAGGTCTCTCAGAACCTGCTCCTCACAAGAGATGCAAATACCTGGTCATGTCCTCTGGCACATTCAAAGCGGTCACCTGCCTATATAAAGCGATCAGGAAAGATATGATGTAGATCCTGGAGGATATATGGACCCACTAGGAGGAGGACCTGGGAATACCCATACCTGAGAGCGACTGGGCAACGTTGCTGGAGCGGACAAATCTCTATATCCTACACAATAAAAAATTGGTCACAGTAGCAACAATTTCACAATGAGGGAACAATAAATGGTGGCATTCACAACAGCAACATCTCAAGTTTCGCAGTGGATGTGATTTATTTTCAAGGCATAAATTACTTTTTGTAGACAACTCAGTTGTTCAAACATGTGGAACATCACTGAATACGTGACGATGGTGCTCTGGTGTGGGAATAGGTGGGGGTGTTCTGGGTCAAAGTGAGTGAGTGCGGGAGATTGAGAGGGGAGAGGTAATGTGACATATATACATTAAATTTACATATTAGTACCTGTCCGGCCTATAACAGGCCAAGTTTTTTGTATATACACATAGCACTATAGTGACACTGATAATGAATTTTAACTGCGTTGTCTACAAAAAGTAACTTATGCCTTGAAAATAAATTGCATCCATTTATTTTTTCCTTATTGTGAAATTGTTGCTATTGTGACCAATTGTTTTTTGTACTGCCATTTTGACCAGGGTCAGGTAGAATTTCGGGTAACCCTATTGATACTTTATATCCTACGCAAAGCATACCTCACCCCAGAGAAAACAAACAGGCATTTCAATACAAGTGGAACGGCATGTCAGTGATGTGGGGTAGCGGGGGTGGATTTCTTTCACATGCTGTGGAATTGCTCATCGCTAACACACTACTGGGAGGAAATAACCCATACACTAGCGAAAATCACACTAAGGAAGGTCCCCTGCACTCCGGGACACTGCCTATTGAGCTGGTTCCCCCACACTGCCAAAACCAAAGTGACCAGTAGATTCTAGAACCCAGCTTTTATTTTAGTGAAAAGGAAACTCAAGAAACTGGTCAGCAACGCCCCCCCCCCCCCCCCCCCTCCCCGAGTTACAACGTGGCGCCAGAGTTAGAGAGCTGGGCAGAATATAAGAGTGAAGTGCTGCTTAAGGAGGCCAGGCAGGGACGGGATTCCATGAAGTGGCCAGGGCCTGGGAGGCAGTAGTTGACAGCCTAAACGATCCGTAGCGGGCTGCGTCCCCTGGCAACACAGCAAGCCTAAACACAGATTGTTCTGCCTACTGGGATTACGATTTCATTGTGTACACACTATAGAAGCTACCCCAAAGTTGTAGTCACTAACATTGCGTTACCATTTTCCTAAGAGCACTATAGGAGTGCTGGGCATGTCAACAATTGTGAAGGGCTATCCTCACACACCACCAGGTGTCATGCTTCATTATAGGCAGCCCTCGCTCTCTAAAAACCCGGTTTGATAGAGAGCGGGTCTACACCTGAAGATAGGGAGGCACTTCTAATCATTTAAGTGGAGGCCCATGGAAATAGTGAATTAAAAACCAATGTAGTACCCCAAATCACATTTAATCATAGGGTGTATTAATTGATATTAAAATACCGGAATGTGGGGAATAGGGGAGCTATTACCCCATCACCTCGGTTACCATTTAACCCTGCTCTATATCAAACCGGGTGCATGCAAACCTCGCAATTCCACACAGAGGAAAACAATTAGAAGGATCACATGCATCTGGAGGTGGAAGAGGGTGAAATACCAGCCAGGTGGCAACTAAGACATGAGAGGTTAAATCAGGAGTTTAAGATTGAATGGATTAACTACTCTGGTAGGGTTACCTTCATCTGAGGTTAATGAAAGCTATACGAGAGAGGGATGCAGTTCCTTTCCCCTTTGTGAAGTGGTGGCACGTAGCACTGAGAGTAAAAGATGTGTGCTGTCATGTAGCCTGATGACCTATCAGGAAGGGTTGGACCCACGAAGTGTTCGGTTGTAAGGCATGAGAAAGCAGAGCAGCCAAGCTTGGGTGAAAACAACATCAAGGAGTATCCTTATCAATCAAGGAGACCGCAGAAAGTAATGTTTCCATTTGACAGGGCCTCACTACACAAGGGCTGTTTCTGGTACTTCTGAAAGCACAGAAAATGGCACACATTCCTTTAATCCTAAGCCTTTTCCTACACAAGAAGTATCACTGGGGCAGGCTGTGTTTTTAAAAAGGCAGACCCCGCCCGTGCTGTGTTTTGCTCAAGGAAGAGCATATTATCTATTATGTGGATGTGGTGGGGGGATTGGGTATGTTACCATGTCACCTTATTTTAGAGGTCAATAGATAAATAAGATGGGAAGTAGGCTATATTCCTACCTGCCTGTGTTATGTTTCTGCCCCCATTTTTACGAGTAACCTCAGACGCGAATGTTGTCCAGTGTGATTGAGAAATTAATTATAAAGAAATGTATGGTGCCCATATGATGAAAAGTGTAGACTTGATGCTTTGGATCACTACAGTTCTTGACACTTTCCTTATTCAAACAGTCTTCAAATACACATATTTGAAACAAAAGTAAAAAAGATACTGCGCTACAGGATGTTTCAAAACACGCAGATAATATATATAATGCAACTCTTACTTTTTTTAATGCTTGGCCTCTTACCTGATCAGATTTCAGAACCATTTCCTCCTGGCAGAGTCTAGTCATATCCTGGGCAGAGATGGTTACACTGATCTCTGCCACACTTGTTTCTGAATTGGAGTAGGGAAGTCCGTGGCCATAGATATCATCTTCATCACTTGAGGATGCATGGCCAGCTTCATCGTGTTTGTTTTGAACAGCATTGGCTGCTCCTTCAGAAGGTCCAAGGCATCTTTGTTTAGCAGACTCTTCAATGTGAGATCTCTTAACGTGACTGTTTTCAGGATTTAAAGCTTCCTTAGCAGGGCCAGGTTGGGGATGAGCCGATATATTTCTAGGGGCAGTGTCTGTTAAGTCAGAATGTCGCTCTTCTGTACTAGTTTCATCACTTTTCCTATTGGATGATGATCGCTTATCTTCTCCTATTAAACAGAACACATCTAGAGAATCTTTGTTTATTAAGTTGTTTTCTAAAACTAGACTACTTGTTTCAGAACTGCGCTTGTTATTCGACTTGTCACCTAATGCATGCTGTCCAGTGAAACTATTTCTTTCTTGGAAGGACAATAGTATGCCATCTTTTTCAAAGATTATTTCTTGTCTCTGTTCAGTTTTTTCATAATCTCCAGAATTCACAAGAGTGCACAGAGAAGAGTCAGGAGTGATTGTAGCATGTGATGTAATCGATGTAAATTCTTCAGGTTTCAGGTCCATACTCTGTGGTAGGATCTTTGTGTCTTCGTCGTCCAACTGACTACCGGATTCAGAAGAATGAAGTACACTGAACACATCAGAGCCGTTCTCGGGCTGCAAGAGGCCGTGAGACTCCCCACTGTACACACTGTCTCGATCTGGGGAATCAGTACTCCATTGATCTACACTACTACTCATCAGGCTTGTGGTACCAGAGAAGAAATCACTGTTTAATAAGTGTGGACTATCACAAGGGAGCCGACGCTCATAGCTTGGTGTAGTTTCCAGAGAGCTATATTCATGCCTGTTACTTCCACTTTCTGCTTTGTGGAAAAGAGACATACAAAAGAAGCATTTAAGCATTTCTTGCAGATTAAGAACATATTTTATGTGGGTTACAAACTACAAAAACATGCTATAGTCGCATAAAAACATACACAAAGTTGCATCTTTTCCATTTCCTTACCCTTTTTTCCTCTTTCTTTTATATTTCACTTCACCTAAGTCCCAAAACTTGCACACAACCTCGATTACAACTTTATCATTCGAACCTAGCAGCTGCGTGGCAGATCTGTTTAGGTCAGGTGTAGTTAAAAAGTTCAAACAATGCTATTGATAAGCGAAGATTGTCAAAATGCAAACACTCACATGCAATATTACCAATTGCCTCAACTGAGCAGAAATTGCAGATTTTTCAACATTGAATGTCACATGGAATGCCCAATCAGGCACAAGTGTGCTCGAGGTGACCCAGTCGGATCAGAAAACTAGGATAAGCAATGATGTACGTTCTGCCAAATAAACACCATTTCAGTAACATCTACCAATACCACAGAGATGGTAAAAATACTTACATTTAGCAATGGTTTATCAGCATAAGCATCCTCCCCACAGCAAGTGCTTTAGATCTTTCCCTACAGATGACGAGAACACCACTGTACCTATCCCACCTGTTAAATTACATTTTACAGCATAAGAGTGCTAACTAAGAAATATCTCTGAACATGACAAATCCAAATGTGTCAAAGAGATTTTCCCTATTTGATATTAAGGATTTACAAAAATCTTATGAACGTGAAGGCCCAGGATGAAGTGCGTAAAAGGTTTCTCTTTAATTTGTATTTTTCGTGTTTAGTTGGACCATCAACCTCTATCAAATAGAGGCTTGGTGGTCTCATATGAACCTGGGCAGGATATAAGCGGAGCCGGTCCATTAGGACGTCCTCGTCGACATGGGAGAGCTAGGAAAGAATTTTCCCGTGGAATACTGGTGCAGGGGGTATTCATAAGGTGAGGAATCCACAGGCAGAAGTATCCATCAGAAAGGTAATTTACAAAAACACCCTCATCAAAGCTCTACCAATACTTTAAAAAAGAAAAAGTAACTTCAGCGTCTTTTTACCGACTAGCAGTTGCCCAGATTACCCTATAGATCCACAAGTAACCCCATCTTAATGTGATTCTGAATACCCACATGCAACAGATATAAGCCTCTTCGTGAATTTAAAAAAAAGATGGCAATGGTAAACAGCTATAAAGTTAATTAACTTACATATGGTTCTTTTGTAGACTTGCTAACTTTATTGAATTCAGTAACTAGCACCATATATCTGGGAGGGGAGATAAAAGATTGTCTTTATTTCAAAAACATTTTTAGGACCTCCTGTACATCCCTCATTCCCAGAGTTTACTCACTGTTTATTGACATTTAGCGTGTGTTTGCTAGGGTTCACACTGTGATGGCTTTCCGTCTTGTGCTATGCACTGTAACACAGCTAGGATCAACGTGGATGCAAGTATACCGCTTATATGTTAGGTTCAGAACTGGGAGGAAGATATCTGTGACTCAATGCGCTGTGGGACTAAACATGGTTGCTCCTGTCCCTCATGCTTTTTCCCCTTGCAATAGAACCCTTTACAGAGCACCCAATAGCAAGAAACATACCATGGAAATCGTCTAACAGATGGGTACAAGTCATTTTGCTTCGGCTATCCTGAAGGCAATCAAGAAGATGTCTTGATTCTTTAGACATTCATTTGACATGTGGGCCAGCAGAGCGGTGGTAAGCCCCACACTCCCCTGACCCCATCCTCACCCATTATGTCCCCTTTGGTTGTCAGAGACTATTGGTTGCCTGGGGTAGAAGCCAATGACAACACGGACCAAAACCCCACTCCATTCCTTTTTTGACACCAATCCCTGGTGACTATTGGGCTTTCTGCTCCCCGGGGCAGAAAGACAGGTGGGGAACCCACCAATATTTCCCCCAAGTGGACAGAACAGCAGTCTGGTTCCAGGGGATGGGGTCTGCAATTCTGTGCCAGGGTGGGCAAGTCTGCACCCATTCTGTTTTTCACTTTTCCCCTCTGATGCTCTGGTAGGCGCCCTCACCCACTTCTACGATGGCCAGATAGGGTGTAAACACCACAATCTGCCCACCAAAGGGACCTTAAAGCCCACCAGAATACCATGAAAAAAGTGCAAAAAGAAATGGGGTGGGGCAATAGACCGTCTTTCCATCTGTATCCACTGAGGGGCACCAGACAATACATCTGTCCCCACGCGGAGGCAGAATGGGGGGTTTAATCCCCTCTCTGCACACCCATATTTCAAAACAAACATTTAATAAATGGCTTAGCATTGTGGGGAAGGTGTCAGCATTAAAGAGGATAAGCACTCCATGGAAGTGCATGTGTTTACTTGTTCTGTCCTCAGTGTTTTACTTCTACCTTCCCTCTGTCCACTCCCTCCCTCACTTCACGTGTTGCTTCCTGCCCCCAGACTCAGCAGGGCATTTCCAAGCATGGGCCACTGTGAAATCCGTCACTAAACTCCAGTGTTCCTTTGAAGTGAGAACAACTGCTTGAGGCACACTTTGAAAACAGTGCTGTGTGTGTTTGTTTATGTAGGCTTCATTACAGCCACCAGAAAAGCACAGCAAATCTCAGCTAACTGAACAAAAGCGGAGTCATTGCCCTTTAACAAGGCAATGTTAGCTTCATTTGATGTTTTGACTGGTGAACTTTTAATGTGATAAAATGTAGCATTCGAGGTTGACTGCAGAGCTTATTGAAAAGTGACCTTTAAAAAACACACGATGTGACTGAGATCTTCCTGCTTAATTTCTGTACCGACTAACATTGTTCTCATTTCCTACACAAACTATGGCAGGCATGAACAACAGACACAAATTAACAGTTGTGGCAGGAAGTTTCATATAGACTTAGAAACAACTGCTCATTAGTGCACATTTTTATCTAGTTGTAAGGGTTTAAGAGTTTCAGTACACTGCTCTCAAGGGCTAGCCTTCCCTCCATTAAATAGGTTACTTATATGTAACCAACATTTCTCATAGACATGTAAAGACTGGTTTTAAAGACTTGCTTGAATAAATGCATTGCAGCAATTTGCTTTCTGTGGTTCTTTCTTACAAGCTGGGTCAATTATCTGGCAAATTTCCATCTGGTAAGCTCCTATCCCACCAAGCGCTCTCGTCTCTCACCCACTGCAAGGGCAGGCTGCCGGACTAAATAGGGTTTGAACCAATACCCAACTAGGGCTCGTCCAACAGTTGATCAACTGCCTTTTGGAGCAGTCAAGAGCATGAGTGGGCCTTGGGACATGACCCGCGGCACAAAAATAGGTATCCTTGGGCCGAGCAGGTGTAGGTGAAATCTGGGCCTTGAAACATTGTGTAAGTTCTGCTCAGGCCTTCCACCTGCATTGCTCTTCTGCTGCTTTGTTCACTCATGATACCCATTTGTACAGCAGTAGGTGCATGCCTTCCTTCAAAAAGGTGCACAACTACTGCTCATGTCCCCAACTTCTACACTTGGGGGAGCGGTGGCGCAGCAGCTAGAGCAGCTGACTCCGGAGCGCAGGGCCAGCGGTTTGATCACTGGCGCTGGTGGCAGCTCAGCATCATGTGACTCTGGGCAATAGCTCACTTATTCTCCCCAACGGAAACTATAAACATGAAGTCATTGTATAAATATTACCAGCACTCTGGCATTCCCAGATAATTATCACTAAGATAAAGGAATACATTTAGAATTTGGCAGAGTGGGTGCAATGAAAATAATTGTTGCCAACGTGCACTTGTGTATTAAACTTTAACTTAACAATATAATCCACCAAGTGCTTCAACCACCTGCGCCGTGTCCACAGGAGCTCAAAAGCAAAACTGGAATTACCTGCAAGAAGAGAAATCTCTTTGTGCTGGTGGGAGCACTATTCTTAATACTGTGGGGTATTAATCCAAATGTTTTATTACGGGATTCAAACTTGTAGCCAGAAGTTCATTCAGTTGTGCATAATCTTTATTCATGAAGTGCATTAGTCATCATGCACAATCCAATGTAATGTTTTCACCAATAGTTGACATTCAGCAAAAACCCAATGCATTTCGGGTCATACATCGACCCTTCGTCAGGGGTCATATCTTGTTAGAAGAAATGCTCCGGTGAGTTGTCTCTATCGCTTGCGGCTCCTACGGAATGCCGCGCTGCAGTGTAAGTGTTTCATCATTAGTGGGAGCAACGCCATAAATCGCTTGCATGCCTGATCTGCCAAACTTGTGATTCCCCCGCCCCATTTATTGTGGACAGTCCTCCACCATGAGAACTGAGGCCATAGCCTCTGTTGACCTGGCAGACCAACCACAAAGCTCTAAATGAGCCTGTAAGATAGTATATAACGTCAAAGGGTTATAATTGGGATGCAAACGGTAAAATCCAAATATTTGAAACTTTTGAGATAAGCTCCAATGTTGTATTTCATTAATCCAATCATTAAATTGATGCTAGTTATCAACATGTAGCAATCATCCCTGACATTTGGCTAAAAATAAATCAATGGCATGGGTTTCTAGCCCTAAGAGTAGAACAGTCGGGTATTTGTAAAAAATAAAAAAATAATAAAGATTAGTTAGACTAGGTAAGTCTCATAAATACAAGAGTCTTCATCAACAAGAAAGGCAGTTTATCTAAAATAAAGAAACATTTTCCATTATGTGCTGCAAATGCAAAGAATGTCCAAAAGATTAGAATGACAAATGACTGCCGGACACAGCTCTGCATAAGTAACTTTTTACAAAAGACAAATAAACAAAACATAATGCCATTTCCAGACAGAGAAATACAAGTTGCAAATCTAATGCACCTTTAGAAACCGTTGCGCATTTCTGAAGTCCTGTCAGCAAGAAACAGGGCCATATTTGGCTTTTGTTGACAAAGGTTGGTCAACTTGTCAAATTTCATCAGAGGGGCAGCTCTGTAGATGACACCAGGCTTGTAAGCATAGACACATTAAAAAGAGAATCATCCCTGTAAGGAAATGCCTCTTTTTGCATGATCAACCCAAAATGTTTTGGACTCCAAGAGTGTACAAAGGCCTGCTAATCAGACCTCACAGCCAGTGCTCTCACCCCTAAAAGTATACGTTTGATTGGCTTATACCCAACTGATATAACTTTGCTTACTTGTGAGTCCCTAGTATTTGGTATCAAGGGTGCTCATGGGCCTTTGGTGTACCATCTGAGCTGCAGCACTTATTATGCCACCCTAGATGTGATAACGTGAAAAGCTGTCTCCCAGCTTGCCAATGCACACTGGCAGAGCTGTTTTAAACTGCTAACTAGACTTTATCATTTAAATTAATGGCAAAGCCCAAGCCGCCCTTTTTTAATATTGAAGTCACCCCTACAGCAGCTCTATCGAGACCAAGGGCAGGGTGCTGTAAATTAAAAAGTAGGACATGTTTTTTTATATGTCCCAACAATAGAGGCCTGGCATTGGAGGAGATGTTACCTCTCCCTGGCAGGAAGCCACACAGGGTGTGAGCCCACAAGTCAAGTTTAAAGATGAAGCTATCTTTTAGGGCAAATAGTGGACACACACAAGAGGGGCTGCTCTTTTGTTCAGGTAGACGGGCTGGGGTTGGTGACAGAGAAGAGAGACCATTTGCGAAACCGTTTTTTCCGTGGCCATGTAGCCCTCAGGTAGCCCTACCTCTAGAGTGGGCTTCCAAGCTCCACACACCGAGAGAGGGGTTTTGCCATCTTGGGAGTGGGTAGTATAGTGCACTCTTGGGTAGCTACATGCCATACATTGCAGGAAGTCGTTATCAGGCGGTGAAGGTGCTAGTAGCCCATTTGCTAGTAATCGCTGCCTCCCCGAGGGCACTCTCTGGCCATAAATATGGCACCCCTGGCACCCAGACCTAGGATCACATCTGGACTGGCAAGAGAACCAAAGGACTACTGCCCTGCTGTTCTCTGGACCTGTCAACAGAGGCTGCACCAACCACTAAGCTGAACCTGAAGGTCCTTGGGCAAGCAAGCAAAGAAAGGACTGTGCCTGTGATTCCTGGCTCAATAAAAAGTCGCTCCTGAGCCCCAGAGAGAAGAGGTGAACTCAAGAGTCAGCTGGTTGACTTCCAGTTACAGCACCAGGGCCGGAAAAGCTGACGTGTCTCGTCCTGACCAGTCAGTAGCCACAATCGCCTGACTGCACACTGACCGCCAACATGCAGCCGGTAATATCAAGTCCTGACACTCAAACGTCGCACCAGAGTCTGCTGGACATGGGAGAGTCGCCAGAGTTTCATTGCACAAGACAGACACTAGCTTTTACCCAAGTGAACTTTTATTGCTGTGACCAGTAATCCTGTGGCAACTGGACTTTTGCAGGGCCAAAGAGGACTTAAAGGGATACCAACCCCTGTAGCCAAATTTGCGCCACCTGGACCATGGACTAAGGAGCAGCCCCAGGAACCCCCTGGTGACCATACAGCATCCTCAACCTTCCGTTTCCCTTGCAGTGGGATGACTCCGTTAAAGGGTATAAAAGTTCACCCATGTAGCCTGCAAAGGTAACTGTCCTGCAACTCCTTACTGGTACCCTTGACCTCCACCCTACCGTAGTTGGTTGCCCAAACCAAGCCAGAATAGCCAAACACAACTATAAAAGTTTGACATAGTTTCCAAACTTTCCGCTTACCAATGCTTGTTGGAATTTTGCGCGCAACAGTGAGTTATGATTTACTTGAAAATCTATATCACTGGAACCTTGTTGTCAATTCTGTTCCCTTAGGTGTCTAAAAATCCACTGAAATAAGATCTATTTTTCTAAAGTGGTGTTGGATTTGTTTTGTGTTGCGTGATTTTCTTATTTTGTTGTTTTGGTGCTTCTAAATGCTTCACACTTGTTCCTTACTTCAGCGCTAAGATTTAACAAATGATAAATACCAGGTCGGTATTGGAATGTATTACAAGTTGAGGTCGCACAACCACACCATATAATACACCACATTCCTCACAATACCTAATGATGTAAAGGAAGATAAGCCGTGAAGATGGATCCAAGATACAAGTAACAAAATATTAGTTGAATTATTGACTTGACGCGTGTGGCAAAGATTGAGAAGCAGTGAAGCAAAGAAAAAGTCTGGCACGTGGCTAAAAAATGACAAGCTGGCAATAAGATAGCCGTTGCAAGGATTTGTAACCTGGGCATGAATCTGGAGAGATCTAGCATTATCTCAATCAACTGCTGGAAAAAAAGAGAGAAGGTCTCACCAGGACAGAAGAAACCCTTGAGGCCAATGGACTGACAAGAGCCAAGACGTCAAACTCTATGACTCAATATTGAACAATCAGAATATAGCAATCCATCAGCTAGCTACAGACTCAGAAGTAAATTCATCACACCTTATGGACAGCTTCACAAGGGCTGCAAGGCTTGAATACTAACTACATGAGACAGACAAGAGATTTCCTTCTGTGGACCATAAGCTATGGTTAATACGTTTACCAACATGTAATCGCCCGTGTCAGCATTTGGCACATTTGGATGGGGTTTCTGGGCAGTTGTGAATGTGTTAGATGTGTGTTTTATGTTCTCTGTTTGCAAGACATTTCGTGCTGACAATACAAATGTCCTTCATTTACTGGAATTTTCAGTGCTGAACCAAACAAAAGAAACTCCCCATCTGAGGAACAAATTAATGTGCCTTGTTCTACCCTGAGTTTTCTGGTTTTCCTTTTTCTGTGAGCAAAAATGTTGTTGCAAATTCTTATTTTAATAAGATGCTAACTTTTTGGTAGAAGTGGTAACATTCTATACCAAGAGATGTAATTTATTTGTGGAAAGTTAATCTGCATGCAGTGGACACTTTCAGAAGGCTGTAGCCAAGGTTTTGCCTATGTATGAACTGAGGTCAGTAGCTCAGTTACTAGAACATGTGGCTTAGAAATTCCAACATACTTAAAATTCACTAAACTGGCTAAATATCTCAATCATAATCCGCTGGGATGGAGTATTAAAGGGTAGGCAGCAAATGTGGGAACTATGCCGCCCTTCAACAGACCCTTAACGGTAGCAGCCATTAACCGAAGAGATACATTCTCTAGGGTAATCATGAATATGGTTACAGGTTGTCTTTTATATAAATCTATAAACTCACTGTCTCAAAGGGGAGAACATGTATGGTCATTTTAAGAATTAACACCCAAGCCAAGATTGTCAGATTTTGGAATTCAGTAAATATGAATTTGGATATAAATAGGGTTTAAACTTTTTTTCTGTAAAAAAAAAAAAATGTAAGTAATAACTCCACACAGTACACAAGTGAAATAAAAATCTGTGACCGTAAACGTATAGTGGATAGTTACCTGGTCTTTTCTTTTTTCTCCTCTTCACCTTAATGGATTTCACAATAAGCTCCTGGTCAAACTCTTCAGTGCTGATTGTGCTGAACCGTTGAGAAGGGGGTGGGTCCTCTCTTAAAACTTCCGGCGCTTCATAGTCCCCTGCTGCAGTTGAGCTAGAACCACTGTCCACTGAATTGAGTGAGCTTGTTTCACTTGCTGCATGGTATCCTCCTCTCCTTAGGTCACCGCTCCCAGAGTCCTCCACCTTTTCATCAAAACTAAGGCTTTGCAAATGGATTTTCTCAGAGAATATACCACATTCTATGTCGTTTTTCACAGACGAAGGCACAATATGTTCACCATCACCACCTGTGGGGATGGTGTGTGGCACAGCAATAAGTGATTCTTGCTTAAACTGGGTTGAGTAGGATTCCAAAGGAGAAGCAGGCCTGAATGATGGCTTTAGACTCATTGGAGACTGTAATTTCGTATTTCCATCAAAAGCTGCCAACACAAAAAAACAATTCTGTACCTCTTTACCACACATTTATGCAAGTCAAGTACAGTGCATGATAAAGCAAGATCTGTTAAATATTTCTATAACTGGAACCCCATTCAGCCCAAGGCCAATGAATATCTGTTAAATATGGGAGACTAGAGGGGCCCTTCATCATATTCTGAAGGGGGGGGGCATCATTTTTCATTAGGCCACTGTTTTCAGAAAAACCCAAACATATGCAGAGATTTTACGTTTCGCAGGTCCATGCTTGAGTGGCACATCCAGACTGGGTTTTTAGGTCGAGCCTACCGCTGCGCATGCGCTGTTGCTCGACTTTTACTAAGGGGCATTTCAAAGTGCTGCCCACAAGCTTTTCTTGGCCTGAAGCTTGCGTGCATGTGCACGTGCACAGCCACCATCTGCCTTTCTTATCTCTTCCTCCTCATTGGCCATTACTTTCACTTTCGCGGCAATGGCTCTCCTCCAAGAATATTCAGGAGAATATTCTGAGTTCTAGGTACCAAAAACTCAAATTCTAAGCAATGACGGAGTGTACTGCAGCAAATACATCAAATATTGGGAGCCCTACATGCAAGGTAATTTTTTTGTACAAAAGGCACATATATTTTGTCCTTCGAAACTCTTACAAAACATGTAAAACTTTCGAGATGGCCTCAAACTCCTTCTGAAATGACTTCACCAGAGGTTAAAGATGCTTTTCTTGAAAGTTCTGTGCTCAGTTTGGAAAGGTGGCCCAAGAATCCACGGGTGTTAACTTATTTTTAATACAGAAATAAGCACTGTACTTTCAACTAAGTGCATGCCAACTGTGGAGCCCGCTGGAACCGACTTCATTAGCAGCCCTCTGTGTGATTCCCACATCTAGTCTCTCATGCCCACTCCACCTGGCCCTCTCCTGCCCACTCCACCTGGCCCTCTCCTGCCCACTTCACCTGACCCTCTCCTGCCCATTCCACCTGACCCTGTCCTGCCCATTCCACCTGACCCTGTCCTGCCCATTCCACCTGACCCTGTCCTGCCCATTCCACCGGACCACTCGCCTCGTCCTCTTTCACATTCCCCATGAAATTCATGGACCTCAGTGCGTAATAATAAAATATATATAAGTGCAGGTACCCAAACGTTTTTTAGGAGGCCACCACCCACTTCAGCACTGGCGCTATATCACTCATGGCATAGATACTGCCCTAAGTTTGGTTGGAGCAAGCAAATTAAGAGAGCCTGCCTTCCACCAAGGGTCAATGTGATACCTGCGCTACCCATCTTTCGAAGTCACATGTCCGATAGATAGCTCACTCCAGAGGCCTTTCAGAGACCATACTTAGATCTGAATTCACCAAACTGACTGAACTATGACTATCACTCTAGAGTCCTGCTAGTGAGACTAACTCCTGCCTGACATCTGACTGACTACCTCTTGTCCAGCTCTATCAGTCTTTCACTCACTGGCGTGAACAGGGCACTTTTTTTTTATCCCCCTTTCCCTTTAGGGGGTTACTGTAAATATTATCAGATTCATTACAGAACCAGGAGCATCCTCTGCCTCTCATTCTATCCCCCAAACCACCATCACAACAAGCTCTGCACTTCAGCAGGGAGGCCAAGCAATGGATGCTCATGCATGGCCTCTGAGCTCTCAGACTGGGCAGCTCGGTAGTCCATCCGTCAGAATCCTGCAGGTCCTTCGGGCTCTCGTTCTACAAACACGGCACCTTTTACAGAAGCAGAATCCAGATTTGCGCTAAGTTGGAATATAGTGCGCCAATCACATGTACGCTGTACGTGGAAATATACTCGCCTGTCCAAGCTCCGCACGAGTCTGGCGTCATTTATGTACAAAGCAATCTGTGGCATGATAGCATACAGATACAGTTACTATATCACAGCAACACGGATGGCGCCTAACTTCGCCTTAGCCATGCCTTCACGGCATGGCCAATAGGTCTCGCTTTTGGGACCTTATAAGTATTTAGTTATGCAGCACAATATCCTTGGTGCAACAACATCAACTGTTGCTTGACTAAACACTTATAAGGTCCCAAAGGCGAGACCTATTGGCTATGCCAATGCTTGCTCTTTTTGCATTCTGGGATTTGTATTTTCCCACGGAGGAGCTACTAAATCATGGACCTTGGAAATGTAACAGCTCTGCATATACACTGTTGTTCACAATAGCATTTTAAAAGACAACTGAGGGTTCGTTCACAATGTTTCAGTGATATAACACACTAGAAAACATGTTAAGTATCAACACACCATAAATTATTTTTCACTGGGTCAGAAAATACTGGGCATCATATAATATTCAATGTTAGCATATTTAACCCCTTGTCACAAGTCTCGTTATTTTTTGCAATCTATTTGTTGTCCTTGCCATTGCACGCATTTTTCAGCAAAAACACGTCACTCGTCTTCCTGCTGATGGGAATGGGATGCCAAACACTGGCTCCTTCACACAAAGATGGCGTCTAGGATAAACATGGAATGGGAGAATGAATGTACCCCTCAAAAGAAGGACGCTAAATGAAAAAAAGATTAGCACAAACGCACTTGGAAGAACAGAAGCCTCGACCTTACAAAAGCAAAAATAACAGTTGATGGACAGAATGCAGAACAATGTCATACATTCACCCCAGTACAGCAATCTGGGCCTAAATCCATCGTTTTTTTGCTCACCATGCCATTCCAATTTGAACCCAGCCATATGCAAATCAGTCTTGACCCTGTGGCTCATGGGAACAGTCTAGCCCGACCTGCCAAGCCAGGTCCTCCGGGGACTGGAAACAAGCATCCTAGAACCGGTTTCGGGGTTTCACCCCTCTTCAGCCAGGATAGCTTGATTCCAGTGGCATGGAGAGCACGGGACCCACGTCTGGGCATACCCGTCCCACTCGGCTCACTGTGCCACTGGAATCTTCAACTGTGTGTCTTTTGCCTTCTCACCCTAAGTGCGCCAGGCATGCCCAGGCATGGGTCCTGGGTTCACTGTGCAACTGGAATCAAGCTATTCTGGCTGAAGAGGGCTGAAACCCCGAAACCGGTCTTAGGATGCTTGTTTCCGGTCCAGGGAGGACCTGGCTTGGCAGTTCGGGCTGGACTGTTCCCATGAGGCACAGGGTCAAGACTGATTTGCATATGGCCAGGTCTAAACTGGGGTGCATGGTGAGCAAAAGAATGATGGATTTAACCCAGATCTCTTGACTGGGGGTGAATATTTTGATTTGTTCTGCATTCCGTCCATCAACTGTGTGTCTTTTGCTTTCTCGACCTTACAAAAGGCAATAGAAACATTGCTGTGCTGAAAAACGTATAGCAAATAGTATAGAGCGCATACGCTTCCACAAGCCTGTTACCTACTCACAAATGCTTCTGAGCTATTCTGGAGAGTCAGACAAACGTTTTAAGAACCGTAAATGAAGAACAATGCCATGAATAACAACTGTATGAGCATGCGGATCTGTATGTGGGGGCACGAGATGGACAGCGGGGATTACTGCTATGCCTCACATACTACACTATCCACAGTCACGAAAACAGAAGCAGTCAGCCCGATCACTGTCAATCATCTGAGGGATCCACTGAAGGATTAATTCAACGAAATGAACAATGGTGTCGAAGGGAGGGACTCATGGAAATAATCGTTTCTCATAGAAGACAAAACAGACCTCCGCTCGTAGACAGACTCATCATTTTGCTTGCAATGTAGACATGGAAAGAGCCTACAACACCCTCACCATCAGGGCTTTAAGTGGGCCGGGTCTCACCGGTGCTGAGCACTGGCAGTTTTTTAAAGTGAGCCTCGAAACGGGTCTCTAACGGGCTCTGTTTTGTGCCCTGGCACAGGCGGTCCATTTTTTTCCCAGACTGCAGTGACAGCAGGCACATGGATGGGCGTGTGCTCACACTGCTCACTTCTCACTCGAGGAGAAGTTACGGCATGGCGTCATGCCAGGTGAGCATTGTAGGGGAAGGGAAATCCTTTAAAGAGAGTCGTTTTCTCTCTGGATTTGCCTTCTCCCTTTGAAACTCAGGAGCAGCAACATTGTCGTGGTGTCACCAGGGCTTTAAGTGGGAGCTTTTTCAATATTATATACAAGCCATAGTTGCGGTTTATTTATCTTATACAACTAACAACCATTGACAAAGCCAATAGTCCTGACTTGTTGTATGTATGATGTTACTTGTATTATATATCTGGATGCAATGATAGAAACAGCAAAATACAAGTCGGATGACAAACTATGCTAAGCATAGATTTTTAGCTGACGTGTTTTTAAGCGACGCCCTTAATTACATTGGCCACGCCCCTTTGAGAGACACCCCAGTTTTTTCATCCCACTTAAAGCCCTGCTCACCATAATGTTCTTCTAATAGACCTATACCTTAACTCCATCCTCAACAGGACTACCTACGAATGGATTCACAAAGCTTTGGTTCACTTCTAGGGAGGTGAAAAGCAAGAAATATATCAAAGACAGGGCCGTGGGATCTTTTGGGCGATGGCTCACTGCGGAAAATGAGCATCCAGAGAGAAATTTTTAAAAACACTTTCTTTTAAAATGAGGCATTAGAGGAGACATTGAGCCATCTACTTGGACTGTAGAAAAATATTCTGTCATTTCACCGGGAAAATTCCAACAAAAATTTCAGCTGGAATAAAAGAGGGCAGTGGTTTGGAATCTGTGCTAAAGAGTGTATATTCTGAACAAACACATGTTCTGGTCCTGTGGGTCCCTAAGTCGCTACTGGGAAGAGGTTATTGATTGCTTAAACCAGGTGACGGGGCGGGACCTGGAGGTGGAACTTGGAGTTTGTCTGCTGCTATGGTTTCCCCACACTCCGCGCACAAAAATTACGAGCAAGTTTTGCGATTTAGGGCTCGTTATGGCCAAAAGAGAAATCACCCTGCACTGGAAATCGAGAGTTGGTCCCAGCTTTGCGAGATGTAGAGCGACTTTCACCAAGTGGGCATGTAGTGAGGGCATGTTGAGGCTACAGTTAGCATTGCCGGGGAACGATGAAAAGGCGCTGGACATGGCACGTACATTGGAGGCACTAGTGGTTGAGCTCCAAGGGTGGGGAACGGATGAAGTTGAGGACGATGATACAGTGGAGCAACCTGCGGAAGCGCAGTAATAGAGATGTACCAGGTAGAACACAAGCGATGGAACGAGTACATCACTTTTCCTTACAGAACTGAATCTGATTATTGAAGTGGGGAGTAGCCCACGACCAACAACACAGCAACTTAAAAAGAGAGAATCATCCTTATACCTTGCATTATGGCACACTGACATGGGAGGGGGGGGGGGGAGGGTGTATATGCATATAGGAGTGCTGATGGGTAAAGAATATCTGGATGGCAGCGACTTAGATCATATACCACATTGATTTCTGGAAGTCGGATATGTCCCTCGGCATGATGGTAATTAACGAAAGGTAATTGTACCTGAAAAACGCAATAAAAATTGTTTTTCCAATTTGTATATTCTGAAAAGAAAAGGAAAAGAAAGGGATAATTTCCCTTGACCGTGTTACACAACAGCTATAAATATACAACACATAAATAATAATTTAATATGAACTTTTGATCCACTGCAAGATGTGATGGGTGCTCCCCTCCAACTGGGCTGTGGGCTCCACCCTAGATCCCCTCCTACCTCCTGTCCACTCCAAAGGCAGGACAGCCACAGGTAATAGCATATCCCACGGCTGAGTGCAATCCTACAACCCCGCCACCCTTTCATGCCCCGAGCATGGAGGGAGTAGACAATGCTCCCATGGACTCTTGTAGCCTGCCCTGGCTCACCCTTCAAGGAGATCCCAACCCCTACCAGATCTCCCGCTGACATTTTCTGCCTACCCCAGTATATTTGTCCTCAGAATTTGGAAACACGACATGGCAAAGGAAACGGGATTTCGGTGTCCATGTAGTTATTCCCCATTGTATAGCCAAAACTCTGAATAGCCACAAGTTGATGCGGTGATACTGGGTGGAGTCATTGATTACATTTCCCTTGTATCCCAGCTCCAAATTCCACACAGCTCCTAACGAGGCCCTT
Organism: Triturus cristatus; assembly: GCF_964204655.1. NCBI lineage: Eukaryota > Metazoa > Chordata > Amphibia > Caudata > Salamandridae > Triturus > Triturus cristatus. The sequence goes on from NC_140592.1 coordinate 858,650,628, forward strand.
CGTTTAAGCTAATCTAGCACTTACCTGAAACTAAATGAAATGAAATGATCAAAACTTATAAAGCGCACAAAGGCCATGGGCGTCTAGGCGCTATAGAGTTGTTGTAGTGCAAGTGAACTGGTAGAGGGCTTCAGGATGTAAGGTCTACCTATAGGGTAATTAATCAGATTTTTAGGGCTTTCCTAAACGGGATAAGCATATTGATGGATGAAAGATGACGAGGAAGAGTGTTCCAGAGCCAAGCCGCTTAAACAGGAAAAGCTTTGCCTCCCGATTTCTTCTTCTGGACACTAGGGACCATTACCCAGTTCTGATATTCTGAACAGAAATTTATAACAGGCACATACCAAAAAAAACATGGCTTTGATGTCAGCTGGGCTTACCGCATAGAGTGCTTTATCTACAGTGCAGAGAGACTTTAACCGGATGCGTTTCTTCACTGGAAGCCAGTGCAGTTCTTGCAATCCTTTCGATCCCGAATGCTACTTGGGGATGTTCAAAGTCAACCTTGCCATTGCATTCTGCACAAGGTGGAGGTTGGCGAGGGTCAAGTTATCAGTCTCCAGATAGAGCGCATTACAATAATCTATCCTAAAAGAGCGCTGCTACCCAGTCTAAATATTCTAAAGCAAGAACAGTTCAAATTAAATTTACCTTGAAAAGAAACTAAAATAATTCATTTGATGAAGCAGTGGTAAAATTAACATTAACACAGACCTGTTGAAGGCAATCCTTCTGGCCTATTTGAAATTCTCACAATGTCTCGGTCGCCTTTTAGAAGAAATATTTCATTATTTGTACACGACACCGAAACAATGTCACCGAATCCTTCCAAACCACCAATGACGGCCTGCCAAGAAATGGAAAAATGAATTAAAATGTGTCTGCAAGATTATCAAGACTGTCTAACGTCAGTCTCAATTAAAAACAGCAAGTCTTAGAGTGGAGGAAGAAGCACAGGAGTTAGACATCGCTAAACAGAAATCTCAATAACAAAGTGCAGCACACGTTCACTTGCTTCTCAATAAAGCATTCGAGTTTTGAATATCAGAGCAAACTTTGAAAAGACCGCAGTTAAACTTGGTCCGTGGAACATGAAATCGTGGCAGACCATAAATGCGCATATTAGAACACTGGAATGTGGAAAGCTCCATTGAAGATAATGGTGCAATGGTGGCATAGGCCTGCTGCTGTAAACTTTCCAATGTCCTGATTCCCACCCTCTGCATCCCTACTGGCATGTGGATTGTGCAGGGGAATAAGAGAGCCAGAGGCTGTAGATGAGGGCACACAGCCGGTGGCATAACAAAAGCCTGCTGCGCCGGCGGTGCCGGCTGGGGGCCCGGAGCTCCAGGGGATCCCTCTGGCACTGGCAGTCCAAAGAGAGGGGAACCTCCTGCATGTTCTTTGCATGCCCCCCCTCAAATTCTGTTACGCCACTGGACACAGTAAGCATTCCACTATCCCTCCTCCCGTTGCTCTCTGCGTCACTGGAGCTTCTGAAGGATGGAGGTGGGATTCTTCTCAGCTCGTCTAGCTCAGTTCAGTCAAATAAAGAGATTTGATTTGGCAGAATACAAGGAAAATCAGGGGATGGCTGATGCTGACTTTCAGAGCTCCCCTTGTGTTCTCCGTGCCTCTGGAGTCAAACTATCCTGGCTGATGAGGGGTGAAACCCCAAAACTGGTCCTAGGATGCTTGTTTTCAGTCCTGGGAGGACCTGGCCTGGCAGTTCCGGCTGGACTGTTCCCATTGGGCGCAGGGTCAAGACTGATTTGCATATGGCTGGGTTCAAACTGGAATGGCATGGGGAGCAAAAAACTATGGATTTATGCCCAGATCTCTGTACTGGGGTGAATGTATGACATTGTTCTGCATTCTGTCCATCAATTGTTCTTTTTGCATTTGTCACCCCGGAGTGGGATGGGTATGCCCAGACGTTGGTCCCGTGCTCTCCATGCCACTGGAGTCAAAGCTATCCTGGCTGATGAGGGGTGATACCCTGAAACCGGTCCTATGATGCTGGTTTCCAGTCCAGGGAGGACCTGGCCTGGCAGATCGGGCTGGACTGTTCCCATTGGGTCCAGGTTCAAGACTGATTTGCATATGGCTGGGTTCAAACTAGAATGGCATGGAGAGCAAAAAAACGTTAGATTTAGGCCCAGGTCTCTGTACGGGGGTGAATGTAGGACATTGTTCTGCATTCTGTCCATCAATTGTTCTTGTTGCATTTGTCAACCCTTGTCTGGCATGTTAGCAACTGTCAGGCACACACACAACAAGAGCTGCGAAAGGTACTCAAGCTTCAGAGATACAAGATAAACCTGCTGTGTCACCAAGAAAGCTACCTTCTTTAATTAGGACACTCCAATCATGTTCTAATAACCTTCTAGCCCACTGCAGAGGGTAATGCTGACAATTAAAGGTCTGCTCCCTTGTTATAGGCCAGAGCTGAAGGAGCAGGCCTTTAAAGTCCAGTATAGCCTGCAACGGTCTGCTACAAGGCTATATTCTACGCTATTACTGCCAACCAGTGCTTTAAATGGTCCGGTATGGAGAACAGGCACTTTTTTATTTTGAGAGGGAGAGTACCTGCACTTCTCAATAGAAGCGTAATACTTTTAATTGGAGAGTACCAGCACTTCTCAGAAACGAGCAGGTACTCTGGTACAAAGTACCTGCACTTCTGTTTTTCTATTTCAAGCACTGATGCCAACTACATGATAGCGGATTGTGATTATAACTTTGATTAGCCAGACATTCTCTAGCCTCATTCTTGTACCCACCCCTAAGCCCCGGGTTTTCAGCTAAGAGGTAAGTCGACGATTTTAAATTGCTTGAAAAATAAGCCAAGCAATCAATATGTTTAAGTGCTGTGTTTTGAGGTCACTAAAAGAAAAGCAGCTTAGCAAACACAATGCAGAAATGACTGTCTGCTGCCGAACTGAGCGTGAAAGCTCAGGGACGAGGGTGAATAGTGGTGCAAGTGCGTATAATACACCATCACAAATGAAAGCTCAATGCAGGTCTAAGCAGACGGCCGTGGAAAAGAAGGGGTAAGGGAGAATCGGTAGATGGCAAAGGATAATAGGGTTATAACCCGATAAATCCATTAAAAACCAGGAACAGTGGGGTTAGGTTTCTTTGTCGCCTGCGTTTAAATTACCCAAGCCCTCCTCCTGTGCTATCAGACCTCGCCCTCGCCTTGCGTTGGTTTCCTGGGACCTACCGATTTACTTTTAGCACCTTTATTCGCCGCAAATCGCGCATGATTTGGAGGGCGTTACATCAGCTCCAGTTACATTAAACACATTTTTTATAGGTACGGCGAGAATAAGTGATATTACATGTTTAGCCTGGTTCGCCAGTTCAAAAGTCTGCAGCTCTGGCCGTAACCCCGCATCCTCTCAGCTTGCCAGGGAAAAGAGGAGTCGTCACTCCCTCCTTTGTCTCCTCTCTACCGTGATCAACACCCTTTCCCCCAACCACCCCAGGACACTCATGGCCCCGTCTCCTCACTCCCATTGCAGTCGCACTCCCAAGTCTCCGTTGAACCCGCCATGCCATTTGCCCCCTGCTGCATTGTGACCCTTAGTAATACAGACTGCCCGATGCCAGAGAGAGCAGTTGTCAAATTTAGAAATTGCAATTGCGCTTACTACTCCTTACGAGGCGTCAAATCACTTTTCGGCGAGTAGCACGCTACTCCGGAACCCAAACAGGATTAGTAGTTGTAGGAAAGCAGATCTACTTTCATGTTACCTCCACTTAGTGCCAATATCGGCAACTGTAGTCACATAACACACATAATACATCAATAAACCACACAACACTTTTGTAAGTGGAGAAATATTGCTCCAGGTTTATTAGCATAACCAATATGCAAACATGGTGGGTTATCTTGCGGGCGATCCCAGGGCAGGCCAACCCCTATGCCGCCTGACCGTCTGATAAGCCTAAATTACACCGTGGCAGTCGCAAATTGGTGCATACCAAATCTTGGGAGGGGCCACCCCTCCCATCCGTGGACCACCAGTCCACTTGCTTACTCACGCCCCCCGAAAGAGGTGGGCGGAGCATATTATGGCAGCCCCCGGCTGCTCAGACCCACAACCGCCCGTAGGACTAACGGGGCGCCGTAGTTCTTCCAGGGGACAACGATAAGACATCCCTGGTATCCTGGCTTAGCACCAAGCTGTGCTGCTGCATGAAGTACCCCTTGGTATCTGCAGACTCTGGATCGCCCTGTAACTCCTCCACAGCCTTGGGAGTGGCCACCGTCACTACCAGGGCCCCCCACCAAGGTAGGCCTATTTACTTACAACATGCTGATTACCGGGCTTCTCCCAGGTCCAGCCAAAACAAGTCTTAGCCCATACAGGACCGGAGGCCAGCATGCCCCTTCAGGACAGGTGCCCCCATCCTTTCTAAACTCCCCGTGGATTTTTGACTGAATAAACCTGAAACCTATAAAATAGGCGTTGGTCCAATGTTACCTTTGCATGGCTGAAGAACAATACCTTAGACAAGCCACTCCTGCCAGGCAGTGCCAATGCGGGAGGAGGTAAGAGTTGACAAGCCCACCTTACTTCCTCTATCACTCAGTTGTCTGAGTCTAGCACTAGTCGGAGTATGTCCATCGCATTCCGTCAGTCACCACCCAATGTGAAGCCTTGCCCTCCCAAACTTCTGCTAGTATACCAGGCAGCAGACAGGACAGAGTGACCCAGAGGGGAACCAACGTGTAAAATACCTCTCTATTTTAAATACTGGGAATGCCAATTGTTCTCCTGCTACTTTGTAGCCAAAATGTGTTTCCCAGGGGTTTCCCCTAATCATATGGACCAACTCGCCCCCGTTGGAAGGCAACTTCCACAACCTGCACAGCTGCCAGCCAGTGCTGGAGGGCGGGAGAAAGTAGCCGTTACTCAAATCAATGGCACCTGTTTCATCGAACTCAAGGACGGGATACTAAGTGAACCTACCAGGATCTGCTTCTTGCGTTTTCCACCAAACCAATGTACCATGTCGCCCCGGTTGGAAGGCAACTTCCACACCTGCATCGCTGCCAGGCAAGGCTGCAGGGCGGGGGAAATTACCCATTACCGTTACTCAAATCAATGGTACCTGTTTAAATCGAACTCAAGGATGGGATACTAAGTGAACCTACCAGGCTCTGCACCTGTGACCAGAGGTCGAACCCAAGCCCCTCTAAGTTCTGCCGCTCGACCTGCCTGTTAACATGAATCCCAGGGCAGACCACAGGCATCTAACCCAAGCTTGGCCATGCCTGAGCAAAAACACCTCTGAAAGGCATGACACAGGCTAATCACCAGCATTGCATTCAAAAAGTTCGCTGACAACTGCCAAGGAAAATGCGCATAACCGAAGCAACTGGTACCAAGCCATCAAATTATCACTCTAACCTGCTATGACTGCAAAATGTGCTTTTGTGGTTGTCCAGATAGTGCTCCATCCCATCCATATCAGCCCTAACCAGGCAACCCGCACCCTCTTGGCACTGGCACACTCCCGCCCCATCAGACAGAGAGTGCCTGTTCGTATGTAGCCCCAACCTTACTTATGTCACTGACGGTATCCCAGGGTATGATGACACTCAGCTGACTCTACTGCTGAGTGCACGTGCACCATCACCGGTATGTCTGTGCCTGTACCGTGTCTGGCTGCAAAGTTAGAGACATTGCAAGCCCCAGTCCCGTGCAAAATTAGAAGCTTTACAGCAGCTGATGCTATTGATGGTACACTTGACCTGATGAATCAGAATGTAATTCCCTTACTACTGGTGTGCACAAACCCACAGCCGTTGGCTCTCCATGGTTCAATACCTTCCTGCTAATAAAGGTTTCCTTGAAGAATGTTGAAAAATCTATGTTCTGCAATGGCGGGACTGCAAGATCTAATGAGTTTCTAGAAGGACACCTCGTTCACACCCCCAAAAATTACCACTTATCGCCGAGTTGCCTACGCATAAGTAATGGTTGAGTTTACAGTCAATAAAATCCTTGTGCCTAAACCCAGGCTCGAACCAGGGACCTTTAGATCTTCAGGCTAACGCTCTCCCAACTGAGCTATTTCGGCCGCTCCGGGGGCAACCTGTCAAAGTATCCAACGCAACCAAGAAGACTAACCTTACCCAGAACAGTAACCCCAACTGGCCCTGAAGCCAGACAAACCATGCAAGGGCAACTCAGCAGCCTCCCTCAGACTTTCATGCTGGTTATAAGCTCAACAGGTTGACCGCTGATAGCTCCGATCCCCGTGTGACCCCTGCTTGCCATCTTTGCCAGGGAGGGTGGGCCTTCAGGGTTACTTAGCATGCCCCATTCTACCAGTGCCTAAAAGACCTTTGTCATGCTGCCTGGCCTAATGATTCTAGCCCTGCACTAGAAGCACCCGCTTCGGCCTTGGGTCAAACGATTAGCCAGGAAAATTACTTAGCAGAGTGTGCTGCAGGTTCTGCCTCCCCATTCATCGCATCCAGTTATGTAATCAACATTCATCAGCCACCTACAGCAGGCAGGACTTGGACTCCAAGAGTCACATCGGGAATCACAACCACAACGCCGTGAACGGACGTGCTCACCCCAACCTACTGATGCACAGACCGCTTGCATACTGCTCACAGTATGGCTGAGGCAAGAGAAGCAGTTAATATCAAGCCCCTTTAAATAAACGTTAGACAGACCCAACGGGGAGAATCATGTGAAATGAGGTAGGGACCACCACACCCGCCTGTGAATCGGCCCCGGTGAAATTTGTCATGACCCTTACTACGCCCTTAGAGATCACCAACAACAACCTGCGGGACCTTCAAATCCCAATTACTCTCCAACTCCTTGCCGCCTGGCGGCACTCCCTGCTGCAGGTATCTTGTTGCCACCACAACTCGCCCCTCTTGACCCGTAGAGAATTACATTGCTGAAATTGTGTGGTCACCTCTCATCGGGGGGGGGGGGGGTCGGTGGAACGTAACATGCGTCCCGAATGTACAATTTCCGAGGAGGTGTGCAGGCGTACAGGAATCAGAACCTAATAGTAACTGTGCATAGGACCTAGTATTCAAAACTGTGACCTATAACATATGCATGGTGCTTTGCAGCACAGCTTGGCCCATCTGATCAACTCCATGGTTACCTAGCTTCTTGCAAATAATGGCTTCCATGAAGCATGTTGAAAATTCTTGATCTGCAAAGAAGGACTTGTAAGAACTAGTGAGTTCCTTGAAGCTACAACCTAGTTCTACACTCCACAAAATTACCACTAAATCGCCCTCTAGCATGAGTAAGGGCAACCTGACAAAGTATCCAAACGCGACTAAGTATTCGAACCTTACCCTGAAAAGAAACCTCACTGTCCCTGAAACTGTCCGAACTCACCACTCTAGTCAGGTGACGGGAATACACACATAAGCAACGCTTGTTCCTCCCCATGGAGCTCGGCAGCGCCTTTAGGCTTATCCCAGAGGCAGTGTACATTTAATGTGCCAACTGCATACCCACAGTAGCCAGCTAGGCACACCACCGAGGCGACTCCATACCCTGTTATTTAAATTATCCATAGTATCCTCCTAAACAGATAACTTAGCTCACACTGCTTGTCTTGCACTGTGCTACTAAAACCTAGTCACTTCCGAGGTTACCCATGAAACACTAGGTTCGTCGGGCCACCGCCCTACCTATCAAATTAGGCCAACCTAGTAGTTACTGGTAGGAACTGTACTTAGCAGAACATTGTGCATCAACTCCATCTGCAGTGTACCCTACTAATACTTGTAGCAGGGCGCATGGTCCAAGTACCTCCTGTCCAGCTTGTACAAATGCAGATCACCATATTGGCGCGTACAATTGTCTACACGCAGGCACTATATTGCAGCTTCTACACACTCTTGATGCCCAATTCTTCTAGTACCATCCCTACGTGGAGAACCGTAGCCTCTGGGCCAGCCCCATGCAACTCTAACTTCGGACGTTTTGACTCCAGGAATAGCTGACGATCACAGACGCACCTTGGAGAATTCACTGAAAACAGCTGCATGACCGACAAAGGACAATTACCACCGTTCAATCGCATCTGTCCTGCAAGCGTGCCTCGTCACCTTATTCCTTTTAAAGACCAAATCCCGACCTTAAATTACCAAGTCTTGCACCCGTGAGTAACCGTGAACTGTGGTGGCTTATAACAATGGGCTCCAACTACCCAGGAGCCCATCCCCGAAGAGAGGAGGGCTCGAACATGCCACACTACCGGATAGCTCCTACTACATCCTAATTCATCACCACAAATCTAGGGCAGCCAAGAAGGCTTAACCTGAGCACTCGCACACCTTCCTAACGTAATCCAAGGCAATCACGGCATGTGCCCCCTGGTTGTTCTGCTCAGGTTCTATCCCATGTCGGTGACGCTTCGGTATTCGAAATTCCGCAATCTAGCCCGGGCTCCTTTCCTACACATTATACTGTAGATCGAAGCGAGCCGTAGCCTTCTGGATGCAGCATGGAAGGGCCCAGCAAGACGTTTCTCACTGCCCTCCAATTCGACGATACTTCGACCGAGGAGACTGATAGCCTATTAACCGCAGACCATACCACCCGCAAGGTCACAGGATTTACCAGCATCATGCCCACCATGGCCCGGTCAAAAACAAGGTAATTACAAACACGGAGCATGCTAAATTGCTGTTAACTACAGTATGGGGCACATGCACCGCATCTCTCCGTTGTGGATGGCGACCTCATCAGCGGGGAGTTCCCTAACCTCTTTATCTGTGCCGACTGCCCCTGGCTAAGATTCATGTGTTGATGGAGGTTCTTGAGCTCTTAGTACTAGGAAATCCGGAACACCAAACCTATTAATGAACAGTGTTCAAAACCGAGAGGGGACGATGACGATAAACACCCTAGACCTCCCCTAGGGTCAGAGCGCGCCACTAACCACTCTCGTAACCTTGCAGCATGGCCAAGAACACGACAGCGCCACCCGCGGGAGCCTGGACCAGCCCCACAACACCAAGTCGGCAGCGTTGGCCACAACACTACCCGGTATCCACCCTGATCGCCCAGCGTGTCACGCAAACTCCATCAGGCACGGGCAACAACAGAGGAGGCCAACCCTGTTCAAAAGTTAGCGAGACTACCGCCCCCTTCGCTGAAGAGCCCCCGGGGAGGGAGGGGGTAGCACAATGCACGCCAAGCTTACATTGCAGGTGAAGTCAGGGCACGCCAAGTGAGTCCTCCCGAGCGCGCAAACCAGGTACCACCCTTCGCTCCAGAGTAAGTATGCCCATGCCCCGAATTGCCCAGTGAGCGTGGCACCGATGTCTGCTGTTTATAACACATACAGGTAAGGAGCGTAAGTGAATTGTCCAGATTCATAGGAAATGAACGCAACTCTGAGGCTCGCACCCTGGTTCCAGCACCAGAGTCGGCAGGGCGGCCCGTGAGCGGCCCACCTTGCACAAGCACAAAATCCCCAGTCCCCGGGCGCCACCAGCCAGACGCCAAGCCGCCACGGCCGGGCCGACCCTGGGCCCAGACCGAGCACGGCAACCTCCGCCGCGAAACCGCGGTGGCCCGGAAGAGGGGGGGGGGGGGTCTGGGGGGTCGAGCCACCGGGAGAACGCGCCCTGCAAATAGGCCACGCGCGACCCGCACCAAAAGTGAGGGAGATTCTAAGGCAAACTCAAACCCCGGTGTCAGGGCGCTATACCTGCGCGGCACCTTCGATTTGTTAGCGCAGTGCTGGGCCTTCCAGGAACCCCAGCAGGCCGGAGTGGCTCTCCGCTAGGCCGCATCTCACCACCGGGAGAGACAACAGCCGTGGGGGCCCCAAGGTAAAGGATATCTAGCTGAACCGAGTCACTGGGAGTTGAACCTATAACCTTGAGTGTAAGAGTCTCCCTTAACCATTAAGCATCAGTGACATGGGAGGCACAGCCGCTCCCGTCCCAAGGCCCGTGTCTATAGAACGTCGGTAGGTTATCTTAACCTGGAAACAATATATATTAATTTATTGCATCTTTTTTATAGCGCGACCCGGAGGAATTGATGCGCTGTGCATGAGCACCATATTTGGACATATTGAGGGACTGGGAGATTAAGTGGTTAGCCCTGAATCACAGGCTGTGGACGGGACCCCGAGGCTTGAACCCAGGTTTCCAGCACCAAATTCGGTGGTCTAGCCGACCGACCACATCCTCTCCCGTGAGGCAGGACAGCGCGCATTGGTCGAAGCCGGGCGCACCCGAGGGGTGCATGCAGCCCCCAGCGCTGCCCATCTAGGAATCTCCACTCGCACACGCCATGCCCTCCCAGACCCCCGCTCCGTATCCCAGGTAGAAGCCCGCTACCCCCGGCAGTCAGCCAGCCCACGCTGGGCTGCTCAGCCATGCAGCATTACCGAGAAGTGCACAGGCAGGGGGGGTCTCTGCAGTCACTCACCAGGAAATGCGTGGGGAGACTAGGCGAAAGTCGAGATGGCAGCGAGGGAGTCGCACGTCCTAAAGGCGACACGGACGCCCTGAAGGCGAGACGGCGAGGGACAAGAGGGAGAAGGATGGGCGGGGACTGCCTAAATACCCCTGTCCCCTCCCCCTTCCCCCTCCCCGGAAATGGGTCGGCCCGACGTCTTCCCTGGCCGTGGCCCAGCGACTAGACCGGCGACTCCAGTGCCTTCCTGTGGCACTAAGGCGGCCGCCCTTTTAGGGGGGCTGCTGCGCAACCCCCCCGGGCAGCCTTGCATTTTGCCTGGTGTCAGTGTTTTGACCTAGTCTGCTGGGACTCCAGCAACTGTGCTATATTCCCTAAATTGGGACTTTGATACATCCACAATTTGGTACTGGTATACCCTTATATGTTCTTAGTATATGGTACTAAGGTACCCAGGGCATAGGTACACCAGGAGTCTCCCATGGGCTGCAGCATGTTTTGTGCCACCCATGGGAGTCCACTTAAACTGACTACAGGCCTGCCATTGCACCCTGTGAGTTGGTGCTTGCATCTCTCACGACAGAAATAAGTTTCCTTAAATCTGAGGTCACTGCACTTAAAACCTATAAGTCACCACTATGGCAAGCTCTTCAGTCCTGAGGGCAAGGTGCCTGGTTACAAGTGTGAGGGTGCACCTGCATGAGCAGGACACCCCTACAAGCCCCGGAGTCGATTATCCAGGCTTTGTAAGTGCGGTCAGCCATTTTAAGACATATAGTGGACATCAGTCATTTCGAGATGCCTAACTATATGATGGCTGCAACGAACCTGGTCATGATTGGTATCAAACATGTTGGAATCTTACCCCAGCACCGATTCAAGTTTTCAAAATATGATCCCATGTACTGGGGTCCCTTAGGGGACCCCCCCCCTGCACTCCCGAGAATAGCCTTTGAGGGTCTGCAAGCAAGCTAGTGCTACTGCCGAACCCAGACACAATTCTGTCCTCCTGCTGCTCAGCCAAGCTTGAGTAGAGGAAGGTAGAACAAAAGGTTTCCTGTCGCAGGGAGGTTTGACCACCTCCCAGACAGGCCTTAGTGTATTGAGCTGTGGTGGGGGCACTTGCCAGCCACACCAGACTGCTTTAAAGGGTACAGATGATGCCCTCCTTGCATACTCCACTTTGAGCCAGCTCAGGAACCCTTGGATACCGCTCTGGTGCGAAACTGGACAAAGGACAGGGGAGTATCCTCCCATCTGTTCAGCCCCTCCTTTGGGAGGGACTCCCGAATCGCCCCAACCCTTTCCTTAGGGTATTTAAGGGCTCCCCTGTGGGTGGGTCTTCAGATCCTCGTGGGACAAGAATCAAACCTTAAACTACATCACTCTTCAATTGTCTGAACTCTGGACACTTGGACTTTGTTGAACTTCGACTGGAACAGAGACTGCACCTAGGAAGACTCCTGCTGCTCCTGGTCTCGCTGTTCAAGTCTTCTGCGTCATCTGGGTCTGTGCTTCATCTAGGTTCTCCAAAAGACCTGTGGGTATCAAGGACACCCGAAGAAAATCTCCCTTGGAGTGAAGGAGTCACTCCCCTGCATCTGCAGGCACTGCTACAAAGCTGACCAGTCTGCTGCTCCTGATGCCCCACAGACATCCTGAGACTCAACAACACAAGTAGTGGGTGTGTAGCTCCCTTGAGGCCTGACCGGTCTTCTCTGCAATTAGGAGGACAGTACCCTTGTCAGGGCTGCTGGGACCGAACCCCTGTGCACCGCATCGACTTGCAGCTGCTAGGGCTTGTTGGCTCTGCACTCCAGAGATCTACGGGCTACAAGAATCTCCAGCCTCCAGCACCTCACTTCTTAAAGAACAGAGTCCTCCCTGCATGTCCTGCATAGTGGGCCTCCGACTTTGATGAGTTGCTTGAGGTCCTCTTGCGACTCCTGGGTCCTCTCGAAGGTCTTTCTTTGCCTTAGTTGGCTCCTCAGCTTGCTCTGACTCTCCTGCACTTCGTGAGTCCCTAGGAACTTGCTGCTCCCAATGTTTACTCCTTTTCGTTCCCCACTCCAGATTCAATTACCAAGGCTTGTTGGTGCTCTTGATGGACACCGACCACCTAGACACCGACATATGATATGGGACAGCTTGTGCCCAACTCCTGGTCTTCCTCAGCGTCATCTGGTCCTCATAGCTGCAGCGACAAGGTCACCATTGTCTCTTCTGAACCTCTTGATATCTGTGGGCATTTGGAAGAATCCACCTTTGGATTCCACTGGACTCCTTCACAGTCCTCTCTAGAGACATCTTCTTTGAAGTCTCCCACTGTCATATATGGCAGGTTCCAATGTCACTTTACCCCATTGCACAGGCTTCCCTGGTACAGGTAACCTGATTCCTGGGGCATCCACGGGTGGAGTGGCTCTCCAACCTTCTGTCTTCTAAAGGAGTCCTTCGTGGTCCTCCGGGAAGGGTCGTTCTTCTTCAAAACTGCAACCGCGACTTCTCCATTGACTTCCATTGGGCATTCAGCTGTGTTTCCACTCTGCACACAGTCTCCGTGGGGTTCCTGGATACTTACCTTGGTGGTTCCTTGTGTCACCAGCTCCTCTGTATCTTCTGGTGCAAGCCCAGTTCTCCTTTGCAGTTCACATTCCACTTTCTTAATATATGGTTTGGTACCCCCCTGGAGACCAGTGTATAGTTGTGCTACTTACCTGGTTATTCCCAAGTATTCTTGGGTATTGTGTTGATATCTCCCGTAGGAGATATACCTATGTGTCAGTAATTGTGTAGTGTAATAAATAGACTTATTTTTGTATAAACACTGTGTGGTTCTTTTTCATTTAACTTACATTATTGATTGCAGTTGGTAAAACAAGCTACTTAACACTCCTTCAAGATAAGCCCGGAGGCTGCTCTCCACTGCTATCACTTTGAGAGCTTTCTATGGGTATCAAAGACCACTAAAATCACCATAAGGGCTGCCTGGATTAGTGCAAGGTGCAGCACTTGAATAAATGTAAACCATATACTAAGCCAGCCTCCTACAGAAGTGAATTAGTATAGGGAAAAATGAAATTAATTTGAGCCGTGGAAATGCAAGTCTGTTAGTTGGATTGAAAAGGATAGTGAAGGGATAGAAGAGGGAAGGGCCTAGAAAGTGTTTATTTGGTGATCATAGCAGTAAAAGGAGGTTTGGAATGAGTAAAGTAGAGATGGAGGAGGATAGTTGGATTGAAAAGGATAGTGGAGGTATAGAAGAGGGAAGGGCCTAGAAAGTGTTTATTTGGAGATCATAGCAGTAGGAGGAGGTTTGGGATGAGTAAAGGAGAGATGGAGGAGGAAAGAGTCTCTAGAAGTGGATTAGGGAGAGAGATGAGGTATAACATGAGTCTATGAGGAATACATGAGGGAAGGGTTTAGAAAGGTTTGTTTGGGAGATCTGAATCGTAAAAGAGGTTTTGAGATGATGCAAGGAGGGGTAGAGGAGGGACGAGTTTAGAAAGGGTTATTTTGGAGATCACAGAAGTAGAATGGGATTTGGGATGAGTCAGAAAGTGGAGGTAGAGGATATACTGAGAGAGGTATAGGGTGAGATATGAGGAGTGCATTGGCGATGCTGAATTAGGAGTAAAGTAATAAATATAAAGATACAAAAGTACATGGAATGTATATGTAAAAGGTAATGTATCTAGATTCAAGTTGTATTTAATAAACCCAGACTTTCATGTGTTGCTGTACTTTAAGGTAATTTCTTTGTTTTTCATTTAATTTTTTCCTTTTAAGAATTCAACAGTAAAGCAACTGTAGATAGTTACAATAAAAATGTACTTATTTATGCAGTGACCTATATTCATGTTAAATATAGAAGAATATAACCAACGAGTAATATGTATATTTGTTAAGCAGACCTAATGAATATCCATATATGTATAAACATAATAATTATACACATTTATACAAAGGGATAGACATATCTAGATACATACATATGATCCAAATAAATTCTTATATACAAAGGGATTTGTTGTATATTTTATGTTTGAGTATGGTTGGTATGTAGGGAAGAGACAACTTTTGAGTAGTCTTCTGATAAGATAGTTATCCATGGATCTTATGTTTGGGGGTAAAGAGTTCCATAGTTAGACTGCTTTAACAGAGAAGGGTGTGCCACCTATGGTTTTTTTCTTGCACGGTGGCATATCGAGGCAAGATGCCAATCTAGAGCGGAGGTAGCTTCGTTGAATGTATTTGGTTATTTTATTTGTGATGAAGAGAGGCCCTGTTCCATGTATTGCTTTGTGGGTGATACAAAGCAGCTTGAATGTGGATCTTATGGCAACCGGAAACCAATGTAGGGCCTACTAGGCAGTTGAGATGCAGACTTGTGGCTTTGCATGTAGGAGTAATCTGGCAGCAGAGTTCTGAATCCACTGTAGTCTTGTCATAATGGTTAAAGATGATCCGTGGTAGAGGCTATTGGTATAGTGGATTTTAGACAGTGCAAGAGCGATAGTACCCCGGGCCCTTGTGTGGAAATCCCAGGTGGAGGGGGGGGGGGGGGGGGGGGGGGGGAGGGGGGAAGCTGCGTCTCAGAGTTTTTCTACTAATGAAGCTTCAACCTGCTAGTTTGTTCACTTGGGCATTTATTTATAGATTGGAGTCCATGGTAATTCCGAGGTTTCTTACTTCCTTAGATACTTTAGGCGGTGTGCCAAGGTCGGCGAGTTGGTCATAATTTTTCCAATCGCCAAACATATTTGTTTTGAAAGCATTCAATTTGAGATGACTCCATGTCATCCATTAATCCACGACTCTAAAGCTACCGAAAATTTCCGAGTTTCTTATGTCTTTTGGGCTTTTCAGTTTGAGGAGTATTTTTGTGTCATCTGCATAGTTACAGCATGTGAGGTGAAAATCATTGATCACTGCCGGTAAGGACTTCATGTAGATGTTGAAAAGCATGGGGGAGATGATGGAGCCTGGAAGGACCCCTGCTTTTGTGAATTACGGTTTGGATGAGCTGGGGGTATGGATTGCATTTGTTCTGATTTGAAGGTAGGATGTGATCCAGTGTAGAGCAGTTCTCTCCATGCCGGTTTTGTAGAGTCTTTGTATTAGAGTGTCATGGTCAACAGTATCAAAAGTAGCTGAGAGGTCCGAGAGAAGTACTGCAGCAACCCCATTCCGGTCAACTTGGTTCTTAAGGTCATTCCAGATGGCAATGAGGGCAGATTCAGTGCCTCTTCCTGGATGGAATCCTGTTTGGAAGTCTGAAAGTATGGAATTATCTTCAATGAATTGTGACATCGGGGCAAATGCTGCTCTTTCTATCAGTTTGTCCATGAAAGGTCCATTTGTAATTGGTCTGCAGTTGCTGGGGTTAAGCAGTTCCAGGTTTGTTTTCTTTAGTAATGGGTGTATGTATGCCTTTTTTAGGTCTTCTGGAAATATTCCTGGACTTAAGTAATTGTTGATGCTTCTTCTTCCTGGTGTGGCAGCAAAAGGTAGTTAGAAGAAATTTCTTGAAGGTCTTTGGTAGACATAGGTCAGAAGGGCATCTGACAGGCTTGCTTGCTTTGACCATATCCATGAATCAATTGTGTGATATTTGTTGGAAGGAATGGAGAGGCTGGGTTAGCCTACTCTTGGAGTTTTATTTGGAAAAAAGTCAGTGTTGGGGTCATCCTTTGTTTTAAATAGGAGTCCAAGATGTCTGCTTTGATTGTGTTATGATTTACCAGTTTGTCTGTGAATTCTTGAGTAATGAGATGAGCTCATTCTAGGCAATTTGGTTTACAAAATTCGGTTAGAATTTTATAGAATTCTTAATTTGCACATTTAGCATTTTTTATTCTGTCTGAATAATATATTTTATTTCGCTTTTTTGATTGCGGAGAACTTGTATTATCTGTTAAGTTTCTGTAGGTGAAGTTTGTTTTGATTGGTGTCTGTTTTGAGCCAGGTGTGTTGCTGCTTTGGAATTTTCTGTTTTAGCTCCGTATTTCTCCAAGGTGCCAGTTGTTTGGCCCCGTTTTGTTGCCCTTAGTGGTATTAGGATATCAAAAGCTTACTGTGGTCACTCATACAGTTTAACAGAATTTATTGTGCCTAGATCTGTATTGGATGTTATTTGTGTTTCTAAGTGTTCGTTCCACGGTCGATCGGTGGATAGGTGGATGCATGCGAGGTGGCTTTAGGTGTGTTGCTTTGTGTTTTATGTTGAAAAGCAAGCAAACTATGGCCTGACCATGTGACAGGAGTCATCATTTGAAAGGTAACTAGTTCTGTATTTGCAAATATTACACCTAGGATGTGTGTGGGTTTGTGGATGATTTAACGTAGGTTCAGTGCATATAGGCCAGTAATGATTGTTTTCGGATGGGGCAAATTGGGTTTGCCTAGCCAAACTTTTGTGATGGCAATGTGTGGATGTTAGTGGTATAGAATAAAGTGGTGTTTTGTGTGCGAGTGAAGGTGCCATTGAGCAGTAGCTGGGGTGGAATGGTGTATAAGTGTGGTTTATGGTGTTTTTTTGGGTGGTGTTTGTGACAAAGAAAACTGGTTAGGGTCTGTTTGTAGTAAAAGAGTAGAGTGCATTTATTATAAGTGTGTTAATATGTTTGTGGATGGGTTAAGGTGGGTGCTGGTGAATGGAAAGAAGGTCAGCATCTCTGGCCCTAGGCCCGACCAATCCCGAACCGGCCCTAAAAGGCCTAGAGACATTAGGCATGGAAGTTAACTTATTTGAGAAAGCAGTCCTCAACAAAATTCAGAGGGCAGTTAAATATGTCCCTACACCTGCCTACACCACCACTAGGGAGGAGAATCTTGCACTCATGGCTCTCAAGAACGATAACGATCTTACGATCAAACCCTGTGACAAGGGTGGGGGCATTGTTATCTTGGATACCTTCAGATATAAAGAGAAGATGCTTGATCTTCTTGGGTCGACTAGACACTATTGTAAAATTGTGTCTAATCCTGAACCCAGAATCAAACGTCGAATCCTACGAGGTGTGGAACAAGCTGTCGAGAGAGGAGACATTTGCCTGTCGGAAGCCCTTTTTCTTACACCCACCCATACCCGCATTCCTATAATATATGGTCTACCGAAGACCCACAAGGACCAATATGACCCACCTTTGAGGCCTATTATCTCTACTATTGGCTCGGCAACGGAACCATTATCTAAATATCTTGATAGGTTTCTTCAGCCGATTGTGGGTAATTTGTTATCATATGTGAAGGATACCGGGCATTTTATATCCAAGATCGAAGGCCTTGATTATGACCCAGAGCGAGAAATTCTGGTAACGCTTGATGTTGAATCGCTTTACTCTAATATTCCTCAAAGGGAGGCCTGTAGGGTGGTAAGTAACATCATTGCCTCTGATCTCTCCTTAGCCAATGGCACTTTTTTGATACAATGCCTCGAGATTGTTTTAGAGGAAAACTTTTTCGAATTTGATGGGCAACTCTATCAGCAAGTGCAGGGAGTAAGTATGGGGGCGGCCTGCGCACCAAGTATTGCATGTCTATACATGGGCGACTATGAGAAAAACAACATCTTCAATGAAATTGCTCCTTTTTTCGAGAATGTCCGACATTGGTCGAGTTATATTGATGATGTTTTTTTCATCTGGACTGGCGAACAATCATCTTTGAACGACTACATTGAATGGTTGAATGCGGCTGACAATAACATCAGGTTCACTGCCCATTTCAGTACCACTAAACTTGAGTTTGATGTTTGGATAGAACACCATAACTGCAAGCTTATGGTGTCTCTATATACGAAGCCCACCGCTAGAAACACACTGCTTCATTTTGAAAGCTTTCACCCCAGAAGTCAGAAGGATGGGATCCCCTTCAGCCAATTTCTGCGTCTCCGCAGAAATTGTACTTCTATTAAGGATTATCTCCGCCATGCGGAAACCATGAAGCTCAAGTTTATTAGCAGAGGGTATCCTCCCAGGATGGTGAGAAATGCCTCTAAAAGGGCACGATTCTACAACCGTGATTCCATGTTTGAACCCAAATTGCAGAAACAAGTAGACAAACTTGTTTGCGTCACCAAGCACTCTCCATTTAACAATAAGATCAGACAAATTATCAATTCAGAGTGGCATCTGTTGAATTTAGGTGAACAAACAACCCCTATGCCAAAACCTGTTTTTGCGTTTCGCAGAAATAAAAATCTCAGAAATCTTTTGGTGAGAGCAAAAGATTTGGATCAGAAGACCTTTGTGCAAAAATCCATTGATGGTTCATCTCCTGTTAGAGGCAATCACAAATGTGGCACATGCCATGCATGTGCTAATGCTATTGTTGGCACCTCCATATGCATCAATGGATATACTGCTGAATTGAAGGAGATGACCAATTGCAGGACATCTAATTGTGTCTACGTTATTCAATGTCCCTGTTTGTCCTCCTATGTAGGTGAAACCTCCAGAGAGGTCAGGGTTCGGATTGGGGAGCACAAATCCAATATCAGACGGTCCAAGCATACAGCACCCCTGGTGAGCCATTGGATTGAAAAAAATCATAAAGATGATGAATTGCGCTGGACTATTCTTGAGAAAATCCGCCCACAGAAGGGGTACAACCCGGACAGCATACGCAAGAAACGCAAGTTGTTTTGGATTTTTGTCCTTAACACTAAGGACAGGGGTCTGAATGAATCCCTTCAATGGGAAAATACATTATTGTAGTTTTTCCATTGGGTTCTTTGCTGCTTTCCATGACCCGTTTCCATATGTTTGAACAATTAGAGGCATCCCCTGTAAAGCTTTTCGTTAGCTTCATCTTTGGCTTGTTTTTGATTTTGATTTGTATTTACCCCCATACCTCGTTTTTCCCTATGGGTGCAGGGTTTATTTGTGACCAGTTGCTTCTTTGGGAGAATACACTTATGCAGTTTTTCCACTCTGTTCTTCTTTGCTTTCCTTGACCTCTTTTACATTTTTTGAACTCTTAGAGACCTTTCTTATAGTGTTATTCTTATTTTGATCTCTGACTTGTTCTTTTTTGATTCGATTTCAATTTACCCCCGTATTACGTTTTCTCTATGAGTGCAGGGTTTATTAGCGACCTGTTCCTTCTTATCTCATTTTTTTATTTTTATGTGTTACTATGTCTTTAAGTCGGGCGAATCGGGCCTTTAACACACCCCCGATTGACGGTTGTTTGATTGGAGGGTTTAAATAGCCTGATTCGGGCGGGCCTTTTCTCGCAAGCGATCGCTTCTCCTGGACGCCGCTGTTGAGACGTCGGTTGATCATTTCAGACGCTCGTTGATCCTTGAAGGTATTGCTGTTCTCTTTGGTCTCTCTATTTTCGCTTAAAGCTATCTACATACTTTGAACGCTATTGCCTTCTGATTATATCCGCTCTGTTTACTCTTCAACGATGTTATTGTTTTTCTGTTTGTTTTTCAGTTTATTCCAAGCTTATTGCTGCTCCGTCTGGGTTACAAATTATTTGGCGCTTCTGCTACTCCAAATACAAATTATTTGGCGCTTCTGCTACTCTTTGGGTCGTGCCTCGACACTAGGTGAGCCTAGTAACTTTTGCCTTATACAAGCTTGACATTTCAGCTGAAACCTTGTTTGATGTTGCAGACTGTGGTATTATGTCGGTTTAAACAGTTGCCTTTAATATATCTATCTTTCTTTTTTCCTTTCCTCTTTTTTTCACTCCCTGCATTAGAATTGAGCCTGCTGGGAGGGTGTGTGTTTGTCTCTCCCTCTCCTTAAAGATCGAATCCTGGCGCATGGACTTCTTTCTGTCCATTAACTTTGAAGATTTTGTGTATCCGTATTGATTTTAGGTAATCCGCTTTTGGCTACATAATCGCAATATCTCACATTGTGGTCTAAATGCTTATATCTTTTTTACTGTTTAATCCTGCTATAGATTCATTTATTATTTTTTATTTTTCATTTATTATATTTGTTTGATTAGAATGGCACTCTTCGGTCGCGGTGAAGCTCCGTTTTAGAAACAATTACGTTGAACAGTTTCTCTTCTATCGATACAGGTAATTCAGGGGTTTAGCCCAGGACTAGAGAACGACATTTTTTGCATATGGCGATTCGCACCTTTCTCGTTTGTTCATATTTCTCTGCCTCCTCATTTTTTTGCTATCTCTTCTCATTCTTTTGTTATCTCTTCACATCATTCCTTTTGGTCCCTGGTGCGCATGAATAACCACCTGATTTTAATATAATAATGTTTATCCGTCTCGCTGATTTAGCTAAGTGACACTCTGTGGGAATAGTCACATATGAATTTGATCCCTTGCTTGATATATATTTGCACATATGCATATATGTTACTTCCTTCTTTTGTGTTCCAGGTCCCGATTTGATTTATGCGGTTCTGTTACGCCCTGAAGAAGGTGGTACTCCGTCATCTGGAATTGTCTCACCGAAACACGCGTCGGCGTTTTGCACAGGGCCCCACCCTTTCTTTTCTTTTTACCGGATTTAACACCAAGAAAAACTGTGTTACTCAGAAACCCTTGATTCCATCACTTGTTTACCTAGGCCTATATACTCATTTGTGTTTTTGAGCAATTTCTTGTTGTGAAAATCTTTTTTGCTGGGTGGGACCTCTTAGTGCTTTCAATTTGCACCAGTATGAACAGTACATTTGTGTGATTCTGTATGAATGTTTGTTTTGGTTGTGAATGAATGTATGTGTGATTAGTTTTCTTTCTCCTAGTGGGAACCTGTTTTCTTCTTTCTCTGTTGCATTGAATTTTTCTAATGTGTAAAACATGTATAATCTGAAATAACAAAATTAGTGAAATAAAATTTGTACTAAACACAAAGGGAAGTGGTTGTATATATATGTATGCATACATTTTCTATGTTCGTTTCTTTCAGAGTGTCTCTAGCTTGTATTTAAATTTTTGATACATTGTACTTTTTTAATATAAAGGGTAGAGTTTATTTCTCTTTGTACTGAACTCCTAAAAGGCAACTGCCCTTGTCTGCTACGCCCTTAGCCTAGACGCCAAGGCTGAGACGCTCTGAACCCTAAGCTTAAATAGCTGTCAGCCCTTTGGGTGGTCCCTCCTCATCATTATTTATTTTGTCCCACTTTTGCCTCAAACCCTGTTTGAATTTTTCCTTTTTGGGAACCACCAGACTTTTTCGTGTTGCTACAGATTCAGGGAGCCATTTTAGCTACCCCTGAAACTTCTGTCTGAGGGCCTGGAGCACAAAATGGTGGCCACCTGTGACATCACCAGCATCCACTGGAACCTACCAGCACCTTCCAGAACATTCCAGAACTCTGTGACAGTTGGAGGCGGTTTAGAATGTTGGGAGGTTTAGACAGAGTGTTGGCAGTTGGAGCTGGCAGTTGGCACCTGACTGGTGAAGGGAGAGCAGCACAACAGTGAAGGAGGAAGGAGTGAAGCAGCAGGGGTGGAAACTTGTGCCTGGAGTGGGGTCCATAAACCCACCCTTGATACTAGTCCCTACTGATGGATCCCAGCCTGTAGCCCTGTGTGGGAAGAAGCCAGAAAAACTCATCCTAAGGACCTGGACAGCAGGAACAGGCCTTAGAAACAGAAAGCAGCAAGATCCTGACCTGGAAACTGGTTTCCCTGGAGTCCGGCGTCGAGTAGCCTGAGACCTGGAGCCCGAGGTGGAGAAGCGGCGCTGACTGAAGAAGCAGACGTCGTACCCGGAGCCGCCTGAGGTCGTAAGAGGGCGCCGACGGAGGTCGTGAGGAATACCAGAGGTCGAGGAGGAAGTCAACCGAGGTCGAGTGAGCGGCGTCATCGGAGGAGTGAAGTCCGCCCTCCGGAGTCGTCGGAGACCGAGGTGAAGTGTACCGGAGGTCGGGAGTGAGGATCGCACTCCGGAGTCGCCCGGAACCTGAGAGGAGGAGCACCGGAGGTCGGGGGTGAGGATCGCACCCCGGAGTCGCCGGAAGTCGACATCGAGGCCAGGCCGGCTGACGTCATCGAAGCCGAGAGCGCCATCGGACCGGAGCCGCCCGAAGTCGACATCGAGTAGAGACTGCCCGACGCCGTCGAATCGGAGGTCGAGATCGAACCGAGGCCGCCGACATCGGACCGGAACCGCCTACCGGCGTCGTCAAAGAACTGACATTGTGCCGAGGCCGCCGAGATCGAACCGGAACCGCCTCACGGCATCGACACGACTCCAGCGGCGTCGGAGCATCAGAAAAAGGGCAGTAAGTGGAGTAGAGGGCGCCTAAGGCCCTGTGGAGACCTGAGAGACTACTCTAAGGGGCTAGGGAGGTGCTGAAACCAACCTGACTGTGCCAGGGGTGAACTGGGACTAACCTAGAGAGGTTGTGTGGAGAGAGAAAGCCAGGGCACTGGTATTCCCCCCTTGATCTACCTCAGTTTAGGCCTCAGCCTTGTCCCAGCCAGGGAGTAGCCCCCCTCAAGCCTTCCACAACCCTACAAGCTGTGCCTGGGCCAAATCAGCCCTTAGGAATTGAAAAGTGATCTGATTACATGAGTGTTGCTGTATACTTTTAATTATTTATTGGGGGCACTGTATTTATTGTGTTTTACCTATTTATTGCTTTACTATATTTATTGGTCCACAGGACTTGTTGGTGCACAATATTTATTGGTACAGTATTTATTGCCTCCGAATATTTAATTGCCTGTATTACCTGCACTTATATTTATGTCCTTTATATTTATGATCACCCCTATTTATTGAATCTACAGACAGTATTTATTTGACCGGCACTATTTAAGATTTGTATATTGTGATTGTTATTTATTTTCTCCAATCAGCAACTAAGAGAAAAAGAAGATAAACAGATATTTTAATAATTTTTACGGTGTAGAGTCGTTTTTGGAATGGATGCACGCATGGTTATTGTTTGGGTATGTTGTATGCTTAGCACGGAGCCTGATTCCTGACCACTCGAGCCAAGCTACCACAGTGTGTTCGGGAAGTCCACCACCACCCCTTCTAGTGTGGGAGTGGTTTTCCAACATAAATTGGTGTTCAGTGGTGGGATAGAGCTGTGCCTACATATACTCAACAATAACTGTGGGTAGTCCATAGGCCTACACCGGGAGTTTTCTCAAAGCGGCCTTCCTAATTGTGGGATTTTGTTTTTTCCAAATTTACTCTGGTGGTGGGAGGAGGTATTATTAAAGGTACCCCCCTGCATTGTTACTGCACAAAACCTGTCCTCTAACCTGAGTGGGCGAGATGGAGTTTGTACTAGAAAATCTAGAAACGTACACTGTGGCCCAACTCAGGGAGTTTTGCCAGCGGGAGGGGGTGTACTGTCCCCCAGGAGCAAAGAAGGGTGCACTCCAAACCAGCTTAAGGGCTTGGGGGGAGGCACGCAGGGAAAGCAAGGCTGAGGAGGAAGACAGGGATGGAGAGCCTGACCCCGAGGGGGCTGAGATGTACCAACCTGAGGTGGGGAACCTGTCAGCAGGGCCCAGGACACTTTCTAGGAAGGGCAGCACTGTCTCTAGTGGGGGCTTATCCGAAGTGGAGTTAGCAGATCGGAGGGAGAAAAGACAGCTCACATGGGACTTAGCAAAGCTGGAGAAGGAGAAGGAGGAACAGAGGATGGCTCATGAGACGGAGAAACAGAAGATGGCTCATGAGATAAGACTGAAAGAGATAGAGCTTCAGATCCTAAGAATTGGGGCACCAACTGTTCCTAATGGTGGCAGCAAAGACCAAGAGATCACCAGGGAATCCAAACCCTACCTGCCAAAGGACATAGTAGCTAGCTATGGGTTGGGTGATGATATTGCCAAGTGGCTAGCGGCCTATGAGGTCTCGTTAAGGGCCCATGGGGTTCCAGAGAAGTACTGGGGAGGGGGATTGTATAAGTACATGCCTCCAGCTGGTAGGGATGCTTTATTGGCCCTCGAAGAGGATGAGCAGACCCACTACCCCACCATGAAACTGGCGCTCATCAGAAAGTTTGGACTAACACCTGAAAAGTACAGACAGAAGTTCAGGGGTAGTCACAAACTGGGCACACAGAATTGGGTGGACTTCCTGGACTATGCAAAGAAGGCACTGGAAGGTTGGATTCAGGGCAGTGAAGTGAGGAACTACGAGGAGTTGTTTGACCTAGTACTGAAGGAACACCTGCTCGAGAAATGTTTCCCTGAACTGCGGCAACACCTGGTGGATAGCAAGCTGACCAGTCCCCGGAAGCTTGCTGAGGAGGCGGACATTTGGGCTAGTACCCGGGTGTCCACAAGGGGGACTGGAGGGGATACTCAAAAGGCTGGACAGGGCGCCCCCCAGAAGAAAGAGGGAGGGGAAAAGAAAAAGGAGTTCTCCAAAAGCCCCCAAAATAGCTTCCAAGGAAAGGGAACAGGATTCACCCCTAGGGCTAACCCACCCAGAAACCCTAATCCTGGCCAGAGTCAGCAGCCAAGGGTTGTCCATTGCTACGAGTGCGGTGGCGTTGGACACTATAAAGGAGATCCGAAGTGTCAGAAACGATCACCCCCTCCCACTGGAGGAAAGACCCCCGGAGTAGCTAGTGTAGTGCTCGGGGAGGAGATGCCCTTAACTAAGGGAAGGGAGTGGGCGGGTGTCACTTTAGTGTCCCTGGGAGAACGGGAGATGGTTCCTAAGATCCAGGTGCCCGCAAATACCGCAAAGTATGGGCAGTGGATCACCATCAACGGCCAAAGAGGGGAGGCTCTGAGAGACACAGGAGCCAGTATGACTATGGTGCGTAGCCAGCTGGTGTCTCCAGAGCAGGTAATTCCCGATGTACTCCACCCAGCCGCGATGGCTGACGGCAGAACAGGCCACTATCCCGTGGCCGAGGTTCCCTTTGAATGGGGGGGGGTTGCAGGTTCACTTCGAGTTGCCGTAAGCCCTGCCGTGCCAGTCGATTGTCTGCTGGGGAATGACATGGAGCACAACGCTTGGAAGGAGGTGGAATACCGGACTCACACCGAGATGCTGGGTACACCTGACTGGGCCTGTGTTAGCACAAGGTCCGCGACTACCCGAAGAGGGAGTTCATTCCGGCTGGAGCCTGGAACAAAGGCCCAGCCAGCTGCCAGTCAAGGGAAGAACCGAGGACAGGAGGAGCCTGCCTCGGCGTCTCCACCCCGTAGGACGGATAGGCCACCGGAGGTGGTGGACCAGGAGTCTGCGGAGGGGGACGTTACCAACCTGGAGGACGTACCCATCCCGGCCGAGTGGCACGTGGAGGGAGGCCCGTCCAGGGAGGAATTCTGCCAGGGCCAGAGGGAGTGCCCTACCCTTGAGGGGCTGAGGCGACAGGCCGAAGCCCAGGCAGCAGGGAACGTTGAAGGGAACTACAGTGTTTACTGGGAGGATGGCCTCCTCTACAGTGAACCCAAGGCACCCCTACATGGATCGTCACGAGCCTTGGTAGTTCCTCAACGTTATCGAGCCTTCCTTTTGGAGTTGGCTCACGAGATACCATTGGCAGGACACCTGGGGCAAGACAAGACCTTCGCCCGTCTTGTCCCACACTTTTATTGGCCTCAGATGAAAGTGTCGTCCGATACCTACTGCCGGACATGTGTGTCTTGCCAAGCCAGTGGGAAAACAGGGGTGAAGCTGAAAGCTCCCCTGGAACCACTTCCTGTCGTTAGCACCCCCTTTGAAAGGGTGGGCATCGACATTGTGGGTCCATTAGATCCACCAACTACAGCTGGTCACAGGTTTATCCTGGTTCTGGTGGATCATGCCACACGGTACCCAGAGGCAATACCCCTGAGGACCATAACAGCACCTGTTGTGGCTAGGGCCCTGATGGGAATCTTTACCCGAGTGGGTTTTCCCAAGGAAGTTGTGTCCGACAGGGGGACCAACTTCATGTCAGCATATATGCGGGCAATGTGGAAGGAGTGTGGAGTGGCCTACCGGTTCACAACTCCTTACCACCCCCAGACCAATGGTCTGGTGGAAAGGTTTAACAAAACCTTAAAAGGCATGATCAGAAGTCTGCCTGAAGGCCTGCGGAGGAAATGGGACGTCCTCCTACCCTGTTTACTCTTTTCATACAGGGAAGTGCCACAGAAGGGAGTGGGCTTCAGCCCCTTCGAGCTTCTGTATGGGCACCCTGTACGTGGACCTCTTAACCTGGTGAGAGACGGATGGGAAAGAACTCCCAGAAAGCTCCCCCAGGATGTGGTGAGCTACATGCTGGCCTTCCGGAGCCAAATGGCTAAGTTGTGGAAGCAAGCTTCTGACAACTTGGAAGCCAGCCAAGCAGTGATGAAGGCGTGGTATGACCACAACGCTCACCCGGTGGAGTTGGAGCCTGGCCAGAAGGTGTGGGTGATCGAACCAGGAGAGCTTAGTGCCCTCCAGGATCGCTGGTCAGGACCCTTTGAGGTGTTGGAGAAGAAGGGTAAGGCTACCTACTTGGTGGACCTGAAGACCCCTCGTCAGCCCCTGCGGGTGCTGCATGCCAACCGCCTCAAACCCCACCACGAGAGGCCCGAAGTCATCTTGATGATGGTGACTGACGGAGGAGAGGACGTGGAAAGCGAGCCTCTCCCTGATCTGTTTGCGTCTCAAGAAAAGGATGGGTCGGTGGAGGGAGTGATTCTCTCCCCATCTCTAACTCCTGAACAGCAGGAGGACTGTCGCCAGGTCCTGGGGCAGTACTCTTCGTTGTTCTCCCTTGTCCCGGGTAGGACTCACCTGTGCGTCCATGACGTGGACACAGGAGACAGCCCACCTGTGAAGTCCAAGATCTACCGGATGTCAGACAAGGTGAAGGCCAGCATTCATAGTGAGGTCACTAAGATGCTGGAGCTAGGAGTGATTGAACCTTCTAGCAGCCCCTGGTCCAGTCCGGTGGTGTTAGTACCAAAAGCTGCACCACCGGGTGCCCAACCAGAACTGAGGTTCTGTGTGGACTACCGGGGACTGAATTCAGTGACAAAAACTGATGCTCATCCGATCCCTAGGGCGGATGAATTGATTGACCGGCTGGGAGCTGCCCAATATCTAAGTACCTTTGACCTTACTTCGGGGTACTGGCAGATCTCTTTGACTGATGGAGCAAGGGAAAGGTCAGCCTTCTCCACGCCCAATGGCCACTACCAGTTCTGTGTGATGCCCTTTGGGCTCAAGAACGCACCTGCCACGTTTCAGCGCCTGGTAAACCAGATCCTCACCGGAATGGAGAGTTTCTCTGCTGCTTATCTGGATGACATAGCCGTCTTCAGTAACAGCTGGGAGGATCACTTGCGTCACCTGCAAGCTGTTCTCCAGGCCCTGAGACAAGCTGGATTGACGATCAAGGCCAGCAAGTGCCAGATCGGGCAGGGGTCGGTAGTGTACCTTGGACACTTGGTGGGTAGGGGAGCGGTGCAACCCCTCCAGGCGAAGATCGAGGCCATCATGGCCTGGGAACCCCCCAAGACACAGACTGAGGTCCGAGCATTTTTGGGCCTCACGGGATATTACCGCCGCTTCGTGAAGGGGTACGGTACCATCGTAGCCCCCCTCACGGAGCTCACGTCCAAGAAACAACCTCGACGGGTAGTCTGGACGGAGGCTTGTCAGCAAGCCTTTGAGAGATTGAAGAAAGCCATGTGCGAGGCCCCGGTCTTAAGGGCCCCAGACTTTTCCAGGAAGTTCATTGTCCAGACAGATGCATCAGAACATGGCATTGGGGCAGTGTTATCGCAACTCAACGAAGAGGGCCTGGATCAACCCGTGGTCTTCCTATCCAGGAGACTACTTCCCAGGGAACAGAAGTGGAGTGCAATAGAGCGTGAAGCCTTTGCAGTGGTATGGGCTCTGAAGAAGTTGCGGCCATACCTGTTTGGCTCGCACTTCCTTGTTCAGACCGACCACAGACCCCTTCGTTGGCTGATGCAGATGAAGGGGGAGAATCCCAAGTTGTTGAGGTGGTCTATTTCCCTACAGGGGATGGACTTTCAGGTGGAACATCGGCCTGGAGTGGACCACGCCAATGCAGACGGTCTCTCAAGGTATTTCCGCCTTAGTGATGAGAACTCCCAAGGGGTTGGGTAGCTCTCCCCACTTTCAGCTGGGGGGGACGCGTGTTAGACCTGTCAGCCCTTTGGGTGGTCCCTCCTCATCATTATTTATTTTGTCCCACTTTTGCCTCAAACCCTGTTTGAATTTTTCCTTTTTGGGAACCACCAGACTTTTTCGTGTTGCTACAGATTCAGGGAGCCATTTTAGCTACCCCTGAAACTTCTGTCTGAGGGCCTGGAGCACAAAATGGTGGCCACCTGTGACATCACCAGCATCCACTGGAACCTACCAGCACCTTCCAGAACATTCCAGAACTCTGTGACAGTTGGAGGCGGTTTAGAATGTTGGGAGGTTAAGACAGAGTGTTGGCAGTTGGAGCTGGCAGTTGGCACCTGACTGGTGAAGGGAGAGCAGCACAACAGTGAAGGAGGAAGGAGTGAAGCAGCAGGGGTGGAAACTTGTGCCTGGAGTGGGGTCCATAAACCCACCCTTGATACTAGTCCCTACTGATGGATCCCAGCCTGTAGCCCTGTGTGGGAAGAAGCCAGAAAAACTCATCCTAAGGACCTGGACAGCAGGAACAGGCCTTAGAAACAGAAAGCAGCAAGATCCTGACCTGGAAACTGGTTTCCCTGGAGTCCGGCGTCGAGTAGCCTGAGACCTGGAGCCCGAGGTGGAGAAGCGGCGCTGACTGAAGAAGCAGACGTCGTACCCGGAGCCGCCTGAGGTCGTAAGAGGGCGCCGACGGAGGTCGTGAGGAATACCAGAGGTCGAGGAGGAAGTCAACCGAGGTCGAGTGAGCGGCGTCATCGGAGGAGTGAAGTCCGCCCTCCGGAGTCATCGGAGACCGAGGTGAAGTGTACCGGAGGTCGGGAGTGAGGATCGCACTCCGGAGTCGCCCGGAACCTGAGAGGAGGAGCACCGGAGGTCGGGGGTGAGGATCGCACCCCGGAGTCGCCGGAAGTCGACATCGAGGCCAGGCCGGCTGACGTCATCGAAGCCGAGAGCGCCATCGGACCGGAGCCGCCCGAAGTCGACATCGAGTAGAGACTGCCCGACGCCGTCGAATCGGAGGTCGAGATCGAACCGAGGCCGCCAACATCGGACCGGAACCGCCTACCGGCGTCGTCAAAGAACTGACATTGTGCCGAGGCCGCCGAGATCGAACCGGAACCGCCTCACGGCATCGACACGACTCCAGCGGCGTCGGAGCATCAGAAAAAGGGCAGTAAGTGGAGTAGAGGGCGCCTAAGGCCCTGTGGAGACCTGAGAGACTACTCTAAGGGGCTAGGGAGGTGCTGAAACCAACCTGACTGTGCCAGGGGTGAACTGGGACTAACCTAGAGAGGTTGTGTGGAGAGAGAAAGCCAGGGCACTGGTATTCCCCCCTTGATCTACCTCAGTTTAGGCCTCAGCCTTGTCCCAGCCAGGGAGTAGCCCCCCTCAAGCCTTCCACAACCCTACAAGCTGTGCCTGGGCCAAATCAGCCCTTAGGAATTGAAAAGTGATCTGATTACATGAGTGTTGCTGTATACTTTTAATTATTTATTGGGGGCACTGTATTTATTGTGTTTTACCTATTTATTGCTTTACTATATTTATTGGTCCACAGGACTTGTTGGTGCACAATATTTATTGGTACAGTATTTATTGCCTCCGAATATTTAATTGCCTGTATTACCTGCACTTATATTTATGTCCTTTATATTTATGATCACCCCTATTTATTGAATCTTCAGACAGTATTTATTTGACCGGCACTATTTAAGATTTGTATATTGTGATTGTTATTTATTTTCTCCAATCAGCAACTAAGAGAAAAAGAAGATAAACAGATATTTTCATAATTTTTACGGTGTAGAGTCGTTTTTGGAACGGATGCACGCATGGTTATTGTTTGGGTATGTTGTATGCTTAGCACGGAGCCTGATTCCTGACCACTCGAGCCAAGCTACCACAGTGTGTTCGGGAAGTCCACCACCACCCCTTCTAGTGTGGGAGTGGTTTTCCAACAGTAGAGTTTATTTCTCTTTGTACTGAACTCCTAAAAGGCAACTGCCCTTGTCTGCTACGCCCTTAGCCTAGACGCCAAGGCTGAGACGCTCTGAACCCTAAGCTTAAATAGCCCTAGGTCAGGTGACCTTTGGTCAATAGGAATCCTAGCCCTAACCAATTAGAACACTAGCCCTAATCCCTAGGACCGATGGGAGACAAGGCCCTTACAGCCAATAACAGCCCTAGTCCTAGAAGCCAATCAGGTGCAGTGCTGCTGGACATTTCTGTCAGATCACAGAAAGTGACTGGTCAGTCTTCAGTAGTGACCGAGTGATATTTTTGTGACAACCACAATCAACCTGCGGCAAAAATGCAGCACATTTTGGGGTTTAGGATCGCAAATGTTGCTGTTTTTTGCCACCCCAGGCCGCAAAATCCTTGGGGGTGTGGGGGGTTGGGGGCTGACTAATACCTGCTGCACAAGCCATTGTTCTAGCTCTGGGGGACTCGAATGGTCTCAATTGTCACACTTGGAGTGTTATGGTTCCTAACAAGGGCCCTGAGTTAGATAGATAGACAGACAGACAGACAGACAGACACACACACACACACAGACAGACACACACACACACACACCCTCCCCCCTCCTCCTCCTCCCCCCACCTACCATGGCGGACTAGGTGACAATAAGGGACACTTTGCACCAATTTGGGGCCTCGCTCGTTTTTTCGAGATGGAAAACAGAAAGTTATTTACAAGGATTTGGATATATATAATGCAAGAAGAGTTGCCCCTGGGTGGGATGCACTCCCAGGTGGAGATTACGCGAAAGCAAGGGCACACGCCATGAACAAAGTCCTTTTTTTGGTTTCCTGCCAGATGCGTTTCAGGCCAACGCCCTCTTCAGTGGCAGACCATGTGACATGACGGCGTGTGGCAACCACCAGTAAATCCCGTAATAATTATGCTCAGGTGAACCACCTGAAGCAATGCTTTCTCGGACTGGTGGTTCAGTAAAACCAAAGTTGTTCGCCGCCAGCACTCACATTAAAAAATGTCTTTAAAAGGATTGCCGAGGCGTGGCCAAGATGGCAGCGTGGTAGGACGCATCGCTCTTGGCTCCTGCCCGTCGCCTGCCCATATCAGCATAGCCAGGTCCGCAAGGGGCATGAAATAGCTCGAGGTGTCCCTGGGACATTTCTCTGACTGCACCGGATCCAGGTCCGATTGGAGGCTCAGGCAAGAGAAGCGTTCGCGGGTGACTCGCTGAGGCCGCGGAGTAACGGACCCGGCCTCCCCGTGACGGAGCGACGCGGCGGCTTCAACAACGCGGAGGGCTGCGACCTTGACCACTGAGGCCGGTTGCCCTTATCTCAGCTGCACCGAAGACAGCCCAATCGGCCTGAAAATCCTCCCAGCGTCATGGTTCCCTGCCTGTAACCGACTCCCGGTAGGGGCTGATTTCGGCAACGTGGGCGAAGCCCGAACTGCTCCCCAGACTGCTGACGAGTACGCGGCTCTGAGAGTGCCCCAGAAGCCTTCCGGAACAGACGGACACGGCCTAGGCGAGGCAGCGGCTTCAGGGATGAGACTCATTGTGGCAAAGCTGAGTGAATGAGCCCAGGGCCCGTATCGGCACGGTGTGGCTGCCTCCCTAGCCCATAAAGCTGCAGTGGCCTGGTCCTCTGGAGCCGCCCGGGGACCGCGGCCCATGTGGTGCTGGCCTGGCAGGTACGGACTGATCTGTAGGACATCACCGGTAAGAGCGCACCTGCTGCAGCGTCGACGAAGAGGAGCCCCTCTGAGCTTAGTGGGAGCTGCCGCGGGGAGCAAGCGACCCCTGGACTTGTGGTGAACAATCTTCTCGCATCTGGGGAGGGCCGAAGGGGCGAGGCCTGCTTGGTTTGCGGGGACCTGCGACTCCATTGCAAGGGAGACCGACTTGCTGATGGGTGGGGAGCCCTAGCCTTCTTTCATCATACCCAGCCCCAATGCTAAGTGTGCCCTGCGAGGGATCTGAACAGCCCTGAAGAGGTCTGGGGGTCTCTGTGGCTTCATCGACGTGACCGTTCCCTGCGGTGCTGAGTGAGCGGCCCCAGCCCATACATTGGCACTGCGAGATTTCCTCCCCGGCCTGGGGCGCAGCATTGGCCTGACTTCCTGAGACCTCCCGGAAGCTGTGGCCTCAGTGGAGCCAGACCTGGCGATCGTAGACTATCCCTCTGGCAGACTCCTGGTAGGGGTGCCCACGAAACTGAAGAGGGGCCCTCGTGGACTGGGTGAAGGCTGCCTCCGGGGTCCAGCGGACGCTGGGCCCGCGAGATCCACGCAACTGGAGAGAGCTTAGGGTGAGGGACCCAGCTGGACTACGAAGACCTATGAACCCCCCGCCACGGGGCCTGGCTTGCTGACGAGTGCCCAGCCTCCCACCTCCCCACACCGAATATCGGCCGCGCACCCCGGTAGTAGCCGTGAACAGCGTCGGAGTGCGATTAGATCGGCGAGCCTAGTGGCCCAGCTCTGCTCCCTTCCTGAGACGTCCTCGGAGAGGAAGGGCCTTGGAGGGACCGCAGCAGGAAGAAATAGCTCCTACAGCGCGCCTAGTGCCCCTTGATCGGCGCCTCTCTGCCTCGTCTGAGACCCCCTGACGCCCCGATACCACACCAGCACACGCTGAAAAGAGACGGAGGAGCATATCCACGTCCAAGACCAAAAAGGTGAAACCCTTGAAGGACATCTTTGGCTGCTCACAATCCATTCCCAACATGGCTACAGCTGCTCCCGAGGCCAAAACCTCAAAACACCCTACGACCTCCGGTGACGAACTCATAACAAAAGCTTTTCTAGAATCGCTGTTCCTCATCCTTAGGGAAGATATACAATCTGTGAAAACCGAATTTGCGGCGGAGGTCAGAGACATTCGCCGAGGGGTGGATGGTGTTGGGGAACGGGTGGCTACCCTAGAGGGGAAGAGTGACACCGCTACGACCGAACTGAGCATGCTTCAACAGGAGGTAATCCGGCTACAAGGCTAAAATGTGGACATCCAAACACATCTGGAGGATCTGGAAAACAGGTCTCGAAGGCATAACATCCGGATCTGTGGTGTAAAGCCCTCGGAGGACACCAGAGACCTGTTCACTTTCACAAAGGGCATCTTCCGTCACATACTAGGAGATTCCCACGAAGGGGACGTTGTCTTAGACAGAACGCATAGAGTGGGGCCACCCCGTGCTCCCAACGCCCGCCAGCAGACATCCTGGTGTGAGTTCAAGACTTTAAGACCAAGGAAGCCATTCTCACTAAAGCGAGAGCTTTTCACTCCATCTCTTTTCAGGGACACTCCTCGGTGCTGTACCAGGACTTAGCCCTAATTACGCTTCAACAACGCCGGCAGTTTCGCCCTGTGACTGAGCATCTCCTGCAGCAAGGGATATCATACTTCTGGGGTCATCCCTTTCGCCTCATTTTTCGCTACAATGGTAAACTCCACCAGCTTCGTTCCTTAATAGACTCTTGCCGTCTGCTGGGCCTTGCGATACCAAGTGATGTAGATGACGACCGCAGCACTGGATCAGGGCCCGAGATATCCCCGTCAGGATGGCAATGTCAGGGCAGACGGCGGCACCCCCGGAAACCGCAGAAATCGCTAGAAGTCAGCAGGCAGCCCATACCGCTGCTTCAGAGGTCCTTGCTGGAGAGGACTCCAACGCCGGGTGAATGCCCTGGAGTCTCTGGACCCTATAAATGCATCTTTGCTGGTTTTGGGCGGCAGGGGGTGGCGCCCCTTCTCTTGGTCACACTATGGACCCCAACTTGTTGACTGACTGGTCATCCCAGGATGACGGACTACTCTTTCTGATTGTAACTGTTCGAATTGTTCTCGTTTTGGGGTGGGATTGGGGTTTTCTTTTTCAAGGCTTTCTGGGTTCGCTTGGGGCTGGGTCCCCTCGTCCACCTCCCCCTTTTTTCACGTTGTATAGATCGCCTGACAGCGAGCCAAGATCTTCCTTTCCCAGTTCTGTACCTCTGGGCAACTTCTATAGCATATGGCATGGCTTGTGTCTCTTCTCTACCTTAGATACCACATGGACCTCTTAAAATCCTAACACTCAATGTACGCGGCTTGAATAATCCGATCAAACGTAAAGCTTACCTCCATTATCTAGAACATTCCAACGCTGACATATGCCTCCTACAAGAGACCCATCTTATTCCCAGAGACCACCATAGGATGAAATCCCGTGCCTTTCCTACGCAGATGTTTTCCTCTAATCCTACTAAGTCAGCACGGGTTGCCATACTTGTCTCCCGCTCCTTTCAGCGAAGGGTGCTCCAGAAGTAGGCCAAGATTAGGGGTCGTTTGCTTACATACCAGTTTCTTGTGGCCGGAGTGTCCTTCATAGTAGGTTCCGTATACGCCTCCAATGAGGGACAAGACAAATTCCTCCACAATGCACTTACTGAGGTGACGGCTAACACTGAGCGGTGCCTGTTATTGGGTGGGGACCTGAACTTAGTCTTTGACAACCTTATCGACCGCTCTTGCCAGCGCTCGAGCCAGGTTGGCGCTCTTTCTCCAACAGGGCTAGCCCGTATCCATGACTTGGGGCTCGTTGACCTATGGCGCCACTTCCACCCCCACAGTCGGGCCTACACCTTTTACTCAGAAGCCCATAAAACATATATGCCAGATTGGACTATTTCCTTAGCTCCACCCCACTTTAAGCGCTTGCGACTGATACAGAGATCCTCACTGCATCCCTATCAGATCACTCTCCAGTCATGGCTTCCTTTCAGTTCCCGCACACACGACAACCACTCAGACACTGGCGCTTGCGCGACACATTATTTCACCAGGCCTCCACAGTCCAGCAAATTAAGACCGCCATCACAAATTATCTCGCCCTCAACGCCAACCCGGACACTTCCTTAGCGACACAATGGACTGCTCTTAAGGCAGTTCTGCGGGGAGAATTTATAGCCATCTCTACAGCCAGCAATATAGAACGTAGTCAAAAGCGGGCAGTGCTCACTCAGCGAGTTGCGGAATTGGAGCAGATGCACCAACGTACTGGAGCGGCCAGAGCCTGGCGTCAATTGTGTGCGGTGCAGAAACAATTCGCAGCACTAGACCAAGATAGGGCCGAATACGCGGCTCTCCGCCTCCGCCATTTCTACTACACCGGGGGCGATAGGTGCGGCCGTCTCCTAGCCCACAAATTGCGAGAAATTAGGCAGCGACAAGGTGTGCAGGCCATCTGCCCTGCGGGAGGCAAGCCTACCTCAGATGATGCGGCCATCGCGGTAGCCTTCCAAGACTTCTATGCGGAGCTTTACTCGAGCGATCCTCTGGATGCCCATCATAACTCCGAATACTTAGAGGCTGCACAGGTGCCCGCTCTTAATTCAGCGCAAGCTGACTACCTAGACAGAGATATAGGGACGGAAGAAGTTATGGCAGCGATCTCCCGCCTTAAATTAGGCAAATCGCCCGGGCCGGATGGCTACTCAGCGGCTTTTTATAAAACTTTTTGCACTCAAGTGGCCCCCTTGTTACGGGACCTTTTTAATACCTTTGCACACACTGGAGCCATCGCGGAGGAAGTGCTGGAGGCGTCAATTGTAGTCATTCCGAAACCCGGGAAAGATAAAACATATTGCAGCGTGTATAGACCAATTTCCTTCCTAAACATAGACATTACACGAGCATACTAGCGACTCGTCTGGCGCCTTATATGCCTCAATTGGTAGAACCGGACCAGACTGGCTTTATCCCACAATGGCAAACGAGTGACAATACAAAGAGTCCTACACCTAATTGAAAAAGCGTCCCGCACACAGGGGGAATATATGTTACTGGCCATCGACGCAGAGAAGGCCTTTGATAGGGTACACTGTCCCTATTTGGAGCAGGTCATGCAGAGATTTGGTTTCGGTGAGAAACTGAGCACGCGAATCCTAAATTGCTATCGCTCACCCAAAGCCACGGTCCAGGTGAATGGTCAGACTTCCTCCCGTTTCCCCATAGGCAGGAGTACTAGGCAGGGGTGCCCTCTCTCTCCCCTCCTCTTCGCGCTTTATATGGAGCCACTTGCGCTGCGGGTCAGACGTCACCCTCTTATAACGGGGATCAAATTTGGTGGGGATGTGCATACTATCCGCTTATATGCGGATGACATCCTGCTCTCCCTTTCTAGCCCGATCTCGGCACTGTGGGCTCTTTTTATTGAACTAGATTGTTATGCACAGGTCTCGGGATTTAAGATTAATATGGACAAATCAACCACTCAACATTTCTCTCTCTTCGACCACGCTGGCTTATGTGCAGGAAGAACATGATATACAATGGTCTACCTCCTCGATCCCCTACTTGGGAGTGCAATTAGGTTCTACCATATAAGCTACAATCACCGCCAACTACGATAGGCTTCACGCACATATTCGCAAGAAGCTGGGCCAATGAAAACATTATCCCCTCTCCTGGTTGGGCAGAATAGCAGCCACCAAGATGACTATACTCCCTCCGATTTTATATATTTTCCAGACCATTCATCTTCGCTCCCCGCAGGCTGGATTCAACAAACCCAGTCAGACTTAGCACACTTCATATGGCAAGGCCGCAAGCCCCGGTTCAAGCACGCGATCGCAGTTTTACCACTGGAGTGGGGAGGTGTAGGGATCCCTGACTTACAGCTCTACTTTTATGCCTTGCAGCTCCGTTATCTAG
The DNA here is from genome assembly GCF_964204655.1 of Triturus cristatus. Classification (NCBI taxonomy): domain Eukaryota; kingdom Metazoa; phylum Chordata; class Amphibia; order Caudata; family Salamandridae; genus Triturus; species Triturus cristatus. The sequence continues at coordinate 858,687,800 of NC_140592.1, forward strand.
TTGAGTGGAATCGCCTAGAATCTGAGAAGCACTGGTTATTCCAAGATCAGGCAGTCGCGGCTATGCCCCTGTAGGGTATCCCCTTCCTTTGCAAGAGACATAGGCCACCCAATCTTTACGCATCCTACATTACGAGCACTACTATGGAGGCCTGGGACCACACTAACCACACCCACGCTCTGACATCGTTTCCCTCCCCTCTCACGCCATTATTCAATAATCCAGAATTCCACCCCGGCATGGACCCTAAGGCCTTTGTAATCTGGCGTCCCACCTCATGTCGATCCTTGGGCCATCTGTTCGATCTGGAAGGAATCATTCCGTTCCCGCAGCTCAAAGAACAAGTTACTTATCTTCGGTAACGCTTTTTCTGGTGGATACAGTATCTGCCTGTGGATTCCTCACCTTGTGAATATCCCCTGCGCCAGCAACATTCAGAAACATTTGTAGCTCTCCACGCCGACAAGGACGACGTCACAGAGGCACGGCTTCGCTCGCGGCTCCGCTGACATTCCTGGATCCATACGAAGACCTAGTCGGCGTGATGACGTCAGTTCCGCCCTTTTTTCCATGCCTTCGAGGCACACGGACGGACTGACAGCAATATATACACAGTATACACAGTACATAATATACAAAGCAACACACACAGTGTGAAGATAATATAGGCAGGCAAAAGAAACAACACACTGCCCTTGACAGTAACAAATAAATGTTTTGAAACATCATCAGTATTGTAGGTATACAAGGGTGGACAACAGGAAGGCGGGTGGGTCAGTGAGGAATCCACAGGCAGATACTGTATCCACCAGAAAAAGCGTTACCGAAGGTAAGTAACTTGTTCTTCTGATGGATACATCTGCCAGTGGATTCCTCACCTTGTGAAAAGATTCCCACAGCAGTCCCACTCCCGGAGGAGGGTGTCCACCCTTTTATACCAGAAAGGACGGAACGAGCAAAGTGTCCATCCCTCCTCACCTCGGAATCCAAGCAGTAGTGCTTCGCGAAAGTGTGGAGGGAGGCCCAAGTTGCCGCCCTACAAATGTCCTCCACAGGAACACCTCTAGATAAGGCAGATGTAGAAAACTTAGCCCTAGTAGTATGAACCCTTATACCCTCTGGAGGCTCCTTACCGGCCAAAGAGTAACATATCTTGATGCACAAGATAATCCATCTGGAAAGAGTGCGCTTTTGCACCGCTCTGGCTTTACTGCAGCCAACAGAGCCCATGAAGAGCTGGTTGTCCACTCGAAAGTCTTTAGTCCTATCGAGATAGAAGCTCACCGCCCTCTTAGGGTCCAAGTGGTGAAGTCACTCCTCCTCCTTGGAAGGGTGAGGGGGAGGATAGAAGGTAGTAAGGATAATGGATTGCCCCAGATGGAAAGTAGTTACCACCTTAGGAAGAAAAGCAGCCCTGGTCCCGAGTACCATTCTATCAGCATGAATGGTCAAAAACGGGGGATTTGAACTCAGAGCTTGAAGCTCACTTACCCTCCTTGCCGAGGTAATAGCAAAGAGAAAGACCGCTTTAAACGATAACAGCCTTAAGGGACACTTGGGTTCTCCTTTTCGAGCCTTTGCACATCAGTTAAGTTAAGACAAGATTTAAGTCCCATTGAGGCACAATAAAAGGAGTAGGTGAAACTTATTGGTAAGGCCCTTAAGGAATCGTAAAACAATAGGTGTCTTAAACAATGACGGCTCATCTGGTAAGCAAAGGAAAGCCGACAAAGCCGATAGATATCCCTTCACAGTAGCTACAGCAAAGCCTTGCTGAGCAAGAGAAAGAGCAAACTGAAGGATGTTGGATAAACAAGCCCTCAAAGGGTCAATAGACTTCTCTCCACACCAAAGGACAAATTTAGAGCACCTATAGGAATAGATAGATTTGGTAGAATGACGTTTGGCAGACAAGATTACATCCACTACATCAGACGGGTGGGAAAAATAATTCAGGTTGCCCCGTTCAATCTCCAGGCATGAAGGTGTAAGCTCTGGATGTGGGGGTGTAGAACCTGCCCCTGTGACTGTGAGAGGAGGTCTGCCCTCAGAGGGAGACAGAGCGGCGGGCACGAGGAGAGGTGGAGAAGATCTGTATACCACACCCTTCTTGGCCAATCCGGGGCGATCAATATGACTTGGGCCCAGTCTTGGCGAATTTTTCTCAGAACCAGAGGAATCAAGGGCATGGGAGGAAATGCGTAAAGGAGATGCGAGTTCCATCTCAACTGAAACGCGTCCCCAACGCTCCCTGCATCAGATACTGGAGTCTGCAGAATGACGGGCAGTGAGCGTTCTCGTGAGTGGCAAACAGGTCCACCCGAGGAGTTCCCCATGTCCGAAAGACGTGACGAACCACCTCCGGATGGGGCCTCCACTCGTGGTCGGCGGAGAACTGCCGACTGAGACTGTCCGCACGCACTTTCAGAATTCCGGCCAGATGATTTGCCATCAGACAAATCTGTTGATCCTGAGCCCAGGACCAGAGACGCAGAGCCTCTCTGCAGAGACAATGCGATCCCACTCCTCCCTGCTTGTTGACATACCACATCACGGTAGTGTTGTCCGTCAAGACCTGAACCGACTGACCACGAAGGGAAGGGAGGAAGGCCTTGAGCGCCAAACGTATCGCCCGCAATTCCAAAAGCTTGATGTGAAGCAACCTTTCCTCTGGAGACCAAAGACCCTTGATCTCCAGATCCCCCAGATGCGTACCCCACCCTAAAGTGGATGCATCCGTTATCACCGTGGCCACCGATGGAGGAAGATGGAAAGCTTTCCTTGAGACAGATTGCCCTCCACACTCCACCAAGACAGATCCGCTGCAGCTTCTCTGGAGATCCTCACAGACTCCCTGAGATCTCCCTTGTGCGGATACCACTGCCTGCAGAGGCACCACTGGAGGGCCCTCATGTGCCAGCGTGCATGGTTGACCAACAGAATGCAGGAAGCAAACAGACCGAGCAGACGAAGGACCTTCAGGACTGTAACGACCGCTCCATTGTAAAACACCGGAATCATTTCCTGTATGTCGAGAATCCTTTGCGGAGGTGGGAATGCTCGACACACAGTAGTGTCCAGTACCGCCCCTATGAACAGGTTGCGTTGAGAGGGCACCAGGTGAGATTTGGGCACGTTTATCGAGAAACCCAATTTGTACAACAGCGGAGTTGTAACCTGCAGGTGATGAAGCACCTTCTCTGGCGACTCCGCTTTGATCAGCCAGTTGTCCAGATAGGGGAAAACTGGAATCCCCGACCTTCTGAGATGGGCTACCACCACCGCCATCACCTTGGTGAAGACTCGAGGTGCAGTAGTAAGACCAAACGGAAGGACCGCAAACTGATAATGTTGCGACCCTACCGTAAAACGGAGATACCACCTGTGCGACCTCAGGATGGGGATGTGGAAATACACATCCTGCAAGTCGATAGACACCATCCAGTCCTCCTGTTGCAGCGCTTGAAGAACCTGCGCAAGGGTGAGCATCTTGAACTTCTCTTTCTTCAGAAAAAGATTCAAGATCCTGAGGTCCAGGATTGGACGCAGCCTGCCATCCTTCTTCGGAATCAGGAAATACCGGGAGTAGCATCCCTGACCCCTCTCCTGCTCTGGAACCAACTCTATCGCACCTTTTTTTAGTAATGTTAGGACCTCCTCCTGCAGGAGAAGAAGATGGTCCTCCGAGCAAGCACCTTGGTAAGGAGGGTAATTTTGAGGAAATTCCCGAAAGGGAAGGGCGTACCCATTTTCTACAAGATCTAGAACCCAGAGGTCTGTAGTAACAGATTCCCAATCTTGTAGAAAATGGGTACGTCAGCCCCCCACAGGACCAACATGATCCAGAATGGCGGATCTAGGGCTGCTTTGCAGTGGTGGGAGGGACGGAGGAAGAGGAGGAGGAGAGCTGCCGACCTAGAGCACGACCTCTGATTCTGCCCCTGTAGCTCTTATACAGGGTGTTCTGTTGCTGCTGTTGCTGCTGCTGCTGGGGCTGTCTATTGCTCCGAAAGGACGATCTTCCAAAACCTCTGTACCTCCTAAAAGAACTCCTAGGTTGTGTTTGCAGACCCAAGGATTTGGCTGTGGCTTTGCTTTCTTTAAATCTCTCCAATGCAGCATCAGCCTTTTTACCAAAAAGCCCAGAGCCGTCAAAAGGCAAGTCCAGAAGAGTTGCCTGCACATCAGGGGAGAACTCAGATGACTTCAGCCACGCACTCCTCCTTGTGGCAACAGAAGAGCCCATAATTCTAGAGACAGAGCTCGCAGTATACAGGCCACTCTGGATAACCGGACGTGCAGCCGCCCGAGTGTCAGATAGCAGCTCATTAAAGTTCTGTCTGTCCTCCTCTGACAACTTAGGGGCCAGTTGTTTCGCTGAATCCATAAGAGCATGGATAAATCGGCCCAAAAGACAGGTGGCATTTGTTGATTTTAAAGCCATACTGGCAGAGGAGAAGACTTTCTTGGCTGATTGGTCAAGTTTTTTAGCATCCCTGTCGCTAGGGACCAGAGGAAAGGCACCTGAAGATCTTATAGAACAAGCAGCCTGAACCACCAGACTCTCCGGAGAAGGATGGGAAGTTAGAAAGTCTGGGTCCCCTGGAGCCGCTCTGTATCTTCTAGCCACAGTTTTAGAGACCGCAGGAGCTGAAAAGGGCTTACGCCATACCTCCATGACCGGTTCAATGATGGTGTCATTAAATGGAAGTAAGGGTTCTGACACAGAGGAGGGAGAATGTAAAACCTCTGTGAGGATGTTCGGCTTGAACTCAGCAGATGGTAGCTGCAGATCCAAAAGCTCCGCTGCTTTTTTAATAACCGAGTGGTAGGGAGCCACATCTTTAGAAGGAGTATCAGCTGGAGGAGTAATCTCCCACTTTGGTGACAAATCCAAGCCACTAGCTTCTTTCAACTCCTCAAACAAATCGTTAGACTCCATGAGCTCACCCTCTTCCATCTCCTCAACCTGGTACCTTTGTTCTTCCAGGACTCTTTGAGCTTCTCTCCTGGATCTAATCCTCACAACAGGCATCGATGGCGCCGTAACCGACTCCGACGGCGCCGGAGCCGGCGTCGAACCCGGATCCAGAGGAGCAGCCGGAGTTGAACGAGGTCGAGCCGGAGCCGGTGAAGATAGAAGCGGCGTCGATGTCCTCGGCGCCGGGAAATGCCAAGACGGCGTCGCCGGGTAAAAAGGCATAAAAGGAGCCTGAGCGTAGGTTTGAGGAACTCCCAAGTTTAAAGCCATTGGACCCATGGGACCCAAAGGCGCTCCAGAAGGGTACATTGCTCTAGTGAAGACCTCATACATCGCATTTAAATAATGCGTTGGATCTTAACCCGGGCCTGGAGAGGGAGGATATGGCTCAGGCTGAGGCATAACCGGACTCGGGCCGATCGGCTCCGACGGTGGAGCCAGCGGAGTCGAACACTAGTCCGGAGCCGGATCTTCCGCAACTGGAGCCGGAGAAAGAGCCGGCGTCGGAGATGGAGCCGGAGCCGGAGAATGCTCTGGTGAAGGCGCAGGCGAGGTCAGGCCAACAGGAGAGGCAGGAACAGAGACAGGAGAAGGAGACACAAAGTCCTTACGACGTCGAAAAGGAGAGGTCGATCTCGGAGCCGCTTCTCTATCCGAACGATGTCGAGAACCATGCCTCTTCTTCTTTTTGTGCTTCTTGGACTTCGAAGCATGCCCCGACGTCGACTTCGACGCCGACCTCGACGCCGACCTCGACGCCGACCTCGACCTGGATCGTCTTCTACCTCTCTTCTCCTTTTTCATTCTGGCAATGAACAACTTGGCCTCTCTTTCCTTCAGAGCCTTCGTACTCATCTTGCGGCAGCAAGAGCATCCCTCGACATCGTGATCCGACGACAGGCACCAGACACAGTACACAGTCCTCGTGCGGATCCGTGATGGACATGTGCTTACCGCACGCCATGCACGGCTTGAATCCGGACTTCTTAGTCGACATTTTCTAACAGGAAGCAAGAAGAAAGAGAGACACCAGCAGAAAAACAAAGTAACTAGCCAAAGCTACGGAGAGTCCTAGAAAACCGTTAGCGTCGAATACGCGGAAAAAAGGGAACTAACGTCATCACGCCGACGAGGTCTTCTTATGGATCCAGTGACGTCAGCGGAGCCGCGAGCGGAGCCGTGCCTCTGTGACATCATCTTCATCCTCGTCGGCGTGGAGAGCTACAAAAGTTTCCGAATGTTGCTGGTGCAGGGGATATTCAAAAGGTGAGGAATCCACTGGCAGATGTATCCATCAGAAACATACTACGGTATTCCGGAAACGGAACGCCTGCCCTATTTACAGCTTAGGCACTGGGCACTTCAGCCACATGTTAAACCTGGTGCCCAACGCCTTCTGATCTCGCATGAGAAATGGCTTGTTACCCAAACCTCCAATAAAAAAATAATTTCGGACCTCTATAAACACTTATTAACAACCTCTACACTCACATAACGCGGGTCGGATTCGATGGGAGCGGGAACTGGACCGGACGCTGAGCCACAAGGAATGGGATGGTATCTATTATTGGGCCCGACACTTAGCATACCACACAGGCCTTACTGAGACACTGACTAAGGTAGTTACCTATTGGTAATACACGCCAGAGCGACTTCACCACTTTGATTCCCGTCAGAGCGCCCTGTGCTGGAGGGGTTGCGGGGAGGTGGGCACTCTGGTGCATCTCTTGTGGAGCTGTGCTCGCCTTCAACCATATTGGTCCCAAATCCTTGACGAAATAGATACCCACTTTGAAACGCAACTCCCGCGATTCCCTACATATATCCTCCTGGGCCTACCCAACCCTATAACATATCCTCTGAAATCCCAGAGGGGCCGACTAATCGCCATTGCCCTGGGGGCGGCCACTCAGAATATACTGGCACACTGGCGCTCCTCCCAGCTCCCAACACAATCTGGATGGCTGCAGAGACTCTGGCTGGTACTAGGGATGTAAAAGTTAACCCTCACATTGGCTGGCAGAAGGGCTGAGTTCCCAGAGTTGTGGCGTCCCTTCCTGACCTTGCTCATTACTGAATTCCGGGAACCGACATGCCCCAGTTACCTCAGGCTTCTCCGCCTTGCTGACTCACAAATCCCGCAAGATGGCTCTTCGTGTAATTCTAAACGATCACGCTGACTTTCAGTGTATTCAACCATTTTTCTTCCCTTTTTCTGTTTTGTGGATGGGGGTGGGGGGAGGGTGAGTCTTATTTGTGTGTTCTGTTTTCTCTTGCCCCTTCTTATTGTTTTCTCCCGCAGACCCGCTACGCGCATATTACTTTGGTAATTCTATTATTTGCGACACTTCGTGTCTGTACTGCATTGTCTCTAGGGAGCAGGGGGTCTTATTTTTTTTTTCTTTTCCTGTTTGAAAATCAATAAAATATTTAAACCAAGAAAGGATTGCCGATGTTTGCGCCGGCACCCCTGCATATAATAGGCACCTCCTGTTCCACAGTTAGCTGCCCCAATACAGCAGCCGTGGACCCGCTAGTGTTTCTGGATTTACTGGTGGTTGTCGCATGCCCCATGGTCTGCCACTGAAGAGGGCGTTGGCCCGAAACGCGTCTGGCAGGAAACCAAAAAAAGGACTTTGTTCATGGAGTGTGCCCTTGCTTTGGTGTAATCTCCACCTGGGAGTGCATCCCACCTAGGGGGATGGATAGATAGATAGATAGATAGATAGATAGATAGATAGATAGATAGATAGATAGATAGATAGATAGATAGATAGATAGATAGATAGATAGATAGATAGATAGATAGATAGATAGATAGATAGATAGATAGATAGATAGATAGATAGATAGATAGATAGATTTATTAGAGGCTCTTTGTATGGAGTGGGCTCTGACTTTACCAAAATCACAAAGGGTACCAGGAGAATTTATGGAAATCTGCTGCAGATTTTCATATGCGCCAGTACATAAAATCATCACATGCAAATGCTGCGCAGGGTGGAAAAGATGCAATGCAATAGTGTGACACAAATAATCATTTGAACATACAGCATTTATTATTTCTCCACATGGCAATTAATAATCTGCACAAAGAAATTCCTTCACCTATATCTCAACAACATACCAGCGGGTTTCCCCCATCCCCACCCTGAAAACACAGTTAATCCCTTCCTTGATCGAGTACATATGGGTGTGGCTCTAAGGTAATAATGTACATGCAAGAAGGATGTGAATACCAGCAAACTAACAGCTTATGAATCTTTACCTGCTTCAGCAGTTGGGCCTACTCTAAAATGGCCACAATCCCAACCATGAATGCACTTTCTGGGAGTAAGACCCCCCCCAACACACACACACTTCTCCGAAGCATGTTGGGCAATATTTTTACCAGGCCTACTTGAGAAACTGAACTTGGGAGGTTTTTGCTATCCTGCCCTCGCTAAGTAATGATGAACCGCATCTGATGTCCTTGAAAGCTCACTCTATCTGTAAAACCTGTGTTCCTCCGACTTTATGGAAGCCCACAGGAGGAGAGGCCTCGTAAACATGTAACACGCTGATGGCCCTTTAGACATTGTTCGAAAAACATAAACCAGATAATATTGGGGCTAAAGTACTAAAAGATAAACTGAGGCAGGAGGGACAAACAGCACAAAGTGATAAGAGGAGATGGAGAAACAGGTAGTTAAGGAAATGCGACTAGGGCGAACAATACAAAAATCACCAGTTTACCAAAAGAGGCAATAACAAAGTTTGCTTATCTTTTACTTACCATTTGCCATCCTCCCTTGCCCTCTTGTAACATCGTATTTTGCAATATGTCATACAAAAAAAGAACAGAAAAGGGTACTTAACTGTAATCTTAGTTTTCCTACAGTGGACTATCCATTAAAGTCATGCACACTGAACAGTACCGACCATCTGCATGATCCCGGAACGCTTTTTTACAAAATATTTAAATTGAACACTTCCCATTAGAAACAGCCACTAGAACACTATACAGACCCTTTTTTTATTTTAACTATTTGGTAGCCTGTCTGGACAGTGTATTATTCACACTACGTTCAGTTTTCTTAAAAAATAAGCCAATTCTAATTATCCAATGTCATTAGACTAATAAAAGTGAAAAACTCGCTCCCAAATAACTTTAAAAACAAACCATAAGAAAAGCGGACAATGTATCTCAGGGCTGCAGCCTTTAAAGGCTGGGTAAACTGACAATGCTTCTTTAAAAATGCACATACCACTAGTACACCATCTTGCCCTGGCAGTAGCAGTCATCTCTGGTCTTTTTGTAAGAAAACTAAGGATGCTATCTAGAATGCTAGTGTTAGTCAGGTGAAGACTTTACACCAACTGGTTGGCACACTTGTGTGCCTCAGGGCTCAAGCTTTTGAATGGCACAAGAGGACTCTGTGAATATGATTATTCCACCTAAATTGTGATACTTTTAAGGTTAATAATAAAGCACACAGAGGGGGTCTTTGGCAATTAGTAGGAACTCAAGACAGAATTGTAAAACATAGATACAATTGCCTCCAAGCGGCAACATTTTTACGACCCTTGCTTGAAATTCTTATTTATTCTTATTTTTGTTTATTTGAAAGTTTTATATAGCGTGAACATGACCCTTGCGGGTATAAGAGCACTTTACAATTATTTAAAGAGCAGAGACAATAAAGCAATAATAACGTGGCACAGTTACAGATAAGCAAGCAACCAGATATTTCCAATACCACTCCATACCTGATTTATAGTATCTAGCAAATAGATATTGTACTCATCCCAGCTCAGCACCCATCCTTCCTGGAAGAAACTTGACACAAGCCCAAGTTGTCGCTCAGGCAAGCTACACCGACCAGTATGAGGGCACTCTGACCGAGGGTACAACTCGAAGGGTTTCATGCCTCCAACTATCAAGTCCTTCAAAATGTATGTTGCCTGAACGCATCCGCGAACATCAGACTTCCATACCCGCAGCCCAGGTCTTGATGCATATAGAGTAAGGTCACTTTGCCTGCACAAGCCAGGTATAAAGCAGGCTCCGAATTTCCCATTGCTAAAAGGAAAGAGTAAAAAAAAAAAAAGTTCTGTTAATAAGTCAAGCAGCTGATGAACATGCAAGCAATAATCATAGTTCTATGATATTTTTAAGCAGCGCAGAATTTGAAAGTCAAGATCTAGAAGATAATCAATTAAAGTGCAAAATACAATGGATGGAAATGCTTCAAATAAAATCTCAATCACTCCCCCTAAATTAGACTTGGATGTTCAGATGGGGCTCCTACAAACTGCTGTGCCATAGGACTCAATATGTAACTCGCTCATGATGTCCTGCAATTCCAAAACATGTCTGAAGTTGCTCGTGTTCCCAATACAGAGGGAATGCGGCCTAGCAGTTCAGAAGGAATGGGGAGGGTCAAGACTGATTTGCCTATGGTGACCTCAGTCTATAGTGGCTCCGTGAGCAAAAATGACAATGGTTGAAACGCAGATCTGGGAAATTACCAGTGTCTGAGATAAATTTAAGTAACCCAAACTCAGTTAAACAAATCACATCCAGGGCATTGGGTCAAGGCTCAAACTGGTACAAAATGCAACATAGAAAACACAATTAATTAGTCTGCTATTCGCGTGGTGCATAATATTGGTGACAGCTCCATCAGTGGTTTTATTACTATTATCAAAGCATAAGAACGACCAAATACTTTCAACTAGTTTTCATCAAAAAGATATCAAGAGGGTAAAGCTGAAGAGAGGACGGTTATCCGTACATGGAAAAATACTGCTCCTGAACTCCAAGATTACTGGTTAAATTCCCAAGAATTATGAAATTACTTTTAGTTCTAGCTACACACGAACCTCTTGGGGAACCCCGATATTTAAAAGGGCAAGAGTTACAAGCACTACATGTCAATAAGTGTTGAGAAGTTTTAGGTGCATAATTGCCCAACGGTTCATACACACTCCTTAGGCAACAAGCTAAGGGATAAAATGATGATATATAGTGTATTTAGGCAAAAGTAATAACTATGTTAATGTCATATTGTTAAAAGAATATAGTCAGACCCCAATACCTAGTGTTTCAAATAGAGTGCTCCTTTGAAGTGACCTTAAAAAAAGCTGTCAATTAGACTGACAATGCTCCCAGGGCATACCCATGGTTACATTGCTCACTAAACTGGTACCATTACTTAAAGACCTTTTTGGATCAGTAATCAACTATATGTCGCTTTGCACAATGAAAAATAGTGTATAGCTCTCCACTCAAAAGGGATACTAACATTATCCCTTCCCCAGAGCTAATATTGTCCATTGCTTTCAACCCTACAATAGGTAGAGAAATCGTATGAAAGGCTAGAACTGGGTCTGTTACTGATAAATCATGAAGAATTGTCTTATTTTTTAAGTGTGATTCTAATCCCTGGTCTTACATTTCGAATGCAGAAGTAAAAAGCATTGTTCTATCCTTTACAAGAGCTATTTGATTAGCCAATGTGTTTTAGCCATGTTGTACACCAGAGTGGCTGCTGTTCAGCATGGCTAAAAGATAGTGGCATAGAAGAGAGTGGAATGGAGTGGCAAAGAGTAGAGTGGAGTGGAGTGGAGCGGCGAAGGGTGGATCGGCGAAGGTTGGAGCGGCGAAGGGTGAAGAATGGAGTATAGAGTGGGGAAGACTAGAGTAGAGTACCATATTGGAGTAGAGAGAAGCGGCGTAGAATAGAGTAAAGTGTTGTGGAAGGGTGTAGAGTGGTGTGGAGTGGCACAGAATAGAGTGGAGCAGAGTGTTGGAGTAGAGTGGCAAAGAGTGAAGTGGCGTGGAGTGCTGTAGGGTGGAGTGTCGTAGGGTGTGAACCCAAAAATGGGTAGAATGATGTCTGTCCCTATAGTAGCATTCACTACTAGAAACTCGATTTTCTTAGTTCAGGACTAGATAACAAATAAACAGTCTTTGCCAACCTCTTCAGAAGGGATTTTAGTATTTGTTTTGTAGGATGAAGAAATTGCAACTCTCGTCTTTGCAGCATTATAAGTCTGATTTATTTAAATTGGCTGTTTGTTGCAATCGTAATATGGCATTTTTCAAAAGAACAAATTAAACATTAGATTTTAAGTTGATATCCTGGGGAGAGATGGTGGAACATTTGAGTACGGTGACTGAAACGATTGACCGTTCTCCTGGACCTTTCGGAGTGGTATCCCCGGCTTCGCCGTAAGACATGGATGTGTGCACATGCAGTGTGGAGCTCACAGTTCCGGTAAATGTGCCAGAGTTTGCTCGGTGGAGTGCCTCGGGCTTGTGCTGGACACTTCATGATTTTTGCTACTGTGCTGAGTTTTGTTGATGTGTTGGGATGCCCACCCTTTCTTGGGGGAGTGGGGTGTCTTAGCGAGACATCTCATGTACATTATGAATCTAACCAGCTTCTTGTGTTTATCTTTGCTGTAATGTTTTGTTATATTGGTATGTTAGGTCTTCGGTATGAAAAATGCTAACAAAGACAAGTAAAAAAAAAAAAAAATAATAAGATTTTAAGTTGATCTCCTGAACTGATTTTATAGTTAGTTACCAGAGCAGTTGAAAAAGTATTTTTTTATCATCAACGCAGTAGTGGCCATAAGAGATTCATTTTTTATTCTATCTTTCTACATTTTATTGATTTAAGTCAGCTCAGTTCTTTTGGACTTTCAGTGCATGTTAGTTTGAGCCTTTCGTTGTTGAGAGTTTAACAGCAGGGTGGCCTGTTTCCAAAGGAAATGCAGATAACTACAGGAATAGGAAAGATTAGAGTGTATTCTACATCTTCCAATAACAATTTTATGGTTTAATTTATCTGTCTTGTTTGTTGGTTGTACTTGTAAATGGTCCGGAGCACACATAGTTCAATTCACTTAGTGTCATTGTTTGTGCTATTTTATATCAAACCTATGTGTGATGGCAACCTGGGGGTAAGCAGACCTAGAATTTCTTTTGATGAGTGTGGCATTATACTCCACACAATAAATGTTCTGGAGAACATTTTACATTTGGCATGGGAGCTATTGACGATAAACATTTTTTAGACTATACTTTTACTTTAACGTTACCACTATGGAGAGTACAAGGCGCACTTTTGGGTGGTAGTTGGTGGGGCGGGGAAGCATAGCAAACACAATCCAGGCATGTGTGCATCTGCAGCATACCATGCTACTAATGTGTGCACGGCCACTGGAAGTATGTAATCATGATACTGGCAGGTACATTTTCACCTAAGCCTTTCTTCACCCTGTAAGGTACATTAACATTGGAATCACCATGTATGCACAATGGTAACATGAAACAAACTGGCAATATCATGGCTGCTGCCTAAAATAGACAAGTTTTATTTTATACAACAGGAATGATGTGTTTCTCTAGCTTCTAGACACCTTGAGTTTCTTGGGTCTAGAAATCCTAACTACTGGACTGCCAGCAAGGACATGCTTGGTCGGTCTTGAGTGTGGTAATGAAACTTGTAACCTTCAGAAAGTCTGTATGTATGCATGTGATTTCTACTGCTATTTCTCCCTGTGATGTACTGGATCACAAATGAATGCAGCAGCTCTCAGGCAGTACAAGACTCACATTTTCCTAGGCTGGGTTCCAACTTGCTGGACAGACTTTTCTTCTGTATAAAATAGCAGACTCCTTTGTAATGTGGAGACAAGCAACACTTTTTGGTTGTATTCCAACTGTACAATAGCTGAGGGTTCTTCCAACACTACGCTGGAATTGCAGGTACCCTAAATGGAAATATGAAAAAATAAAAACACAAACATCAGTCCCACTGTATTAGCTCAACCCATTGCACAGGGATTGTTTATATTCTCAAATAATATTACTAATGCACATTTTAATGCATATGAGAAGGGTTTGTAACAAGCGGTTGACAACCTGACATTGTTCATTTAAAAATTGCTTGCTACCTATTTCAGATTTTGAAACTCTTCCTTACACTAGTCCTAAAAAGCCTTTACTGGCTCCGATCTTCAGCCTTAGTCACATCCCAACTGCTCACCATCTCCTCACAGAAATCTACAGAGATATCCTGGGGTATCGCATCATAGTGTATAGATCAATTTACATACCAACAGAGTAGCTCTCCTAAAACATCAGTCTCTATGCCTTCCCATAGGCACTAGGAAAGAGGAAACAGTGTGGGAAGACTCATCAAGCTCTGCATCTGTGTACTGTACCTGTAGACTTAATGACTGTGGGGTTATTCTTGTAGGCCCACCTGCAAGATGCACTGGCGCATTGCACCCGATTGCCACTGCACACTGCCTGCCACAAGTTTCTGCAATGGTAGTACCTGGTATTGTCTGCACCAATCTAGACTCTGCACTCTTCCCAGGGCCAGCGTCAGTTGGGGGTATATTAAGTATGTGAGAGCAATTTCATTGTCATCTAGACTGTTTAGTGTCCACTCACAAGATCACAAGGGTTGCATGGTTCAGGAGATGTCGGGCACTGTCCACACCTCTGTTCTTCAGCGTGGCATGAGCAACTTTTAGCCCATTCTACAAAGGGTTACACGGAGACTACTTTCTTCCATTTTCTTGGGGTCCAGAGAGGCTTCAAGACATGTCTCCCTGTAAGAAATGTCTTAATGGTTGAAGGGGGTGTAAACCCTACTCAAGCAACAACCACAATCCTTGTCAGGGTGAACCAAAAGTCAGTAAATTAACCTGTGTTTAACCCTCCGGTAGGTTGACACAAGCCAGGCTTAATTTAGAGGCAATGAGTAAAGTATTATCGCAGCACACAAACAGTAATAAAGTGAAACACAACACAAGAAAAAGCCAAACAGATTTAGAAAAATAAAGTACATTTGGTAAATAAAATGTTACCAGAATGACAGAAATCCAATAAGTAAAACTGGAAATAGGAAATTTTCATTCATAGCAATTTGAGTTAAACGTCCTTGATTTATTTTCAGGAAACCCACTCTTTTGTGGTCAGGTTGGGACTAGGAATCCTTGCCCTCAGAGAACTGTTTTTGGAGCCTTAAGAGTGCTCCTTGTTTTTGTTTTTGTCTTCCCCCTCTTTTTTCTGTTCGGACCACGCCCACCATTTTGCTCCCTGGGGTCATTAAGCTTACCCCAGCTCCATGGAGGCATTAAACTTACTATTCACTAGGTGTTGGAACAGCTCTATAAAGCAACTGTTGAACATGTGCTCTCCGGCAATCAAATCTCTTCCCTTCACCTAACTATCCAGTGCTTTTCGAAAGTGATCCACAAAGTCCACCCAGGACTGATGGGACAACTTCTGGCTATCCCTAAACCTTTGTGTAACATTTCATAAAAATAAAAGATGAGTCCTTGGGTTGCTGTATCCAGATGTAGGTTTATTTTCAATAATCAGGAATCAATGTACAGGATACAGGCCCCAGTTAAGATCCAGTTAAGGCCCAGTTTAAGACCAGTTAAACCCAGTTAAGCCGGGAGCAGCTGTCCTGCTGCTCAGCCTCAGATCTAACTGGCAGTAGAATCAAACCTACACAAAAGGAACTCTTGGGTGACATCACAGATAGAGGCTGAGGGGCTTAGAACAAACACAGAAGAAGGACAGAGAAGAAGGAAAAGCAGGATGTAACACATCCCCCTCCTTGACAGAAGTAAGAGACAGATGTGAAATAGAACATACAGCAGAGATGAAAGTAACACAACTTCACCTTTAAAAGAAATTAGAGACATAGAACAAACAGCACATAAAAGAAAACCCTCTTCCCCAAGTAAGTGAAAGGGGATAGAGATCAAATGGAAACATTTACAAAATATTCATAAATATAACGACATTTTCAAATATAATGCCATTTAGATGAAATAATCACCATGGCGCAATGGATTAGCATTTTCAAATATAACACCATTTAGATGAAATGATCACCATTCCCCTCCCTTGGGAAAAATCCAGTAAAACATTTCTGACTCAAGTTCCAAAACTTCTTAAAATATTGGAGAACACTGCTCCCAAAACCTTGTCATCAATTGAAAACGAACACCTCTAAAACATTAGAGCACATACGTGGTTCATATATAAACAAAGAAGCACTAAGACTCCTCACATGAAAGCGAGCACGAATATAACTGAGCACACTATGGCTCTTTACCTTTAAACTTGAAAAAATGAAGCCCTAAGACTTCTCACATGAAAGCGAGCAAGAATTTAACTGAGCACACTATGGCTCTTTACCTTTAAACTTGAAAGCTTGGAGCGCCTCAAAAAAATTGAGCACCGAATGTGGCTCCGACAATACATATCCAAATACTGGAGCAAACAATCTCCAGCTTTACCTTTTTAAAATGGAGCACCTCAAAAATGAGCACCAATGTGGCTCCGCACACAATTACATTAAATTAAATAAAATATCTCAAAACGCATCACCAATACATATCCAAACACTGAAGCAACCAATCTCCATAACCATGAAAACAAATGAGCACCTCAACGAAGGTTGAGCACCATTGTGGCTCCAAAAGTACGCAATATTAAAATTCTTCAAACCCATCACACAAAAGTATAAGTAACAGCGCAAACATCACACTGCATAACTTAACAATATGAATAATGAAATACACAACTTTTTAAAACATAACAAACTAAAATAATAAAGGTAGTCACCGTAGTCTGAATTTTGGAGAGAGATACTCCTCCGATACGTGGCACCAGGAAGACAAAAAGTAAAGTCATACTTGAAGAAGTCATAATGGTGTGCACAGCTTTGTTCACTTTGGCGAAAGTAAAATGAATACCTCCAATGTCGGGAGAAGGGCAGACACTCTTTGAGTAAATGTGGGCGAAATGATCATGTTGCTATGGTACCGGGCAACAACACTACAAAAAGTGAAAAGAAGATGGCTGCTACGCAAGTTCACACTGCGTGACCTTGCGCGATGACGAGTCCTTGCGGTGCAGTCACGTAATTGCATTCCAGGAAGAATAAAGACGTCATGGAGGAGCTCGAGCAGGACAACTTTCAGAACGCTGGAACCACTCAAAAAATGCATCTTCTCTCCGGATGTAACAACCATCACTAGATGAGGTAAGAGCATCGTTTATTCAATATACTGTAAGCGATGCTCTTTTGTTCTTATTTTAAATGTTGCAAAATCCGCCCAAAATGTGCTGAGGAAGTTCAGCTGAAATGAGGAGCTCACCAGCGAAATAGCAAACAGTTCTCAAACCAAATAAAGCTTTCTTTCCTGCTGTCTGCGAACACTTAATAAAAATGAGCGATCTCGTTCCCAGATAAGTAAAAGTTTGTAGAATTTGAAGGTTGCTCAACTAATAATAATGTCTCACCTGTTTTAGCTTACCGGTGCTAGAAAAATACCTCCGCTGTGTGAATCAAGCACTGTTCACTTTCTATCAGTTATTCATAGTGAAAACACAGCACAAACACGTCCAAACAAATATCGCACGTCCTGTGTAAAACCGGCAGTTTGTCTTCTCCTTTTCTTTTAATTTAAAGTTGAGATAGGACTGAATTTCCAGCTGCAGGCACAGTTTTCTTTTTCCAGATATGTAAAAGTCTCCAGAAAGTCGATTAAAGTACAAACACTTAAAGTAGAGTGCACAGACTTCAGGTAACCACACTCCCTTTTAAACACGTGCCAGATCCAAAGTTAATCAAATCAAATCTCCTCCTTTTTTAAGATGTGTGAGTCTCAAAATCAAGGTGCAAATTCCATGTAAAAGCAGGTTTCAAAAAGCAGGTGACATCTAATGTTTAGGCGTACTTTAACATGTCCCCAACCCAACTTACTTCAGGCTGTCAGTTGTTGTAGACAACGGTGGGGCAATCAAGGGGTTGGACATGAGGTTCTTGTAGCTTCTCTTGTAAAATTTCTTTGATCACGCGTGGTTTCTTCCTTCAAACCGTCGCCAGTGTAACATTTCATAAAAATAAAGGATGGGTCCTTGGGTTGCTGTATCCAGATGTAGGTTTATTTTCAATAATCAGGAATCAATGTACAGGATACAGGCCCCAGTTAAGATCCAGTTAAGGCCCAGTTTAAGCCCAGTTAAACCCAGTTAAGCCGGGAGCAGCTGTCCTGCTGCTCAGCCTCAGATCTAACTGGCAGTAGAATCAAACATACACAAAAGGAACTCTTGGGTGACATCACAGATAGAGGCTGAGGGGCTTAGAACAAACACAGAAGAAGGACAGAGAAGAAGGAAAAGCAGGATGTAACACTTTGCCTATACTTTTCTGGGGTGAGACTATACTTTCAGACAAGGGTGTCCTTCATGACTGGATATCTCATCCTGTCTTCCTTCCATAGGGCTAACAGTGCATCCCTCTCTTCACTGGGAATGTGCCTCCAGTGACTGGCTCCCTAATTTTCCTCAGGGACCGTGTGCATCTCTAAAGCAACCTGATAGACCTCAAACTACTTCTCAACAGCATTCCC
This sequence comes from Triturus cristatus, assembly GCF_964204655.1. Lineage (NCBI taxonomy): Eukaryota > Metazoa > Chordata > Amphibia > Caudata > Salamandridae > Triturus > Triturus cristatus. The sequence continues at coordinate 858,706,224 of NC_140592.1, forward strand.
CCAACAACAAGGTTAGGCCCCAGGTCCTTAGGGATTATGGACCCTTTTGTCTCCACTGGCAACTGGAGTATCACTGTCACCATTGTTGCTGGACTCTGAGACCTGCTTGGTTTTTATGGTCCACCTCTGTTTTTTACGTATTTCATGGGCCAGATGAATGTTTTCTCCTCCAGGGATAGTTTATTTTCCTCCAGAGCAGTGCCAGCCTCAGGCCTCTTTTTTCCAAGGCTCTATCTGCCTCAGTTTTTCTCTCCTCTGAAGCTCTCTGGGTGGCTACCTCCGACATTTTCAGCTGGGCCATCTGCAGCCAAAACTCCCTTTCTGCTTTCTTCGCTGCAAGTTCCTCAGGGGCAAATGTTGCAGAAAGAGATACTACTGCCTCCTCTGGATCTGACTGGGGAGCCAACTGTAGGCCTTCCTCTTTCTTCTGGGGCCACCATCAGGAGGTTGGTAACCTCCCCTTCCATCTCCTCCCCCTGCTCATCCTCAAAGCACACTTCCTAATCCTTCTCCTGTGCTGTAGAATGCAACTGGTTGGCATCCTCCTAGGCCCTGGGGACCTTCTGGACATCCCTCATCTTGTAGCTCTTATTAACAGAAAGTCCCTTCTCCCTGCAGAACTCCTTGAGCTCAGCCACAGTGTAGCTCTCTAAGATGTTGAGCTCAAACTTCATATTTGCAGGCAAGAGTTACAGATGCACAAAGTCAGGTGGAACGGAAGTGAATTTGGAAAAACAAAGAGGCCAATTGAGGAGAATTTAAAAAGAGGTCAAATCAGATGTCAGATTATTTATAGGGATTTTTAGTGTTACACAAAGTCACTGAATGGTACTGCACAAACTAGTAGTGTACCCCACCACTAATGTAAGAAATTGGATTCCTGATTGATGGGGGCGTAAACCCTACTCAAGCAACAACCATAATCCTTGTCAGAGTGAACCACAAAAATCACTAAATTAACCTGTGCTGTGAAAGCATTCAGGTTTAACTTATAGGTAATGTGTAAAGTATTTATGAAGCACACAAACAGTAATTAAATCAAAACAAAAACACAAGAAAAATCCCAAACCCAATTTTGAAAAATAAAGTACATTTTAATAAATAAAATTATACCAGAACAACAAAAATCCAATCAGTAGATCTGGAGGTATGCAATTTCAAAGTTTTAGGTAAGTATAGCACGTAAAAGCACAGAGGGCCACCCGCAGTCATCTGGTTGTGCTAGACCTGCTTGGAGAAAGTCTCCAGTTCAGCCCGACTGAGTGTGGGCCAGATACAGGAACCAAGTAAGTCCCACTGAAAGGTTACCTTTTCAAAGTCTGGTTTGAAGAGTCAGTTCGTGGTGGAGGAGTCCGCGAAGAGAAAGGAGATCATTGTGGATGAGTCCGCGAAGAGAAAGGAGATCATTGTGGATGAGTCCGCGAAGAGAAAGGAGATCATTGTGGATGGGTGTCACTGTAACACGAAGTGCAGACCTCGCTTTGCCGATTGTCATGGCCGGTGCTGTAGCACGAAGAGTCGGGTTCACCAGAGCTTCACTTTAGAGGTCGTTGCAGGCAGCAGAGTCTTCGAGCGAACGTGCCGTTCGCCATAATGAACAGCCCAAAACCTAAGGATTTCGCCTTTTCTTCCATTAGTGCACTCTAATGCCAGCCAAGGGTTTAGGACCTGGGGAGGAACTTCTTGGTACTCATGGACTCACTCTAGCAGAGGGCAGCAGTGCTCAGGCAGGTACAGTTGTACCAGGGCAGCTGGGCAATTGCAGGGAGGCCTCTGGAACTTGTGTTCCTGTAGCAGTCTATGTGACCCTTGGAGTCACTCAGGTTAGCCTAGGATGAAGAGAGCAGGTCCAATCTGCCTTCACAGAGAGCCAGGCATGCCTCAAGGAGCAGGGCAGTTCCCCGATGAACAAGGCAGGCCCCAAGTACCAGGGCAGTTATCTGCAGCAGGGCAGTTCACTGAAGAACAAGGCAGGCCTCAAGCAGCAGGGCAAACGTCCGGGAACAAGGTAGTTGTTCTTCTGCAGTTCAATGGTCCAGGAGTATACTGTAGAGGCGATTCAGCAGGTTCAATATTTATACCTGGTCCCACCTTTGAAGAAGGGGGTGACATTCTGGCTACCCCACATCTATCTGGTTTTGGAAAGTTTTTTCTTTCCCCCTGCCAAGGCTCCAAGTAGTCTAATGTGAGACAAGACTGGTGTCAAGTTCCGTTGTGAGTGTGCTGGAAGCAGCCTTTAAAATGTATATGGGGCAGGGAACAGCTCCACCCCACCCATCCTGGTAGGATGGCCCATCCTGCCAACACCTTGTCCCGCTTTGTCTCATTGTCCGGGAGGAATATGCAAAGCCCAACTGCCAAGCTATTCACAGTCATGTGACCCAGGACACTGGCTGCAGGCACCGAATGGTTAGGACAAGAAAAGGCCAACTTTATAAAAGTGCATTTTCTGAATTGTGACTTAAAATCCACCTTTACCAATAAAGAGAGTTTTAAAAGACAATTAATTTGAGTCCAAACTTGGCATTCCTATCTTCTCCCAATCAAAAATTAACACTTATTAAATGTAACTAGGTAACCCGATGTTATCCTATGGGAGAGGCAGGTCTTGAAGTAGTGAACATAGTGCCTTTTGGGGCTTGTATTTTCACTTTTATATGAATTAGCGAATACTCTGAAATTCCAGCTTGCAAAATGCTGCTGGCCAAGGAGCTATGCGTGTTTGAAGGTTTTAAACATGTCATGGGCCAGATTAGCAGCAATGTGTTATCATTGCTCTTGAAAGCAACTCCTTTACAGCAATTCTGTCAGTAAAACATGCTGCTACTATGAATAGCTCTGTGCTGCACATACAACGTCCTTCGGTCCGGACCTCTTCTTTGGCAGGAACTGGAACCAGAAGCAGCGACTCCCTTGGCCAATCCTAGGGCTGCTCTCACCAGCATGAGAGCAGCCGTAGGATTGGTGGGAGCGGCCTCACTTGGCGCTCCACAGCGCTCTGGAGGCCGTAGCTTGCTCTAACCCAGCTGTTTAAAGTGGACATGTGTGGTTGGCCGTCGCCAGACAGCCAGCTAAAAAGACATGCACACTTTAAACAGTGCTTTGCCAGCCCACCCTCCTCCCTGGTGAGTGACATGCTGCCGTCACTCAGAGGCAGCCCGTCCCCATCCTGAAGCTCTGCTCGGGACAGGGCAAATTACCATTTTATTTTTCATCTCTGGGGCTTGGGGGGATGTTTAAGTGGCGCAACGCTCCTCCGCTCCAACGGAGAAGCCGCCCCTGGCATAGAAAGAGTTAAGACTGAGTTGACACTAAAGGGGTGCCTAAACCTGTGACCTAGTGTAACACCACAATCCAAAGCAAAAGGCACATTAATCCACAGAGTTGCCTTAACTGCTGCACAGAATGGGGTACGTCTGGCTGTGATGGTATGGCCTCCCTGGCTCCGGATGCGATGTCAGATATATGGTTAAAATTAGGGGTATGCAAAATTGCATAATCTTTTCAGTAAATGTCTCCACAAATTGCAAGAAATTGTGATTTTAGAGTGTAATGAGATTTTCTGTCATCTCTTTACTTTTTTCTTACAGTCATTTCATGGAGTGAAAAAATCTTGCAATATAATGGCAGGACACTCGTTCATACAGAACATGTCTCTCAGTAAGACTTTTCTCCCTGAAAGATGTTCTCCTGCATTAACCAATATGTGAAAATGTGCAATGCGAAGTGTTAAGATTTTTTGTCACCACTGTAGAGGTTCCCCCCAGGTCTAGCACAAAACCTGAGCCCCCCTGAGCAGCAGAGAGTTGCAGCTGCAGGGGAGGATGGAGGGCATCATGGGGCATACCTTACATTGGTGCAAGAGGTGTAGTACCACTGCTATTCAGAGACATGAGAGGCCCACTGAACCTTGATTTTTGTTGTATTATATCATTCAAGTAGAAGCTCGGGTTACCCAATTCCTTCTTTGCACTAGTGCCCATGGCACATTGACTACATTACTGCAGGCATATGACAAGAGATATGGCATTTTGTATAAAGTATGCACTGTGAAAGTGAATGGTTCTAACCACTTTTGTCGATTGAAGTTGTTCAGAGGAATCAAAGCAGTTGTAATGAATGCCCTAAGGCTTGAGGAGATTGAGGGCTTGGGGTGTTACACTACCAACAGTGCACATAAAACCTGGTCTGGAAGGAGACAGTGACATCTGAATGTCTCTCATTCACTTCCAGGCTTTCTACTGATATAGACAGGTGGTCCAGGGTGAGATGGTTCTGAGTATGGGTGGTGGGACAGGATTGCCTCCTGAATCGTGCACATGCGATATCCTCTGCCCTGAGTGCCCAGTTGAACGTGAAACTGGTATTCTGACTTGTCTTCTGGCCCTGTTGTCATGGCAGAGGTGTAGGCCTGTCCCTGATAATGTGAGGAACATAACCTTCCCTCCAGACCTGAAGAGGCTCACCAAGCATGGCCTCAAGCAGCAGAATATGTCCCCGTCATGGGTGCATCACATAAAGCAGTGGTGGCAGCATGCCACATTTTATGATTATAGTGCAACCAGACCTTTGTTCAGAGAGAGCACAGTTTACTGATATTTATCATGTACAGTTCCATTGTAAAGTCCAGTACATGGTACTGGCATCCAGTATGCATGTGGTGTTCAGTGAACACGTGATTCAAAGATGGCAATAGGACTTTCTGTGTACATGAGTGTGAATACTAAAACCTGCAGGATCCATTTTGGATGCCCCGGATTGTAGCTTTGGGGTACAATGGGAGTACCGCGGAATAAAGCAGAACTGGAAAAAAGTATAAACAAGCATTGGAAATGCAATAGGTCTCGCATTTGTTGGAGTGGGAGCTATTGGTAGTGTAAATGGCAATGTTTTTACTTATGCAATAGGTCTTGTATTGAAGCAGCCCTGAAGTCATTACCAAATCTAACTGGCTGTCTGACATTAAGGGTTTCTACAAATGCAGTCGCTGCAGAGCTTGTAATTTTGGGAGCAACATCACTCAGATCGATGCCACCTTTAGGAAGGAACCACTGACCATCAAACACAGACTCACTTGTAGAACAGAATATGCGGTTTACGTACTTGAGTGCAAATGTGGCTTAAGGTACGTTGGTAGTACCAAACTACAGGTTCATCTCCCCATCCTCCAACATCTTAGGGCGATTGTTGTTAATAGTGATCCCACTTACCCTGTAGCCAGGCATTTCAAGGAGGTGCACAACAACAACCTTGACCATTACAAATATTTTTTTTTATAGATTGTGTACCTCCACTGAGACGTTGAGGTAACCGTGAGAAACAACTCCGACAGCTAGAAACCCGTTACATCCTTGACCTCAACACCAGCGAGGATCTACATAACTTTCTATAAAACCCCTAGACTAGTGGCTGTTCAGTTCCTAGCCATTATATCACACACGGTCTTGAGATTATCTCTCTGTTGTCTTTTTTCCACTGTGCTTATTTCCATGTATTGCTATCACAGAGTTCGCCCCAGTTTATTTATATGCATAGAGTATTGTGGCGTACTAGGATTTGTGCCTGTCATTATGTCGCTCTGCACGCCCTTGACATCAGTTAGATCCAATATGCATTTAGGATTCTTATTTCTATGGTCATGGTCCATTCACTTCACCCACTTTTTGCTCTGTTCTAGTGTGTGTTATCCTCGAGTATCATTTACTCCTGTGTCATACACGTTCCGGCTGGAACTGTGACACAGTTATGTCCTCGTCAGAATTCTTTTCACTCGGACTTACCACACCAAGTCTGTTCAGTTGTTACAGTTGTTTTTAAACCACTATCACATACCGGCACAATTGAGCACTAAATAGCAGTCTTCACTCTAGTATAAATCTTTATATTAACACTGTTTTAACGCACTTTATCAACACTCAAACACTTTCCTGTTCTTATGGTCTCTGATGTTTATCCATCGCATGTTGGCACTAATGTGTTTTTAAATATACCAACCACATTTCTTACCAGGCATTCCCTACTCAGGATACACTTTTGCTTGCATGCGGACACGTACATTACGCATTTGTGCACCCAGATTGTTAATGCATTGGTACTTCAATCATTGGTAATTCCCATGGGCCTGATGGTGCTAAATAGAGACACTCTATCCCTGACTTTTTTCGCTCGGATCCAGCAAGTGTGTTATGGCCACCAGTGGGCAGTATTAAGATCCCGGGTGCATTTCACTCTTAACCAGGAACCTGAGCATGTTCTCATGACTACACAGTCCTTTTTCTATCTACTAGGGGATGGTTGCCACCAGTCTCCGACACAATTTGCCTTTGACATTTTTTCGTGTGACTGAGACCCTTTCAATTTTGTTACTGTTTTTGCACTACAGGGCATATCGTGCTTTGTACCCTTGCAATGTCTGCATGGATTACACAGATCCAACAGATGTCCATATGCTTAATCCATGTAGAACTCTTATTTTCATCCTACATGTACAACCAAGATTATATACTTAGTGATGCATACTACCCCATAGCCCTTTAACATGTGACATTGCAGTGATTTGTGACACTGATAACATTTCCCTTGATGCTGGGTCCGACTTTTGTGGTAACAGCCTGCACTTTGCATATTTTAAGATGGCCGACAAACTACTTGAGACTGTTAGTATTTTCAGTTTTCTTTCAGTCATGGTATGCCCTCTACATTTGGCAGAACACTTTGTGTTGGCACTCATTTCATTGTAAATGCATTACCGATGTGTAACAATGTGTAACCCCCAAGACCTTAGTTGGTCAATATATAATTTGTAAGTGTATTTACACTAGAAGATGGCCGCCACCAGCACAACAATTCAATTTACATCTGTATGTGTAGTCCATTTTCAATGTCATAACCGGATATGTAATGATGCTTCGTTTCACGACTGTGTGTGTGATCAAGACTGTGTGACAGTCGACTCGCATTACAGAAACAATTACATTAATTCTGGATTGCAATCCTTGCCCGAGTGTGCCCTTCATTGGTTTGCGGAGGAAAACAAAAAAATATATATTTTTTAAATTAAAATCAATGTATTTTACAACTATAATAAAGTACACAATATTAATTACAAGAATTTTCTTCATAACGATATTGTATTCAATAAAACCTTACTTTTGATATTCAGTTCCACTATATTTTTGACAGCATTTTATGTCACATAATATTTTGGAATCAATATTTGTTTCATTCACAATATTTAAAATGTGCTCATTTTTAAAATATCCCTTTTCACATGAAAAGTGTAGTTACACTAACTGTAAGTTAGTTTCTCTACTCCTGAACAAAGGGACCATAAACCTAATTGAAAAATGTGTGTTTAAGACTCTATGTACAAAATGCACACTGCTGAAAACATGTTTTTAAACTTTGTGAACGACTCCTTTCTTTAATTAACTGGTGTACAACATAAGTTTTCTTTCCGCATCAAAACAGCTAGTGCACTACTATCAAACTGTCTTTCTCTATTTCCGCACAAAGGATTCACCAGACCCTTTTAGGAAGCCTATTTGTATAACCCACACACACTGATGTACAACATTTGGGCTCACTCCTCAAAAATGTGTTTGTTGACATTGCGAAAGACTACTATAATTAAAGTAGGCATATTCTGAGGTTTTTATTCCCATGAAAAAGACAGCTGTACGTCAGCCAAAGTGACTTTCTCTACTCTTACCCACAGAGATTACCAGCTCAGATGAAGTATACAATTTATAAGACTCTTTTATATGATTTGGCTTTCAAATAACAAGACCTTCAATGCTGAGAAAGTCTCTTGTAGTCGACATAGGCACTTCTGAGAATGTGCATTTTTCCATGAAGAAGGTTGTTGCACCACCCGGCCAAACTACCTTTCTCTACTATTGTAAAAAAAAAACACAATCCTTGTTTAAGAATTTTTGTTTTACACTCCAAATGTAAAAGGTTGGTTCCCAAATGGATGTTTGAACTTTGTGAAAGTTTCCAATGTTTCACCTGGGTACATTTTGACAATGTGTCTTCCCATAAAAAGACGGATGTACCACTGCCAACGTGATCCTGGCCGCTGGCTGGCGGCCTGGCGGAGGCGCAGACCTGGCGAGTGGTGGCCCTGGAGTGTGGTGAGTCCCGGCAACAGGGGGGGCCTTGGTGTGGCTGTGGGTGACCCCCCCCCGTGCGCTTGGCTTGCGTGTGAGCTGGGTGCGGAGAAGACGTTACGGATGAGCGACCGGTTGCCCCCTCCTGGCTGGTCTGCTGTGGATCCGCCCTCCCGGGCCCTGGTGCCTTGCCTTCGGAACTGCTGGGACTGCGTCACTGCTTTGGCCTGGTGGGGAAGTGCCACCGGCACCTGCTGCAGGACTCCTGCAACAGGCCTTCCGCTGCCCCTGCCCCCGGCTGTTCTGCCTTCTGGGTGCTGACCTTGGGCCTGCCGCTTTGCTTGGTCCGGAGGGCACTGATCCCACCCCCTGAGGACCGGCGTACCTGGTTCTGCCCCGCTGCCCGGGAGGGCCCGGGGCTGGAGCTATTAGGTCATGTAGTGGAGTGCTGTTGCCTGGACGTACCGTGCCCCCCTCCTTTCCTCACTTACCTTCCCCTGCCTGCAGACCGCCCTGGCCCCGGAACCCACACTCTACTTTCCCTTTGCCCACAGGCAGCCATGGTCAGAGACAAGTTACCCAAGACGCCCGCCACCCACACTAAGATTGACCGCTTCACCACCGCGGACGCTGGAGCCACGGGTAGGCTCACAGACAAAAAGCCTCCTGCAGCAACAGACCTCTCTACCATCCTTCAGGCAATCCATATGTCTCAATCCTCAGTTGAGGGGAAGATCGCGGAGGTCCGCGTGGGCATGACCCTGATCCGGCAAGACCTCCGCAATGCCACTGCCCAGATTACAGAGGCAGAGTCTCGAGTCGCTGTTGTGGAGGATGACGTCCACCAGTTCAAACTTCAGGTGACCCAACTTCAATCCCGCACGCAGGAGCTACACCGTCGGGCTGAGGATGCTGAAAACCGAGCCCGCAGCAACAATCTCCGCCTTGTCGGATTTTCGGAAGACGTGGAGCAGGGCCGGTCGGCGGATTTCGAGGAGCACTGGATACGCTCCTGGATGCCAGAGGACTCGCTCTCCACTTGGTTCACAATTGAGAGGGCGCATCGTTCGCTTGCTCCTCGCCCGCGGCCAGACGCACCTCCAAGACCAATCATATTGCGCATCCTCAACTTCAGGGACAGAGACGCTATCCTGGCAGCGTCCCTAAAACAGCAGCCTCTTAAGTACGGAAATCTGACTATAGTGGTCTTCCCAGACTACACTCGCGAGGTCCAGTCCTAGCGTCGCTCCTATGGTGAGGTCAAGCAAAAGTTACGCTCGCTGAACATCCAGTATCGGCTCCTTTTTCCGGCTCGGCTGAGAGTGATTTTCCAGAACAAATCTTTCTTCTTCGATACACCTGACGAGGCGTGGACATGGGCAACAGAGGAGCAGCCGATGAGGCTGACTGCCCGGGACCCGGCGCCATCCGGTGGCGGAGAGGGCGCCCTCTGGCCACGACGCCGGCACTCCGGGAGGCGCAGGGGCAAGCGGCGCGCTCGCTCGGACTCTCCGGTGGGTCCTCAGCGGGGACGCGCACCGGGGCCATCCGGGGAGACTGCTCCTCCTGGGCGGCGCTCCGGCTTTCTGGACCGCCCTGATTCTGGGGTTGCCTCGCCCATCCTTGCTGGACCTTCCAGACACTGATCTTTCCCGCAGCCCAACGCTCCTCCCAGGGCCGGATTGAGTCCATGCAAGTCTGTCGGCTTTCCTTGCTCCAGCTACGAAAAGATGTCTTTAATTGCTAGCACCTAGTCTTATGACTCACTGATTACTGCTCATTACTGATATGTACATCATACTATGAAGAGGGGTCCTCCATGATGTTCCCCTGTTAACAAGCATTTTAGTTTGGTTCTTTGCTTCCCTGTTTAAGACACATACATTTACATTTTACATTTTATTGTTTGGGCGACAGGTGTTTCCGTTCCTGAAGTGTAGGGTGGGGATTTGGGGGGGATTGGAGCTTCGGCTCCCGTTTGTTCTGTTTTTTATTTTCTTTGTTTTTTGCACCAATTCTGTCACACTACATGTGGGTGAACGCATCCCGTACATTGTCATGACCCCATGTACACTGGCCCTGGACTCGGCCTTCTCCCCACCCGTTCCACCACGCGGGCCGATGGCCCGGTTCCCTTCACGGTCCCCTCATGTCTGGTGAATCTAGCGGAGCGTCCTCGCTCCATATCATGTCATGGAATGTTAATGACTTACTGGACAAAATTAAGCGCGCTGCCGTCCTGCAATATGCTCAGCGTCAGGCCGTGGATGAGCTCCAGCTTCAGGAGACCCACCTGCTAGGCAACCACTGCCCCTTCCTTGCGCGCTATGGCTTCGGCACAGTCTGGCATTCTGGATGACGCACGACCCGCAGGGTTGTTTTGTTCTTCTAGTAAGGGCCCTCGGAGACCGCCCCCTTAATTTACGAGTGGTTTATTCACCCCCTGCCCTGCTGGCTCCCACACTCCGTAGACTTACCCCTGCAATCGCTGCCCTGCCCCTGGGACTGACCGTGGTAGGAGGTGATTTTAATGCTGTTATGGACCCTGACCTCGACTCTACGTCCCCTTCCTCCGCCTCCAGGACTGCCCAATCCGGCCTCCTCTTGACATGGGCCACTGGCCTGGGGCTCGGGATGCCTGAAGACTTTGGCACCCAACTACGCGGCAGTAGACCCACACCTCAGCTTCTCACCACACACATGCGCGCATAAACTATATCTTCCTGCCGGCCTTGGACTGTCGGGCGACTCAAGCGTTCTCTATCCTTCCCAGGGGCCTTTCGGATCATTCTCCGGTGACGCTCCGTGCAGGGGCCTCCCCCATCCTCCCGCCCACTTTGGCGGCTCAACGCCTTGTTGCTCCAGGACCAAGAGTTTAGGAACAGCGTTGCTGCCGAGCTCCAACGCTATTTCGATACAAACCAGGGCTCAGTGTCCTCCTCTCGTACCCTCTGGGAGGCCGGTAAGGCCACCATCCGAGGATTCGCTAAGGGCCAGCTTAAACTCACCCGTGCGGCCCGTGACTCCCGGATCACGCTTCTGGAAGCGCAGGCCGTCCAGCATGAGACACTCCAACCCGAGGGCAGAGATGAGGCCCAAAACAGGAGACTTACATTCCTGAGAGACGAGATTAGGCAGACCTCCATGGAAGCTGCCAAACTCCTTTGGCACTCTTCTGTGGCCCGAGTGTACGGCTGGGGTGATAAAAATGGGAAACTCCTCCATCGCCTGGCCACTTACCCAATGGCCAATCGTATAATACCGGAAGTGGTTGATGCGAGTGGCGGGATTCATCGTGCTCCGTTAGCGGTGGCTCAGTGCTTCGCTACCTACTACGTTACCCTATATTTGGCACGGGCACCTGGTCTTTCCCTTCATGAGCACCTCCAGCGAGAACGTTTCCCCCTTCCGTGTCTTAGTGATTCTGAGGCGGCGGATCTGGATCTTCCGCTTACCCCCGAGGAGGTGGCAGACGCCATCTCCCGCATGGCAGCTGGTAAGACGCCGGGCCCGGATGGGCTCCCCCAAGAATTCTACTCGTCCTACCGGGATACTTTGGTCCCGCCTCTCCTTAAGATGTATAATGAAGCAGTGGAATATGGCTCCTTCCGCCCAGAGACAGACCTAACTACCATTGTAGTGATCCCAAAGTCTCAACCCCCCTCAAGCTGTTGTTCAGACTATCGTCCCATCTCGCTCATCAATACCGAACTTAAGATCTTCGCCTCCATCCTGGCCAACCGCATACGACCCCATCTAGCCACCCTGGTTCATCCGGACCAATGTGGCTTCATGCCTCTCCGAGGCACTAGACACTGTCTCAGACGGCTTCATCTTGCTCTTGCAAACCGGCACTTGCTGTCCCCATATTTGTCTCTCCTGCTTGTAGACTTCGAGAAGGCTTTTGATTCGGTTGATTGGGGTTACCTCCTGGAGGCTGTCTTGGAGCAGATGGGCTTTGGTGCTCCCTTCCGCAAGCTGGTGAGGACGCTGTACCATCGGCCCCGGGCGCAGGTCCTAGTTAACGGAGCTCTATCCCACCCTTTCCCCATTCAACATGGTACGCGGCAGGGATGCCCCCTCTCTCCGATCTTCTTTACCCTGGCTATGGAGCCCCTTGCCTGCCTTATTCGCAGCGACCACTCCCTCACGGGCTAGCGGTGGCCCGGCTTTGAAGAAGACAAAATCGCCCTCTATGCGGATGATGTCCTGCTGTTTTTGGCAGACTCAGCCCAGTCGGGACCCTGATGCCTCCGAGCGCTTGGCCTCTTTGAATGTACCTCTGGCTTACGGCTCAACCCGGCTAAGTCCGTTCTGGTCCCCCTGCATGTATCGCGGGAGTGCTTTGATTGGCAGTCGACGATTCCCCTTCAACGGCAGTCCTTCAAGTACTTCGGGATCTGGGTGGCCCTTCTCCCTGAACTTGCATGGTCACTAAACGTCACCCCGCTGGTCATGCGGGCCAGTGTGGATCTCTCGAAATGGCGTGCTCTGCCCCTAAACCCTTTGGGAAGGATAGCCCTCTTCAAAATTATGCTTTTACCTCGATTTCTCTACATGCTCCAAAACACACACCTCTTGTCCGCCAGATCTTGGTTCCCGGGGGGGGGGGGGGGGGGGGGGGATGGAGGCCCAGGCTGGCCCTGGCCCAATGTCCATTCCACCTTTTGACGGTGGTCTTGGTCTGACAAGCCTCTATTTGTATTATTTAGCGACCCGACTCCTCACGCTTCACGACTGGTTTAACGGCGGATGCTCTGACCCGGCGTATTGCCTGGAATTGCACACTCTGGGCTTTGCCTCCCTCCAGGGGATGCTATATGGTGCGGCTGTCCCTCGGGCTCTCCCTGAGGTTACCCGTGGAGTGTTCCTGGCTTGGCAGGCCTCATTGCGCCACACCCGCTGGTCGGGCAGGCTGACTCAATAAATCCCCCTGTGGTGCAGCACCCGGCTCGAAGAGGTGGCTTCCTTGGCAGGGTTCCGGCAGTGGGACCTCATTGGGATATCCCTGTTGGGCAATGTCTGGAGCAGTACCCATTTGCGCTCATTTCAAGACCTGCAGGCCAGGCACTCTCTCCACTCCTCCCAATTTTTCCGCTATCTGCAGCTGCGCCGTGCCCTCCACTCATACATCCCAGATGGTACTTCCTTGTCGAATACAGTCCGCCGGAAGCTCAGATTATGACTGGTGACTTGGGGAAAGGGGAGATTTCCAGAATATACCGATCACTTACCAATAATACCCCCAACTCCCTCTCTCAACTCCGAAATAAGTGGGAGGGCTGGCTTGGGGCTCTAGAGGATGCAGACTGGAGAGATGCCTTGATGGGCCCTAAAACAATACGGTCTCGGCGCGGCTTCGGTTGGTCCAAGTCTACTTCCTGCATGCTGCCTATCTTACACCGCTGCGCCTTAACAGCGTGGGGCTCCGCTCGGATCCCCTTTGCCCCCGCTGCTTCCACCCCCGCGCAGACTTCTATCACATGGTGTGGCTTTGCCCTGCGATACAGAGGTACTGGGAGTCCTTAATAAGAAAATTGACGGAGGTCTTGGGCTGGGAGGTTCCTCTGGCTCCTACACGTGTTCTTTTGGGCATCACTGATGGATTCCATGGTAGCAGAGCCGAAAAGCTTTTTCTTAACACGGCCTTGGTGGTAGCAAAGAGAGATATTGCTGCCCATTGGCTGACTGCTTTCGCACCAACATTGGCGCGTTGGCGCAAGGGGGTGGACTGGTGTGCCGCACAGGAACGGCCTCTTTATGTGGCATGGGGATGCCCCGAGAAATTTCACCGAATGTGGGGGAAGTGGGTGGGAGTGATTTAAGGTGGGTTGGATGGATCTACAGATTGCCTCTGGATATGTTGACCTTTGATTTGCATGTACGTCACTTTTCGTATCGATGTGGAATGTGCTTACCCTGGACTAATCTCATGCGATGTAATTGTGAATGGTGCAGTTTGTTTGGTTACATTGAAAACTCAATAAAATTGATTATCAAAAAAAAACATCACTGTGGAGGCTTCAATGTATCTATAATCACACAGTAACACTGTGAAACTTGAACATCACTGTAATCACACAATATCTCTGTGCACTATCCCTGTGCAGCTCTACAATCACACACTATCTCTGTGGGGACCTGTGCATCCCTATAATCGCACACTATCTCTGAGGGGACCTGGGCATCCCTATACTCAAAGTCAAACAACAATCCCCTTGGGAACAAATATTTGACCGCAACAACTACTTCTCACATACACCACCAATTATTCTCATTCAACCAGGGTAATACCAAACACAGAGGTGCAAATTTGATGAACTGAAGAATCAAACCACTGCAAAAGTGTATAGTAATAATTTTTACTTATTCTTACAATTTATTAAAATAATATATGTACATATAATACAAAATCACAAAGTTATAAATCATACATTTCAAAGATAGGTTTAATGCTCAAATATATAATTCAATTTAAAAACAAATAATCACAATAATAAATACAAGTTAAAAACCACAACAGCAAGTGGGACACAAAAGCAGCAAGAAAAATGTTTTCAAATCAAGAAGACATCACGATAGTCAGACAAACAAATTAATAAAATTTAAATGCACACAACCAAAGCAACAAATTCTTGTTAAATGTTAATCATGAAGTGTTGCATTTGTCATTGATCCATGATGTATTCCAACACAAAGCATCAACGCGTTTCGGTGGGTCCAACGTTATATCACCCCCACCTTCATCGGGAAAGCAAAATTCTTCCCACCTCACTTCAATAAATATAAATAAAATAAAACATATATATAAAAAATCATTTTGAATTGATTTGATTTAATAGCTCACAATTAACACCCTCTGTGGGTACACACCCCCGGTAACCCTCATACACACAAACAATTAGACCCAAAGGCGGACCGGTCACTGGTTATAGCCATACTTCATTCATTCATAAGTTTAGCAAAAAAGAGCACACATACCTCAAAGTAAAATAAATGCCCATTAAGGGTTTAGTTAGAGAGTATAGGCTACATTAGGCTCCGCAAACAAATTCTTAAAACATTTAGACAAAATACCACACTCATAGTGTGAGCATGCCGCTGGACCTATCCCCAGTCTCAACAGTGCTCCATTCACTCATTTATTCAGCAACAAAGGGCAAAATGACCTTCAAAAGAAAGTACTCAGGTGCACTAAAGAGACGCAGACTATAATCCTCACCGTACAAGGCTGCAAGAGATCCACAAAGGATAGAGCACAGTAAGGTTCTCAAAATACTTCCTTTTGGCTCAGTATTACAGAACTTTATACTTCTTAGGCATTTACCTTATTGAAAGATAGAAAGCCCTCTCGCTTTTCTAAAAGGCACACAAGCTCTTTTTCAAAAGTTCGCTTCCTTATGTTAGTGATTAAAAACATAAAGGATATACTCCCAATCTACATGGAAACAAAATATAGGAAGAATTATTTTTACGTGTTGCTATCCCGCTAGAGTCATTGCATATAACAAACCCTCCAGAGAAATACCTGTTAAGTTATAAAAATATCCAGGCTACTATCATCTCTCCAGCACATCCAAAGGAGGGAATGCAAATTCTCGCTCCGCACAGTTCGTTCAATAGAGCATGTCTAGACAAACAAAGGCGAAATAAAGTTCACCATGATTGCGATATAATTGCAAGAGTGCATAATCTGCTTAGATTGCAAAAAAATTGGCGCTCAAGGCCTATTCTACAACTAAAAATAACTATTTTGGAGGTTTTTTATAAATATAACAACAAACCTAATGGGTACCCAACCCTCTTCACTAGCAAACCAAAACTATACGTATAATCCACCCATTCTTTGTATCTCAAAGTGTCCCTTCCCCGGTTACGATGTATAGACAAAAATATATAACCCGGACAAAGTCCCAAAGACAGATTTCAAGGTGCAAAAAAACTTTCTCTGTTCCCAGCGCTTAATTAAAAAGAGGCTTAGCCCTGCTCTGAAATATACAAATTGCACTAAAAGCACGGTCCGAACCACCAAACCCCTCCCGTTTACCTGTCAAGTGGAAACACGTTCCTTGTACCGGGGATTCAACACGGGGTACTCTGCCTCCGTATGCGTGTCTATTTCCAACTCGAGCACATCTCTATTTAAACCTAAAAAGCCCGCGAATATTCTAATTGACCTCGATTCCTATAGCAGCTGTGATGAATATAAAACGTGATTTAGGGAAGTTCCTAGTGGCGCCATCTTGAAATGGAAATCCAGGAAGGTAGTATTTACAATAAAAATACAGAACCCTACCTACCAACTAACTTAACAAGGGTCCATCTACCTGCCAATTCAACAAGCGGCCATATCTCTAACATAATTCCCAGCATATTTTAGAGTATTGAATAAAAACCCACTGTGAACTGATCTCGATTCCTATTGCAACTATGATAAATATATCATTAATTTAAGGAGATTCCTAGTGGCGCCACCTTGAAATAGGAATCCAGGAAAGTAACGTTTACAATAAAAATACAGAACCCTACCTACCAGCTTTACATGCGTCCACATCTCTAACAGGATTCCCCGCATTTTTTATAGTATTAAATAAAAACCACTATGGGGAAAAACCCATTTAAGTGGCAACTCATCATAGTTAGAAATGTAGGGAAACCCAACCCGTAAGCGTCATATTGGCGTTTAAAGGACCGAAAAACACTGCCCCCACATGAAACTACCTAACTAGGTGCCCAACTATCGATCTGAATTTTTAGCTCAAGGCTAATGGTTCTCTAGAGAACTACGGGTGAGGATCCAGGAACATAGGTCAGCTATCAAAACAAGAAAAGAGAATGCCCCATTAGTCTCCCATTTTACTGAAACGGGACATAAGGAGAATGATTTAGGATGGTTCATATTGGAAAAGGTAACCATTGGCAGGCGAGGTGGAAACCTTGAGACGAAAGAAAATCTCGAGAACAGTGGTCTATTTCTTTTCTTAATACTCTGCGCAAAGGTCTGAACTCCAAAGAAGAATGGGAACAATTGGTAGGGCAGTTTTAGTCAGGTATTTTGAAGTATGTATACATCAGGTTCAGGGGGTGTTAGTGTTAGTCCTCCACTATAGGCCATAAGCTATTAGAAATGCGTGTGACTTTATAAAGTTAATTTTACTTTTCGCACCGTTGATATATCTAACCAATACTACTGCTCTTATCAACCATTAGCCTTGCGCTAAAAATTCAGATCGATAATTGGGCACCTAGTTAGGTAGTGTCATGTGGGGGCAGATTTTTTTGGTCCTTTAAACGCCAATATGACGCTTATGGGTTGGGTTTCCTTACATTTCTAACTATGATGAGTTGCCACTTAAATGGGTTTTTCCCCCATAGTGGTTTTTATTTAATACTATAAAAAATGCGGGGAATCCTGTTAGAGATGTGGCCGCACGTAAAGCTGGTAGGTAGGGTTCTGTATTTTTATTGTAAACGCTACTTTCCTGGATTCCCATTTCAAGATGGCGCCACTAGGAATCTCCTTAAATCACGTGATATATTTATCATAGTTGCTATAGGAATCGAGATCAGTTCACAGTGGGTTTTTATTCAATACTCTAAAATATGCTGGGAATTATGTTAGAGATGTGGCCGCTTGTTGAATTGGCAGGTAGGGTTCTGTATTTTATTGTAAATACTACCTTCCTGGATTTCCAATTCAAGATGGCGCCACTAGGAACTCCCCTAAATCACGTGTTATATTCATCACAGCTGCTATAGGAATCGAGATCAATTAGAATAGTCGCGGGCTTTTTAGGTTTAAATAGAGATGTGCTCGAGTTGAAAATAGACACACATACGGAGGCAGAGTACCCAGTGTTGAATCCCCGGTATAAGGAACGTGTTTCCACTTGACAGGTAAACGGGAGGGAACTTTTGAAAAAGAGCTTGTGTGCCTTTTAGAAAAGCGAGAGGGCTTTCTATCTTTCAATAAGGTAAATGCCTAAGAAGTATAGCCAAAAGGAAGTATTTTGAGAACCTTACTGTGCTCTACCATTTGTGTATCTCTTGCAGCCTTGTATGGTGAGGATTATAGCCTGCGTCTATTTAGTGCACCTGAGTACTTTAATTTGGAGGTAATTGTGCCATTTGTTGCTGAATAAATGAGTGAATGGAGTACTGTTGAGACTCGTGATAGGTCAAGCGGCATGCTCACACTATGAGAGTGGTATGTTGTCTAAATGTTTTAAGAAATTGTTTGCGGAGCCTAATGTAGCCCATACTCTCTAACTAAACCCTTAATGAGCAGTTATTTTACTTTGAGGTATGAGTGCTCTTTTTTGCTAAACTTATGAACGAATGAAGTATGGCTATACCCAGTGACAGGTCCAAGAGTATGCCTTTGGGTCTAATTGTTTGTGTGTATGAGGGTTACCAGGGGGTGTGTACCCACAGAGGGTGTTAATTGTGAGCTTTTCAATCAAATCAATTCAAAATGTTTTTTTATATATATGTTTTATTTTATTTAGATTCATTGAAACGAGGTGGGAAGAATTTTGCTTTCCTGAAGGTGGGGGTGATACAACGTTGGACCCACCGAAACGCATTGATGCATTGTGTTGGAACACATCACGGATCAATGACAAATGCAACACTTTATGATTAACATTTAACAAGAATTTGTTGCTTTGGTTGTGTGCATTTACATTTTATTAATTTGTTTGTCTGACTATCGTGCTGTCTTCTGGATTTGAAAACATTTTTCTTGCTGCTTTTTTGCCCCACTTGCTGTTGTAGTTCGGACCGTGCTTATAGTGCAATTTGTACATTTCAGAGCAGGGCTAAGCCTCTTTTTGATTAAGTGCTGGGAAAGAGAGAGTTTTTTTGCACCTTGAAATCGGTCTTTGGGACTTTGTCCTGGTTATATATTTTGGTCCATACATCGTACCCGGGGAAGGGACACGTCGAGGTACAAAGAATGAGTGGATTATATGTATAGTTTTGGTTTGCTAGTTAAAAGGGTTGGGTACCCATTAGGTTTGTTGTTATATTTATAAAAACCTCCAAAATAGTTATTTCTAGTTGTAGAATAGGCCTTGAGCGCCAAAACTTTTTCGCAATCTAAGCATATTATGCACTCTTGCAATTAAATTGCAATCATGGTGAACTTTATTTCGCCTTTGTTTGTTTAGGCTTGTTCCATTGAACGCACTGTGCGTAGCGAGAATTTGCATTCCCTCCTTTGGAAGTGCTGGAGAGACGATAGTAGCCTGGATATTTTTATAACTTAACCTCTTGAGTGCCCATGACGAGATGGTCTCGTCATGGGCCGCGGTTGCGCTGTGCCCATGACGAGACTATCTCGTCATGAGCCCCGCCCGCTAATGAAACGCCCGGCACAGGGCGTGGAAAGGGCGGGGCACTCAAGGGGTTAACAGGTATTTCTCTGGAGGGTTTGTTATATGCAATGACCCTAGCGGGATAGCAACACGTAAAAATAATTATTCCTATATTTTGTTTCCATGTAGATTGGGAGTATATCCTTTATGTTTTTAATCACTAACACAAGGAAGCGTATTTTTGAAAAAGAGCTTGTGTGCCTTTTAGAAAAGCGAGAGGGCTTTCTATCTTTCAATAAGGTAAAAGCCTAATAAGTATAAAGTTCTGTGGGGGGCGCTAGAGGGCGCACACGCAAAATGGCCGCACTAACGTGAGGCTCCTGCGGTCTGGTGCCCTAATCCTACCATTATCCTGCTTGAGGGGTGAATAACCTGCCCGAAAACCTGCGGAGCTGTTGGAGAGGAGGCGGTAGCAGCTTCGGTAAAAACGCAGAGATCGGGAGACAGACCCTTCCCCTGTACGGACCGCGAGAACATCTCACCGGGTGGAAGATCGACGCGGGGCGGTGCCTGAGGCGGCCTCAGCATCCACGCGAGGCTGCGGTTCCCCACGAGGCGACAGGGCCGGCGGCGCTGCTGAATACGAGAGGAGGCCTGCTTGCGGTGAGTTTCCCCAGACGGCTGTGGCTTCGGCGGGACAGGGGTCGGCCCGCGCTGTGCCCCGGAGAGGGGGAAGATCGTAAGGTGCTGCCCGGGGCGGGGTGAAGGCTTCCAGAGAAGCGCCTGAGAGGCGGCCGCGGGCCACTGCGACGCAGGCGAACAGCGGAGGGAAGGACAGAGTGGGGGCGAGTGCGAGGCCTGTTTGGGGGCCCTTCCCCCCCCCGGGGATACCGGAGTGTAGAAGAGACCGGCGTCGGTGGCTGTGGACTGGGGGGGAAGTGGCGGAGCCCTCTGGTCAGGAGACAGGTGACGACGAGGCCTGGGAGTGAAATCCTCGCGGAGCTGAGGCGGTGGCTGGGTGTCCATCCTGGCACTTACCATACGCAGCGCCTTGCCTGGTGGTCCGTGCGAGAGAGCAGAGCCTCACTCAGGAGCCTACTACAGTGCGGCGGAGAGGCACTTAGATCTGGGACGGCGGAGCGAGACCCTCTGGAGGACCTGAACCCGGGGCCCCGCACCTGACGGTGAGTGCTCTGGTGCTGTACGCTAGGCGGGTCGCGGGGCGCTCTGCCGCAGAGGGATCCACCGCTACCACGCTGACCACTTGACTGCTTAGACGAGTCCAGGAGCTGGGAGGCACGTCGAGGGGGCCTGAGAGAGAGCGACAGGCCCAGGAACCGGCGACCGGCCTCGTCGCGGCGCACAGGCCTCGGAGGCGCTGCCGCGCGCACGGGGTGAGTGCTGTTGCGGGGGTGTGGACCTCCCACCTGAGGATCAGAGGGACGATCGGTTTGTTGGGGCCCTACGTGGGGTGAGATCGACTTGAGAGGCCAGAAGCGGATATATTGTGGAGGCTGGCGGCCTGGGCAAAGATGGGGAAATCGGATGCCAAGCAGCCCAAGCTGACCTTTGAGGCGATGAAAAAGACCCCACGAGCAACGCCGAGTGATCGCAACGCTGATGGGGGAGAAGGAGCCCAGGGAGGCGCTGCACCCCTACACCCGGACGTTCTGAGCATACTACAGGAGGTGCGACAGGGGTTTGCCACCATTGTTGATAAAGTGGATCAAATGTCCACCCGTATGGATGCCATAGCTCACAAATTAGAGGGCCATGATGACCGATTGTAGGAGGCGGAAAGGCAGGTCTCTGAAGTGGAGGACTCGACGTCCAGCCATGCAACACAACTAGCCACCATGGATAAACTTCTCAAACTCATCGCAGCAAAGAATGAGGACTTGGAAGCGCGCAGCCGGCGCAATAACATTCGCGTACTTGGTATTCCAGAGTCCACAAACATCGGAAAAATGGAAGAATATGTGGAGAGGATGTTGGTATCCGCGATTGGCGCTGGATTTTTTTCTTCGCAGTTCATCGTGGAGCGTGCCCATCGGGCCTTGGGGCCTCGTCCTCCTCCTGGCGGCACACCGAGGCCTATTATAGGGCGCCTGCTGAACTACAGAGACAGAGACGTTGCTCTCCGGGCGGCGAGAAACAAGCAATCCTTGTCTTTTGAGGGGGAACACGTTTACTATCTTCCCGGATTTCACTCCGCTTCTCCAGGAGGAGCGTCACAAGTTTATGGCGGTAAAGGTTAAGCTACGAAACGCACAAATTGACTACACGCTACTTTATCCGGCGCAATTGAGGGTGACACATCAGGGGACCCGGCGATTCTTTACTAAGCCGCAGCAAGTGGAGGACTTTCTAAAGAGGTTGAAACGTGGAAACCGCACGGAGGGCAAAGACGATGCTCTGCACCGTCCCTCGCAGAGTGGGGCAGGGGAGGCCTAAGGAGTACAGTAATTCCAAACTTCACATTGATGCCCTATGAGGAGAATGACAAGCATACTATATGAGAAAGGGACGGCTCCGGCCGTGCCCTGACATTGGGATGCCTCATGTGCCTCTCCCCTGCACGCTCGAAGGGCGGGGTGAATACTTCTGAAGCAGTCTCTACGTCGCACCAGACACCTTCCACCTGCATGAGCCGGGACTGGCCGTTTGCGATAGGCTCTGCAGGAGGGAGGGACCGGCGATGCCCTCTAGCAGCATCAACCTGCGGGCGAACCCCGGGGATGGGCCACTGTTGGTTGTATGCGGGGATGTTTTGTTTTTGTTTGACTGTGGGGGGGATGGGGTGGGCTGGGTGGGTGATAAATGCTGGCAGATTGGGGTTGCTTCAGTGGGAGGGGGAGGGTAGAAGCGGGATGGGGGGGGGGGGGTTTCCAGAGGTGTTCTACGGTGAACCTCCCGTTGGAGGAATTGAAGTGGTCTTCATGCATGTTGGAATATGAGCAGGGTCTGCGCTCTCAGAAAATGCAGCGAGCAGGGGAGTGGGGCATGGCTGTCAACTCAGTAAGTGCTGTCCTGGATAGGACGGACTGGCCAGTACTATGACAGAGGCTACTCCCGGGAACTTGAATATCATCACATGGAATGTCAGAGGCATGGGTGACCCTCGGAAGAAACGACAAATTTTAGCGTATCTGGATAGACATAAAGTGCACATTGCCATGCTACAGGAAACACATCTGGCACCTCAGCGCCCGAGCCAGTTTGCGTGCAGATGGGCGGAATATAGACTATTTTCCTCTTACTCCACATATGCGCGGGGGTGGCCATCCTTATTAAAAAACAGGTACCGTTTCACTTGGCTGGAACCTTCAGCGACTCGCAGGGGCATTATTGCCTGGCATGGGGTAGATTGGGGTCGGCCTCAGTTACACTTGCTTGCTGCTATGGCCCCAATGTAGACGCACCTGACTTCTTCACTTCACTTTGGGCACGGATATTTGATATAGGCTCTAGTTATGTCATTTGGGGAGGGGACTTTAATGCAGTATATGACCCCGCAATGGATAGATCACACTCAGCGCCACACCACTACAACAAGTCACAAGCTGTTCTCCAGGACACCATAGAAGCATATCAGCTGGTAGATGCCTGGCGCCACACCCACCCACACGATAGAGAAGGGACGCACTTCACGACACAGGCTGCGTCCTGGGCGCGACTGGATTACTGGTTGGTTTCCAGGGGGGTGGCGCCCACGATCACTCGGGTGCAACACCTGGCCCGCACATACTCAGATAATGCCCCCGTCATGCTCACATTGGCTTCTGCCGCATTCTGTGTGCCTCGTGGGACGTGGCGCATGCAAGCGACAGTACTACTGGACGCCGTCTTTCAAGCTGAGCTGCGCGATGAGATAGAGGAGTTCTTTGCTCGCAACAAAGGGTCAGTGAAGAGTGTGGACACTATATGGGAGGCATTTAAGGCCACAATCAGGGGTTTCTGCATCGCCAGAGGGGCTGGAGTCTTAAAGGACATACTTCGCACCTTGAGCACACTGGAGAGTAAACTCAGGTCCCTGGAGTTGCATCTTGCCCGCGACCCACAGGCCGACACCCTGCTTCAGTTTAGGGAGACACTCACAGAATACATGGACACGGCACAGAGGGAGGCCCGGTTCCGGGGCAAACACTGGGTAGCGAGATGCTACGGAGAGGGGGACAGACCCGGGAGGGCTTTAGCACAGATGGTCAGCAGGACTCGACACTCTGGGTATGTTATGGAACTAGAAGGTGAGGATGGAGCGGTTTTCTGGGATAGCGATCGCATTAGGGAGACCTTCACGCAACATTATCAGAAATTATACACTACCTGAGGGAGGGATGATCTGGACTTGGAACCTTTCCTGGGGGACGTGGCGCTCGGCTGGTTGAGCGACCGACAACGGGAATTCTTATGCGCCCCATTCGAGCTGGACGAGGTTCGGGAAGCGATCATGGGTATGCAATCTGGGAAGGCCGCGGGATCGGATGGATTCCCGATAGAATTCTATAAAACATACATAGACTTGATGGCTCCTATTTTACGTGAGGTCTATGTGGAATCCTTCGAGGAGGGCGGATTGACTTCTTCCATGAGGGAGGCTATTATTGTCTCTCTTCTGAAACCTGGGAAGTCATCCCGGCAGTGTGACTCCTACAGACCGCTCTCTCTCCTTAACTGTGATGCCAAAATCCTGGCTAAACTTATAGCCACACGGCTAAGTCTATTAATGGGGAATCTGGTTCTCCCGGATTAGTCGGGCTTTATACCGGGCAGAGCCACCTCGCACAACCTGAGAACACTCTTTGCCGTCCTGAACAATGTATCGCCTGACTTGCCGTTAGCTGCGATTTTCTTAGATGCCACTAAGGCATTCGATTCCCTTGAATGGGATTATCTTTTTGGAGTGTTGTCGCGGATGGGCTTTCCGCCCCTTTTCTTATCTTGGATTAAATTGCTATACCACAAACCGGTGGCCAGGGTGCTTATTAATGGTTATGCCTCACCGGCCTTCCCGGTCACCAGGGGCACACGACAGGGATGCCCTCTATCCCCTCTGTTATTCGCTCTTGCCGTGGAGCCCCTGGCGGCACGGCTGCGACAGCACCACAATGACAGGGCCCTGAGATGCAATCTGCGGCAGATCCTCGTATCGTTATACGCAGACGACACCACATTATATATGCGGGACCCACAACAGAATTTAAATCCAGTGCTGAGAGAATTTATAGCATTCGGGGGACTATCGGGAGTCCATATTAACTGGGGAAAGTCCTGCTTCTTCCCGCTGACAGAGGCGACGACACGTTTCCTGCTGGACTTCCCCTTGGAGTGGTGCGAGGACGACCTGCGGTATCTGGGGATTCGAACCACTAGAAATAGGGAGGAACTGATGCGCTTCAATTATGGCACTGCGATGGACCGCATATCGGAGAATATCACTCGCTGGATAGCACTTCCTCTCTCCATGGCAGGGCGAGCCTCCCTTGTTAAAATGATTATACTCCCGCAACTACTATATTTGTTCCTCAATATCCCGTATTATCCGGGGCTCTTTTTCTTCAAAACATTGAGATCAGAACTGTCATGCCTGGTATGGGGAGGGAAGCAACCCAGATTGAAATGGGAAGTACTTACGAGACAATACGCGCAGGGTGGATTTGGTATACCACACTTCGAACTTTATTACCTTAGTGCGCAGGCCCACTATGCATGGTTCTGGGTGAAACAGCCGCGGTACATGCCGCAAGTGGCGGCTGAACATTGGCTGGCACACCCGTTGGAGGGGGTAATACATGATCCGGTTGCTCCTAGGCACAGGGATCCGACCACGATCACTTGCACAGCAAGGGCTTGGCAGCGAATAGGGCGCTCGCTGGGCGTGGGGCTGGTTTACTCTCCCTTATTGCCTCTCTGTTATCACCCTGGTATGCCCCTGCTTCAGGAGACTGGCTTTCGACACTTCCAGCAGCGTACTAAGGTGGCCAACTGGGAGGACCTCTTTCATGGGAGATGCTTCCGTTCTCTAGCACATATTTTCCGTGATTTGCCACAGACGCCGTTGGATGTATTTTTATATATACGCCTGCGACAGGGGATTCGGAAGTTGGTACCGGAATTCCCGACGGAGCCGCAGGTTGCTGACCCACTTCATACAATGTTGAAAAACATTACAAATAAGCGGCTGGTGTCCCAGATATACAGATCGGTGCATGAGCTAAGTGCGCGGCCTAGTACGCCATCGCGAGGGCGTTGGAGCGAGGATCTGAGATTAGATCTAACAGACGAACAATGGGAATATTGCTGTCTACAAACAGAGCGGGTGTCGGCCAGCAGCAGGCTCCGTATACTCCATTATAAGTTTCTCCACAGGTTATATTACACCCCAGTCAAGATGTTTAGATTTAAGTTGAGGGACTCGGACAGATGCGACAGGTGTCATGCTCCAGGGGCAGATTTTTTGCATCTGGCATGGGACTGTCCTGTGGTACATCACTACTGGGAGCAGGTATTCGCGGCGCTGGCGCAAATGACACACACGGGATATGAACCCACGCCGCTGATGGCACTACTTGGCTATGTCAAAACGGTGTCCACGGTGCACCGTAAATACGTTGCTCTTGCACTGCTTATGGCCAAACGGCGGGTGGCTTGTCGCTGGGGCAGGGGGCGGGCACCAAAGTTTAAGGTGTGGCTAGAGGACTTAGTGCTCTGTCAGGAACGATTATCCACGTATGCTGAGCAGCTGCCAATGGCCTCTAGGCCTCGAGACATATGGGCCCCATTGACGTGCTATTTATTAGCAGAAAGACAAGGGAGCATATCTTCGGAAGCAGAGGCCTCATCTTGAAAATTGTTTGCCATGGTGTATGGGACGCGGGGATATGCATGGGTTAATAGCATTATGTGAGAAAAATGTGATGCATTTAAGGTCATATATGTTATGTGATGATCAAATGTGCCTAGAATATGTAATTGGGAATCATTTGATGGAGGAGACAGTCAAGCTCATGTCATGCTGTACTATGCTCATTATGGCGGTTGTAATGTTATGGACCTAACTGTAAAATAATAAAAAAAGAAGTTTAAAGTATAACGTTCTATAATACTGAGCCAAAAGAAAGTATTTTGAGAACCTTACTGTGCTCTATCCTTTGTGTATCTCTTGCAGCCTTGCATGGTGAGGATTATAGTCTGCGTCTCTTTAGTGCACCGGAGTACTTTCATTTGGAGGTAATTTTGCCATTTGTTGCTGAATAAATGAGTGAATGGAGTACTGTTGAGACTCGTGATAGGTCCAGCGGCATGCTCACACTATGAGTGTGGTATGTTGTCTAAATGTTTTAAGAAACTGTTTGCGGAGCCTAATGTAGCCCATACTCTCTAACTAAACCCTTAATGGGCAGTTATTTTACTTTGAGGTATGTGTGCTCTTTTTTGCTAAACTTATGAATGAATGAAGTATGGCTATAACCAGTGACAGGTCCAAGAGTACGCCTTTGGGTCTAATTGTTTGTGTGTATGAGGTTTACCAGGGGGTGTGTACCCACAGAGGGTGTTAATTGTGAGCTTTTCAATCAAATCAATTCAAAATGTTTTTTTATATATATGTTTTATTTTATTTAGATTCATTGAAACGAGGTGGGAAGAATTTTGCTTTCCTGAAGAAGGTGGAGGTGATATAACGTTGGACCCACCGAAACGCACTGATGCATTGTGTTGGAACACATAACGGATCAATGACAAATGCAACACTTTATGATTAACATTTAACAAGAATTTGTTGCTTTGGTTGTGTGCATTTAAATTTTATTAATTTGTTTGTCTGACTATCGTGCTGATTTGAAAACATTTTTCTTGCTGCTTTTTTGTCCCACTTGCTGTTGTGGTTTTTAACTTGTATTTATTATTGTGAGTATTTGTTTTTAAATTGAATAATATATTTGAGCATTAAACCGGTCTTTGAAATGTATGATTTTTAACTTTGTGATTTGGTATTATATGTACATATATTATTTTAATAAATTATAAGAATAAGTAAAAATTATTACTATACACTTTTGCACTGGTCCGATTCTTCAGTTCATCAAATTTGCACCTCTGTGTTTGGTTTTACCCTGGTTGAATGAGAATGACTGGTGGTGTATGTGAGAAGTAGTTGTTGCGATCAAATATTTGTTCCCAAGGGGACAGTTTTTTGACTTTGGTCTATTGGTATCCTACCCCTTTGGTGTAATAGGGTCCCTCTCTCTTTTTCTGAAAAACATCCCTATAATCATACACTATTTCTGTGGGGACCTGGACATCCCTATAATCACACACTATCTCTGTGAGGACATGGTCATGTCTGTTTTCACACATTATCTCTGAGGGAACCTGGGAATGTCTAATCACACACATTTGCTTTGGTGACTGTAGTAATACTATAGTCACACCATCTCTGTGGGGGCCTGGACATCTGTATAATCAGACAGTGTCTCTGTGGGAACCGGGGCATGTCTATAATCACACACTATTTCTTTAGGGACAGTGGTAATACTATAAACCCACAGTATCTCTGTGGGGACCTGGACATCAATATAATCAATCACACACTATCTTTGTGTGTAATTGAACATGGGTGTTATCCCACACTATCTCTGGTGGGACCTGTGCTTCATTATAATCGCACACTATCTATGCGGGAATTTGAGCATGACTGTAATCACATACTATCTCTGTGGGGACCTAGACATTACAGAAATAACACCATGTTTCTGCATGAACTGCAGCATGACAATAATCGTACACTATCTCTAGGGGTACTTAAACAGGACTATGACCAAACACTATATCTCTAGGGACCTGGGCATGACTATAATAATCAAATACTATCTTTTGGAGGATTGGAGCAGGACTATAATGACATGCTATCTATGTGGCAACCTGGCCATCACTCTAATGACACACTATCTCAGGTGACTTCAACATAACTATCATCACACACTCTCTACAGAGAATTTAATATTATTATAATCGCACACTATCTCTGCAGGGTCTTAAACATAAATATAATCACACTCTGTGTATGGGGACTTGAGAGTCACTATAATTAAACACATTATCTGTGAAACATGGGCATCAATATCATCACGCACTCTCTCTGTGGGGGCTTGAATATTACTATCACAACACACTCCCCTCTGTCAGCTCTAGAATATTACAATAATCACATGCCATATCTTTGGGGACTATTATTGTACAGCCACACCAAGACGATGATGAAGTTGATGCCAAATAAACGAGGTAATCTCAGTTTGGCTTTCCCATCTGACGACATTGTATGCTCTTTGGCGTCTATATTAATTTAACTATTAGTTGTTTCCTTATCCCTGAATGTTTATTGAGAACTCAGCAATAGACTAGATATCTGTGACTCCCTTTCAATGGACTTTATATACTATAGGTTTCTACTGAGAAATGCATTATCATCAAAATCCATTTGCTGGCTGCTCCTAGGACACAAAGAGCTATTCATACATGTCTAAACTATCATGTAATAGAGGTAAAGCTCTGAAAAATAACATTTAGGCATTTGTTGTGAATGTATTCAATCACAAATGAGAATTATGGAGTAAGTCCCCACAAGGATGGAAATGCATGTTCAAGTCCCCAAAACGATGGTTCAATGCGCACGATTAAATAACAATATATTTGCAGATTTGAAGTAGGATCCTATAAAAATAATTTTTTTCTAAACAGGTTTCTGTTATTGGTAGATTTTTAACACATTAGAAAAGGTTAGTCCCTACAAGGCAGGAGTCCACACATGGGAGAGAGTGAGAGTGTGGGTGTGTTTGTTTTTCTTTTTCCCATGACAGGCACGCTAGCTCCAGGATAGCGTTAGAGAACAAGAAATTAAGCCCAGGGCTGTTGAATTCCTACCTGCCAATGCCCAGGATGTGTTGTTTGGGATGCAGAACAACAAGTCGTTATGTTATTTGTTCACTGGACAAGTAGGCCCATCCTCTGCAATACAGATACGTTGGCTGTCAGTTTACAGTGCCAATGTCTGGATTAGAGGATCAGGGTTGCCTGCCACTAAGGCAAGTTTTGCATCCCTTTGTATATGATGTTTAAACTAGTATGTATGATTCTTAAACGCCAATGCCTTTGATTTTAGGAAGAGCACTTTAGGAAAATGCAGTGAGCTGTGCTCTCAGCTTACATTACTGGCAGTGGATCGGGTACATATGTTTACAAAGTGTAACGATTGGAGGCTACCTATGAGGTTACCAGAATGCTCCCTGATTATATGCAAATACATGCAGAAGCATGAAGGCAAGATTGGTGACTATATGCTTTCAAAATAAAATGTATGCAAAAAACTTGCTACTTTAAGAAAATGGTTTGCTGAAGCTTTATTTACTAAACCGTGTTTGATACATCTCAATATTTAAAAAGAGGACTAATAACCCAAGCATGAAAACAAATTAGGGACTCAATTATTTAAAAAGTAATAAGAGTGCACTACATATATAGGACCTTGTACTAGTGCAGATTTACAACTTGCAGGGATTCAGAAGAGTTTACAGAAGTAGACCTGGAACCAGTACTCATAGCAAACATTTCTGATTTACATTTTTCCACGAGCAAATATACAACTGTATGTTGGCTCATACGAAAATCTGTTAAGCAATTGTAAGTTCTCTTGCTGTAAAGCGCTCTTTCCCCTATCCTGGAAAACAGTTTTCCTCCTGCCCTTGTCAGGAGCTAATTGCCAAACTTTTCCAAAGGGGGAATGAATTGGAGAGGAGTTAGTGAATACCCCTAAACATAAAAGCTTATGTGTGTGCTCACTGGGCATTCAAAACCTTCCCCCTACATTAATATTATTAATTATTATTTTTAATATTTATATAGTGCTAATGAACACCCCAAGGTACCTTGCCGCTGAGGGCTAAAATGGGTTACACAGTCAATGTATTGAATCATGAAACTTAGCAATGACTAGGATTAAGCATAAAGTCATACCGTCAGTGATTTCCTACATTTCAGTTGAGAAGACTGAGAGCAAAGAGAAAACACAGTGAGTTCCAAAGTGTGGAAACAGCAACAGAAAAGGCTCTGCCGTACAAAGTGACGCATGAAAACTGGAATCCTCTCACAAGAAGGGCCGAGTTAGATCTTAAACTTCTTATCGGAAAAGAGCGAGAAAACTTCAGTCAAAAGAGATGGGGCATATGCATGGAGAAGGTGGGAGATTGATCGTCAAAAAAGTGAAACAAAAAAAGAACTGTAGCAAGAAAAAGTTAAACAATTTACGGCAATGATCCTGGTCTCAAGTGAAGGGCACAATTAAATGTGCGTACAGACTGACAAAGAAGTTTTCGACTTAATGTAATGAACAGTAATAGTTCAGTAACTGGACTATCCCCCACACACCAGGAAAAGAACCATCTGTATTGATCATCCATTGATATTAAACTGAAGCAGAAACAGTTCTACAGATTGAACAGTAACACCTATTTCTGCTAAAGTGAACACAAACCATTTTGATGTAGCAGAGAAACAATATGTAAGGGGACTTACATGGTCTAGATCGAGGGCCGAATAAACAATCTTGCCTTTCTCGTCTCCAGAATACAACTTCATTCCATTTGGACTCCATGCCAATGCAGTGATGCTACTCCTGTGAATACCAACTACATCAAATCTTCGCAGCTGTGACAGAAAAGCAAGGAATAAGTTACATTTTGCCCGTACGTTTTGTATTCTCATAATTTTGCTACATTCCATGTTTTTTGCAGGTCTTATATAAGTGAGATAATTTCATTAAAAGCCTTGGCACTGTTCAGCAGGTGAGCATTAAATTAATAGCTTTAAACTTTTACAAATTAAAATACAAGCTCATATGCTTTGCCTTTGATACAGAATAAATAAAATGGTTTCGTTCAAAGCAGGAAGTTAATATTGAATGGGTGTTGGGAGCACACTGCCTCACATCCCAGCACAGTTCACCCCTTTGCATCCTGGTAAATGCGGTACACAGTTCATGCTTTCTGAAAAAATTAGCTAGAGTTTTTCACCAAAGTTGGTGCAGACATTGCTGTATATCTCTAGACACGTGCTTCTGGGTTGAGCCCTTCATCAGTAGAGAGCAGCAGTATTAGAGAGCAAAGAAAATAATCTGGGGTTGCTGGAAATGCTGCCAAGTTCCTCTCAGGTCACAGTACCACTCTCAGACACACAGGTGCATCTCCAAAGTGAATCTGATTGCTCCCTTGAGTCATTGAGCTGACTAGCTTCTGGAGATGCACTTGTGCGCCAGAAAGAGGTACTGAGACCTGAGACTACTGTGGCAGCTTTCTCAGCAACCCCAGATAAAATTCATTTTTATCTCTACTGATGATGGATAATAACCAGAAACACATGTCTGGAGATTTACAGCACTAACCTGCACCAACCTTGGTGAAACACTCCAGCACAAATTCAAGTAAGCATGTAAAGTGATCTGCATTTATCATAATGCAAAGAGGTGAATTGTGCTGGGAGGTGAAGCAATGTGCTCCCATTCCCCTTCAGTTAGGAAGTTAATATTGGTCATTACTACTAGGGCTAAGGGGGACTGAGAATTTGATGAAATTGCAGACCTCATGAGCACATTCCTCTTCTTTTAATCACAGCTTACATTTTCATATTTCTATAAATGGAGGTCCCTCATTCTTTCACAACTGAGTGAAACCTGAACCATGTAATTGACAATATATGGTTAGTTAACCAAATGGCAGTCACTTGCGTTGCTGATGCACTTGAAATTGCCCGATTAGTTACTGGTAATCTTCATAACTTGCGTTTGAGGTTTTCCTAATCAGAGTTCATACTCAATCAGTGAAGAAATTCCAAAAATATATGAATTTTTGCATATTACGCGTTACTAATAATTCTTTCAGCGCTTCATCGCACACATTTTTACGATTTTATGTGCTATAAATAAAAGCTGCCACAATATCTCAATTTAATTTTTCTCATTGTATAAGCCGTTGAAGGATGAAATGCTAAGATGGCCCAATGTAATGAAAGAGCCACTCTTGTGGTTTGGCACCCTATGATGACCTTCACCGATCACCATTTTAATTGACTTTAGTGTGTTATTTTACCCTAGCCTGGATATATGAGACGGTTCTCCACATGCCTGTTTCTCTTCTTTCTTGTAATCTTGCTGTCTTTCAGTGGGAGCTGTCACGGGGTAGAATAGTCTTGCCAAGAGCAGAGTGTGTGGGATGTGCATTTGAACGTGTGAGAGGGAGAGAGAGGTGTGGAATGTACTCTTTGATTTCGAAGTGCGGTGTTGTGAGCGGTGGTGCACACATGTGCTCGGTGTTGTACATTGAGGAGTGCTTACTATTGGCTTTGACATGGCCTCATGTCATCTTGTTTTCTGACTTTGACTATTGGCTTTGACATGCCCTCATGTCATCTTGTTTTCTGACTTTGCCTTGTTTAATTATGAGTTCTTACAATTGGCTTTGACATGGCCTTGTGTCATCTTGTTTTCTGGCTTTGCCTTGCTGCTCGCACGTAGCTGAGACAGGTTTTTGTCTTCACTTGTTTTTCGCAGACTGGTACCGCCAGCTCGGTTCTTTCTCATGAGAAGGGGGCGAAGTTTTCTAGAAGCTTCGCCTCACGTTGAATAATAATAATATTTAAGCTTGGAGCAAACGGGGCCCAAGTGGAAGTTCACCACAGAACAGACGTATTACTGTGGAGGTGACGGAACTTGAGTCCTGATTGAAACTCCAACCTGGGCTTTTCTGACGGGCTTCCCAAAGCTTGAGCGGGCACGGATGATGCAACTTAAATCGGTGAGGTGTTCCTAACCATTATATATATATATTTTCTACTCTTTGCTATTTGTAAATACTGCATTTTATTTCAATTGTTCATTTTACTTGTTCATTTGAGTCATTTGATACCTGAGAATCTGCATTTACTGATATATTTGGCCTACCTTTTTAAACATTGCATTAATAAACTTGTGTGTCATTTTAAATGCTCCAGAATTTGTCTTTTTTTTTTGCCTCCAGAGTGGGAGTGCTGTGCAAACGTGTATTCTTTAAAGGTGTAGTGGTAATTTTGCCTCCCAGAGTGGGTGTGCAGGGTTTGGGTGTGTCCTTTTAATAGAACAGCACATTCATTACATCCAAACACGATAAAAACATTAATAGACAGCTCATGCCATGTCAGCAGCAAGCATATCAACAAGCCGAGACCTTTTTTCAGCATTAAAAATTATTAAACCCTTCGCTGCTAGGCCTTTTACCCCCTGTGCTAAGCCTTTTTTTGGCTATTTGGGGTATGAAAGCAATAATGGATCCTGGAAAGCTATACATTTTAGAAAAGTAGACAAAATTATAAATTCAGCAAGGGGTCATTTGTGTAGATCCTTCAAGGTTTCTTTATAGAAACTAACTGTTGAATATAGGAAAAATTTAAAATTAGTTGAAAAAAACAGCCATTTGTACCAACGTTTTAACCTGTAACATCTTCTAATTATGACAGCTGTTTGAAAGCATTATACCGTTACATCCGCTGGACCTTTTTGGTTGTGGGGATATATAGGACTTGTAGGTTCACCAAGAACCAGACGAACCCAGAGCCAATAACTGAGCAACGTCTTGCAATGGTTTTTTATTACGTACCGGGTATATAGCAATTATTCTGGGAAAATGCATACATGGAAAAATCGGTATGAAAGACACCTATTTATTTCTGAAATGGGAACAAAATATAGAGTTTAGAAACATTAGATATTTCCACATTTCCGAAATTGGGAGTACCCATACTAGCATGAGAATTATAGGTAATTTTTCAAAATGACTTCTTTTTTACACATTGTCTTTTATTTGGAAGGCAGAAATGCATCAAAAGTCAATAGGTAATAACAGTTGCTCTACAATTCTGTGTTACGCTAAGTCTCCCAATAAAAATGGTACCTCACTTGTGTGGGTAGGCCTAGTGCCCATGACAGGAAACGGCTCAAAACGCAACATGGACACACCACATTTTCACAATGAGAAATGACCCTTTTTTGCAAAGTGCCTAGCTGTAGTTTTTGAACCCTAGCTCTGCCGGCACCAAGGGAAACCTAGCAAACCTATAACTTTTTGAAAACTAGACACCAAGGGGAATCCATGATGGGGTAACTGGACTGGCTCTCATCAGGTTCTGTTACCCA
The DNA here is from genome assembly GCF_964204655.1 of Triturus cristatus. Lineage (NCBI taxonomy): Eukaryota > Metazoa > Chordata > Amphibia > Caudata > Salamandridae > Triturus > Triturus cristatus. The sequence continues at coordinate 858,740,867 of NC_140592.1, forward strand.
GAATCCCTTGCAAACCTAAAACATTGTAAAAAAAAAATAGAAAACACATTTTCCTCACATTTCTGTGGTGGAAAGTTTTGGAATCTGTGTAGATCCACAGAATTCCACCCACCCAGCGTTCCCCAAAGTCTTCTGAGAAAAATGGTACCTCACTTGTGTGGGTAGGCCTTTCATCAAAATGTGAAGTTTGCAGGGGATTCTGGGTAGGAAAACGTTGGGGGACCCACGCAAGCCATACCTCTCTGGACTCATGCTAATGCCCTCATCTGCCCCCCAGGGGAGGTAGAAAGACTGACATTTCTCGGGGTGGGGGGCATTTTTGGCAGCCCCCACCCCGTCAATAAAAAAAAAGAATCCTCGGTTTCTAGTGGGCTTTCCGCCCCACGGGGGGGGGGGCAGATTGGGGGCTACTGCCCCGGGGGCAGAAAGACTGGCATTTCTTTGGGGGGGGGGGCACTGACATGCCCTTTTTGGGCAGCCCCCACCCCAACGTCAACAAAAAATAATAATCCCTGGTTTCTAGTGGGCTTTCCGCCCCCCCCAGGGGGACAGAAAGTCTGTTGCGGCCAAACAAATATGGGGGAGCAAAGTCCCTTGCCCAAGGGGCTACTCCCCATTCCCTGGCGCTAGTGTGTGGATTCCGGCTTGGGGATCGCCCTCCTGGGGTGATTTCCAAGCAGGGATCCACTAGGGAAGGGTACCATTGGAAAGGGGAGATGCCCCCCCCTTTCCAACGATACCTCTCCCATCTTTTCGGTGCTGGGGGGCTGAGATAGCCCTACAAGCACCAAAACTAAGAAACTGACACTAAGTGTCAGTTTCGATTTTGTTGCAATGACGATCACGCGCATTGCAATAAAATTCCAAAATATGCCTGGGGAGGTTCTTCCCCACCTCCCAAGGCAAAATAAATACATAAATAAATAATGGGAAATCCCTCTGCTGTCTGCAGCAGAGGGATTTCCTGAGCACAGAAGAGGTTAAACACAACTATAGTTTAAAAACTATTAAAGACTACAAACATCAAGTTTACATGTTGCAAATCTGGGTTTGAAAAAATGAAATATAGATTTGTTTTAATATCCCTATATGGTTTCTTTTTGAGGGGCAAGTAGATGAGTTATTTGCTGAACCTCAGATCAGCCAGAGATTTAGATTATCCCTCCTATACGGGAGCAGTTCAATCAAGTCTCACGCCCAGGCAAACCTTTGCTGCTCTGCTGTCTCACCCTGGTAGGGATCAATTTTAGCATCAAAGAAGAGCCCTCATACCATCCGGAGCAGATGCCTAGAGGAAGAACTTTCTGAGCGTGCATGGCTCGATATGTAATTGTAATTACATTTATATAGCGCTTGCTACCCTTGATGGGTGTGGAAGTGCTTTTTCGGCGAGAAGCACGCTACTTCGGAACCCAGAAAGTATTGGTGGTGAATCAGTATAGTGAAAGTATGAAAGTGGTGGATATGTGAGTCCGTTACCTGGATTGAAAAAGATTGGGGAAGGATAGAAGGGAAGGATTTAAAAAATGTTTAGTTTAGTTTTTTTGTTATGGAGCTCATAGCAGTAGGAGTAGGTTTGGGGTGAGTAAAAGGGAGGTGGAGGGGGAAGAGTCAGAGGGAGGGTTTAGAAAGGCTTGTTGTGGGGGATCGAAATAGTAAAAAGAGGTATGAGATGATGCAAGAAGGAAACTGAAGTAGGGAAGAGTCTCGAAAGGGTTATTTTACTGTAGATCATCATGGCACACAGACTGTATAGGTTAGTCTGATCCAGGATCAGGTCTTTATGGTAAGGATCAAGGTAAACCAGACACCGGCAGATGGGGATTATGGTGACAGTCTTGACTAAATTGTCAATTGTGGGATTGATTCACTGCAAACTTCCACACAGAAAGGCAATGTAAACGCTGGCTGAACAGAACAACATTACAGTTTAGACACTGTTAACAGTTTGGCTTGGTAACCATTGGTCTAGCTCTTGAGTACACACCACCATCTTGGAAACAAGCACTGTAATGCCAACAAGTCTCCCTGTTTTCTAATTAAACGTGATTCTTGATTGGCGAGTCTGTGCGTGGTTGTGTGAAAGGGTGAACCTGTAACTGCGCTAATAAATCAGTGGTTGGATGAATGGGTGAGTCTTTACTGCATGTCCCGCTTAAGTCAGCAAAAGGCTATGGTACCCTAATCGGCTACAAGGTGCCCGAAGTACTCAGTAGCCTCCCCCACCTCACTTGGAAAAACAACATGTGTTCTTATCCCACATACCCTGCAATGTTAAAGGCAGCACCTCACCAAAAAACCAAGCTTGCAAAGAAAGTAGGTTATTTTTTCTCAATTCCGCGCGCAAAGCAGTGATAAAAGCATTTAATAAAAGATCAGGCAGTTCTCCTATGGGATGGAAAGGGATGTGGCACGAACACCCGCCAGAGTGACAGGTAGCATCAAGGATCGCCTCGGGCACGGATGCTAAGGAAGCTGCACCCAGTGGCCTGACACAACCTGAGGTCAGGGTCTCTGCTGTGCCTCATTTCACTTGCACATTGTATGTATGCACTCCTGTGCCCTTTACAGTAGAAGCATGCATGCACACAGATGAACTATGTGAACCTGTCTCTGCACATTATTATAAATGAGAAAAAGCTTTAGCGTCTGTCACACAGGATAGTGTGTGTAAAGTGTTATCCGCTGTACGGAGTGTGGATACAGTATAAGGGATGGACGCAATAAAAATTGCAGGGTATTACTATCAGGGCAACAGTTTAGTGGGCGAAACATGATCAGGAAGAGGATGTTCTATGCGGTCTTTCCCTTTATTCTTTTACGTCATGTGTGGAATGTACAATTTTTTTTAACAGTTTAAGTCATTGGCAGTCATGGAGCGGATTCACATCTCATAGCTATATACACTGCTTAATTTGAAAAAAAACAAATATGTCCCAGGGCCCTCATCTGGAGGCCACACAGCTTGCACCACCCATTGCCACTGCTAGCGCTTCCAATGACAGTACCAACACAACTACTAACCATCACACTTCAGCCTGTTCGAGACTCCCAAAGCTATGTGAATGGCTTGGGTGGCAAGTATTACTTGTTTTTAATGCAGATTAAATTAATAAACAACTGTTGTTCTGCACATATTTGAATTGCACAAACAGTACCACGAGACTGTCATAAGTGCTGGTGCTCAGTACCGGAAACCACTGGGTCAAATTAAGCACAGGCTATAAAGAAATAACAATTGTAAGAAGCTGTGGTGCTGGAATGTGAATCTGGAATGTATCATGGCTGTGCACATAACACATCTTAGAGCGAGAAAGCAAAAGACACACAATTGATAAACGGAATGCAGAACAAATCAAAACATTCACCCCCAGTCAAGAGATCTGGGTTAAATCCATCATTCTTTTGCTCACCATGCAGCCCAGTTCAGACCTGGCCATATGCAAATCAGTCTCGACCCTGTACCTCATGGGAACAGTCCAGCCCGAACTGCGAAGCCAGGTCCTCCCTGGACCGGAAACAAGCATCCTAGGACCGGTTTCGGGGTTTCACCCCTCTTCAGCCAGAATAGCTTGATTCCAGTGAGCCCAGGACTCACGTCTGGGCACACCTGGCGCACTTAGGGCGAGAAAGCAAAAGACACACATATGGCTGGGTGCAAACTGGAATGGCATGTTCAGCAAAAAAACAGTAGATTTAGGCCCAGGTCTCTGTACTGGGGTGAATGTATGACATTGTTCTGCATTCTGTCCATCAATTGTTATTTTTGCATTTGTCACCCCGAGTGGGCCGGGTATGCCCAGACGTGGGTCCCGTTCTCTCCATGCCACTGGAGTCAAGCTATCCTGGCTGATGAGGGCTGAAAGCCCGAAACCGGTCCTAGGATGCTTGTTTCCAGTCCAGGGAGGACCTGGTTTGGCAGTTCGGGCCGGACTGTTCCCATTGGGCGCAGGGTCAAGACTGATTTGCATATGGCTGGGGGCAAACTGGAATGACATGGTGAGCAACAAAACGATGGATTTAGGCCCAGATCTCTGTACGGGGGTGAATGTATGACATTGTTCTGCATTCTGACCATCAATTTTCTTTTTGCACATAACACACCTTAAGCAGTATAGAATAGATGGCAGTAACATAAGAACCAATGTAGCACCCATATTATGTGTCTTATAAAAGTGCTGTCAGTGGGTCTGTATTTAAAATACTACCAAACACCTGGTAGGCCTATGCCCTATGCTCAGTTTTCCCATGGGCAGCAGCACCTGACCTTCATTTCTACAAGCAGTCCACAATGCACACTGTTTGGCAAGCACTCATGCCAGGGTTCATTTGCATACCGATGATGCCCTCGGGTTGGGTCACAGGCCGTACCATTTCCTTACTTTCAATCGTCACTTATCCTCATAAGTTACATATTTCAAAAGTCTGTGTGGCCAGAGCGCAACACATGGACAGTGAAACTTCTACTGTAAATTCAGCTCTTTATTTGCAATATTTTGAGGAAATACCACATGGTTCACACACAGTTTAATTTTGCATTGCATACTCAGTGCTGGAGATCAACTCCTTTTCCAATCACTACTGCAAAATATAAAACTATGTAATATTCCAGTAAGCTGATACAAAATTTGGAAGACACTTCTTCAGCAATGACTTGAAGGGGGCTGATCCAAACATACCAATGGTTGAAGGGTGCTCGCTTAAAGCCCCATCCATGTATCAGTGTGTGTTGATGACATGCGCCCTGACACACAGCTAAAGCTACCGGCAATTAAGGTTTAAAATCCTAAACTCTCAGCTCCTAAAAAGGGTAGACTGTTGCCATACCCCAGGTGTTCATTTGTTTAAAATCAAACAAAATCTCCCCATTTCTACATTAACTAGCACAATAAAAGCGCATTCGGGGCTACGTGTTCAAATAAACACAAAAATATATTCTGAACCTCCTTATTCTCTTAAAGTATCTGCTGCTATATAATATGGGCCTGTACCCTAATCTGGAGCTCACATTTCCATAGCTATCCATTCGTTTTTGGCAAGCAATTATAATGGAAAAATCAAAAATGAAAACTACAAGTAGAGAATGTACTGTGAAGCGACCTCAAATGTGCAAGACAGGATAAACACTAAATACCTGGTAGGGGACAACCTGAGATCTCTAAACTCACTTTTCCCATTAGCCGAGATATTTTTGATAAAGTACCCCCACCACCACCACCACCACCATATAGGTGTACAGCAAGTCACCAAGGTGTTCCCTGGAGGTATAGAAAAATGAGGCTGAAGGCCGTGTTCCTTTATAAGGACAGGGAAGCATAGAATTACAATATCCTTATAATGTATGCTAGGGTGTTTTACAACATCACCCATGACACAAACCACTCAAACCCTTGGTGTTGATGAAGCAGAGATGTTATCATTCATCTATTTACGATAATTTTACAAGGAAAAGGGATTGTGACACTATTTTACATGATAAAGACAAAGTGTGCATATGGTTTCTATGTTTCAAGAAACACACAAATGAAGTTCTGATTTAGATATTGCATCGTAAAAGCATGAAAAATGTTAGAAGTAGATTTCTGATAACACTTAACAGTCAATAAACTGATGTGAAATTTGACATTTTAGTGACATGTTCTTATGCATGGATAAACGCGACAAATAAACGATAACACAGGAAATTTCAATGTAAAAATAAAGCTGCTTAATGTGTTAGGAAAACCGATCACACTAGAATGTGTAACGTGAGCACTGACAGACAAGAAAAGTAGATGTTATATGAAGTTATGTTATGATGTGTACTTCGTAAAAGTTCATTTCAGGTGTGCTTTAAATCCTGTATGTTGTTTTAACATATAACATGCAAAAGAGACATACCAAAATTATATGTGAAATTATAGTATTAGAAATTTTATGAGTACCTGTTAGACCTGTCAGCCCTTTGGCAGTTCCCTCCTCCTTTTATTATTTGTGTCCCTTGTCCCCTTCTCATTTTTTCTGTCTACCAAACTTTTTAGTTGCTAATGTAGAGGTTCTGGGCGCTTCACCCTCACTACCGGAGGGAAAGGCGCAAGGTGCTCCTCTGAGGAAAATAGATGAGGAAGGTGAAATTCACAAAATGGTGGCTCCAACTGTCACCTCAGCACCTGGGCCATGACTGTCATGAGAGGTTCCGGAACCTTCCGGGCCCCTCTGGCAAGTCAGACCCAAGGTGATATATAGGGGTGACAGGAGGGCAGCCATTTTAGGTGAGAAGAGACTGCGTGGTAATCAGGAGGAAGGCGCCTGTGTGAGGAGGTGGTTGTACTTGGAAGGAAACGGACTGATCTACGGATCTGCACAAATTGCCAATACTAGTGACATCATCCCTAACCTTGTGACCGGTCCCTGAGCGCAGTCAGTGATCTGGTTGAGCAGCGTTACTGGGGTTCTCACAAGTGGCCAGAATCCCCAAAGGAGACCCAGGATTGCTGGCTGGGACCATTCCATCCCGCATACCTTCTTGGTTGATGCGGAAGAAGTAAACTGGCCATGGCAATGACCCTTCATCCCTAATCAAGGAGGAGAGGTTCGCACCTGTAGCTAGAAGGGCCGCGACATTCTAGACAACTGCACCGGAGAGTTCCCGGCGGCGTCTAGTACAGCCCCCCCCCCCCCACTGCTTCCCGTTATACTACTTTGCCGAGTTCCTACCTGGAATGGACCCCGCCACCACCCAGTGATCGGCGGGTGGCCAGTTATCCACTGGGAGGGCTCGCTGATGTCCTGAGTGCTGAAGGGGTGAGGGGCTGGGAGCCAGCGACACCGCCGATCGTCTGAGGAGAGTTACGCCAGGAAGGAAGGGGGCGTGACCGGCCCGGAGGCCGCCGTCCTCCGATCACATGGAAAGGGGCTGAAGCGCCGCCCTTCCCTTTCCGTGAAGTTGAGGTAAACCGCGCCCCCACACTGCTTCGGAAGGCGGTGAGCAGGCAACTTCCAGGTCCCCGGTTTGAATCGACACAGTGGCCGGCTGACAAGAGGCCGTAGAGGAGGGAAGCCGGTATCGTGGAGAGCGCTTGAGTGTGGATCATCTTCCCGGAGGGGAACTCCCAATAGGTTACTCCTCGGGGGTGGGGATTGGTGTGAGTTACCTGATTCTCACCTCCGTGGGGAGCAATCACTTCATCGGCGTGAGGCCCGACTCTCACAAAGTAAAGAGAAATCAACTCCAATTCCGGCTGGACTCCGGGAACAGAGGACACCGGGACTGAACAGTAAGCTGGGCAATGATTGAGGAGGGAAGGGGGGAGAAAAAGAGAGTCCAGAGTAACACGTAGCTGAGTTCAGTCATTGTCCTGATTGACCCCTGTAATCTCTCAAATGCAAAGTTCCCGAATAGGCAAACAGAGACATCTATGCGAGTAACGCCTAGGTATTGTGGAAATGTTGGGAATAACTGTAAACCTCCAGTTGCCAGGGTGATGGAAATGCCGATAATGTAATGCCTTATTAGCGAGTGATGAAATAAGTTGCTTATAGTGCCTAGAGATCACCCGCTAAAGACCGGGAACAGAGTGAACCTCTCACTTATTGCTAACTGTAGTAGTCATAGAGTAGAGGACAGCCTTAAGGTCCATGAAGGATAGTTAAGGGAGCCCGGTTCAGAAGAACGTTGTATAGACTGTGAACCATCTGATGTACCGGGGAATGTAAATGTTTTGAGAAGCGTGTCTAGGTGGAATTAAATTGACGCTCCAGAGGCATAGAGTTGGGGTTGGGCAACAATGGAGGGGTGAAGAAGAATGCTACATTGAGATAACGAATATCAAACCAAATGTATTGAAATGTTTCATTCAGAGATATGAGTTTGTTTTACCACAGTTAAAAAAGAAAGGATAAAGACTACTGGTAATCTTTAACATTAAACAGTGTAGTGTCCTTTTTTTTTTTTTTAGTGGTGTTGCGCTAGATTGCGGACTGAGTAGGATGCAAGCACGAGACGCTATGTTGAGATGTATGCCTGTTAACTTGAGCCAAGCTACCCCCCGGACCTAGGTCCAACAAGTTGGTGCTCAGCGGTGGGATCCTTATTCAGTGCTTGCATCCGCTTGGTAGCAGTTTTGCGCGCATCACCACCTACACTGGATTGTTTTGGCTGGAGTTTTCTCCAGATTGTTTTCCTAATTGGAGGTTTTTAAAATTGTCCCGTGTATATTTCCTTTCTTGGGGAAGTCTTCCAGAGTAAAGTTCTTGTTGACTGTGTTGGGGTCCCATCTGGTAGGATGGAATTCGAATTGGGTAGGCTGGAGGAGTATACAGTGGCCCAATTGAAGGAATTCTGCCAGATTCGGGAGGTATTCTTTAAGCAGGGGGCGAAGAGAACAGAGCTCCAAGCAAGCTTAAGAGCCTGGGTTATGGCCCACCCTAGCGGGAAACGGGAGGAAGAACCAGGACTAGACCCCCTGGAAGAACCGGAAGTCCTTTTTCCCCCTGGGAGCGGCCACATGGACGTTGGGACCCGGGCCCCATCAAGAGTGGGTAATAGCGCCTCCGGGGGGAGCTTGTCCTCTGCTGACCTGGTTGACCGAAGGGAAGAGAGGCAGCTTAGAATGGATCTGGCCCGGTTGGAAAAGGAGAGGGAGGAGAAGAGGTTCCTCCATGAGCTCCACTTAAAGGAGTTAGAGCACAAAGCCCTTCAACTTGGAACCCCCAGCAGTCCTAATGGTGGCAGCATACCGAGAGAAATCCCAAGAGAGTCCAGGCCCTACCTGCCCAAAGATGTAGTTGCTAGCTATGGTATTGGGGATGACATTGTAAAATGGCTGGCTGCCTATGAGGTTTCTCTAAGAGCCCATGGGGTCCCCGAAGCTCAGTGGGGGGGTGGCCTGTATAGGTATATGCCTCCGGTGGGGAGGGATGCCTTGTTAGCGCTAGAACAGCCAGACCAGACCAGGTACCCCGTCATGAAGGTAGCCCTAGTGAGGAAATTTGGGCTGACCCCTGAAAAATTCAGGCAGAGGTTTCGGGGCAGTCAGAAGTTGTCCACCCAGAATTGGGTGGACTTCTTGGACTATGCTAGGAAGGCCTTAGAGGGCTGGGTGCAGGGCAGTGATGTCAAGGACTAGGAGGGACTGTACAATTTAATTTTAAAGGAGCACCTCCTCGAGAAAAGTTTTCCGGAGCTGCGTCAGCACCTGGTAGACAGCAAGCTAACTAATCCCAGGAAGCTTGCAGAGGAGGCGGATATCTGGGCGAGTACCCGGGTATCCTCAAAAGGGACTGGAGGGAATTTCCAAGGGGCTGGACAGGGCGCCCCCCAGAAGAAAGAGGGGGGAGACAAAAAGAGGGAGTTCTCTAAAGGCCCCCAAAAGAGTTCACCAGGGAAGGGAGTAGGATTCCCTCCTAAGGTTGGCCCCCACAAACCCCCATATCCTGACCGTGGTCAGCAGCCTAGGGTTGTCCGATGTTATGAGTGTGGTAAGGTTGGGCACTATAAGGGGGATGCCAAGTGTCCCAAGAGACCACACCCTCCCATTGGAGGAAAGACCCCTGGGGTGGCGAGTGTAGTGCTCGGGGAGGAGTTGCCCCTAGATAAGGGAGGTGAGTGGGCAGGGCTAACCCTAGTGTCCTTAGGGGATTGTGAGATGGTTCCTAAGACCCAGATGCCCTCGAAAACTACTAAGTACAGGCAATGGGTCACCATCAATGCCCAGAGGGTGGAGGCTCTGAGGGACACAGGAGCCAGCATGACTATGGTAAGGAGTCAGCTGGTGTCCCCAGAGCAGGTGGTTCCCAATGTAGTCCACCCGGTTGTGATGGCTGACAACCGAGAGGGTCACTATCCGGTGGCCCAGGTTCCCTTTGAGTGGGGAGGGGTTGCGGGTCCTCTACGAGTTGCGATCAGCCCTGCCATGCCATGCCGGTCGACTGCCTGTTGGGAAACGACCTTGAACACTCGGCGTGGAAGGAGGTTGAGTTCAGGGCCCACATGGAAATGTTGGGGACCCCTGAATGGACGTGTGCCAACACCCGGTCCGGGACTGCCTGAAGAGGGAGTACACCGAGGTTGGAGTCTGGGACAAAGGCCCAACCAGCTGCCGGAAAGGGTAAACGGGGACGGGGGAAGCCTGCCCCGGCATCTGACCCTCCAAAGGTGGATGGGGCAACTGAAGTGGTCCCGGAGTCTACGGAGGGGGATGTAACTTCCCTGGAGGGATTACCGACTCCTGCAGATTGGCAGGTGGAGGGAGGACCTACTAGGGAAGAGTTTTGTCGGGCCCAGAAGGAGTGCCCTACCCTTGAGGGTTTACGGCGGCAGGCCGAAGCCCAGGCAGCGGGTAACGATTCGGGGAACTTCCACATATACTGGGAAGATGGACTCCTTTATAGCGAACCCAAGGCTCCGGTGCATGGTTCATCCCGGGCCTTGGTAGTTCCCCAGCGTTACCGAGCCTTCCTATTGGGACTGGCTCACGAAATACCCTTGGCAGGACACTTGGGACAAGACAAGACCTTTGCTCGACTTGTCCCTCATTTTTACTGGCCTCAGATGAGGATTACGTCCGATACTTTTTGTAGGACGTGTGTAACCTGCCAAGCTAGTGGGAAGACAGGGGTGAAGCTGAAGGCTCCCCTGGAACCACTGCCTGTCGTTGGTACCCCCTTTGAAAGGGTGGGCATCGACATTGTCGGGCCATTGGATCCACCAACGTCGGCCGGTCACAGGTTTATCCTGGTTCTGGTGGATCATGCCACACGGTACCCAGAGGCTATCCCTCTGAGGACCATTACTGCACCTGCGGTGGCACGGGCCCTTATGGGAATTTTTACCCGGATGGGATTCCCCAAGGAAGTGGTGTCGGACAGAGGTACCAACTTCATGTCGGCCTACATGCGGGCCATGTGGAAAGAGTGTGGAGTTACTTACCGGTTCTCCACTCCTTATCACCCCCAGACTAATGGTCTGGTGGAAAGGTTTAACAAAACCTTAAAGGGCATGATCCGGAGTCTGCCCGAGAGCCTGCGGAGGAAATGGGACGTCCTCCTACCTTGTTTGCTGTTTTCGTACAGGGAGGTACCACAGAAGGGACTGGGCTTCAGCCCCTTCGAGCTGTTGTACGGGCACCCCGTGCGTGGACCCCTCAGCCTGGTGAAGGATGGATGGGAAAAGACTCCCAGAAAACTTACCCCGGATGTGGTGAGCTACATGCTGGCCTTTCGTAGCCAAATGGCTAGGTTGTGGAAGCAAGCTTCTGAAAACCTAGAAGCCAGCCAGACGGTCATGAAGGAATGGTATGACCGAAATGCTCACCCGGTGGAGCTGGAGCCTGGCCAGAAGGTGTGGGTGATGGAACCTGGAGAGCTTAGCGCCCTCCAGGATCGCTGGTCAGGTCCCTTCGAGGTGGTTGAGAAAAAGGGCAAGGTTACTTACGTGGTAGATCTTAAGACCCCCAGGCAGCCCCATCGGGTGCTCCATGTCAACCGCCTCAAGCCTCACCAAGAGAGACCCGAGGTCACGTTAATGATGGTGACTGATGGGTCAGAGGAAGAGGAAAGTGAATCTCTTCCCGATCTGTTTGCGTCCCAAGAGAAGGATGGATCGGTGGAGGGAGTGATCCTTTCACCGTCACTAACTCCTGAACAACGAAAGGACTGTCGCCAGGTACTGGAGCAGTTTGCTTCCTTGTTCTCCCTTATCCCGGGAAGGACTCATCTGTGTACCCATGACGTGGACACAGGAGACAGCCCACCTGTGAAGTCCAAGTCCTACCGACTGTCGGATAAGGTGAAGGCTAGCATCCATGGGGAAGTTACCAAGATGCTAGAGCTAGGAGTAATTGAGCCTTCAAGTAGTCCCTGGTCCAGTCCGGTGGTACTGGTACCCAAAGCTGCCCCACCGGGCACTACCCCAGAACTCCGGTTCTGTGTGGATTACAGGGGACTGAATTCGATGACTAAGACAGATGCTCATCCTATCCCGAGGGCGGATGAGCTCATTGACCGGTTGGGAGCTGCCCAATATCTCAGTACCTTTGACCTTACCTCCGGGTACTGGCAGATTTCCCTGACGGATGGAGCCAAGGAAAGGTCAGCCTTCTCCACACCTGAGGGTCACTACCAATTCTGTGTGATGCCCTTTGGGCTCAAGAACGCCCCTGCTACATTCCAGCGATTGGTGAACCAGGTCCTCTCTGGTATGGAAGCCTTTTCAGTTGCGTACCTGGATGACATTGCTGTCTTCAGCCGTAGCTGGGAGGACCATTTGTGTCACCTTCAGGCTGTTCTTCAGGCTTTGCAGCAGGCAGGTCTGACGATCAAAGCCAGTAAGTGCCAGATCGGGCAGGGGTCGGTAGTGTACCTCGGTCACTTGGTGAGTCGGGGCAAGGTGCAACCCCTCCAGGCCAAGATCGAAACCATCATGGCCTGGGAACCCCCCAAGACTCAGACAGAGGTTCGGGCCTTCTTGGGCCTCACTGGTTACTACCGACGCTTTGTCAAGGGATACGGTACCATCGTGGCCCCCTTGACTGAGCTCACTTCCAAAAAGCACCCTCGACGGGTAATCTGGACCGAGGGATGTCAACAAGCTTTTGACACCTTGAAAAAGGCCATGTGTGCGGCACCTGTTCTCAGGGCCCCTGACTTCGCTAAGGAGTTCATCGTCCAGACAGATGCGTTGGAGCACGGTATCGGGGCAGTGCTGTCGCAACTCAATGACGAGGGTCTAGACCAACCGGTGGTTTTCCTGTCTAGGAGACTACTCCCCCGGGAACAGAGGTGGAGTACAATTGAGAGGGAGGCTTTTGCGGTGGTGTGGGCCCTGAAGAAGCTGCGGCCATACCGGTTTGGCTCGCACTTCCTGGTTCAGACCGACCACCGGCCCCTCAGGTGGCTGATGCAAATGAGGGGCGAGAATCCCAAGCTGTTGAGGTGGTCCATTTCCCTACAGGGGATGGACTTTAGGGTGGAACATCGCCCAGGAGTGGACCACGCCAATGCTGACGGTCTCTCCAGGTATTTCCGCCTTAGTGAAGAGGCCTCCCAAGGGGTTGGGTAGCTCTCCCCACTTTCAGCTGGGGGGGACGCGTGTTAGACCTGTCAGCCCTTTGGCAGTTCCCTCCTCCTTTTATTATTTTTGTCCCTTGTCCACTTCTCATTTTTTCTGTCTACCAAACTTTTTAGGTGCTAATGTAGAGGTTCTGGGCGCTTCACCCTCACTACCTGAGGGAAAGGCGCAAGGTGCTCCTCTGAGGAAAATAGATGAGGAAGGTGAAATTCACAAAATGGTGGCTCCAACTGTCACCTCAGCACCTGGGCCATGACTGTCATGAGAGGTTCCGGAACCTTCCGGGCCCCTCTGGCAAGTCAGACCCAAGGTGATATATAGGGGTGACAGGAGGGCAGCCATTTTAGGTGAGAAGAGACTGCGTGGTAATCAGGAGGAAGGCGCCTGTGTGAGGAGGTGGTTGTACTTGGAAGGAAACGGACTGATCTATGGATCTGTACAAATTCCCAATCCTAGTGACATCATCCCTAACCTTGTGACCGGTCCCTGAGCGCAGTCAGTGATCTGGTTGAGCAGCGTTACTGGGGTTCTCACAAGTGGCCAGAATCCTCAAAGGAGACCCAGGATTGCTGGCTGGGACCATTCCATCCCGCATACCTTCTTGGTTGATGCGGAAGAAGTAAACTGGCCATGGCAATGACCCTTCATCCCTAATCAAGGAGGAGAGGTTCGCACCTGTAGCTAGAAGGGCCGTGACATTCTAGACAACTGCACCGGAGAGTTCCCGGCGGCGTCTAGTACAGCCCCCCCCCCCCACTGCTTCCCGTTATACTACTGCTTTACCCGCCACCACCCAGTGATCGGCGGGTGGCCAGTTATCCACTGGGAGGGCTCGCTGATGTCCAGAGTGCTGAAGGGGTGAGGGGCTGGGAGCCAGCGACACCGCCGATCGTCTGAGGAGAGTTACGCCAGGAAGGAAGGGGGCGTGACCGGCCCGGAGGCCGCCGTCCTCCGATCACATGGAAAGGGGCTGAAGCGCCGCCCTTCCCTTTCCGTGAAGTTGAGGTAAACCGCGCCCCCACACTGCTTCGGAAGGCGGTGAGCAGGCAACTTCCAGGTCCCCGGTTTGAATCGACACAGTGGCCGGCTGACAAGAGGCCGTAGAGGAGGGAAGCCGGTATCGTGGAGAGCGCTTGAGTGTGGATCATCTTCTCGGAGAGGAACTCCCAATAGGTTACTCCTCGGGGTGGGGATTGGTGGGAGTTACCTGATTCTCACCTCCGTGGGGAGCGATCACTTCATCGGCGTGAGGCCCGACTCTCACAAAGTAAAGAGAAATCAACTCCAATTCCGGCTGGACTCCGGGAACAGAGGACACCGGGACTGAACAGTAAGCTGGGCAATGATTGAGGAGGGAAGGGGGGAGAAAAAGAGAGTCCAGAGTAACACGTAGCTGAGTTCAGTCATTGTCCTGATTGACCCCTGTAATCTCTCAAATGCAAAGTTCCCGAATAGGCAAACAGAGACATCTATGCGAGTAACGCCTAGGTATTGTGGAAATGAAATGTTGGGAATAACTGTAAACCTCCAGTTGCCAGGGTGATGGAAATGCCGATAATGTAATGCCTTATTAGCGAGTGATGAAATAAGTTGCTTATAGTGCCTAGAGATCACCCGCTAAAGACCGGGAACAGAGTGAACCTCTCACTTATGGCTAACTGTAGTAGTCATAGAGTAGAGGACAGCCTTAAGGTCCATGAAGGATAGTTAAGGGAGCCCGGATCAGAAGAACGTTGTATAGACTGTGAACCATCTGATGTACCGGGGAATGTAAATGTTTTGAGAAGCGTGTCTAGGTGGAATTAAATTGACGCTCCAGAGGCATAAAGTTGGGGTTGGGCAACAATGGAGGGGTGAAGAAGAATGCTACATTGGGATAACGAATATCAAACCAAATGTATTGAAATGTTTCATTCAGAGATATGAGTTTGTTTTACCACAGTTAAAAAAGAAAGGATAAAGACTACTGGTAATCTTTCAAATTAAACAGTGTAGTGTCCTTTTTTTTTTTTTAGTGGTGTTGCGCTAGATTGCGGACTGAGTAGGATGCAAGCACGAGACGCTATGTAGAGATGTATGCCTGTTAACTTGAGCCAAGCTACCCCCCGGACCTAGGTCCAACAGTACCCTATACTTACATGAATTAATTACACATTATATCGAAGTAATATTGATATGCTTAGTTGAAGAATGAATGCACTGTTTTATGTAATGTGAGAGTCATATTTTAGCAGAAATGTATTGTGCATAAGTTATATTTCATGAAGGCCTCAAACTTTGCTTCCTTTCCTAGTATGAACTTATGAACTGAATAGTCTGAAACCCTATGGGAACCTTTCGTAACGTTTCCACTTGCGTTTTAACACTCAATCGTCTTTATTCACGTTTGTAGCTTACTTGACTAGACTTGCACCAAAAGTGTTGCTTCCTGGAGCAATGCTTGAGAATGGACTGTCAAGAGATGAAAGCATGGACTCGCCTACTTTCTAAATGCAACAAATGATCATATGACAAAACTACAGTGGTATTAAGGAAATTGCAAGTAATAGATCATCTAATTCTTCCGGATTTGTATACTTTTTAATTACTACATCATCTCATCCTGTTGAGAGCAACCAAGGTAGAGAATGGTCTGAAAAATTGGTGATGCCAAAGGGTGTAAACCTGGATTCGATGGAGTATAATTACCCAAGTTTTGAACTAAGGAGCGTCTCCCCTCTACCCATCTTGCGGTACAGTGACTGACAATTGGAACTTCCAGAAATAACGTGAACTGTGACGAAATACTGCGTTTGATGGCGGCTGGTATGCTATTGTAGTGGAACCTTTTTGGCTGAAAGGTTCATAACAGAGCAGCTGTGGCATTGACACCACAGTGCACGCAGAGGCAGATGATTCAGTCTATGAACTGGAACTGTCATTCAATATTTGCTGAATTTTCCTAGAGATTTGGAATGTGATTCAACTGATTTCCTGCTAATTTACTATTCTAGAATCAATTTAAAAAACTCCCTCGGCTGAGGAAGATAGCTCTCTCAGTTCTGAACCTCACAGTGTTTGCGAATGCTTATTAAACCTGATCTAATTTGAAATTAAGCTGTATGCTAATCCTTTGATTCTAATGGGTCTGTTTCTTTTATTTGGTTGTGGCAAATTTCAAAATTGAATTAATGATCAACTGATTAAGAGTGGGTTTTACATGCGAGATTTCTTTTATCATTGAGTGTTAGTGATTATCTATTCCAGGTCCGCCTATGATAATCGCTTATCCCCTAAACATTCCAGTCCCTTTCAAAACAGAAAAAGATCCATCAGAGGACCTAGGAGATTTGATATGCTAGCTGAGGTTATTCTGGAACAAGAAAAATGTAATTACATAAAATAATTTATGAAGCCAAATACATTAGCACTATACCAGTTCTTCAGGTAGCGCGTCATATGGTTTACTGTCTAACAAAATTGGGATATAAGGGAGACGTGTAATAAGGTCACTACAGTTAGCCCAAACCCCAAGTTCAGTGATTCTTTGACCGAATGCCAGTTCTGAAGATGAAGAGGATAAGTGGTGTGAGTATCAATGGAGTTGTGAAATATTGTTGCTTAAATGTGTTACTAATGAGAATTGGTAGAGAAATGTTTTAGTGTTTTAGGTAGAATAGAGTTGTTGTATTGAAGTTATCAGGTGTGAAGTGGTCTAAGATCCCGGAATGTACACCCAAGGGTGGTCTCAGTGTGGCATACACGGAGTAGGTTTGTTTGCTGTTTCGAAGGTGCTGTGTGGGAGAGGTCATCGGCATTACCACCAGAGAAGGGAACTTTGTGAGAGTGCGAAGATTTAAAATCGTTGGGATTTTCCTCAAGTGCACAGAGATTAATCGTAAGGATTTTCTAGGTGAAGTCACGCTGGTCGAGATGAAGAAATTCTGGTTGTATGGAGTTCTACAATTTCTTCTAGTAGTGACAAGAATGTATTGTTGTTTAGTGGATTTTTAAGATCGAAGTTAGAAAAAGCTGGATTGCAAAGGGAGGGTCAGTTGCTGCGAGGAGTTACTTTGACGTCAGAGTGCTGCACTGGGATAGGACAGTTGGTGTAGAGCAGCACTGGAGTTGGTTATGGGTGTCGGAGAGACATGCAGTCATTGGGAGTTAGAGCAATTATCAGGAAGTATATTTCTTTGGAAATACAGGTGAAATAATTGCAAAGGACATTAAAAAATTTGTTCGGAATCATAAAAATTTGAAAGAACTTAAAAACTCTGATACATGGAGAAGTGACTGTACCTCCTGGAGAAGGAGTATCAATAGCACCTGAAGGCACACCTTCTTTGTACACGTCTTAAGAGAAAGGATATCATACATGTACTTGGTTAGAAAATTGGATGAAAAATACTGAGAAAGATGGACCTTTAACTTTCCCTCAATATACTAATGTACGAATTCTTGAAAATTTAAGGAGACAGATTAATGATATTAAGCCAAGACCTATGCAATGTGAAGCTCTTGAAGAATGGGAACATGAGGCACATCAAAAAGAAAAGGAGGAATATCAGGGTATATATAAGAATACTTTAAATAAGTATGAAGAGGCTAAGTGGGACTCTGAACGGAGAATATGGATATTATTGTTCCAGTATGAAACAGACTGAAGCACCCAACAAAGTTATTATCTAACTAAAAGTGAAGTGTGTGAGACACGGGCTAGACATCTCGCATTGCACAGTCTGAATAAGACACATAGCCAGGAGAGCATTTAAAAACCAAACATATTCAAATATAGTATACCGTCACAGTCCAAAGGTTGGTTAGAAGCAAACACTGCAATACTACTGATCTGCTTAACGTGACTGCATCTGGGGGCCAGGCAGGTACCAGAGTATTTGCCATAATTAGTCAAATGCAACAGCCAGCCATTTCCTGACTTTGTTAAGGAAAAAACAATTGCGAGAACTGAATAGCACTGAATGTGAAAGCTGACTGGGCAACAGAAAAGAAAAATGAATCTAATTAATATGCAAAAAGTAAAATACCTGTCCTAAAACTACCACACATAACCTTTCCAACCATACAATACCTTGCTATAAGCAAACCTGCAACTTTCAAAGCAGCTACAGTGAGGGTGCTTTAACTAAGCAAACATGTCAGTGTCTGTTGCAAATTGATGAGTGTGTGGAGGCAGAATATTACTTTACATTGGTTGACAAAAGCTTAGTGAGGAACATAAGGAACTACATGTCTGCAGATATGTCAGTGAAGCAAACGCTGAACTAAATGTATATAGAGAAAACACTTGTGAGCCACCAGGTGAATTGTCTACAGCCAAACCCTCTAAAGCCCACCAAAATACTTAATAGCCACTTGAAAAAAATTCAATGAGGTGGTGAAGAAAATCAATCCAGTGCACCTGGTTAATAACAGTCAAGTCTCCTTTACCCACACAAGTTTTGTCTTCTCACACAAATCTGCCTGTCACAACCATTCTTCTCCTGGTACTGGTGTGGGTCATCCACAGCATTCCAAAACAACACTTTTAGCAAAAGATTGAACTGGTGACCTTCAGGATCCATAGTATCACTGAGGATTTCGCTCCTCAGTTAAAATAGCAGATATCTGGAAAAAAAAATCACAATTGTCCCTGGATTATAGATCAAGTGCTAGTTTCCACAGGTTGCTCAGCTACAATTTGGTCAAAGCAACCATGCCACACTAGTGGCACATTGTGCGCTCTGCCAAGTACATTAGGAATTTCTATCATCATGTTTTCATTTCTAGTTTCAAGAAATTAATCTAGGTGATATGTTTAGGTTGTTGCACGTGGTGTTTATCACCAAGTCTTGGTGTTCAAGTTTGTTTATGAGGGTGTTGTGTGATGCAAATTTCATTTTTTCGATTCATCTGTATGTAGAATTATGTTGTCGGTTTTCATTTGTTGTCTTTGTAAATCGGGGAGAAGTGATATTGAGATGACCATTACGCTCATTAGTAACTTCCTTGGTTTCAGCGTCTTCTTTACTAAGAGTCGTCTTTAGGTTAGGATAGTAAGCCAGGAGACAGATATGTAACATCTGAGTGTCGGGCACAGGAGCATACCACAATGTCACAATGGCACAGTCGTTTTAAGACATTGATGAACAATGCCTTGGTTGGGTGGTGCTGAGCCACATGCAGCCTCTTTCTTTATTTTATTGCCATTATTAGTGGGACTGGTTCTTGAACCTACAGGTACAGATCTAAACCACCCACAGATTATGCACCATTATCCCATAAGTCACTCAACTACTGAATTGATGAAATCAGACTGGTAGATCTTTGGTGAACACGTCATACCTATATAGATGAATACACATATTACTCAGCAACACATCACACCCTATCCTCCCTAGATTTGGTATTGTTCTACTTGACTGTACTGATGGGATAGGTGAGCTCGATCAAGCATTTACCACCTGTAATATCAGCCGATTTTCCAGGGATGTTGACGCTTAACGTACGGACCAGGGCAGATATAGTGAAGCAATGGTGTTTTCTGAGAGATGGCATTCAATGAAAAATAGCCATGTCCATCATGGAATACTTCACCAATTAACAAAGGCAATGTCTCTTCTCAGGCTATATTATGGGGGGCCTTTAAGGTGGTCATAAGGGGGGGGGAATCCATTTCTAAACAAACAAGTTGGAGTCCCCAGTTCCATTGAAACCCAGCTCCACAAACAGGTCCAAGAAATCACATGACTGGAAAATTGCTATAAGTCCCACCAAAATGGAGGTAATGACATAGAAGGCCACTGAGGAGCTTAACAACCCAGAACCCAGCTGAAAAAGGGAAGTGAAATATTTGGGTACATATGCCCAGGCAAGCCATTTCTGAATATTATTAGCTTACAATACATGCTTCCCAATGCTAAATCCTTATTACTGGTCACCTATCCCGATCAATAGAGATCAGAGGGGGTACTCCCTCTCACCCCTGATATTTGCCCTGCCATGGAAACGTTGGCATTAAGTCAGGAAGAAACACTGGGGCTGCGGACTGATATACAAGGATGGTCACTTTGTTTTATCACTGTATGCAGATGACATCTTGTTATTTATAAATCAATATGCTGAGAATCTCCAGCCAATAATTTGAGAAATAGTGTGCTTTGGTGCATTATCGGGGATTAATATCAACTGGACTAAATCAGAGCTATTTCCAGACAGAACACTGCGATACTGAACATCCACTGAGATGGTGCTCAGACTCAGTGGAATATTTTTGTATAATAATTAAACGGTCCAAAAAAATACCGATCCATTCTAATTATGGACCTGCTATGGATAGACTGACTATGGAAGACAAGAAATGAACACAAGTACCGCTCGCACTTGCTGGGCTGATATCCTTGACAAAAATGATAGTCCTGCCTTGTTTTCTGAATCTGTTTTCGAATATCTCCATCCTGTTTCCAGAAGCCATTTCTTACTACACTGGTGAGCCATCTACCCAGTTTAGTTTGGGGTGGGTGGAATCCCTGAATTAAATTGTCCACACTAATTTTACCATTTGATAAGGGAGTGGGAGGGTTTCAGGTCAGGACTTTGAGCTCCATCACTTGGTGACACAGGAACACTATGTATTTTATTGGCACTTACCCCTTCCATTGCTACTACACGTAATGGCTGAGACAGAGGCAGAAGCACGAGGCACATTAGCGACATAAGTAGATCAAAGGACTCCATATCCGAGGAAAAATAGGTCTTTAGTATTGTGCACAGGCAGAGCATGGGGCTGACTATGCATGTTGGTGTCAACTCCAGTCGTAAACTAGCCAGATTGTCCACTGGAAAATCCAGCACTCCCATCCACAATGGAAAGGGTTGTGATAAATATGCTTCAGAGACATGACTGATGCAAAAACAACAATTGATGGACAGAATGCAGAACAATGTCATACATTCACCCCAGTACAGAGATCTGGGCCTAAATCCATCGTTTTTTTGCTCACCATGCCGTTCCAGTTTGAACCCAGCCATATGCAAATCAGTCTTGACCCTGTGCCTCATGGGAACAGTCCAGCCCGAATTGCCAAGCCAGGTCCTCCCTGGACTGGAAACAAGCATCCTAGGACCAGTTTCTGGCATTTCAGCCGTCTTCAGCCAGGCTTGCTTGATTTCCAGTGGCATGGAGAGCAAGGGACCCACGTCTGGGCATACCCTTTCCACTCGGGGTGACAATTGCAAAAACAACATGACTGGACACGGATGTGGCAACTGTTTCAGAACTTGCTGATTCTTCATTTGGAACGATTCACAAACCTAGGCACTAGAAGCCCGATAGATATCTTTGTACACCACAGACGTCATAATGCAGGAAAAGCAAATTATCCATCCTTCCCTGATGAGTCAATGGAATCGATTCCACTTACTCGGACCAAAAACTTAAACAGGGAGCATGGTTGGGTGACTAAACTGTAAAGATGGTTTGCAGACAACAGATGTGATGTGACATGTCTGCAATGGATACATGGGTAACTGATGCAGGAGAACAAAGGTCAAAGAAAAATAGGCTTATTGTGCACAGACTGCACAAGTATCCTCCAATTACAGACATCAATCAATACATTATAAGTTTCTTGATGTATATTTATAACCCCAATTCGACTACACAAGATGGACCCAGACAGAGACCACAAGGTGCAAGACCCTGCATGGTGGTTTTAAACACATAGTGTGGTATTGCCCTGTGATCTGTGAATTTTGGAAAGTGATAGTTAAAGAACTCAATAAAATGTAACCTATGTAGTAACATGCACATCATTGGTTGCCCTATTGGGTGGGCTTTGTAACAGACATACCTGAACCCAGTCACCAGATCATTGCCCTTCTGTTATTTTTAGCTAAAAGGAGAGTCACAATAGGATGGCACGCCTTGGGAGTGATTGATTGGATGAGAGAAGTTATATAGTGCAAATCTGCTTCAGAGGTTTATACTACACTTCTCCCTGACAAGTCTAAAGACAATTGGGTACCATTTCGAACGCATTGTAAACAACACTGGCCGGACCTAATGACCAAAGATATTTGTCTTTAAACTATTTATTGTGAATAAATGATCAAAAAACTATGAAAATGTGGAATTTTGCACCCACTTGGTATTGATGTAACATTTCTTCCCTTTTGTCAGTCACACTTTGCTGCACACGTATATAAATCAAAATACACGAATGGTGCTGCTGTTCTTTAAAGACAATTTTAGAAGATGTAAACATCAACTCTTTAAGTTATGTGCAATACATTCATTTCACAGATCCCGAAAGGGGACTGTATTTTTTTTGTCTTTCTTCTTGGACACGCATAGTCCCGTTAACACTAGTTTCGTGCTTTCATTAAATGCTCCAACATGTTTATCGTTTTTTAACCGAGTCCTACTAATCCCTGCTTTACTACAGAGTATGCTACTCTCGTGAGACTTTACGATTTCTTGCAATACTTATTTTGTCAGCCTTCCCCCTTATCCTCATGAGAACACGCACACCTGTTGCTTAACAACCCTTCTGTTTTGTCTATCTCTTTCTCGGAGTGTTTGCGTGCTGCTCCAGGAGAGATGGAAGAATCTTCTATTTTGGGAACCCTACTCCGATTTGTTCACAATGATTTTTTTCGGATGTATATATTTTATTGTATTAAAACAGAAAAAATGCAGCCCCGTCCTGTAACAATGCACAGAGTCTGAAGCGTACATGTTTTGAGTGGCCTAATGGTCTATCTTTCATGTACATTTCCAATATTATGATCAGTGTTATAATCATTCCATCATTAATGAAAATGATGCTTGAATGATACAGTAACTATTGTCAACAGAATAATGGTTTAAATTGTAACCCCACATGTTGAGACTTTGGCATTGATTCTGGCACTCTCATGACGTTTTATCTGTAACTGGATGGGGGTCTCTTGAGAGATCTATGCCTAGCTTCCTAATGCTACATAGTGCCCATAGTTATGCGACAGCTGATCAGCTCAGAGCTCATCAACTGCCTTAATATTCCGCATACTGGTCCCCTAACTGGGCTGTCTGGTTGCTGTAATACAACATGCATCTATCCTAGTGTCTCCAGTGTCCTCCTCTCTCTTCCAACAGCTCCTTTCTAGCACCAAGACCCTCAAATAAATGACCAGACCAAAATACGCCGGTCGGACTTGCTGATGTGGATAATAGCAATTCTGTAAAAACATATCTGAGGTGGTTGCAGCAATAACTAGGAAATGTAGGAACATGAAAAAGTTAAGATTTATTACACCATAAACACTGAGCAACAGCTGGTGGCAACACAGCCAGACAGTAGCTGCAGTCAAATTTAAACCAACATTCTCCCACAGAGTGCATAACACAACCCTAACATTCTACTCAACAGATTACTACATGGCTTTGCTTTTCTTTTTACTTGAAGAACGTCACCATATACACATTTATAGTAAAACAAAAGAGAATTGCATCGATAATAATGGTACTTTTACCAATCATAGAGAAGAACAGAAAAAGGGGTTATAAAGCGCAATGTGCATCAAGAAACATGCATATACCTGTCAGATCATCCAAAAACTCTATATAATACAGTACATTAAGATAGTGATAGATCATGACCAGCCAAGACCTCAAGAATCCAAACCCTGAATGGATCCCAGATCCGATTTAATCTAGATCGACGTTTATCAGTTTCTAAAATTAACATTTAGAAAAAGAGGGTAAAAAAAAATATATCCGTGCAATGTAAAAGGTGGAATTAAAGGTCAGTGTCCAAACATTTTCAACGTATAGTCCTGACTATATCCACATGAAAGGTAGATCATCTCAATAACCCTAAATGCTTGTACAAGCAGCAAAGATATGGGTATCCCTCGCCCCTTCAACCCCGCACCAAAACCATTTCCCATCCAGTCTTAACTTAATTTTGTACAAGAGATGTGGCGTATAAATTTGAAATGGCAGAACTTGACTCTGTGCGATGGTATTACTACTCTTAATTTCATTATATATTACCTCAACCCCCAGGTGTCCACTCCATTTGTCAGCCCTAAATTGGAAGAGGTCTGCTCTCTCCTCAATCCCTGCCTCAAGAATACTTTTGTTGTAGGCTGTTTTTATATTGCCCATGTGAGGATTTCGCACAAGATAGTCAAGAAAATTATGTCGGGAGCAGTTTTCCTCCTCAACTTTCCAGCTCGATAGAAAATGACAGAGTTGGAGATACCTGAAGAAGCTCAGACGGGAAAGGGAGAACCGCTGTTGGAGAGCCTCATAGGATAACAGTGTTGTATCCTCATACAATATTCTCCCACAGAGTAGAGAACACAACCCCAACATTCTATTAAACAGATTACTACATGGCTTTTCGTTTTTACAAAAATAACACGAGAAAACCATACGAGAATTGAAAATATCACCAATCAAGTAATACATAAAATGATACCAACTAATGAAGGACCTTATGAGAAAGAACTATAGATGACTGTTGGAAATGGCCATTTTTGCAGGGTTATCCCCAAACGTTTTGCCTTTTCCTCCTATTTTTCCCTGACCTGTTTGTGTTGGTTTTAGGACTCTGGGCACTTTACCACTGCTAATCAGTGCTAAAGTGCATATGCTCTATGTGTAAATTGTGTTATGGATTGGTGTTTCCATGATTGGATATTTGATTTACCTGTTAGCCCCTAGTAAAGTGCACTGCGTGTGCCAAGGCATGTGTATCAAATGCTACTCGGGGGCTTGCAGCACTGGTTGTGCCACCCCCGTAAGTAGCCCTAAAAACTGTAACTCAGACCTGCCATTGCAGAGTCTGCGCGCAGTGTAACTGCCATGTTGAATTGGCCAGTGCACACACTGGCCGGTCCCTAACCTTCCCTTTTCTTACATGTCACACATCCCTCCGGTAGGCCCAAGGTACCCCTGTGGGCAGGGTGCAATATATGTTTAAAGGTAGGATATGCCCTGGTGTGTGTGGCATGTCCTAATAGTGAATTACAGCCCATTTCGTTTTTCACTATTGCAATGCTACCAGTTCCCCATAGGATAGAATGGGAGGTTTGTTTATAACATCTTATAAACTTGCATGCCCCAGGGAATTCGGTAAGAAAATAGAATTTAGTATGCCTGAACTCAGAATCTAAAGATGCATCTTTTAGTGAGGGTGATTTTTACATTCTGTGTTTGAAAATACCACTTTTAGAAAATAGGTATTTTCTTGCTCAGTCATCCCATGTGCCTCTGCTGGAATGTGGATTGCCTGTCTGGGTTTTGGATGACAGAAGGCTGGGGGACAGGAGGGGCTCCAGATGGTCTAGGTAGGTCAGAAAAGGGCTGAATAGACCTGGGCTGCAATGGGGAAAGGGGAGGCGATTTCCTTACACCTTAAAGGGCCTGGCCTGTCTCTGACAAGGCAGTCTCCACCTCCTGCCAGGAATTCACACCAGAGAAGGCCAAACTGGTTCTGGCTGGGCACAGACACCCTCTGCCTGAAAGATCAAAGGATTTTTGGACATAAATACTGGGGCCCAGACCCCTGAACATTAGAACTCATCTGGAACAAGACTGCCAAGAAGAAGAGCCGGAGAAGCTGCGAAAAGGAATGACTGCTTTGCTGGGTGCTTTGTTAGGCTGACCTGCAGTGGCTGCTTCTGTCTTGGGCACTGAAAGGCCTGGACTGGACTGGACTTTCTGTAACCTAATTTATGAGTCTCTCCAAGGGCTTGAGGTAGAGCTTGCTCCCTGTTCACGAAGTGTCAGGAACAGCAAAGACTTCAAGTTCTTCGACCCGCAGCACTGGGGACTGTGTGTTTTGTGCTGCAACCTGAAGAACACCAACTCAACGACGTCTATAACGCCACTGCCGACTCTGTGACCTGAAGGCACCGCCGCAACGCAGCACGGCAACCCTGGTCTCACCGACGACGCCTGCTGACGCCGCCACCGAGCCGCTGCTTGCACCGCGACCTGTGGGCATCGCACTCCGCACCGCCTCGCTTCACGCCGAACCTTTGGCACCGCCGCAACGCTGCACCGCAACCCTGGTCTCACCTACGACACCTGTTGACGCCGCCACCGAGCCGCTGCTTGCACCGTGACATGTGGGCACCGCACTCTGCACCGCCTCGCTTCACGCCGAAGCTTTGACACCGCAGAGAGCAACGCCGCGACCCTGGTCTCACTGACGACGCCTGTTGATGCAGCTACCGAACCGCGGCTTGCACCGCGACCGGTGGACACCGCACTACGCACCGCCTTGCTTCACAAGGACGCCTTGGCCTTCCAGACGCCGGCACTTCCCGCCGAGATCGACGCCACTGTTTGCACCATGGTTCGGGGGCACCTCTCATAAGTTACACAACGCACCGCCCTCATCCCACACCACAGCCTTGGTACACCGACGCTGGCACCATCGACTCCCGTTCGTCCGCCGATGACAGCGCTTCAGCAACGACGACGACGCTGCTTGCACCGTGACCTGCTAGCACCGTGGGGAGCACCGCCTTCATCTCGCACCGTGACCCTGGTCTCACCGATGACGCCATCTGACGCCGTCAACGAGCCGCTGCTTGCACTGCGACCTGAAGGCACCGCACGCCGCACCGCTGCGCTTGGCACTGCAGCACCCGACGCCTGCCGGCGCCAGCGCTCCTTATTCCACCAGAGAGGGGCTCAACCTGCAACGCGAGTGATTTAAAGGGCCTCAACACCCTGCATTTCTCACAGGTACTGTTTGCAGGTCTTCCCGACGCCGTAGCTGGCCCGCGACCCCGCGACCAGCTAGAACTGTTGGATTTGTTGTTCCCGACGCCGTGATAGCCCCGAACGGAGCTATCGACATCAAGGAACCATGTTTGAAACTTATTTTGATAACTGCAGATTTTTAAGTATAGTATAGTATTGAGGATTATTTTTCATAATTGGTCTGGTCTTAAAGTATATAAAAATATTGGCTATTTTTCTAAACTGGTGTGGTGTCCTTTTGTAGTGCGTACACTGTATTACTGTTGGTTATGTGCAAATGCTTCACACACTGCCTCTAGGATAAGCCAGGCTGCTCGTGCCAAGCTACCAAGGGGGTGAGCAGGGGTTATTTTAGACGTGCAACTCCCTTATCCTAACTAGAGTGGGTGTTTTTACCTGGCTCTGGCCCACGCCCTAGCCTGCCAAAAATCCAATTTCTAACAATGACACAAACAACAATAAAATTTCAAGCAAACTGATCATTGAACTCATTCTACTGCTGCGCCTCACCACGGACTCAGAATCATTGGACATGAGTACCAGCACTCTTTGCACCACCATTATTTTCAGGTACAATAATTTCACCATTCTCAATACCTCTTTTGCACCCAACTCTCACAAAAAGCTTATCGTTGTACCATTGTCCACCTTCAATTCGGATACTATTTCCTTTTACCGCTAGGATTTTAACAGGTGGACCAAACCTGGATCTGCCTTCCTTAATGTGTACAAGTTTGTACACCCGCACCACATCACCCCCTTTAAATAGCATGGATTTTACCCAAGGCCTAAGACAGAGGTATTGTAGATGAGAATTTTGCCCTACTTTGCTCCAAGCCTTGATTTAGCAATGCCAAAAGAGTTCAAAGAGATTGAAAGGAAACTCTTTGAGCAGGGAAAAAAATAATACTTGCCACTCCGCTAACACCAACACTCATAAACTTAGACACTGTAACCTTAGCCAACCCCAAAGGACTGCAACAACAAGGTGATGGATGGAATGCTTGAATTAATCTCAGCCACTAGAAATCGCTAGGGCCACATTCCAGTCCATCCTTTTTCATCCACTATGCCACTACAGACAAATACCCACCTTATGCAAATCAGTACCGACCCTGCTCCTTATAGAAACAGTTTGTCCTGAACTGCCAGGCGAGGCCCCCTTCAGAAGGGACCACAAGCAAACCCAGACCAGTTTCACTCTGCTCGGGGCTCGTCAGTAGGGTTTAGCTTGAGTCTTATGGTACAGTGGGCATGGGACCCAAGCATGGGCATACCAGTCACACTTACACCGTCAACTGTAACAACAAGGTGACGGATGGAATGTTTGAATTAATCTCAGCCACTGGCAATCGCTCGTGGCACATTCCAGTCCATCGTTTCTTGATCACCATGCCACACTAGACAAAGGCTTGCTTTATGCAAAACAATACAGACTATGCTCCTCATTGGAACAGTATGTCCTGAGCTGCCAGGCGAGGTCCCCTCCATTTTGTTTATTTAAATCTGTTTATTGTCATTTATAGTTTTAACAGTGCAGTACAACAATAGATCAACGACACCGAACACTGAGGAATAATACAATAGCAAAACATATGCTGAGGATGTAGTAGTGATAGCGGGTGAGTACTGTGTCCGGTATCATGTAATAAGGATATCAACAACATTATGACATCTGTGAGGAGGAGTAAGTGGATGTACAGCCATTTCGCTGCGTATTGTGGCGTCAAACTATATGTGATGTAGCGCATCTCTGAACAATGGTCAGAGGGTACAACATAATGAGGACAAAATAACTTAACTGAGAGAAAGGGGTAACCGCCCGTGACCTGAGGCCCTGAAGTGGTGCAACAGGTGAATAACTGCTTGTAGCGCACAGGAGGGTCCTAAGATCCGCCAGAGTGAGTAGGGATTGTGAGGCACTGCCCCCACTGAGGCATTGCAATAGTGATAGTGGCATGTTATCCTAGAGCTGATGAGACCCCTGCTTCTTTCTGTGTGTCTTCAGCGGGTGTAACTAACTTCTGCAATTAATTCACAATAGCCCCCCCAAACTATAGCTAGGGGGAACTTGCGAAGCCCCAGTAGGTCCTCCCTCTGCAGGGCCACACCCTCTGCCCTGGCCCAATTGAGCAAAAAGCGGCGCCAGGCCAATGCATGGGGTGCCGCCGGTGTTTTCCATCTTTTAGTGATGAGGTGCTTCGCCGTGACTAGGCCCAGTCTATGAATCGTGCGGTGACCTTGCGTTTCCTGCTCCTCTTAAAGAGATGAAATACATACACCTCCCAATGAAAAGGAACTTGACTCTTGGTACGGCAGGACAAAGTGGCAGCTATGTCAGTCCAGTAATCCTCCAGGGCAGGGCAATGCCAGAGCATATGTAGGAGATCTGCACTGAGCAGGCGGCACCTAGGACATTCAGAGTCATCATGATGGAAGTACTTGTTTTTCTGGGCAGGGGAGAGGTATGGGTGATGGAGGATAAAATATTGAATCTGACGTAAACGCTGGGTGCGAGGAACACGTGTCGGACTTTCTAGTATTGCCACCCATTCCTTCTCCAATAGGGCTGATCCCAGGTCTTCCTCCCAATGCTGTTTCAGGGGGTCAGTGGGATCGCAGTATGTTGACGGAGGAAGGAGGCAAACCAGCGTATCAAGTGTCCCCCTGTGCCCATTATTTGTAGGTACTGCAATAGGTGGTGTGCGGGGGCTTCTGTTGTTAAGCTACCCCACCTAGTTGAGAGTGAGGCTATGAGCGCATGGTGCAATAGGAAATGCCCCGGGGGTCCTCTGAGATTAGATCGGTGTAGGGGATTAGGGAGCAATCTCTAAAAAGGTCCCCCGTGTCATGAATGTCCGCTGCCTCCCAACTACACAACTCCGCTGCCGTGGTGTATGACCCACCCCTTGGTGATCCTAGTAGGGGGTATAGCAGGTGCATATGGTGTGGTGACGCGGGTGACGTATAGGCTTCTGCAATAGCTTTTGTATGCTATGGAGAGCAGCAAGGAGTCTGCTTTTCTGAGTTTAGCGCAAGGGTAAAATGTGTGGAGTGCCATTGGTGGTTGCAGTGTGGCAGTATCTTGCAGGTGCCGTGAAGCTAGCCAATCTGGTCACCCATTGCAACTGAGCTGTTAAATATTAGTGCTCAAAATTAGGTACTGCTAATCCACCCTGTCCCGCCGGCAGATATAGCTTCCTGATGGAGACCCTGTGCCTAGATGTCCCCCAAAGAAAATCCTTAACCTTTGCTTCCAGTTTGCTAAAACAAAAGGGGGGAAAGTAGAGAGGCAGGGTAGCGAAATAGTAAAGCAGATACAGGAGAACCACCATCTTCGCAAGGGCCACTCTACCCGAGATAGACAGAGGGAGAGTCCTCCAGAATGCCATCTGTGAGTAAATTGAGGAGGTGGCTCTAGTGAGGTTTCCGTCTAACAGGTCGACTTTGGTACGATATATGTGGATACCCAAGTATCGGAATGTGCAAATGCACCAGGACACTGGAACCTCCCACAGCGAGTACGCCGGATCTGGAGTGGACAACAAGAACTGGAAGAGAGTGGACTTTGCTGCATTGATCCTCAGCCCTGATACTGTATCGAATTGTGATAGTGCTGTGTTTAATGAGTGGGGGATAGCGTGAAGGTCTCTTGGGTATAATAAAAGGTCGTCAGCATATAATGAGATTGTATGCGTGCTGTCGGCCAGGGGAATACCCATGTCTACCCAGGCATGAATGCCGCTAGGGGCTCCACCGCCAGGGAGAAGAGGAGTGGGCAGCCCGGACGAGTCCCACGGCCCACCCGGATAGAGTCCAATGTGTAGAGCCCAGTTTTTACGCGGATTGTTGGGTGTTTATATAATAGCTGAACAATGCAGAGGAAATAGGGGCCGATGCCAAACCTTGGCATCACTGCAAAAAGATAGTCCCACTCCAGAGAATCAAATGCTCTCTCAAGGTCAAGAACAAGGCATCCCGAGCGTGGCCAGTTCAGGGGGGTGTATTCAGCCACCCTGAAGTAGTGACGAAGGTTAAGTGCGGTGTCCTGGGCTGGGACGAAACCATTCTTGTCCACATGCACCAATGAGGATACGTCGTGAGCAAGCCGGTTAGGGAGAGCTCTCGCCAGGATTTTATAATCAGTGTTTAGGATCGCTAGAGGTCTGTAAGACCCCAGGGCTGTGGGATCCTTGCCTGGCTTCAACAGGGAGACAACATTAGCTGTGCAAGAGAGGGAGGGCTACGCTGTCGAGAACCGCTGTGTAGAGCGCATGTAAACGGGGTACCAGGGTCTCATCGTAAGCCTTGAAAAACTCTGCAGGGAACTTATCTGGGCCTGGTGTATTTCCTGATGCGAGGGACACAAGCGCTTCTCTGATCTCCTCCTCAGAAATTGGTCAATGGACTGGGTGGGCAGTTGTATTGAGTCTAGGAACTAACCTATTTGGTGAGAGTCACTGTGCATGCTGGATGTGGTGTAATGCTTGGTCACGGCCTTTTGAATGCTGCGCTGTGTGTATCTCATCTGTCCGAGCTCATCCCTAATTGAGTGTATGGGATGATGCGGATGCTCTTGCCTAATAAGCAATGCGAGCAGCTTACCTGCCCTGTCTAGGCGAGGTCCCCTCCATAAGGGACCACAAGCAACCCCAAACCAGTTTCGCCCTGCTTGGGACTCGTCAGTATAGTGTAGCTGGAATCCTATGGCACAGTGAGCAAAGGCTGCACTGTTACTATTTACATATGGCTGGGTCCGAACTGAGGTGGCATGGTGTGCAAAATAATGGTGGACTGGAATGTAGCCCAAAGTAATTAACAATGGTTGAGATTAATTCAAGCATTCTATCTATCACGTTTTTGTATGCTTTAGTGCAACACCCTAAGTGCAACAGGTATGCCCCCGTGCTCACAGTGCCACCGGAACCAAGTTGCACCTGAATGATGAGCCCCTATGAGGGTGAAACTGGTCTTGGATTGCTTGTGCTCTGGTTCAGAGAGGACCTGGCCTGACAGTCTGGGCTGGACTGCTCCTCTTAGAGCAGGGTCAAGACTGATTTGCATTCAAGCATTCCATCAATAACTTTTTTGTATACTTCAGAAAAAAAACACTTAAGGACCAGCATAGAACCACAGCTGCTTCACTATTACAACGTTTCTTTTCCACAAAACATTCTGAATTCTCTCTGCAGCTTGTTGCTGCTAAAAACAACCAAACAGAATTCAATGAAAACACAAGTCATGGAAAAGAATAACCTGAGCCTCCTAGCTCAAACACCAAAAACAAAAGTAATGAGATGTAAGCTATGCAAATCTAGCAGTGCAGAGAAAGGTGTATAACAACTGGTAACATTTTGGGCCTGTAAGTGAAAATAAATTATCTTTTTTCACACAGGGGCTGCAAACTATCAACGCTTTTGTAGGTGCCTTTGTTCTCTTCCATACTCTCCATGTTTGCTACACCTTGGTGGATGATACCTAAAGAAATGCAATGTATTTCATTTTTTGACAAATGGTGCAGAAGAATTCCTTGCTCTTATAGAAGAGCAGCTTTGCTTCCTGATGAGCAAGTTCAACCCAGACTCCTCTCTTCCTCACTTCTTTTGAATCACATTTTCTTCCTTCTAACATGTCTTCATCTAGAAGCTGGACCAAGTGGACATGGGAAATCATAAATTCACATACTGCAAGGTGTTACTCTGCTGGTAGAGAAAGTACAGGAAAGGCGAACCATTAGGAAGAAAATGATAATGATGTACCTGTTTATTTCTTCCAGGCAACGAGGAGACCAGTTGAAAAATGGCAACCCGTCCAGAAGCTGTACCAACGGCAACAAGGTCATCGAAGCAGCTCAAAAGTTTTGCAATAGTTATCGATTCAGTTTTTCCCTAGTAAGGCAAAAGAAATATTATGAATTGCTGACACTACAAAGCAGGCACAAGGGAAATGAGAACAATACATACTTGACAGATATCAGTCTGTTTCTTTGAAAACCGTAATGCTATATTTTGCAAACGTGTTTGACCATGTATCGCAATATTTAAGAAAATTGCAATATTCAGCTGAGGTATAGGTTTCATCACAACACTAACTCCTGTAATTATAGAATACTCAGTGCTATATATATATTTTCAACCGAATATATCTAGAATAGGGGTTGTTTAGATATCCACAAAGCCTGATTAAGAAAACGAGCAAAATTACGTAAATTAAGCCAAAAATGCATTGGTCTTGCAAAACAATTGAGATCTGATATTATGTATTTAATTTTCATTTATTTTGTGTAAATGTCTAAAACTTTGGGAATTGGTGTATTGGGTATGCACACAGTCTTTTTTCTATGTCTGCGTCATGTGGGACGCTACCTGCAGTTATAAACAAGCATTTGCAATGCAATAGGTCTCGCATTTGTTGAAGTTGGAGCTACTGGCATTGTAAATGGCAGTGTTTTTTATCAATGTTTTTGTTTGCAGTGGAGTGATTATTTAAAAATTACACACTATACCATATTATAAGCTATTCTAGCAACTGTACAGTAAAGCTATGGCTATTTTAACGTAAAGGAGTGTGAATGGATGAATAAAAATACAAAAAACAGGATCTAAAAATTTACGATGGAATGTATAGCAGGGTACAGGGTCTACCGATCACAACAAATGTACTTGAAGTGATTGGGGCATCATATGCAATAAAAAAAAAAAGAAAATCGGTAGTACGGGGTGTCAGCGACGCTTGTGCAAATGTTGTTCAGCTGGTGAAGTGGTCAGCTCTGTTTGCAGATGCAAAGTGGTGAAAGGTGAAGTATTCAGCTCGGTTTGCAGGCACAAAGGGATGAATGGTGAAGTGGTCACTCTCTTCAGCGGTGAACATGCTCTTTACTGTTGCTCATGGGCATCAAGAGACTCTGCCAGGTCTAAGGCATTCCAGAGACCTTATATGATGGCTGGGGTTTGTAAACGAACCTGCATTAAACACCAGTAAGAGATGAAGCGATTTCTGCAACATCACATGATTTTTCTCCAAAATGTGTTTTTTCAGTTTTACTTTTTGGATTCCTGGGATGCTCTGGCATAAGATTCCCGGTTCCACCAGGATTCATTTGGTACAGTAAATAAACACAATAACCAAAAATACTCTCAAACTGCAGTTTAACGGAGACGTGGTTTTCTGTGTAACAGACAAACGCCTGACCATGGTCCCACAGCAGGGGCACGTGCCACCTAATCTAGAGACACTTCTCTCACAGGAGTTGTGCCAACTCACCTGCAGCCAAAGCTATGGGTCACGGGAAAATGGGATGGAGAGTAAGGTGGGTACAGGGAGAGAGAGAAAGGGGGCACAGGGAGAGAGAAATGGGGGTAGGGAGAGAGAAATGGCGGACCGAGAGAGAACGGGGGAAGAGAGGCTGGAAGGGTGAAAACGAAAGGGAGAGAGGGCACTAGTGAGGGGGGTACCGGAAGGGGAAGGAGGTGGACAGGTGATATACATTTTAAAAAGCAGGTCTTTGGCAGTAGGTGATGACTGCTGGCAAGGACCAACACCCGGAAAGGAGGTTTGACATCCGAGCCCCCACTATTATAATGTGAAACTATCATGCAACTACAATATCACAAAAAGGTGCTAGTTTTCCAAAGACACATGACCCACCTGATGTACACACTACAAGATTCTTATAAGTCCCAAGAACATAAAGACAAATTCATCTGGCACATTGGAAAAAAATTATACTTTTCAAATAGCCCTCCGTTTTAAATTTGCTTCATTTCTACGCTTGGTTAACAGATATAACTACTACCCAATCAATGGTATTCAATTGATCCACCTCGGAAGAATGAAGGCTAAGGCAGACTTGCCGGGAGTGTAACCTCTGTCCCTTACAAGTGTACGTCTCACTGAGCCCTTCTGCCGGTATTGTGTTGGACAGCTGGTCACAATTCGATCAGTTGAGCCCCTTATGTGTAGCCTTTAAACAGAAACACAGCAAAGCCCGCTTTTGTATTCGCCAGATAACTAGGAAAACCAGCTATACACGAGGCGCGAGCAGCAACCGGAGTCACAGAGGTAGAGAGACCAGCCTTGGCTCCGCCAGTTATGAATAACTTAATATCCACGTACCTAACAAACATAAATGTGTCCTTCTATAATGGATGTGGTATACATGTAAAGTGCTCCAATACCTACGGATTGAGTTTGCGCTAAATAAAAAAAACTAAAAAATAAATACAAAACACCTAACAGATCTGTTCCAGGTCAGGCAGTGGAGTCATAGTTCGCCCGACCCTTGTGAAGACAGAGCAGCCATCCCTGAAAATCAGTAGGGCAAGGGCGAGGATGTGGTCCGTCGGCTAAACTGCCGACTTTGGTGCTGGAAACCAGAGTTTGAGCCCCGAGGTCGCCTCAACATCCTGTGATTCTGGGCAAATCACTTAATCTCCCCGTGCCTGAATGTGTAATGTAAATACGGTGCTCGTGTAAAGCGCTCCAATAAACTTCGGGTCGAGTTCGTACTATATATATATATATATGCAAAAAAAACACAAGTGCAAAGGCAAGTAACAGTACAAGGACATGTCGCCAGCTAGTCACATGCACTCATAACCACACCTACAGGCGACGGAACAGCACAGTGAACCCATCCGCCCAACACCGGACATTTTGCAACTTGCTTTTATATGGTGTACGCATAATTATACATTTGCCACACTTGCCTCATACCATCATCTCCTGCATATTTTTCCTTTTCTCGCATAATTTAGCCAACCCTGCCAGTTATACTATAATGAAGTAAACAAACTAAACAGTTCACAGAATTTACCCCAGTAAAACAAGCGTCTTCAAATAGGTCGTGTCTCCAATGAGTGTCGCTGATTCGCCTTCTTTGAAAATGTTCAGTGCTGCACGTTTAAATAGATCACTGGATGCACGAAAGATATCACTAATAGCACTAAGTAAACAAAGTAATTGCTAAAAATGTCCTAAAACATGCCGCCCTAATTATCGCTTGCCATGCAGCTTTTATGACTAATGAAGGCATGGCGGTGGCGCCAGTAATACGCCTGCTCCCGATCACAACACAGAAAGTGGGAATTATCACAGCATGAGACCCCACAGTAATCATTAGCAAAGCATGTCGACAGGCGCCCCAGGCTGCTGGAGCACTCAACTATAATTAATGCGCAGCACGTCTTCCGGAGACGAGCACTCAACTGGAATTAACGCGCACAAGCTGTTCCACTGTGAAGCGCGTTCACAGACCAGAATCGGCTCGTGCCCAGACCAGAATCGGCTCGTGCCCAGACCAGAATCGGCTGGTGCCCAGGTCGGTCTCCCTTGGGAGTAAACACAGCAACAATAGTCTCGTTGGCGGCAGCGCTTCGCGCTGCAACGCCAGCGAGACCTAAAAATGTGTATTCAAGGTTAAGGTCATGTGACCAAGAGCTGTTTAGCTCGAAGCGCGTCTTTTTTTTGTGCCCGAAAATAAATCGAAATTGAAGCACCTTGGATCCCACCAACAACTGACAAGAATTATTTGTGTATACTGATAGTCCTTTTACACATCATGTTTCTTATTTTGAGAGATACTTTACACTGTTGTTCCAACCATAAGGCATGAATGAGTCCACTGCTGTGATGCATATGAAAAGAAACTCTAGGTGAGAAACGCGCCGTCATATTCATTGTTCTCGCTCACATTATATTGTCATTTGAAGACATTCTGCGCCTGAATTAAAGCAGGGGTGTTGCAAATTAATAGGTGAAGCTTCAGATGCAAAGGACATACACGGCGAATGGCTGGGCAACATTAATGGTCTTATCCAAATTTACCAATTGAAATGTATCTTTCTGGTCTCACATGGGTGTGATATCTGGGGCTATAAAAATCTGATCTCCAAGCCATCGAGAATATATTCCTTAGACACCTTTTGTCAGTGTCTCAATTCAGAGCTTCTTTTGAGGTGTTAGTTGTGGGTTATATCGCCGATCTGCTGTTAATAAGTCATGTGATAAAATGGATTTCAATCTGAATTACCCTCAATGGGAGCTAAATAGAGTAATTCTGGGGATTGCATGCTTTTGGATGAAGCTAAACTCTCCTCATGGTTGAACTATATCAGATTTACCTGTTGGGAATTGGGTCACCCAGAATTATATGACCACCCTGAGAGCAAAAGAAGTAGTGACTTGACCTGGGTAAAAAAAGAAAAATTGTGCCAGAGGCTTCTAGGGAGTGCAGGGAACTAGTTAAGCTCTCGGTCAATGCATATGTTATAATTTCTATTTATGGGTTTACAAAACCCAATTTCACATTCGTCACAAATCCCCCAACATCGCTTTTTGCGGACTCGTTTTAAATTGAACCAACTGCATTGGCTTCTAGCAGATCTTGTAGGCTGGAATAAAGTTTACAATTTAACTCCATGTTGCTACAATAACTTTTCGGACCAGGACACTTTACATTTTGTGCTGTTTTGTCAATTTTATTGCGTTCCCAGCAGGCAATTCATTCTTCCACTGTTAAGAGGGAAGCAATTTACTCAGACCAGACCCGCTGTAAATTTCTCACAAATGCTACCCAATGAACATGTCACCCTTAATGCGGCAAGGTTTTTAATTAATTCAGTCAGGATTAGAAAAAGAAAGGGGTGACTGGTATATTGTCTATAATATGCATTTTTGTTTATTTTATGATGTTCATCTACTCTACTGTGCTATTGTTATGCCTTTTTATATATATTCTTAATGACTTCTCATCAAATACTGTATATTAGCCGTTACTGTGTTTTTTTGTTTTTTTTAACTAGTGATATGAATTTTGCTTTTGATGTACTGCATGTTTTTTTAGCTGCTAGTTTGGCTTTTAACCTCATATCATATATACATTTTGTATTGCATTGTATGTATCTTTTATGGTTTTAATTAACCAATTATTGATCATTTTGACTGACTGGGATTCCTGCTTTTGTAAATGGTTAGCAAACCAATATGCTCCCGATGCAGAGTATAAAGGTGGCTGGAGGTAAAATGCCTGTAGCAAAGGCACTCTTCTTTGAAGAAAGTACAAGCTTTAAGGGGGGAATTGCAAGAGAAGGATAGGTAATGCTCTTTGCAAGTGACGGTGAGGAGTACCACCACACCATTTGGAGTTGCTTCAAGCAGACAGGGCGAATTTTGATAGGTCATAAATTATTGTGCTAAGGTGCTATCTTAAGCAATTTTGATGGTTGATCTTTAGGAGGTGTACGACACAACTCACAACAGCAATACAGCAGGCATTTGAGATTGTGGTTAAGTATTTAGATACTTTGTACGTTTATCTGAGCACCATTCAAATACTGACATGTGGTTATGTTTGTTGTGTTTAGATGTAGGACGTACAAGTAACTCTAGTGATAAGAAAAGGACAAGGTAATATGATTCAATATATTTTTATTGATGTTCTTCCAAATATAAAACAATGATGATAAAGCAAAACTAAACACTATCCATTGCCCTTGTCCCAGACCCCACCCCTCAGCTCCTTGCTGGGATCAGAGTCTCACAATGAGTAAAACAGGCTCGAGCCTACAACAGCCTCATCTAGTGCCAGCACAGTATTCCTTCTGGTACATATAGCCATACAAACATCTTACAAGCGTCAATAAGAGAGCCTTCCAATGGGTAAAATCTTCAGTGCTCCTAATGTCCTTCTGCATGTTCCTGAAGGAAGCACCATAGCCTCCTAAAGGTACACCCCATTCCTTAAAAATCACCCCGTTTTTTTTCCATGACCAAGGTATACTATTATACCATCCTTGCATGGTTGGAACTCTTGGCATCCCCCAGTTCGCCAGAAGAACCTGTTTGGCCTTTGAATGCATCACAGTAATACATGGTTATTAAGGTAATTCAACTCAATATTGCACCTTCTGAGCAGAAGGTGTCTCAAGAGTTATAACTGCTCATATTGCTCTAGTGGTTCTCAGAACTTTCTCAATACCCACACAAGATATATTAATATCCCTTTGTAATCAAACTTGTGGCCTACTTTGGTCAATAGCACACAGACACACAAAAGGGAAATTCCACCTCAGTAATATTTGGTCACCTACTTCCTCCCCTGAGAACGTGTAATCCACTTTATGGGCATTCTCCAGTAGCCCTCTCCATTGAAGTTCATGAAAGCACATCCCCAGTTCTTCATCCCAAACCAGCAGAAAAACGCCACTTACAAGCCTTTCTGTCTACTAATAAAGTTAGAGTTCAGGTGTTTCTCGTCAAATACAGTCTGTAACAATTTCTCAAATGTCAACAAATCCCAATAGCACCTGGGTTAATCGAGGGGTTGCGCCCACTGTGCCAGGTCCGTAAATATCTAAATATCTCCCATTCATTTGCACTATAATCCTGTCTGGACTATTCAAAGGACTTGATTGGTCCCTTAACATCTGAATAATTTTGAGTTTTAAAGCATAAATACAACATAAGACGGGCATTTCCAGTTACAACCTTTGCTCTTACACCACACCCACCCCTCACCCTATCCGTTTCTCAATGTTCCTTCTCCTCCTCCTGTGCGAAGTCCATCCCCTCATTATTACCCCAGTCCAGAGGCTTTTAATGTTTCAATACTAGTTTCAGGCTTGGTCTCTTTCTGAAGATCCGTCCAGGCACGTCAGCCCCCTTCAGTCCTTTTTGAGACAGGAGAACAGTATGAGGGGCGTGGTTTGCCTGGGGCTCATGGCGGACGCACGAGCGAGGAGCTCCACACCGACCACACACTAATCCTGTAATGAGAGCTGACTGGGGCTGCGGCGCCACACCTGACTGCCTGTCGGAGGTTAGCGCTGATCCCTGGCGGCGCTCGGGCGATCCTCCCTGTGGAGGCAGAGGCGGCAGTCTACGGTTCCCCGGGCGTGAGAGGCTCTGGCGGCGACCTATTGTGGAGTGCGGGAACGGCTGCCCGATTACGCGGCTCCCCGGTCGCAGGCTGTCTACTGAGCCAGAGGTGCAGTGGAGGAGACGCTGGGGCGGCCTGTCTGGCGGAGGAGCGGCGGACCCTCCCTGAGTTCATTACCACGCGCATGCTGACAACATACGCATGCTGGTGACTGCCCAGTGAAGGTGGGTGCATCGTGGAGGAGCGTTGGGACCATCGGCCCTGTGCAGGTGTTGCTGGAGGGTCGGCGCGACGCAACTGGTGAGCCGGATGGCCTGAACACAGTGCTACCTGATCGACGATCAAGCGCTATCCTGGTGGTGGGTGCTGGCTGATCACACCGCGGGAGGGCTGGTGACCGAGAGCCGGTGCCTGCTGGGGCCCACGCGGGAATACCGCCATTTTGGACCTTCATGGGCTTTGGATGACTACCACTAATCCTGCAATGAGAGCTGACTGAGGCTGCGGTGCCACACCTGACTGCCTGTCGGAGGTCAGCGCAGATCCCTGGCGGCGCTCGGGCGATCCTCCCTGTGGACGCTGTGCTGTGGAGGAAGAGGTGGCAGTCTTTGGTTCCCCGGGCGCGAGGGGCTCTGGCAGCGACCTATTGTGGAGCGCGGGGACGGCTGCCCGATTACGTGGCTCCCCGGTCACAGGCTGTCTGCTGGGCCAGAGGTGCAGCGGAGGAGACGCTGGGGCGGCCTGCCTGGCGGAGGAGCGACAGACCCTCCCTGAGTTCATTACCGCGCTCATGCTGACAACATACGCATGCTGGTGACTGCCCAGTGAAGGTGGGTGCATCGTGGAGGAGCGTTGGGACCATCGGCCCTGTGCAGGTGTTGCTGGAGGTGAGGCGCGACGCAACTGGTGAGCCGGATGGTCTGAACGCAGGGCTAACTGATCGATGATCAAGCGCTATCCTGGTGGTGGGTGCAGGCTGATCACACTGCGGGTGGGCTGGTGACCGTGAGCCGGTGCCTGCTGGGGCCCACGCGAGAATACCGCCATTTTGGGCCTTCATGGGCTTTGGATGACTACCGCTGGTGCCTGGGTCTGGCGGCGGGGCCCCCACAGACTGGTGTGCATTTCACTAGGGCTGCGGATCTGAGGGATACAGAGGTGCTGGTGCCGAAATTGCCCTGATTTAGCGCTTCATGTGTAATTGCGCTTTACTGGGCCTGGATGCGGGACGAAGCCCTGTGCGGCCTGGCTGTGGACTGCGGACAGTGTGAGGCTGCCTCCTCTGAGATCGGAAGGTGCGGCGCGCAGGCTGGGAAGACGTGAGGGAGCCTGTGGACACTTGTCGCTGGAGCCTCATTGCTGACGGTGAGTGTTGAGCGGAGAGGGGGGTAGCAGGGTCTTTCCGGCCCAGGGACTTTCAGCCTGAAGTCTGGGGGCGCCTTTGATTGAGCATGGTTCACTGCCATGGGCAAGCCTAAAGCCAGGAACGCTGGTACGGGCCTGGACCTTGAGGACGGAGCGACTGACTTGTCGCAGATGGCCACTGGGGACCCTATCCAACGGCAGCTTAAAGAAATCCTAGCAGCCATAACAGACACTAAAGCCACCCTCCACCAGGACATTAGTACGGCGGCGGTTGGGCTGGGGCTCCTTCGCGATGAACATAAGAAGCTGGCGGGGATGGTCAAGGATGCCGAAACCAGCATAGCGGAATTGCTCCCGGCCCACAAAGATACGGCCCACCAGCTGCATGCTCTCACGGAGAGGGTGAACTCCCTCGAACGCAGAGCTGACGATGCGGAAGGCAGAAATCGAAGGAACAACATCCGCGTGGTTGGGCTGCCGGAAGGAGTGAAGGGGGCTGACACGGTGGCGTACTTAGAGACCTGGCTTAAAACTGTGGTGGCCCCAGAGGGCCTGTCTGTCTTCTACACTTTGGAGCGAGCCCATAGGGTCCCGGCTAGGCCACTCGGGCCGGGCAGACCACCGAGGCCTGTGATTGCTCGCCTCCTACGTTATCGTGACCAGGATCTACTGCTTCAAAGGGCGAGAACGGCGGGCCCCTTCACTGTGGATAACAGCAGAGTCACACTGTTTCCAGATTATACCCTAGAGGTCCAGCGGAGGCGAGCTTCTTACTTGGAGGTCAAAAAGGCGTTGAGGAAGGAGAACTTGCAGTATTCCCTCTTGTTTCCAGCGCGGCTACGAATTGCTGCCGATAATACATCCCATTTTTGTGACTCTCCTGCGGAGGCCTGGGACTGGCTGGAGAAGTACAAAAGTGGTTTGACAGCCACGACCAGGCATGAGAGATCCGCGCCCCGGGGTGGGTCGCGGCGGCTACGGCGGGGAGCCCGGACGAGGCCCTCCACGGTGCAGGCTGAGCTGGAGCGGGCAGCCGCTCTAAGGGCGGTGGAATCTGTGTCGGGTTCCGCCAGTCCATCTCCGCCGGCGGGTGGGGGGGCTCTGCCGAGGAATCTGCGGATAGTGACTCAGACAATTCTACTACTAGTAGTGTGAGACTCCCGGTGGTAACGCCCCAAAGTGTGGATGATATAATATGACTCTATTGTGGGGAGGTTGGGGAACTTTTGGTGCCTGGCTGAAAGGAATTGATTGTGCGCTGGGAGAGCAGTCTTTGGGAAGGTAGCCTGTTTATATGCGGTTGGAGTCACCTGGTTGGTTGCAGAGCTGCTCCCGGGACAGCTGCGTTCACCCCAGCCTCTGAAGTAGTCGGAAGACTTTGCTTAGTTGTTAATTTTGTTTTCTTGTTTGGATGGGCACTAGTTTTAAGGTAACTGTGCTTGGGAGGGGGGCTTGGGAGTTGGGGAATGTTCAACAGGGTCTCTGGCATGACGATTGTGCTTTATTGATGGGGCGCTGAACATATCATATACCATGGGGTCACTGAACCATTTAAAGTGCATAACATGGAACGTTAGGGGCTTGCACACCATGAGCCGTCGGCATAAGATCCATACATACCTGGTGCGGAGGGGGATACAGGTAGCGTTCCTTCAGGAAACACATATCACGGGCTCAGAGGGTCTTGCACTGCAGCGCAGATGGAGGGGTCAGGTTTATCATACCTCGTATTCTGCATTTGCGCGAGGAGTCTTGGTGTGGATTAGAGCTGGGGTCCCCTTTCAACCGGTACAGCACATTGTTGATCCAGAAGGGCGTTATGTACTAGTACAGGGTAGACTTGATGGGAGGGACATTACACTGGGCAGTATTTATGCTCCGAACACTGAGCAGCAGGCCTTTTTTACTTTATTGTCCCGGAAACAGGCGTCCTACTTGTCTGGCCCAATCATGCTGGGGGAGCCTTTAATTCCA
The DNA here is from genome assembly GCF_964204655.1 of Triturus cristatus. Classification (NCBI taxonomy): domain Eukaryota; kingdom Metazoa; phylum Chordata; class Amphibia; order Caudata; family Salamandridae; genus Triturus; species Triturus cristatus. Next base: position 858,783,875 of record NC_140592.1, read on the forward strand.
TAACAGATGTCGAGCTTGACAGGTTCCACCCCTCGCTTCCGACAGCACCAATTACTAAGATCACTAGGGCTCGAGGTACATGGCAGTCGAATTGGGGGTTGTTGGACACCTGGAGGGAGCATCACCCACGTGAGAGACTACTCCTTTTTCTCTGCACTTCATGAGTTGCACGTTAGGTTAGATGCGATACTTTGCTCCCCTGATGTACACACGGCGGTTCAGCACAGTGAATACCCGACCAAAACGATCTCGGATCATAATCCCCTGTTGCTGAGGCTTCGTTGGGTCCCACAGCGCCCAGCGATCCCGACATGACGATTAAATCCTGAACTACTGGAGGACCCGGTCTTCCGAGAGGTGATAGGAAATGGGATGACCCAGTACTTTCAGGAGAACACAGGTACTGCCTCCTCACTGACAGTGGAGAGGGACGCTTTTAAAGTGGTGGTGAGGGGTCTCTGCATCACCCATACGATTGGGGTACGGAAAGTTCTCCTTCAGGAAATAGACACCACGGACCAGCGCTTGCGCGACTTGGAGCGGGCTCGCCCAGAACATCCAGAGGGGCAGGAGGACATGTTGGCGGCCCGGGAGGCAGTAGCAGTGGGGGTTGAGAAGTTGCGAAGTTACAATTACAAGAAGTATTTGCTACGTGCCCACGCAGAGCGCGACAAATCTGGCGCATTGCTGGCGTGTCGCTCGCGAGTCCCACGAAACAGGCGACCCCTTTATTGGCAATTTGCGATCCAGTGGGGGGTATGTGTCACACCCAGCAGGTCATTACTCACCTTTTTTCTGCCTACTATGAGGGGCTTTACTCCAGTAGAGTCTCCTTGGATGAGGATCGTCTGGGGGGGTTCTTAGCTGAGGCGGAATTGCCGGCCCTTGTCAAAGCGGAAGCAGATTTGTTGGGTCAAGACGTCGCACTGGGGGGAAGTAAGAGGTGCAATCAAACATATGGTGCGGAAGAAGACTCCAGGGGTGGATGGTTTGCCGATAGAATTTTATGCATCTTATGTCGAGTTGTTGGCCCCTAGGTTAGTGGCCCTCTACAATGATTCGCAGAGGGTGGGCCGGCTTCCTGCCACGACGCATGAGGCGCTTATCATACCACTGTTGAAGCCTGGGAAGCCTCCCTCTGACAGGACTGCCTACCGTCCACTATCCATGCTTACCAAGATCTTAAGTCGGATACTAGCCGCTCTCCTCCTGCCGTATATGGCCCGCCTAATGCATGTGGATCAGGCGGGGTTTATACCCAAACGAAATACAGTGAGCAATGTTCGTCGCCTGCTCCGTGTTTTGGAGGCCGATACGTACTCACCGCATACTGCTGCCATATTCTCGGTTGATATCGAAAAGGCCTTTGACAGTCTGGAGTGGCCTTATTTATTCCAGGTACTGCGTGCCTTTGGATTGGGGGAGCGATTTGTGGCTTGGACGGCTTTGCTATATAGGGATTCCACGGCTAGAACTAAGTCAGGAGGCCTGATATCGCCTCCCTGTGCTGTGTGTAGGGGGGACTCGCCAGGGGTGTCCTCTATCCCCGCTGTTGTTTGCATTGGCCATAGAGCCGCTGGCGGCCCAGGCCCGAACGGGGAGATGGTTTGGGGGACTCCAGGTGCACGACGATACCCATTATATAGCGCTTTACGCGGACGACCTCCTCCTGTTCCTAGCCGACACCCGGGGGGATTTGCTGGGAGCTAAGCGCCTACTTCGACATATCGAAGAAATGGCAGGTCTGAAAGTGAATTGGTTGAAATCGTGCCTGTTCCACACCTCCAAGACAGTTGAGGGTCCTCGATATACGGAGGAGGTAGAATGGGAATATACCTGTATAACATATCTGGGGACACGTATCTACCATGAACGGAAAGATCTGGTGGAGGGTAATATTGGCAGAGCTATACGAGGTCTTCAAGGCAGTATGGACTTTTGGCAGTCGTTGCCGCTGTCCCTAATAGGGCGAGTGGCGCTCCTCAAGATGGTGGCACTCCCCAGGCTGCTATATTATTTTCGGACGCTTCCTGTTTGGATCCCTGCATCGACTTTTAAGAGGCTCCAACAGATGATAACGGGGTTTCTCTGGCTTGATGGCAGACGTCGGGTAGCTTTGCATACTTTGATGCAACCGCGCGGGGAGGGAGGCCTAGCAGTTCCGGACTTGGAGTCCTATTATTTGGCGGCCCAGCTGCAATGGTTGACTCAGGCGGTGGCTCGAGAGTTTCGGGGAGTGGGAGATGCTGCGGGGGGCGGATTCCTGCCTACGTGCTCTCTAGGATTATTTTACAACAGCCGCTCCACCTCGGGGGTCTCCCTGGTCCCTGGTGACGTGCAGACTTTTCGATTGTGCTGGAATAGGAGTCAACAGAGAGCGCGGATCGCCTGCCCGTATGCTCCAGAGATCCCGTTGTTAATGTGCCAGCAGTTGCCTCATGGGGGCAACTGGTCGGCGCTTACGGGATGGCGCGATTCGGGATTGACAGCTGTGGGAGATTTGTTCTGTTGCCTTATGAGGCCATCCGTGAGTGTTTTTATCTCCCTCGCGGGGATTATCTGCTGCATGCGGCCTTAGTGTCGGCTATTCAGCGACGATGGAAAGGAGGGCTGTCTGAACCTAAGACATCAATTGCTTGCCAATATGTGGTGCTGGCGGCCGGAACCATTAAAGCTGTCACTTGTTTATATCGACGGATGACCTGCGAAAAGCTGGTTCCCCTTCTAAGGTTGAAGCAGCACTGGGAGGAGGACATTGAAGGGGAAATTCCTGACAAAATATGGGCTGAATTGCTTGAGTGTCCCTGGAAATGCTCCAGGAACGCCCGATTCCAACAGATTAAATTTTTATTTTGCACAGGGCTTATCTCACTCCAGTCAAAATTAAACGTTATTTTAAAACACTCGCGGCACCTTGCCCCCGTTGCAACAGAGAGGGAGCTGACTTCTGCCATATGATGTGGGACTGCCCTCGGATCGGGACTTATTGGCGAGAAGTGTGGACGCTGCTTTGTGATGTCACGGAAAGGGAGATTGAATTTGGTATACGTCCATGTTTATTACACTGGTTTCCCCATACCTCGAAGACAAAAATAACTAGTAAATTTATAGACCTAGGGCTGGTCCTGGCCAAAAGGGAAATTACTGCTAAGTGGAAGGCACAGCGAGGGCCGAGATTGCAGAGGTGGAAGGCTGAATTTATTCGGTGGGCAGATTGAGAGGCGGTTCTTCGACTGAAAACGGCTAACCGAGCTCATAGCGACAGCGCAATGGACTCTGCCCGTGCCTGGGGAGCCTTAACGGTACTCCTGAAACCCACAGACTCTGATACTGATGTAGATTCGGTGCTTAATGAATCAAAAAACCTGCCCTCCTCATTATCTGTTTAGAACGGTCTTGGAGAATAGATGCTGCCCCTATTAGACTACCAGCTGTCCTATGTTATGAAAGTTTGATGTGTACCTTTCAGTTGTAGGGTATTCTCTTATGGGCAGAGAACCGAATGCACTGTTACGTCTCCAGCTAATAAGTCATGCCGGGGGAGTTGTGGGAGGGGGGTGGTGGGAGGGAGGAGGGGTTGTAGCATGTTATAGGCTTTATGTTTTTGTGCTCATTTCCTTTATTATGATCCGGAGATTTCGAATGTACTTCCTATTATTGACCTTGCCACATTGTGCTTTGTTAAGGAAATACGATGGTGAAAATTGTGGGTGAACCATCGCAAGGTTCTCCAATAGATGTGAGCACTTTCAATTGTAACCATGGGTTAATGATAAGATCGTGTAAGGAGCACTGTGTATTAGGGACAATATATGCGAGCGGAAGCTCATGAATGAACTGTTTATGAGTGATATAAGATGATAATCAATAAACAAATTTAAAAAAAAAAAAAAAAAAAAAAAGACAGGAGAACAGTATTACATGTTTTACAAAAATTTCGTTCCGTATATGAAGGTGCATTATGCCAATTTCTGGTGACTCAGCAGTGGATATAATCTCTGTAACCAGAGATTAATCTGCACCTGCGTCTGAGCTGACCACATTGTGCTGGAGATGCAACTTAGGGGGGGGAGCCTCGGCTGGTACAAGCTGGGTGAGCAGTGACTCCGCTACGATCCCTGCGAGACACAGTGGGACAGCGATCTCATTACGGGCTGTGTTCGCCCCTGGGCCGGTACACGAGGGTGGACACTCCCCGCACCTCCCTGGGAGGAACCACTGGAGACTGCGGCTTGGCCCCGAGCGCTAGGCCCGGGGGCCTCAGGTGGGCCCTCGTCCCTGGGGACTGCGGTCGAGCCTGCCTGAACTGCACTGGATGCTCAATCGATTAACAACCAATGTTTATGTTTACAATGATGAAATTACTGTTTGTACCATGACACCCAAGTACCTTATATTAGATATTTACTTGCCTCCTCATTATGATTGCTTTTTAGATTTGTCCCTGACGAAGGGTTCATGGAACCCGAAATGCATTGGACAAGATACAAAACGTCTGAGCTATAAGATGTTTTTATACCATTTGACATCGTGAATGAACAATGTACTACGAATATGTGAATACTGAGAAGCGCAATGAATAAAAATTGCTAAAACTACATATAATTTCTCATTGAACTTGCTTTCCAAAATCGACATCTCTAAAACGGAGATCACCAGTGTGCCCAGGGGGACACATTCAATCACTCTCGAAGAGCAACACATCGACCTACAATTGAAACAGGAGGATTTGGAGAATCAGAGCTGCCGGAATAACCTCCGCATCCGGGGGGTTCCTCTTGGGGCCGAGGGGACAGACATTATGACCTATGTGGCGCAGCTCCTACATGAGGTTTGGGGAGACTAGGACGCTTCCACACCGGCCTTGGATCGAGCGCATCGAGTCTCTGGCCCTTCCAACCGAGCGGACCCCCTCCCCGATATCCTGACCCAGGTCCATTTCTTCACCGAAAAGGAGGCAATCCTCAAAGCGGCACGCTCTAAACCGGAGCTTACTTACAACGGTGCCAGAATACAGATCTACCAGGACCTCGCACCCACCACGCTCCGGAGACGCCGAGATTTCAGACCTGTGACGGACAAGTTGAGGAGTTTGAAAATTCCATACCAGTGGGGCCATCCCTTTGCCCTCATCTTTCAGTGGGAGTCCAGACGTCGGATGGTGCGGTCCCTCCGGGAGGCGGCACAACTTCTCCACCTCTCCCTAACGCTGCCCTCTAGCCCTACGCGTCTCCCGCCTTTCACCCGGGCCCCAGCTAAACCATCCTGGTCCACGGTAAGCTGCCACCGGCATCTTTCACAATCTGGAAAGCAATCATCTTCGCAAGCCAAGAATGACATTATTCAACACATCCGCTCCCTGGAGGGGGAGCGTTCCACAGCCAGCTCCCGTCCCCCAACTCCTTGACTGACCGGTCCCCCGCCTTCGCTGGTGGCGGAGGGCTCTGGGTTTTGCAAATGCCTCCTGACCTCAAGATGTCGGTGCTCTGCCTCCTGGGTCGAATTTGCTCCAGCTCCCCAGCTGCAGGGCGGACAGTGCTGGACTGCCCACCTGGATGACACCTCACAAGGCTGGAGACCCGCCCCTTACCTGTTTCTGGGAGAGTGAATTCTGCGGGATCACTTGTGCCTCTGTGCCTCGACTGACCCACGACTGGAACAGGACGTTTTGGCCCGGTTGGCCGATGATGGTTGTATATTCTCTTTTGGTCATCTATTCTTTCTGTTGACTATGGGTCTTGAAGCTCCATCATGATGCTGTCTTATGCTGTGCTTTTTGTAATACGCGGACGGCCCACCATGGGTTGGAGGCGACTTGCTGTGTAACACTTACATGGATATACATAGCATATGCCTCCCAAGCCTCCCTTAAGCAATGCGGCCGGCCCTGCATAGGGTTGTAGGCAATATGCTGTGTATGTATAGACCCTCTTTGTTATTTTCTTGAAATAAAAACAGATTTCAACAAAAAAAAACAGGTCATACACACATTATTATCTGATGCAAAAAGTGAGACAAGGTGAAAAAGTGTGTAGTATACATAAATCACAACTAATCCATTGGGTACATACATAAATGATATTAACATTCAGGCACAGAGTAAAAACATGTAGTTATTCTCAAAATGACCTAGAATTATTCATAATCAATTTTACTGATCAAAATGGAATGTAGTGCTTCTAATTATGCGTCGACATTTCGACCCCTGTGTATCTGTGCTACATGTAAGCATCAAACGCGGGTCTTCTTCAGGACAAAACAAGATAGACTGTGTGTAGCCTTGGCGATACGGTTCCAAAGGAATCAAGTATGTGGACACTTGACTTGATTCTTATTGGAGCTCCTAAGTAGCTCCTGGGTTGATAACAGTCAATAATGGATGGGCACACCGTACTCTCTAACCATCTATGGCGTCATGCGCTCAGTGCCGTCATGGAATAATGTAAAGACAGGGGTTGTCCACTTCCTACTGTCTCAATGAGTCCGTTGTGTTAAAGGATAAACGCTGAAGATTCTGGAGTTTTCTCCGATAGACTGAGGTATCAATCGTGACTAAATACGGGCGTTTCTATCCTAAATTTTCAGTGTATTAAAGACACTCGAGTCACGGTAATGTTTGTTTCGTGGGCTCTTCGGTCGGCTCGCAGCCTGCATAGCTGTAAAAGCGTCCTCTCCTTCTGGATTTGTTGTGATTTATGTATACTACACACTTTATTTCACCTTGTCTCACTTTTTGCACCAGATAATAATGTGTGTATGACCTTTTTATGATACAAGAATAATTTTGCGTAAAATAAATTACAGAATAACACGATCAGTTTGTGCTATTTGCTTGGAGTATGTGTTTAGAAAGGTATGAATAACATTTACTGATATCTTATATATTTGAGTTTTATATAGTGCTGGCTAGACCCGGAGGTATTCGAGGGCTTTACATAACAAAAATAACGCTGAAAGGGACAAAAACTATGAAGTAATTTAGCTTTGAAAAGTGTGTTGTGACAGAACCATTGGGGGCTAATAAGAGGCAGGACAGAGTCTTCCCTCACAGTGAATTTAGGTGAAATGTTTCCCTTGATGGGTGCCTCGGAGCATCTCTACAAATCTTTGTTTCATTTCTGCTAGGATTCCACCCAAAATGCAGAGTCTTGGGAAGCTCCACATATCTGATATTGAGCTTTTTCAGCTACATCCCAACCACCGCAACAAGTGCATAGTGCCATCTACATAATTTCTTTGGGGTTGTTTCCTACCACTAAGTATGCCTAGCATAGTGGTTTACTTTCTGATAAACCTCTTCCCAGTGCTTCCTATCTAGGGCAATGCCCACCTCCTCCTCCCACTGAGTTTGAACCAAGAGTTGGTAATGAATTAAGAAAGTGAGAGAGGGGTGACTGCTATAATCACTTCCTTTCTAATCCCGAATAGTAGCATCCACTACAGTATTTGTGGACAGTCAAATATGTCTGTCTGGGAAACAGCAAACTCATTTTTAACGTTCTCTATGGATTTAATGGAACGCATGTCAAATGATTTCGAAAAAAGCATCCAGAGCTGCAGACTATACTCATAAGGTGTAGAGCCTTTCGTTTAATGCTACGTTTGTGGCCCCTTAGAAACCCAGCTTGGTTCGCAGTTATCATTGAAGGCATCGGCACCTCAAACCAGCTTGCCAGAACATTCATGACGATTTTGGCATCTAAGTTAAGCAGCAATATGGGATAGTAGGAGATGCACAAAGTAGTGTTATTGTTAGGTTTGAGAATTAAGGAAACTGTGGCTTCCTCCATGTAGAGTGTCATGCCTGTAGAACGGCTAAACACATTAAACAATTCAGTCAATGAGGTGGCCATCTGGGGGGCACAGGATTTATAGATTACTGCTGTAAAGCCATTGAGGTTAGGTACACATAGCCAGTGCCTATCCAGTCTTTGATGGTATTGGTCTTGTTGTTTACAAATAATCATATCAAAGTCACCTCCAGCAATTAACAGTCCTAAGGCAAGATCAGTTATCTCTAGTGATGCCTGCTCAGAAAGGTCTCTTGCCCCTGGCTGTAGGCCTCTGGAAAAAGCTAAACTGAACTTGATTCTAAAGGGAAGGTACAACTTACACTTGATGCCCTTGTCTCATATGTGATCAGTAAGGGGTCTGAAGGCTTTTCATCTGGTCAGTGTAAACATCAATAACTCCTGAAATAACTGGAGTTGCCCCCCCCCCCCCCGACCCTTCATTTAAAGAGATTGGACCCTCGTCACCACCTCCAGATGAGCTTTATTGATAATAAAATCTTAACCTCAGGTAAAGTGGACGCTGACTAGGAATTCTGGAGCGAAATGTTTGCCTCATGTCATGGGGGAGTCCTATGAGCTTTGTCAGTCCTGTCATCTCTGAAGTGCTGTTGATGATCCCCAATATGCATTAGCACTGATCTTATACTTCCGCAACGTTTGTGGCAGCCCTGGTGCAGGTTTGGTACATGAAGTCGCTTGCAGTCATTCACCTGCTCATACATGGTCTCTTCTAGAATGCTTACCTGGGGGGGCGTGGCTAGCAGCCGATGGTAATGGCCACACTCTTTAACGTGGCTCCACAGCCCGATCCACCTATCCTGTACCAATCCAGCCAAAATACTGTGCCCAACTCCTAGGAGGAGTGAGATTCTGGCCCCAGAGCCCTGGGGAGTAGTGTGAGGAGGAAATTCAGATTGACACCGACAAACCAGCGAAACACCGCCGGTGTGGCTTGAGCTCTGTGGAGAAACATGGCGGTGCGCCCTCGCCCCACGGCCTAACGAGGTGACGGCATAGTGGTGCGATCATCGTGGGAGAGCTGCGGGAGACAGCCACGATCAGCGGCGCACTTGGCAGATGGGCGGCGGCCCGGGGGGCGCGCCCGGAGAAGGCAGGATTCAACCGCCGGTCGCGAGAGCTGCAGATCGGCCCTGATCACAACGGAGGCCCCGGCTTTTCGGGCCTTATGAGACACGGAGTCGGGCAGCCTCAAGCAACAACCGAGAGGACAGCGCCTTGGTGGTGAGTGTGCACATAAGCCCTTGCTCTCCATCGGCCCCCTGAAGAGTTAGTTCTGGCCGAAGGCGGTGGTGCGCCTTGATTCGCTGCGTGCTGGGGGTGCACGGCCTGGCACTCAAGCGGCGAGAGGCTCTTTGAAGCGGAGCTTCCCGTTCTGAGCCCCACAGAGATCCAGCCGAGGTCTTGGGCGAAGCAGTTAATAACGACAGTGGTGGCCCGGGGGCGTTTTCCGGCGCCGCTTCTGAGCTACAGGGAGTCCATGAAGGCCTGACACCAGCGTAATCAATCCACTGGTGCAGGCAAGAGGCACAAATTAGTGGCGCAGTCCTGTGGCGTCCACCCCAAACAAAAGCTGGGACTTTGAAAGGAGGTGTACATACTCCCCACCTGAATTGAGAGTTGCTGAGTAAAGTTCTTGATGCAACCTTGGCCTGTTTCTGCCTTGCGCTCAATCTGGACTCCATGCAGCACATGGGGCTGTGGGTGAGTTGCTGCCACCATACAAATGTCCTACAGGCCTCTAGTAGCAGAGGAGCTATACCTGCTTTACTCCACGCTTGGGCCCCTACCCTACCCCCCGAAGACAGTAAGGTTGGTGGACTGGGAAACCCGACAGGCCGACAGGGAATTTTTTCCCCCATGGGCAGGCAGCGGCGAGTACTGGGACCGCCCTTGGACATATCGGCCACATAACACACGTTGCGCCCTAACAATGGCACGTGGGAAAGGGTCCAAGACACCTGCACAAAATAAACTAGTCAAATTTGCCTGGTCTAACGTAAGTGATAATAAAGATGCCGCCTCTCAAGAGGGCGCGGACAGCCAACAAGGCCCACCTCAGCAGCAGGAATTGACGCTCCAGGACATTATGGCGGCCATTACGGGAGTACGGACCCCCCTGGAGACTCGCATTGACACTGTCAATATTGGGGTTTCTCTTATTAGAGCGGACCTCAGGAAAATGGACTCCAGAGTAAAGGAGGTAGAGGATGTTACAACTGTGTTAAATAAAGATACTGCCCTATTGCAAGATCAACAGATTAAAATGGAGGGGCTACTCAATGAGTACGAAGGTAGGGCCCGAAGAAACAACATGCGTATCCTGGGAGTCTGTGAAGCGGGCGGAAGATCCTGCGGTGGATCTGTTTGTTGAAGACCTCATTCTGAAACAGCTGCAACCTAACGGCTCTCAAACTACCTTTCCATCGAGCGCGCACACCATGTCCCTGGGGGCAGACCTAAGCCGGGGACCCCTCGGAAGCCGATTATAGCGCGAGTCTTTAATTTCCGAGATCCTGACATCATACTCTAGACATCACGCTCTAACCCCCCCCGATTAAACTATATGACAGTGTGGTTTCCTTTTTCCCGGACTTCACCACAAAGGTCCAAGCTGAACGTCGCAGCTTCATGGCGGTCAAACAGGCACTGAGAGACAAGGAGTTAAAATACGCCATGCTTTTCACGGCGAAACTCCACATTGAATCAGAGGGCAAGACATGGTTCTTCTCTTCCCCTGAAGACGCGTGGGACTGGCTGGATGGCTGGCGTCGGGTGGAGAAGCCACAAAAAGACCATAACGGGGGAGCCCTGTTCTTCCTGACCGGACCACAATGCAGGGCAGCAGAGTGACCCAGTCCGGAGGCAAATGAACTCCACGACAAATAGCTAAATACACGGCATTAATGGGGTTGGTATGGACACAGTTGCCATACATGGTGCTAAAAAGGTGGGACACTGGTTCCGGTGGAACACACTGGGGCATCTCCCCATGACCATACCAAGTGATTGTATTGTCATTATTCAAGTAAGGATATGAAGAATTTACTATCAGTAGCTTTAGTATCCCTGCTATACAGTGTAATGTGATCTTATCCTCAAACACGGCGGAGGGTATGGCTGCGAACAAGCACCTCTTCAATAGGGGGTGGGGCGACAGGCACTCTGCCTTGTTGGGGAGTGGGTAGTTTGAAATCCACTGGCAGGGGGGGGCAGGGAGGAGGGAAGTTGGGGAGGGGATATAGTGTTAATGTTTTACGTTTGCTTTTCCATCACAAAGCGTCAGATTGAAGTATCTCTGTTTTCATTTCAATTGTAAAGTATGCATTTTTGTGGTTCTCTCCCGGATTGTACTTGACTGCTCTTATATGTCTATCTACCTGTTTGTGAAAATGTTAAATGAGGCGGCTGCCCTTCATGATGTGCCCACAGGTTTTCCTATTTTCTGTACACAAGATCTATGGCTGGGACTCAGAAAGAATCGTCATTGTCCATTCTAACATGGAATGTAAATGGGTTGGGAGACAAAATAAAGCGCAGGGTGGTGTTGCAGTATCTTAAAAGACAGGTCTTGATGCAAGAAACGCACTTAGTGGGTAACAATTGTAAGGCCCTTACAAGGTGGGGTTACAAATTGTTGGTTCATGCGGGGTTCACCTCAGGCTCGAGGGGTACTGGTATTTTAGTTCGGAAAAGCCTCGCACTTACTCCCACCCGCACATGGGCGGATCCTCAGGGAAAGTGCAGTTTGCGAGGCCAGTTGGGAGGGGAGACCGCTTAATGTGGTCTTGGTATATCTTCCCCCTGCGTTGGGTAGAGAGGCGCTTGTTGACTTAGAGAAAATTCTGATCGATCTCCCCATAGGCACTCTCATTCTGGGAGGGGATTTTAATATGACTATGAATGACCATAGAGACAGAAATCCCCAACATCCCCTGATGTGGCCCAATACGCAGATGGAGGATTTCGCGCGGGCCATGGGCCTGGTAGATATATGGCGCACCCTGCAGCCAGACCTGACTCACTACACCGCCTACTCTCATGCCCACAAGAGCATGTCCCGCATTGACTATTGCGTAACACATCTAGCAGAGGTCGGACATTTGAGACACCCACGTGGTCTGCCAAGAGGTATTTCGGATCATTCTCCAGTGTGGATTGAGCTTACTTATTGCAAAACAAGGTATCGCAAACACTATTGTCCTCAATTCCTGGTTGCTCAAAATTCCTAATATCAAAGAGAATCTGCTTACACAGACAGACCACTACTTTAATGAAAATGTTGGATCTGTAGATTCGGGGCAGATATTATGGGAAGCTAAGGCAGTGCTTAAAGGGCAAGCCCTGGTGCTTAAAACGGGATATGTCAGGCAACAAAACTGTCAGCTCCAGCAATTGGAGACACAAAATGCCTCCTCGCCTAGTGCGGACATGGCACATCAATTGATTGTTAAACAGCTCGAATACAAAACCCTGGCGGGGAAAAGAGACGGGCTAGATTACTCCAGTCGCAGCATAGGATCTATGAGATGGGAGACAGGGCAGAGAAAATGTAAGCCTGGCTGGAGAAAAGGGAACAAGGGGACCCGCAGGACACTGCGGAAGCATTTGCGGATCATTTAGAAAAGGCCTATACCCCCTCAACTCGATATACAGCCGAGGACTCCCGGCAACTGCTCGAAGACATACGCCTACCCACCCTCTCAGAGTTAGATCGAAACTTCATGGAGGAGGATCTGACTCAGGACGAAATCTGTAATGCTATACATAGTATCCAGTCAGGGAAGTCGATGGGGCCTAATGGGGTCCCTATTACATTTCTTAAGTCCGTGGCCCAACTGGTCGTGCCCCACCTTAAAAACATGTATAATGAAAGCCTTGAGAAGGGGATTCTGCCGGAAGACCAACGTCTGGCTTCGATTGTTGTCATTCGAAACCCACTGATAGTTGCGGATCCTATCGCCCAATCTCGTTAATTGATGTCGAGGCCAAGGTCCTGGCAAAGCTCCTGGCTTCCCGCCTGGTGTCAATAATCCATTTGTTGGTCCATGTGGGGACCAATCCAGGTTCATGCCGGGGAGGAATACGGCTCTAAACATTCGCCGCCTTAACAATGTTATGAGGCGCCACACCTTCATAGCAGAGAATGCAGTAGTGCTCTCTTTGGATGCCTCCATGGCGTTCAATTCTATAGAATGGCCTTATCTTTTCAAGGTGCTGGGGCGCCTGGGGTTCGACCCGAAGTTTCTAGGGTGGATTAGGCTTCTCTATACGGATCAGAGGGGTCAGGTTAAAGTCAACAACCGCGTGTCCAGAGATATTCCCGTTAGGTAGAGGCACCAGGCAGGGCTGCCCCCTAACCTCCTTGATTTTCTCCTTAATTCTTGAACCTCTGGCATCCTGGGTGAGAGGGGACGTCTCAACTTGAAGGCTGAAATGGGCGGAAGGACACGAAGATAAGATTTCGCTATATGCAGATGATATCCTGGTATATTTAGCGTCCTCATATGCTTCAATACGTAGCCTGTTAAATATTTTCATAAATTGCGGCAAATATTCGGGGTACGCCATTAATTGGTCCAAATCGGTGCTGTTTATTCTTCGGGGTCCGATCCCCATGCTTCCTTTAGGATGTGAGATTGAAATAGCCTCTGATGGATTCCGATACTTAGGGGTCTATATTACACCGGATCCCCAACTCTTTTTTGATAAAAATCTGTCCGTCCCCCTAGACAGATTGAGCAATGATGTTAAATATTGGAGGTCTTTGCCGCTCTCTCTGCTGGGCAGGGCTGCACGGTTTAAAATGCTGGCTCTCGATTCTTATATATCCTTCAAAACTGCCCTTACAAGGTCCCTGAATCGTACTTTAAAAGTATTGACTGTGAGGTCCGATCGCTGTTATGGGATGGGGGAGCACCTCGCATAGCACAGCACAAATTGACTAAAGGGTGGTATGATGGGGGGGAAAATCACACATCCAGACATAAGACTTTATTACTGGGCCTCACAATTAGTGGCTACAAACCACTGGCTGTACCGTTTCCCGATAGACCCTGCCTATATGCTTGACAGATACCAGATGGGAATAGAGGGGTGCTTAGGAGCTCTATATGCAAAGGCCTGGAGGGGGAGATACTTGGGCCCAACTGCGCAGACAGTCACGATTTGGCATTGGGTAACTAAACGTCTGGGTTGGACCGGGGTGTAGACCCAGGCCACGCCCTTATGGTCTACTCAGAAACTCGGGCTCCTGTGCTATCAACCAGGCTTTGATAAATGGGACACAATAGGAATATCCAACATAGGCCATTTAGTGAAGAATGGCAAACTCCTCACATTTAGTGAATTTAGTGAATTACAACAGAAATATAAACTCGCTCAGGGGGAGATATTCCACTATCTGCGGATCCGCCACCCACTCACAACAGCACTTCCAGACCTAGATACCCTACAGGAATCATCCGCTTTAGAGGACTGGCTGCTCTCCGAGTCCATTCCAGATAAAGCCTCATCACTAATGTATCGGAAACTTTGTAATAATTTGCCAGATCCCTTTCAGGCTCTGCGAGACAGGTGGCAAGCAGATATAGGACAAATTGAGGACGAGGACTGGCAGACAGCAGTGATGTCTCCAAGGGAAGCAGCTATCAGTCTTCGTTTTCGACTAATCCAACTAAAAGTCCTTCATAGAACATACCTCAGGGGGGGGGGGGGATATCGAGAGGTAGGCGTCTCCTGGTTGTGTTCTACCACCAACTAATGCCCTTTTCCAGCATCCAGGTCTAATATAAGGTCTCGTCACTTCGGGATCGACTTATGAGTTCTGGAGGAGCAAGGCAATGGATCATGCAGGTGCGGGGCAGCCCAGTACCAGCAGGGCTTTCACAACAGATGAAGGCAGTGAACAGTCAAGGCAGCTCACCTTTTTACGATTGTGACCCTGGAGAAACTTGCCACAGGGACCTGCCACTCCAGATGCCTTACCTTCAACCAGGCTGCTCCACTTGTTTGGCTCACATTAACAGCTCCCCGCAGAGTGAGATCAGGAATGTTCAGCATCTTGTGTGCCATATGGTTGTTTAGGAGAAGACTCCCAGCAATGGGCCCCCTGCAGCACTGCAGATCGCCTCTGACCACTACCCTCCTCGGTTCTACCAACCCTACCAGTGAATAGACTTTTGTCACTTTCTCTTTGGAAGTGCACTCCGGTCTCTGCATCAGACTGTGTGCACAGTCATGTTGACATTCTAGCAGTACACACCACTCTCTACTCTGCTTTGCTGCACCTTTGGTCAGAATGTCAGGTCTGCCAGGAGTATCCATCAGCCTCTCCAATATCTGGGGTCAACTCGCTTTCCAGATGGGTCAGACGGTGCTGGCGCGGATTTGAATGCTTTAGCGATGGTGAGTAGAAGCTCTATACATAGGCATCTGCCATCTTCTTGTGCCAGACCCTTAAAAAAATATTGGGAGCTTTTGCACAGGGAGTTAGATGCAACTGAAGGAAGGCCTACCTATCTAGTCCCAGCTAAAGTCACTGTTCCCAGATTAAGGTAATAAAAGTGAAGTGAAGCTGATGAGTCCTTACTTTATTCTTGTTGTTTGACATAATTTCAAAGTACTCTTGGTAAACTGCGAGACCAACATAGGGGGCAGCCTATCTCCTGGGTTTAATCAAGGCTCCTCTCAAAGTGACCTTCCACATTGGTAGGAACGGCAAAGCGCCATGGAAGTTATGTAACTGTTCTAGAACAGTCCAATAAATATCTAAGATGAAGAAGGAGAGTGGAGCACAAAGTCAAGGATGCTCAGCTCTTCCCCACTGCCTCATCTATATGTTTAGTGGCCTGTCCAGCTTCTATTCTCATTTTTCTGCCACTTCCTTTGAAACTGGAGCTAATATGTGGCATCAAATAAATAACTTGTTGCTCAAACAATAAAACCGAGCTTGGGAGAGAAATATTATTTTTGGAAGCATCAACATTTGCAGGTAATTGGCTCCATACAAGTCAGACCTCATCTGTCAGATATACCATGGGTATTTACCAGAGGCAGATTGGACAAATCTCTGCTCCCGTTTGAAGAGCTTGTTGGGGACTGTGGACTGCCTTCGGGCCAGTTCCTGCAATATGAAGCCCTGGCACGTACATTTGCGCAGCTATGGAATAAAGGGAGAGACAAACCAGAGACACACCCAGTATTGCATGCCCTGTTCAGACTTGGGACGGCAGGGCACCTAGTTAAATGGTTTTATGTTGCTCTGCAATCGGCATCAGTAAGACCCCTGAGTGGGCTACGGGCACAATGGGATAGACTCGGGGGCAGAGAACTTACAGATGTGGAATGGTGCAGGGTCCTGCACTATCCTAAGATGATTTTTTACCATACATGCTTAAAATATATACAATTCAATTACACATACATGGCTTACATGACACCTCACCGCCTTAATGTGACTTATGGGGGCGGGGGGGGGGGGGGGGCGGGTGTCAGTCTGCGAAACTTGAATCCTTAATAAACCCCCACTCTATCCTACTGAATGCTTTTGAATTGAGGTAGACATAGGAGCACAGTCTCCCTCTTAGATCTGATTAGCAAAGTAAATTAACATGGCTAATAAAAAGTCAATATACCTGGCAATGACCTAACTTGGTCAGCGTCAAACAGTTTTGGCATCAGTTCTTGTAGTCTTAAAGCTAAGAGCGTAGTCAAAAGCTTCACATGTACTTAAGCAGGGATATCAATAAGGTTCCTCTAGATGTTTGCCAGGCTTTATGAGGACCCATCCACTACCTTCAGCCATCATTTTTTTTTACTGCAGACAGTTCTATAAAACTATTAGAAATCTTCTTAGATCTTATTAGAACGTCAAATAGTTGTGGGTAGTGCGATACGTAAAAGCCCATGGAGACCCATAAGGCCCAGGGGCTGTGGATTTTTAACTTCCTATTCTCCTTAATCACGTCCCTTTAATCAACGGGTGTTTCCTCTGTTCTGTAGTGATCTTCTTTAGTCGCACTCTAGCGGCGCAAATGGGCTTCACAATGGAGCTCCTTTTATAGTGCAGAACAGGATTTGAGCTTAAAACAAAAGGGGACTTCTATCTTGGATTGGGAAGAAAACAGTAGGGTAAAATTGTATTTTCCAGACAAGTTAATTTGATATTATAAAAAAAAATATAGTCAGAGACCTGACCACGGATGCCGCGAGACTTAGCTATGGTGAGACCCAGCACCGTATATATGAAATGGGAGACAAGGCCAGGAAACTGATGGTATGGCTTGATAAGAGAGAAAAGATGAGTAGATGGGTCACTGAAATCTTTCAGGGTGATGGGAGGACTCTCAAGGACCCCCACGATATAGCGAATGCCATCACTGACTGTTATGAACAATTATATGCCCGGCAGGTACTGCAACAATTCGCAACTCCCATGACCTCCTCCAGGACCTACAGCTTCCCACTCTCTACACTGAAGATACAGACCTTATGAAAGCTGACCCCACAACGGATGAAATTGCCCAAACGATTCGAAAGACAGCATGGGGTAAGGCCATGGGGCCTGCAGGGATCCCAAAAGAATTGTACAAGACTACTTCTGCTCTGATGAAAGGATGAAAAAAACTATATAGTGAAGCTGTTTATGTGTGCAGAGTAAAGGTGCTGTCCTTATTAAAACATTTTCCTGCATATGGGTATTCGAAAACCAAGCATGCAGGAAACAAGGATTTCCAATATGGAGCCTGTTGATGGCACTAGCACGTCCTCAGCCTGACATGGTAGGAGTGGAAACCCCGCAGAGATAGTCAGCGGCACCACAGCAGACGCCACATTGATGAGTGAGCTTGGTGCCACCATGATAGGGTCCGTAGTGGCAGGAGGTAAGGTTTTAGCCTTACAAGGGCTTTATCAACAATCACAGGCTTCTAGAGGAGATCTGGTCCCTGTTGTGTGTTCATCTCCAATATTTTACTGACCAAGCCAGTTCACTAACCTCAGCAAGTACCACCGCCATCAATTGGGTAAAGCACCTCACCCTTGAGCAGACTACGCACTCACCTGCTCATGTTGCCTTGAGTTAGAGGTTAGGCATCATCCGAGCATTGTCCAAGATGGCGGCGGAGCGGTAGCGATCTTAGTGAGCACCGCCGCCCTCCACCGATTCAGCACAGCAAGGGGCTGCCCTCGGGCCTCCTAACATCAACAAAGAACCTCCGGTGCGCTGGGCGGCTGCTGGAGCTCCCGGCGGTTGAGTTTGCTAGCTGCGAGCGGAGGCACGGAGGAACCCTGGACGCCATTCGGCGGCTGCAGTGCAAAATGGCGCCGGTCGGCGTCTCCTGAGGGTCAGCAGCCTGAGGCGCCCGGGAGGGCTCGGTGGCGCCCCGGTGCAAGAGGAGGGGACGGCGGAAGTTGCGGTCTAGAGTGAGATAGGCAAGTGCACTCCCCCCGCAGACTGGTGGCGAGCAGCAGTAAGGCCCAACTGAATCCCTCACGCAGCGTGTATCCCGCTGGCAGGTCTCCCTCGATCTGGACTCGCAGCGGCTGGAGTGGTGACAGGGGAGAGCCCCGTTCATGGTTTCCTGCATAGGGGGAGAAGTCCGGTGCGGCGAGATGCCCAGCTGAGCCCCGAGGACCAACTGGTCCTCAATGAAGCTTTGCTTTGCTTCTGAGGACTTTTCTGCACCGCATCATTGGTTTTGATTTGCGATTTTTAGTGGTCTGCTGTCCCTCCATTTTGTGCTGGAGAGTCCGAGACCTGGGTCCACCATCTTGTCAGCAACGACCGGTCTCTACAATTGCTATGGGCTGCCGGTCTACGTCTTGTGTTACCAATCTGGTCACCTACCTGTCCATTGCCCCAGGATGGCCCCCACTGGACGCGCTCTCCCCCCCCAGACATTAATGGCCACTAATGAGGCTCCCTTTTTTCACCCTCTCCTTGTGCTCCCCACACATTGCCGAGATGACCTAACGCGGTGATTGAATTTGGCACTGGACTTAGTGACTATGTGACCCCATCTGGTTATGGGTCCGCTTACTCTAACTTTTTGGTCCCCCATGAGGTACTTTTCTCTCACTGCAGATCTGCCACAATTGATCTGCTTCCCAGCCCCCTGTTTCTACTCCCCTCCCCCATTCCCTCTATTCCTCTATTGGGGACTTGTTCTTCTGTGTTTGACTATGCAACTGTAACTATTGTAACCATGAAAAACGGTTATTCTCGTTATTCCTGACTGCTGAGACCTGAGCAACATGGATGATGCCCGGTGGAGCTGCTAGACAGCTATAGAGGAGATCGGCCCTGGTTCACCCCCCGACCGTCACCTACCCAGCCGGACATTGGGTACAGTTCTCCCCATCTCCCCGCTGTGTCTCCTTCCTCCCCCTCCCTCTGGCAAATTACCGTAAGCACAGTTATATGTCCAGATAGAAAGGGCACCCACAAATAAGGGGAGACACCAGAGCCACTAGAGACCAACTGATGAGTAAGTTAAGAATCTGCAACCAAAGCATCCAGAACACACAAACACATGAGGCCATGATAAAAGCAAAAGATAAACAAGTGTAAGCTATTCACACTCAACAAAAGAGGCCCTAATGTCTAATCCAGATATTAATACTGTAACCAAGAAAGGAAGACAA
This sequence comes from Triturus cristatus, assembly GCF_964204655.1. Classification (NCBI taxonomy): domain Eukaryota; kingdom Metazoa; phylum Chordata; class Amphibia; order Caudata; family Salamandridae; genus Triturus; species Triturus cristatus. Next base: position 858,803,332 of record NC_140592.1, read on the forward strand.
ACTAGGTCCTGATGGTTTCATCAGAGTGACTATCTTGTGGAAATTACTTTTTTTGTGGTGTGAAGCAAAGGGCACAGGAAGAGGGACAGATTTGGAGGTATCCATATTGATAACCCTTTACATTGCTCCATCCTGCAGGCCAACCCTGGGAGGGCCAAACTATTTTCACGTGATCAATTATGTCTAATGCCAGCCAAATACAACTGGACTAGAATTAATTAGATGCCGTCACTTTACATGTATAGTGGATCCTCACCATCATAGAGTGCCACAGTGGTACAAATCTAAAGGACTTGATTATCCAGGTACTGGTAATTGGTTTACTGTGAAAATGGTGGCTTATGAGCAGTATGCTGATCTTAATCCTACTGGAGTCAGATCTGGGTACTCCTAACAGTTGTATTGCAATTTTTAATTCTAGTGCATATGAAAAGGTGCCTTGGGTTAAGGAGATAATAATGCTGAACCAAACTAAAACAAAAGCTGCAGGGACTATATTATTTGAGTAATTTAAAGATTTTAGAGTTTGGGGATTGTACATAAATTAGGGTGGGGTTTGGTGTGGTTATACAATGGTACATTTCAGTGTTTACAGCAGTCCTGGTAGGGCTCTGGTGATGTTGGTTTTGACCATGTGCATTAGTAATACATAACATCTTCAACTGCTGACCATATTAGTTATAAAATTGGGATAAGCGACAAACACATAGTACAATATATAATGTAATGGTTCATCATGCAGCTGTACTTGAGTGATTAATAAGGAGACAATGTGGGCACTATATAGATAATTTCTCTACATGTAGAGATTTCTAAAAGAGAATTCATGTAAGCCAAACCTGTTCTTAAAGCTTAGAATCGTTTATGCTTACCTCCAAGTTGTATTTTTTCATGTGATTGGTTTGTCTGCAATGCAGATACAGCATCCCAATGCTGCTGCCAATAGCAATATAGTCCCCATTGGCATCAATAGCTGTTAAGTAAACCAGAACTGATCGAAAGCCTTTCTGGATCTTTGAAGGGATGGCATTGAGAATGGAATACAAAGGACAAAATTCCTTAAACACAACATCTCCAGGTCCATAGACAGATGCCATGGCAGTCACAAACAGGCCCAGTCATCACTCTGAAACACAAAACAGAAGTATGGTCAGCGTTTACAAGGAAACTCCACTGCCTATCAAAGGTGTTCGAAAAACAAACTGCAAACCATCAGAAATAATTATAAAAGACACCTTTTAATCAAAAGAAGAGAATCAAATGATAAACAACCTATAAGGGTCCTTATTGCAAAAAATGTTTTTTATAACAAATCTTACTTGCATCCATATTTGGTTATCCTACATGTGTATGAAAGTAGGTACTGAACATGGAAGACTAATTAATGTCTTTGATAAAGCCTTAAGAAGGAAAGTAGCATTTCACTAGATTTCTTTTCTTGGTTTAACCTTGTTTTGAGAATCTAGATTATCAACTAGGAAAAATCAATGCATATTCCCCATACAGTTAAATAACACAACATCCAAGAAGCAAAAAGCAAGTTTCAGTAAAAAATCATGGCTTCAACTCTTGTATTTGAGGTACAAAGCACAGGGCTTTTTAAAATATTTCGTATAACGAACCTTTACTGTTTAAAAAGACAGCAAAAAAACAACCCAAACTGGGAAAAGGATGAGGAAGTGTGAATGCTTAAACAAAAAGCAAACTGTGTCTATAGCAATAATAGGGAAGACTAAATCCAATGCTAGTATACGTCGCCAGATGACTGCGTCCTAAGAACACTTTCAGGCTGACTTTGCCTGGGAGTGGGAAGGGTAAGAACTAGTAGTTTACCTTGTAAATTGTTTTACCTTCTAAGTCAGTCATTTTTCTAAATGTAGAAATCTTTCAGTGGTGCAAGACAGGATGTTGTTGCTGCTGAGAACTCCACAAGGTCAGAAAAGTTGAAGTCAGGATCTCGATGAAGCCTTGAGTTTTAGTGCCAAAGAATCAGATTAGAAAACTAGACATGCTAAAATCTCCTTGCCACTGGAGTAATTACACCATTTTTACTGTTTCTCTACACTATGTTTAGGCTTGATCAATGACTGTTTTAAAGCTCAGTATCATCAAGCATAGCTAGGCTGAGAGCCATGGCTGGGCAGGGTTCCACAACAGGAACACAAAAAGTTCTGGCGAGAACACAAACCAGAACATCTTACGTCACAGCTTTCTTAGTCCTGTCCCTGGTAGGTAGCAAGCAGACCTCTGCTCCTTATTGCCTCAAAATCTAATAGTACTTTTAAAGTGGTGGTTGCACCCCAGTACTTAATTTGCAAAATAAATAAGTGCCAAGGCTCTTATCAGGAGGCCACTGCACCTTGCACCACATATTGCCACTGCTAGGCTTCCAATGATAGTAACAACACAACTACTAACCATTACACTCCTCCTACAAGTGTGACAATTCGGACAATTTCAGGCCCACAAAGCTAGAAGAATGGCTTGCGCGGAAGGTAAAAGTAATTTTTAATATATATTGAATTAATAATTAGCTGTTGTCGTGGTCATCTCTAAATTAGCCAGACAGCGGCACCTTGGGGCAGACTGTCACAAACACTAGTGTTGACAATCAGGTGCCTGTGTCAAGCACCGGACACAGCCGGCTCAAATTAAGCACTGGTGCACCCAGATATAACAGTACTACAGCAGTGGTGAGGGAAGGTCCTGAAGTTATCACTGCTAAGTTGTCATACCATGTCCTTCCTAAAGTTTCAGATGTTCTCTACATATATGGCAAAAAAATCCCAGTATGTGCTAATCTAGATGCTGCAAAGATAACATTTCTAGTGTTTTTCAAAGTCAAGATTGATTTAGCAATATGGATTTTAGAAACAACGCAGGACTGCAAATAGAAAAGGCTGTTTCAGCCTATGCAGAAAAACGTGCCTTTGATTACGGTTACTCCTGAAATATGCCAAATATATTCTTGGCACGTCTTGCTTGTACCAATTAAGTGCACAGGTCTTGGCTTCAAGATGCAATTTACAGATGACTTACTTAATGTTAAGAGTAAAACTGCCTGCTTCAACTTGGTGAACAACAGTCCAGCACTGCTTGGGCAGCCTTGGCATCTTATCTTTAAGTTTCTCTCATGTAGTTGGTGAAAAGCAACATTACAATCTACATGTAGCATTTGACCTTTATACTCCCTGTGACTCTTTGGGAACCTTACAATATGGCGTCGAAGAAACAGTTTTTCTCATACTGAAACATAGTTTGGTAAGATTAAATCTTACGCCACTACTACCCAAACCCAGAGGGGCTGCACAGTTGAAATCAATGCTCTAAAGACAGGAAAGATCCCATTCAGTAGTAGGTGCCTAAATCAACGTATATGAATCTAGTTTTAACCTTTTCTATTCAATGGTAACAAAGACATACATTTTCCTTTTTCTGTACCTTAGCGTTAATAAATAAGGCATTATCTTTGAGGGGTACAGCAGGGTTGTGGAATGCTATAAAATATCTACTTTGTCCAAGGGACAGGATGCTTCTGAAATCTACTTGTCAAGTAAAAAATAAAATCCACTAGTCCCTTTTGGAGACATTAACTGTTGTGACAAATTATGGCATCATTCTCATTATATCAGTACTCTGATAACAGCCTCTTTGCTAATGCCAGGTCCCATACAGGTGCTGGAAGTAGGCAGGAAAGAACGGTTTTCATACCTGTATCCAGTGTTCTCTGCAGGCGGCATGCGTACGCGCACAGTCTTGCTACTTCCAGCACCCAGGATCTCTCAGGAAGCGCACACGTCGTTCCCAGGCTTAATACACATAAAAGGGAGATTTTCTATCTGTCGGAAGACCTATCTCCGCTTTCCTGTAGTATAGCAGTGGTAGGTGGCCTCTGGCTCCCATGACAGCCCTGTCAAGTCTATATGCTAGCCCCCCTTGGTCTCCGAACACCCAACCATTCACAGTGACTAGTTGGCAGATCCAGTGATATAGTCTGACATCAGGTATCGCCAGTCCCCCCTCGTATACTCCTCTTTGCAACATACACAGGGCAATGCGAAGCGCACCTCCACCCCAGATCAGAGTTCGTAATTCGGCCCCTAATTTCTGGAAGAAAAGTGGTGGGAACAGATAGAGTGTGTTCTGCAAGACATATAACATGCGGGGCAGTGTCATCATCTTGAACAGGGCCGAGCGGTCCATCAAAGTAAGTGGAAGAATCTGCCAACGCTGGGCATCGCTGATAAATGTCTCCAGTTGCATCACCAAATTCCGTTCGAGAAACTCTTTCGGGTTTCTTGATACGTATATCCCCAGGTGTTTGAACCCCTTCATCGCCAAATCGCCAATGAGACGTTACACCTAGATGGTAATTTTGGGGGGGGGTCGCCTAGCAGCGGAAACGGGGATTAGTCCCAATTTATTCGATACCCAGAGTGTTCTCCGAAAAATACGAAAGATTTGTAATATCCTGTCAATAGATTGTCTCGGCTTCGTTACGTATAACAAAATGTCATCTGCATATGTGCTTGTCCCACTCACCCCCAACTGGGATACCCCATATCAGAGGGTCTTGTCGGACCCACGCAGCCAGGGGCTCCAGGGCCAGAGAGAATAGTCATGGGGACAGTGGGCACCCTGCCTCGTCCCTTTGGGATACTGTTGTGTTTACTCTCACCCGCAATAATGGCCGCACGTGTAACAGCTTTACCCATCCAATAATTTCAGTTCTAATCCTAGGTGGCTCAGAACAGTCCACAAATACGGCCACTCCACACTATCAAAGGCCATCCTGGCATCCAGTGATAGGATGGCCTCCGGCTCTGCGATGTCGACGAACGTGACATGCAGGATACCAAAATGTCTGCCTAAGTTCAGTCTGGTCTCCCTGTGTGGCATAAAGCCAGACTGGTCTGGGTGAATGAGGAAGGAGATCACCGTGCAGAGGCATGTAGACAGAGACTTTGCCAACAACCTTTATTTCGTAATTGAGGAGGGAAATCGGTCTATACAACCCACATTCCCGTGGTAGCTTCCCCTCCTTTGGTGATACAACAACCACTGCTGTTCTCTGATCTGGAGGCAACACCCCTACTGATTTGGCCTCTTTAAACAGGTCTAGGAGATGTGGTGTGGTTTTGTGTAACATGCACTTAAAGAAATCTACTGGCAGACCGTTTGGCCCCGCCACCTTTCCCGACTGCAGAGCCATTGCTGTCGAGCTGATCTCCTCCACAGCCAGATCACCGTCTAGTCTACTACTCTCCTATATATAAAATAGCGATTCGCTTTGCAGCCTAAAGAAGGCTAGGAAAGGCTACATTTTGCTTACTTTTTACTTTTAAAATATCTTCAATTATAGGAAAATAGTCACTAAATCTAAAGTGACTATAAATATTACTCAGTCTCACATTCATGCCAAGCCATTCTCTCCTTAAATCTGGTTCTTCTAATGACCCTTATCACCCGGCCAATCTGCATAAGACTGCTGATTCTGTCAACCTTTTAATTAACAAAACTCTTAATACATCACTATCAATGGTTGAATTCTCCCAGACGGGAAACTGGCAGTTGTGAAATGCTAGTAGATAGGTTGCACATGCAAGGCAGACAAAAACTTGGACTATGCCTTTGAGGGCCTCACATTTCCTCCATCATGCCCCCAGAGAGAACAGTTAGATCAGTTAATTTTTAAAGAGATTATATGATTCTGGGCAAAGATGAAAACCTCTGTTTTAACCTCTTGTCCAGGGAGGAATGAGGGAGGATTGCTTTTGACTTTGATGAGGATTCTCCTGTAAGAGAACTCGAATTATAGGTAAGAAACCTTTCCATCTCTTCTAGAGAATCCTCATCAATAGTCATAAGCACTGAATAGAATAGCAAGCACGTGCCAAAAAATTCTGGAGACAAGAAGAAAAACAAAAAAAGTTCTCAACATCATCCAAAAAGATTCCTCAAAGAGGCCTGGCCCACTTGGGCATCAGCTCTTGAAGGTGAATCCGAACAATAATGTCTAGTAATGTTGCGAAGTGTAAGATGAACCTGAAGGAGAGCGGCTACCTGAAGAGAGATCCTTATGGAACGTGATCTTTTACTATAGCATCTAAAGAGCTTTGGAGGGGAACAAGTCCTTCTTGGAAACTTCTCTTCATCTGGTAGATGATCTCCTTTTTATGGAGTCTCCTGAAGAGCAGACTTAGGTGGCACCTGAGGAACCACTTGCGGCTTCAGTTGCTGAGGTGACCTTAAAAGGTAGGGTAACAGGCGGTGTTATAGAAAAACAGAGAAACAAACCTTTTATGGTGAAGGAGTAGGTGACAAACTAACTGAACTTGGACTTCTTAACATCAACCTCAACATTATGGATGTACTGTGCCTCAATGGTGGGTATGTGCACCAGAGCCAGTTGTAGACGTTGAAGGCCTCAATGTTGAATGGGACCGTCTTCTTTCTTTCCTTCAACGCTAGTTATATCTACCTCTTGGGTAGTCTCTTGAGTGAGAAGAGGGTGCTGAGGTAGATGGTAAAACGTCTCCTCACCACTTGTGACATACTGAAGCTGCCTTCTGATGTCTCTCCTACAAGATGTTCAGCCTGATCTTCTGTCTATCCTATAGGTTCCTCCTGGTCATTTTTGAGAATGTGCAGAGTTTTCAGGATGGTGATCCTCTGGACGGCAGAAGATAAAGAGGTCATAGGCATCTGACTTGGCTTTTTTCTTGCGACAGGAAGGACCCTTTCTAAAACGAGAAGTCATTCCAACTGGAATAAAACTTTCCCGTCAGAAAACCGATAAAAAACTTCTCTAATCCTAAGGAATAGCAAATTAGGTGGATTAAACCCAGTTTAAAAAGGTTTTATTGAGAAAAAGCCCAAGAAAGCCAGGGTCGGTAGCTCTAGAATCCTGTTGCCAGGAACCAGAAAAATTAAATAACCTAACAGAAATGCCTGGGGCATGAAGGGACACTGAAGGAAGGAAGGGCGAGGCCCTTAAAGGCACAGTATACGATGTTTTTGCTTTGCTTGTGTAGCCTAACATGCTAGCTTTGCTCTGCCTTTTTCAAAAGACGTTTGTAAGTGATACTTCTAGCCACTTTATATTTAGCAACTAGTTTTTGATAACTGGAGATATTTGTGAAGGATAATTAAACTAAATGTAGCTACTTATAGACTTCTTTCAGCAGCAAAGCAAATTTTAAAAAAAGTATATGTATTATTTGTCTTCAAAAAGTGCTTGGAAATATACAGATATATACTATGCAAAGTGATCAGGGATCCCACAAGTAGGCGGGCAGTTCAGTGCTGATTACTTTGATAAGGATCACCTGGAAGTAAACAACCACCAAGCTCACTTCCCTGCTTCAATGTTTATTTGCATGTAACCAGATAATATTATGTTAGCAATATTGTTGGACCTACGTCCTAGGGGTAGCTTGGCTCAGGTCAACAGGCTTACATCTCCACTTGGCCTCTCATGCTTGCATCCTACCCAGCTCGCAATCTTGCGCAGCATCACACAAAAAAGACACTACACCGATTAGATTCATGATTTACTAGAATTCTTCAACTTCACTTTTTCTTTTTTTTTTAACGGGGATACTCAGTTTCACATAGCAGAGTAAAACATTACATTTGCATTTAAAAGGACAATTTCATTCCAACGTTACATCTTAAAAAAACGGTTACGTAAACACCCTCTGAGCTTCTCCTCCCACCCGGATTCAGAAGACCCAGGATACTTCCTACTGGGAGGGCTCCAAACCACCGCTATAATTTCTGCAATTTCAAAAGAGAACTTGGTCGCACCTCAATCTCCTCCTTTTAAGCGCTACGTTGGATATTCCCTGTTGCTGGCAATAAATGGGTTACCTCTAACAATCTACATGTAGTCTATTTACTATCTAGCCAATAAATCATTACATTTCAACATTGTTCATGAACCCAGGCGGTTACCAGTGTGGAGACGGCTGTTCTCAACTCTTATGTTGGATAACTGTATTTTCGCCCCCTCCCACCTTCTTGGTGGACCGTGTCTCGTGTACAATCAAGTCAGTCTACCCGCTTTACCAGTCTTGAACCTGGGTCTCTCAGAGACTGTCGCTAGGGTACCACAAGGCAACGCCTGGCCGCCGCTGCGCACTCCCTGGTGCCCTCCGGGGCTCTCTCCCCCCACCTTCTTAAGCCCCTCTTACTGTGCCACCACGGAGGTCTTCTGACGAACGGTTCAGTGGGAACCGGAGCTGAATGACTTGGGGTGGGCCGGAACTCACAGCGCCAGACGCCAGACGGGAAATCCTGACACCAGGTATGAGGTGAAAAGCTAGACACCCTCTGCCAAAGCGCTGTCCCACAGCCACGGGCCTCACTTCCCCGCGGACTTGACCAGCCGGGTAGACTCGGGTCGACCCGGATTCGATTGCAGGATACGGCCGCCGCCTCAGGATTCAGCGTGTCTTGTGGGGGCGCGGCCTACCTCAGCTTCCGGCAACAGAGAGGGGCGGCCCTTCGGCCCCTCTCACGTGATACGAGGAGGACGGCCTCCAAGCCTGTCGCGTCCCTCGCCTCCCTCAGACGCCTCTCCTCGCCCGGATCGCGGCGTCGCTTGCTCACCAGCCTCCTCCCCCAAGCCTCTCCACACCGCTCTTGCCAGCAGTGAGCCACCACCAGCGGACAACAGGAGCCCTCCGATCTCTTCAGGGACGGCAGTAATCACTTCAGGTAGGGACTCGGGTAGGGAGGTTGAGGGGGGCCCAAATTAAGGGTGCCCAGAATTCTCCGGTGCAGCTGGTTTGGATTTCATAGTTCTCTTATCTCCTGGGGGGGGGACATCGCCTCTTCAGCTCGAGATGAGAGGTAATCGCCACCACCAGTCGAACTCCACCCAAGAAGGGATGAGGGTGGGGCTGGTCACAGACAGGGATCCTGGACCTCCTTCAAGGGTTCTGGCCACTTTTGAAAATCCTAGAATTACGCTGTTCCACCAGTTCACTGCCTGCATTCAGGGACCGGTCACAAGGGTAGGGGTGGCGTTACTAGGATTAGGACTCAGTGCAGACCCGTGGACCTGTCCGTTCCCCTCTGAGTACATCCACCTCCTCACACAGGCGCCTTACTCCTGACTGACTCCACAGCCCAACTTGATTCTAAAATGGCCGCCCTCCTGCCACCTCTATTTATCACCTTGGGCTGGACTTGCCAGAGGGGTCCAGAAGGTTCTGGAACCTCCCATGGCAGTCATGGCCCGGGTGCTGAGGTGACAGTTGGAGCCACCATTTTGTGAATCCTACCTTCCTCATCTATCCACCTCAGTGGAGCACCTTGCGCCTTTCCCTCATGTGATGAGGAAGAGGCGCCCAGAACCTCTACATCAGTACCCCAAAAAGCTTGGTAGACAGAAAAAAATGAGAAGGTGAAAAGGGACAAGAAAAATAATAAAAAATGAGGAGGGAACTGCCAAAGGGCTGGCAGGTCTAACACGCGTCCCCCCCCAGCTGAAAGTGGGGAGAGCTACCCAACCCCTTGGGAGTCCTCTTCACTAAGGCAGAATTACCTGGAGAGACCGTCAGCATTGGCGTGGTCCACTCCTGGGCGATGTTCCACCCTAAAGTCCATCCCCTGTAGGGAAATGGACCACCTCAACAGCTTGGGATTCTCGCCCCTCATTTGCATCAGCCACCTGAGGGGCCGGTGGTCGGTCTGAACCAGGAAGTGCGAGCCAAACAGGTATGGCTGCAGCTTCTTCAGAGCCCACACCACCGCAAAAGCCTCCCTCTCAATTGCACTCCACCTCTGCTCCCGGGGGAGTAGTCTCCTAGATAGGAAAACCACCGGTTGGTCTAGACCCTCGTCATTGAGTTGCGACAGCACTGCCCCAATACCGTGCTCCGACGCGTCTGTCTGGACAATGAACTCCTTGGCAAAGTCAGGGGCCCTGAGAACAGGTGCCGCACACATGGCCTTTTTCAAGGTGTCAAAAGCGTGTTGACATCCCTCGGTCCAGATTACCCGGCGAGGGTGCTTTTTGGAAGTGAGCTCAGTCAAGGGGGCTACGATCGTACCGTATCCCTTGACGAAGCATCGGTAGTAGCCAGTGAGGCCCAAGAAGGCCCGGACCTCTGTCTGAGTCTTGGGGGGTTCCCAGGCCATGATGGTTTCGATCTTGGCCTGGAGGGGTTGCACCTGGCCCCGACCCACCAAGTGACCGAGGTACACTACCGACCCCTGCCCGATCTGGCACTTACTGGCTTTGATCGTCAGACCTGCCTGCTGCAAAGCCTGAAGAACAGCCTGAAGGTGACACAAATGGTCCTCCCAGCTGCGGCTGAAGACAGCGATATCATCCAGGTACGCAACTGAAAAGGCTTCCATTCCAGAGAGGACCTGGTTCACCAATCGCTGGAACATAGCAGGGGCGTTCTTGAGCCCGAAGGGCATCACACAGAACTGGTAGTGACCCTCGGGTGTGGAGAAGGCTGACCTTTCCTTGGCTCCATCCGTCAGGGAAATCTGCCAGTACCCGGATGTGAGGTCAAAGGTACTGAGATATTGGGCAGCTCCCAACCGGTCAATGAGCTCATTCGCCCTCGGGATAGGATGAGCATCCGTCTTTGTCACTGAATTCAGTCCCCTATAATCCACACAGAACCGGAGTTCTGGGGTAGTGCCCGGTGGGGCAGCTTTGGGTACCAGTATCACCGGACTGGACCAGGGACTACTTGAAGGCTCAATTACTCCTAGCTCTAGCATCTTGGTAACTTCCCCATGGATGCTAGCCTTCACCTTATCCGACAGTCGGTAGGACTTGGACTTCACAGGTGGGCTGTCCCCTGTGTCCACGTCATGGGTACACAGATGAGTCCTTCCCGGGATAAGGGAGAACAAGGAAGCAAACTGCTCCAGTACCTGGCGACAGTCCTTCCGTTGTTCAGGAGTTAGTGACGGTGAAAGGATCACTCCCTCCACCGATCCATCCTTCTCTTGGGACGCAAACAGATCGGGAAGAGGTTCACTTTCCTCTTCCTCTGACCCATCAGTCACCATCATTAACGTGACCTCGGGTCTCTCTTGGTGAGGCTTGAGGCGATTAACATGGAGCACCCGATGGGGCTGCCTGGGGGGTCTTAAGATCTACCACGTAGGTATCCTTGCCCTTTTTCTCAACCACCTCAAAGGGGCCTGACCAGCGATCCTGGAGGGCGCTAAGCTCTCCAGGTTCCATCACCCACACCTTCTGGCCAGGCTCCAGCTCCACCGGGTGAGCGTTTCGGTCATACCATTCCTTCATGACCGTCTGGCTGGCTTCTAGGTTTTCAGAAGCTTGCTTCCACAACCTAGCCATTTGGCTACGAAAGGCCAGCATGTAGCTCACCACATCCGGGGGAAGTTTTCTGGGAGTCTTTTCCCATCCATCCTTCACCAGACTGAGGGGTCCACGCACGGGGTGCCCGTACAACAGCTCGAAGGGGCTGAAGCCCACTCCCTTCTGTGGTACCTTCCTGTACGAAAATAGCAAACAAGGTAGGAGGACGTCCCATTTCCTCCGCAGGCTCTCGGGCAGACTCCGGATCATGCCTTTTAAGGTTTTGTTAAACCTTTCCACCAGACCATTAGTCTGGGGGTGATAAGGAGTGTAGAATCGGTAGGTAACTCCACACTCTTTCCACATGGCCCGCATGTAGGCCGACATGAAGTTGGTACCTCTGTCCGACACCACTTCCTTGGGGAATCCCATCCGGGTAAAAATTCCCATAAGGGCCCGTGCCACCGCAGGTGCAGTGATGGTCCTCAGAGGGATAGCCTCTGGGTACCGTGTGGCATGATCCACCAGAACCAGGATAAACCTGTGACCGGCAGACGTTGGTGGATCCAATGGCCCGACAATGTCGATGCCCACCCTTTCAAAGGGGGTACCAACGACAGGCAGTGGTTCCAGGGGAGCCTTCAGCTTCACCCCTGTTTTCCCACTAGCTTGGCAGGTTACACACGTCCTACAAAAAGTATCGGACGTAATCCTCATCTGAGGCCAGTAAAAATGAGGGACAAGTCGAGCAAAGGTCTTGTCTTGTCCCAAGTGTCCTGCCAAGGGTATTTCGTGAGCCAGTCCTAATAGGAAGGCTCGGTAACGCTGGGGAACTACCAAGGCCCGGGATGAACCATGCACCAGAGCCTTGGGTTCGCTATACAGGAGTCCATCTTCTCAGTATATGTGGAAGTTCCCCGAATCGTTACCCGCTGCCTGGGCTTCGGCCTGCCGCCGTAAACCCTCAAGGGTAGGGCACTCCTTCTGGGCCCGACAAAACTCTTCCCTAGTAGGTCCTCCCTCCACCTGCCAGTCTGCAGGGGTAGGTAAGCCCTCCAGGGACGTTACATCCCCCTCCGTACACTCCGGGACCACTTCAGTTGCCCCATCCACCTTTGGAGGGTCAGATGCCGGGGCAGGCTTCCCCCGTCCCCGTCTACCCTTTCCGGCAGCTGGTTGGGCCTTTGTCCCAGGCTCCAACCTCGGTGAATCCCCTCTTCGGGTAGTCACGGACCGAGTGTGGGCACACGTCCACTCAGGGGTCCCCAACATTGCCATGTGGGCCCTGAACTCAACCTCCTTCCACGCCGAGTGTTCAAGGTCGTTTCCCAACAGGCAGTCGACCGGCATGGCAGGGCTGATCGCAACTCGTAGAGGACCCGCAACCCCTCCCCACTCAAAGGGAACCTGGGCCACCGGATAGTGACCCTCTCGGATGTCAGCCATCACAACCGGGTGGACTACATTGGGAACCACCTGCTCTGGGGACACCAGCTGACTCCTTACCATAGTCATGCTGGCTCCTGTGTCTCTCAGAGCCTCCACCCTCTGGGCATTGATGGTGACCCATTGCCTGTACTTAGTAGTATTCGAGGGCATCTGGGTCTTAGGAACCATCTCACAATCCCCTAAGGACACTAGGGTTAGCCCTGCCCACTCACCTCCCTTATCTAGGGGCAACTCCTCCCCGAGCACTACACTCGCCACCCCAGGGGCCTTTCCTCCAATGGGAGGGTGTGGTCTCTTGGGACACTTGGCATCCCCCTTATAGTGCCCAACCTCACCACACTCATAACATCGGACAACCCTAGGCTGCTGACCACGGTCAGGATAAGGGGATTTGTGGGGACCAACCTTAGGAGGGAATCCTACTCCCTTCCCTGGTGAACTCTTTTGGGGGCCTTTAGAGAACTCCCTCTTTTTGTCTCCCCCCTCTTTCTTCTGGGGGGCGCCCTGTCCAGCCCCTTGGAAATTCCCTCCAGTCCCTTTTGAGGATACCCGGGTACTTGCCCAGATATCAGCCTCCTCTGCAAGCTTCCTGGGATTGGTTAGCTTGCTGTCTACCAGGTGCTGACGCAGCTCCGGAAAACTTTTCTCGAGGAGGTGCTCCTTTAAAATTAAATTGTACAATCCCTCATAGTCCTTGACATCACTGCCCTGCACCCAGCCCTCTAAGGCCTTCCTAGCATAGTCCAAGAAGTCCACCCAATTCTGGGTGGACAACTTCTGACTGCCCCGAAACCTCTGCCTGAATTTTTCAGGGGTCAGCCCAAATTTCCTCACTAGGGCTACCTTCATAACGGGGTACTGGTCTGGTCTGGCTGTTCTAGCGCTAACAAGGCATCCCTCCCCACCGGAGGCATATACCTATACAGGCCACCCCCCCACTGAGCTTCAGGGACCCCATGGGCTCTTAGAGAAACCTCATAGGCAGCCAGCCATTTTACAATGTCATCCCCTATACCAGCGTTTTTCAACCACTGTTCCGCGGCACACTAGTGAGCCGCGAGATGTTGCCTGGTGTGCCGTGGGAAAACGTGGGAAAAATGAAGCAATCGAAAGATTTTTTTTTTTAAAATGTCAAATTTTCCCCCACTAGGCCAGGCGGCGCCGGACTGTATCCTGGGTATGGGGGGGGTGGGGTTTTTGATTGGCGCTCCTGTCCGGGCTGTGATTGGTCCAGACTCCAGCCTGGACCTATCACAGAGCAGTATCTCCCGACTTCCTTCCCGCCCGAGCGCAGTGTGCGCAGCAGCGGAGAGAAGGCGGAGAGAAGAAGACGTCGCGACTCGAGTCACCAGGACTCCCAGGAGGACCAGAGCAGGAGGAGACGGACGGAGACCAGGACTCGGCGGGAGTCGGCACTGCAGACTCAGAGAGACCGCATCCGGATCCAGACCAGGCCGCAGGTGCAGCGTGAGGTGAGTCTCACTCATTTGCACCCTCATTGTATTTGGGTTTCATGCCTTTCACCTCTAGACCTAGGCAGCCTCGTGTATGAAGGGAGATATGAGCTGGCCCCCGCTGCTGGCATCTGGTTGTTGGGTGTGAGCACTGTGCCGCTTCGTCTCTAGTCTAGTTGCAGCATAGAAACCCGCATTTACTCTTGACGTAAGTTCGTGTAAACTTGGCATGCCAGCACGGATTGTGGTGGAGGGAGTTTGTGCCCAGAATTAGCTAGTTGTGCTGCCTTTGAAACTTAAGACGGTGACGTAACGTCGTAACATATCTAGTTCTCAACCTCTCAGACTTGTCATGGTGGTCACCTGACATTAAACGGGTGGTATTTGAGCTCTCCGCTGGTATTTTGCTGGTTTGGCCAATACTTTCAAGTTCGTGCCAGTAACAATATTGGGAAAAGCGGTGAAGTCATGTATATTTTTCCATTTCAATTGATGAGAAAAACACTTAGCGGTATTTGACAGCTGTATGAATATAAATCATCTCTGATTGTTCAAGCAAACCGAGGGATTATTGCCACATTACAAAAGTATACTGAGGATTTTCCACAGTTGAATATTCTTCTTGGCCCTTCCAGCATAGCAAAATGTAAACATATGGTTTGTACTTTTTAATGAGGGCGGTGGTAACCCTAGCACTGAAGTGAATGGCACAGGAAGATATAATAAGAGGAAGGCCCACAGATCACAAATTGACACCAAGGCAGAAGTACAACTTTAATAATGGCACGCAACCTCTCTAGCTGCACACACACCCGTTGTTTGCACTGTTTAGAAATGTTTAAATGCATTTATATAGCGCTTAGACCCCTGACGAGGTGTCGAAGTTATATAAAGTTATATAAACTGATTGTGAGTCATTCCATAAGACTCACAGACTTTATACCAGGGGTTCTTTGTTTCTCTCTTGCAACGCTACATTGAACAGCTCAATAACACCAGGCTGACTTCTGTGGATATTCAGATCTCTGCACCTGCGCCACAAAACCCGAGGCAGTCTCCCAAAACACAACTCTGCACATTCCTCGTTCCTGACTCAGGCTGCAGCAGAAGAGCACGTGTGAAAGTGAATGCATTGTGTGCGCGCACTCTGCACCTCGGTGCCAGTTCTCTTATCTGATGCTCTATCCATTTCTTACATTCTTTTAATCAAGGGAAGGATATCGGCCCTACTGTTCCATTGTAGGCGACACTTGGCCCCGGGCGATCTCCTACCTACAGCGCTGAAAATTATTGAATTCGGAGTGTGTTTATTAAAACATTAAGACATTTTACATAATAATCCACATGCAGGCTCGACTCTACAGCTGCTCCTTCATTTGTTCACATTCACATGATTTGGAAATGTTGCCTTCCAACGAGGGGGAAATAAAAGTACTGAGAAAGGTCCCATGGCTTGTAATTTCGTTCACTTTCATGTTCTTTTGTCCCTTTTAGCTGTGCTTAAGCCGATTATCCTAGCTCCCTTTTTGCTTTATTTAAGACAGTGATAACACATTATTACAGCTTTTATGAATACTTTACTCTCTGGGTTAGCTTTGTACTTGGCATCAAGGGCTCTCTCTGAGAAACCATCCAGTCACAATTTGCTCCTTATAGATACAAATCTTAAATTTCTTTTATAGGTAACTTGCAGGTGCAGCGTCCTTGTGTATGCCTAGTACTGAGTGACAGTGAGATACTGCAGTGATGGACACGTTTTTGAAAAGGAAACAACTGGACTCTGAACAAAATTTGGAGCCAGATGAGAGCCCAAGTATGAGTGGGGATCAAAAGAAAGCAAAGATGGTTAGCTCAAGCAAATTCTCTGGCACAAGGCAATATAGCGAAAGCTATATTTCATTTGGATTTACTGTCACCGGAGATGCAAACAAACCAACTCCACTGTGCGTGGTGTGTGGTGAAAAGCTAGCTAACAGTGCTATGGTCCCAAGCAAACTTAAACGCCATCTCCAAACGAAACACCCTTCGCTTCAAAACAAGAATGCGGACTATTTTGTTCGCCTGCGTGAAAACACGGAGAAACAGGCAACTTTCATGAGAAAAACCACAAAGGTAAATGAAAGAGCTCTTAAAGCTAGCTATCAAGTTGCTGAACTTATAGCCAAGTCAAAAAAGTCGCACACTGTGGCAGAGACATTAATACTTCCCGCCTGCAAAGCTATTGTAGAGGAGATGCTCGGACCTGAAGCAGCTAAGGAAATAGCCAAAGTCCCTCTCTCAGACAACACAATTTCCAGACGTATTAATGACATGTCTGCAGACATCGAAAGTGTGGTTTTGGAAAAGATCCGTATCAGTGAGAAATTTGCATTGCAACTTGACGAGTCTACTGATATCAGTGGACATGCTCAACTCTTGGCCAATGTGCGTTTTGTTGATGGTGATGCAATTAGAGAAAACTTCTTTTTTTGCAAGGCATTGCCAGAAAAAACAACAGGAGAAGAAATTTTTCGTGTCACATCAGCATACCTTGAACAAGGAGGACTTAAGTGGGAAAACTGCACAAGTGTCTGCACCGATGGAGCTGCAGCCATGGTCGGGCGCACCAAAGGCTTTGTAAGCAGAGTGAAGGAAAGAAATCCAGATGTGATTGTTACGCATTGTTTTTTACACCGTGAGGCCCTCGTAGCCAAGACTTTACCAGCAGACCTAGTTCATGTGTTGGATGATGTTGTGCGCATGGTAAACTTTGTAAAGTCACGACCCCTAAAAAGTCGCATATTTGCAGCTTTGTGTGAGGAGATGGGAGCGAAGCATAAAACCTTGCTGTTTCATACGGAGGTCCGGTGGTTGTCGCGTGGCAAGGTCTTGGTTCGTGTGTATGAGCTGCGGGAGGAACTTAAAGTGTTTCTGACAAATGAGAGGCCAGATTACGCAAAGCTGCTTGCAAGTGATGAGTGGTGTGCAAGGCTGGCATACCTGGCAGATATATTTCATCATCTGAATGAACTGAACACACGAATGCAAGGCCGAAATGAAAACCTGCTTACAAGTACAGATAAAATAAATGGATTCCGTTCAAAGGTGCAACTCTGGCATCAACACGTGGAAAGTGGCAATCTTGAAATGTTCACACTCACCAAGCAATGGCAAGGTGTTCACACTGCTGCACTGTGTGAGATAATAGTTAAACATTTAAAAACTCTCGAGGAGAGGTTGTCATTTTATTTCTCTTCAGTCTCCACTGAATGCCTTGACTGGGTTAGGGACCCTTTTAGCTCAGCATCAGTTGGTGGAAAGGACATGACTTTACAGGAGCAGGAGGAACTAACTGAACTGAGGCAAAATCGTGGTTTCAAGCTAAGATTTGCTGATCTACCTTTGGATAGTTTTTGGTTGGATACTGCCAAGGAGTTCCCCCTTCTGGCAAACAAAGCTATTTTGACATTGCTCCCATTTTCCACTACATATCTGTGTGAGATGAGCTTTTCAAGCATGATTGCTATAAAAACTAAATACAGAGAGAGACTGAGAGCTGTTGACGAAGAGCTACGTGTGTGTCTTTCTTCGATTCCAGCCAGAATATCAGCTTTGTGTTCTGCCAAACAGGCCCAGGTTGCGCACTGATCAATAAGACCAGTGTTTTATAATTTTTCATATTTCTGTTTACTTACCATTTCATAATAAAGTAATTATAAAATACTTTCTTTGTGTTTATTTGATTCCTATTCAAGAAAATTACTTTATATATAGTCAATATAGGCACAGAGTTAAATTTTTTAACATTTTCTAATGGTGGTGTGCCTCGTGATTTTTTTCATGAAACAAGTGTGCCTTTGCCCAAAAAAGGTTGAAAAACGCTGCCCTATACCATAGCTAGCAACTACATCTTTGGGCAGGTAGGGCCTGGACTCTCTCGGGATCTCTCTCGGTATGCTGCCACCATTAGGACTGCTGGGGGTTCCAAGTTGAAGGGCTTTGAGCTCTAACTCTTTTAAGTGAAGCTCATGGAGGAACCTCCTCTCCTCCCTCTCCTTTTCCAACCGGGCCAGATCCATTCTAAGCTGCCTCTCTTCCCTTCGGTCTGCTAGGTCAGCAGAGGACAAGCTCCCCCCTGAGGCGCTACTTCCCACCCTTGATGGGGCCCTGGACCCAACGTCCATATTACCGCTCCCAGGGGGAAGAAGGACTTCCGGTTCTTCTAGGAGATCTAGTCCCGGTTCTTCCTCCCGTTTCCCGCTAGGGTGGGCCATAACCCAGGCTCTTAAGCTTGCTTGGAGCTCTGTTTTCTTCGCCCCCTGCTTAAAGAATACCTCCCGTCCCTGGCAGAATTCCTTCAATTGGGCCACGGTATACTCCTCCAGCCTACCCAATTCGAATTCCATCCTACCAGATGGGACCCCCCACAGTCAACAAGAACTTTACTCTGGAAGACTTTCCCAAGAAAGGAAATATACACAGGACAATTTTAAAAACCTCCAATTAGGAAAACAATCTGGAGAAAACTCCAGCCAAAACAATCCAGTGTAGGTGGTGATGCGCGCAAAACTGCTACCAAGCGGATGCAAGCACTGAATAAGGATCCCACCGCTGAGCACCAATTTGTTGGACCTATGTCCTAGGGGTACCTTGGCTCAGGTCAACAGGCTTACATCTCCACTTGGCCTCTCATGCTTGCATCCTACCCAGCTCGCAATCTTGCGCAGCATCACACAAAAAGGACACTACACCGATTAGATTTAAGATTTACTAGAATTCTTCAACTTCACTTTTTCTTTTTTTTTTTTAACGGGGATACTCAATTTCACATAGCAGAGTAAAACATTACATTTGCATTTAAAAGGACAATTTCATTCCAACATTACATCTTAAAAAAACGTTTACGTAAACACCCTCTGAGCTTCTCCTCCCACCCGGATTCAGAAGACCCAGGATAAATTCCTACTGGGAGGGCTCCAAACCACCGCTATAATTTCTGCAATTTCAAAAGAGAACTTGGTCGCACCTCAATCTCCTCCTTTTAAGCGCTACGTTGGATATTCCCTGTTGCTGGCAATAAATGGGTTACCTCTAACAATCTACATGTAGTCTATTTACTATCTAGCCAATAAATCATTACATTTCAACATTGTACATGAACCCAGGCGGTTACCAGTGTGGAGACGGCTGTTCTCAACTCTTATGTTGGATAACTGTATTTTCGCCCCCTCCCACCTTCTTGGTGGACCGTGTCTCGTGTACAATCAAGTCAGTCTACCCGCTTTACCAGTCTTGAACCTGGGTGTTGGAAATTCTCCACTCCCACACCGGAAAGGGTTGGTGGTAACGGGGTCTTTCCAGGACATACACAGTGGTAGCTTGGCTCGAGTGATCAGGAATCAGGCACCGTGCTAAGCATACGTCATACCCATACAATAACCATGCGTGCATCCGTTCCAAAAACGACTCTACACCGTAAAAATTATGAAAATATCTTGCTTTATCTTCTTTTTCTCTTAGTTGCTGATTAGATAAATAATAACACAATCACAATATACAAGGCTTTTAAATAGTGCAGGTCAAATAAATACTGGCTTAATGATTCAATAAATAGGGGTGATCATAAATAATTAAGGCATAAATATAAGTGCAATACATACAGGCAATTAAATATTCTGAGGCAATAAATACTGCAAACCAATAAATATTGAGCGACCATAAATACTGTGGAACAATAAATACAGTGAAGCAATAAATAAGTTAAATACAATAAATACAGTGCTCTCAATAAATAATTAAAAGCTGACAGTGACACTTATAGAATCAGATCACATTTGAGATTACTATGGGCTGATTTGGCCCAGGCACAGCTTGTGGTGATGTGGAAGGCTTGAGGGTGTCTACTCCCTGGCTTGGACAAGGCTGAGGCCTAAACTGAGGTAGATCAAGGGGGAAATACTAGAGACCTGGCTCTCTCACTCTACACAACCCCACTGTATTAGTCTCAGTTCACCCCTGGCACAATCAAGCTGGTTCCAGCACCTCTCTAACCCCTAGAGTAGTCTCTCCGGATTCCACAGGGCCTTAGGCGCCCTCTATTCCACTTACTGCCCTTTTCCTGAAGCTCCGACGCCGCTGGAGTCGTGTCGACGCCGTGAGGCGGTTCCGGTTCGATGTCGGCGGCCTCGGCACAATGTCAGTTCTGGACGACGCCGGCAGGCGGTTCCGGATCGATGTCGGCGGCCTCGGCTCGATCTCGACCTCCGATTCGATGACGTCGGGCAATCTTGGCTTGATGTCGACTTCGGGCGGCTCCGGTCCGATGGCGACCTCAGGTTCGATGACGTCGGCCGGCCTTGGCTCGATGTCGACTTCCGGCGGCTCCGGAGTGCGATCCTCACTCCCGACCTCCGGTGCTCCTCTCCTCGGGTTCCGGCGACTCCGGAGTGCGACCTCACTCCCGACCTCCGGTGCTCCTCTCCTCAGGTTCCGGCGACTCCGGAGTGCGATCTCCACTCCCGACCTCCGGCACGCTTCACCTCGGTCTCCGGCGACTCCGGAGGGCGGACTTCACTCCCCCGTCGACGCCGCTCACTCGACCTCGGGTGACTTCCTCCTCGACCTCTGGTACTCTCTACGACCTCCGTCGGCGCCCTCTCTCGACCTCTGGCGGCTCCGGGTACGACGTCTGCTTTTCCAGTCAGCGCCGCTTCTCCACCTCGGGCTCCGGGTCTCAGGCTTCTCGACGTCAGACTCCAGGGAAACCAGTATCCAGGTCAGGATCTTGCTGTTCTTGGATTCTAAGGCCTGTTCCTGCTATCCAGGTCCTTAAGATGGTTTTTCTTGCTTCTTCCCACACAGGGCTCCAGGCTGGGCTCAGTCAGTAGGGACTAGTATCAAGGGTGGGTTTATGGACCCCACTCCAGGCACAAGTTTCCACCCCTGCTGCCTCACTCCTTCCTCCTTCAGGTTTCTGCTGATCACTCTTCACCAGTCAGGTGCCAACTGCCAGCTACAACTGCCAACTCTCTGTCTTAGCTTCCCAACATTCCAAACCGCCTCCAACTGTCACAGGGTTCTGGAATGTTCTGGAAGGTGCTGGTAGGTTCTAGTGGGTTCTGATGATGTCACAGGTGGCCACCATTTTGTGCTCCAGGCCCTCAGACAGAAGTTCCAGGGGTAGATAAAATGGCTCCCTGAATCTGCATCAATACTAAAAAGTCTGGCGGTTCCCAAAAAGGAAAAATACTAACAGGGTTTGAGGCAAAAGTGGGACAAAATAAATAATGATGAGGAGGGACCACCCAAAGGGCTGACAGGTCTAACACTGGGTCTCTCAGAGACTGTCGCTAGGGTACCACAAGGCAACGCCTGGCCGCCGCTGCGCACTCCCTGGTGCCCTCCGGGGTCTCTCCCCCCACCTTCTTAAGCCCCTCTTACTGTGCCACCACGGAGGTCTTCTGACGAACGGTTCAGTGGGAACCGGAGCTGAATGACTTGGGGTGGGCCGGAACTCACAGCGACAGACGCCAGACGGGAAATCCTGACACCAGGTATGAGGTGAAAAGCTAGACACCCTCTGCCAAAGCGCTGTCCCACAGCCACGGGCCTCACTTCCCCGCGGACTTGACCAGCCGGGTAGACTCGGGTCGACCCGCATTCGATTGCAGGATACGGCCGCCGCCTCAGGATTCAGCGTGTCTTGTGGGGGCGCGGCCTACCTCGGCTTCCGGCAACAGAGAGGGGCGGCCCTTCGGCCCCTCTCACGTGATACGAGGAGGACGGCCTCCAAGCCTGTCGCATCCCTCGCCTCCCTCAGACGCCTCTCCTCGCCCGGATCGCGGCGTCGCTTGCTCACCAGCCTCCTCCCTCAAGCCTCTCCACACCGCTCTTGCCAGCAGTGAGCCACCACCAGCGGACAACAGGAGCCCTCCGATCTCTTCAGGGACGGCAGTACTCACTTCAGGTAGGGACTCGGGTAGGGAGGTTGAGGAGGGCCCAAATTAAGGGTGCCCAGAATTCTCCGGTGCAGCTTGTTTGGATTTCATAGTTCTCTTATCTCCTGGGGGGGGGGCATCGCCTCTTCAGCTCGAGATGAGAGGTAATCGCCACCACCAGTCGAACTCCACCCAAGAACGGATGAGGGTGGGGCTGGTCACAGACAGGGATCCTGGACCTCCTTCAAGGGTTCTGGCCACTTTTGAAAATCCTAGAATTACGCTGTTCCACCAGTTCATTGCCTGCATTCAGGGACCGGTCACAAGGGTAGGGGTGGCGTTACTAGGATTAGGACTCAGTGCAGACCCGTGGACCTGTCCGTTCCCCTCTGAGTACATCCACCTCCTCACACAGGCGCCTTACTCCTGACTGACTCCACAGCCCAACTTGCTTCTAAAATGGCCGCCCTCCTGCCACCTCTATTTATCACCTTGGGCTGGACTTGCCAGAGGGGTCCAGAAGGTTCTGGAACCTCCCATGGCAGTCATGGCCCGGGTGCTGAGGTGACAGTTGGAGCCCCCATTTTGTGAATCCTACCTTCCTCATCTATCCACCTCAGTGGAGCACCTTGCGCCTTTCCCTCATGTGATGAGGAAGAGGCGCCCAGAACCTCTACATCAGTACCCCAAAAAGCTTGGTAGACAGAAAAAAATGAGAAGGTGAAAAGGGACAAGAAAAATAATAAAAAATGAGGAGGGAACTGCCAAAGGGCTGGCAGGTCTAACAAATATAAATAGCCTCAGATTGTTAGTGTAGAGGAGTAACTTGTATAATTTCATATAGTACAGCAGTAGACTTGATATTATGAAGACATTTCTTAAATCGGATTTTATTAGTATCACAATCTTCGAGAATAATAGGGTAATCACAACTATGCAAAAATGTGGTCTTACAAAACTTCTCTAGGCTTTTTTTGGTTCAGTTACCGACAAGAAGTGGACGATCCCAGCGGTCTCCTTACTAGGGTGTTCCCTCAAGGAGGGCCCAAGTAAGTATATGTGAATGTCAAAATAATGTTAATGTGTCCCCCTGGGCACTAATAAGCCCTGTAGCAGGTTAATTAATTAATGTGAGCTTTTTAGTATCCAATATTGTACAAGCAAGTAATCATTCCAATTGATTTGTAATCATTCTGTAGTTTTTTAAGACCGCATCAGCCGTAACGCACCAAACTCACAGTATAACTTGCAATCTCGTTCATTAAAGGTTGAAGCATCACGTTGCGCGGGTTCAGTTTACGGTTAACCATCACTTCGCATTTACATAGTTTTTTTATTTTTTTAATGTATTTATTTTTTGAGGAACAATCATGCAGGCATACACTGTTACTCGCCTACAACCCAGAGGCCGGCTGTTTTATCTCTGATAAGCACTACATAACGCAGCTTATCCCACATCCCGGAGGCTGGGCATCACTGTCCTCTTATGCAGTAAGTTGACATCCCTATCAAGAAGTGCAGCCCATCGTACCATTCCGTATAGTCTGTTTCTTATTAGGGACCACAAAGTTTTCTTCTTGTATCATCACAAAAAACTAAACATCAACCCCCCTCCCCCCCGCCCACCACTGTCGATAAATCCTGTCAGCTGCTCCCAAGGCCCCCCTCACATATTCAGTGCCTGTCCATGTCATTTTCTCTCACTGGCCTGCCATACCCAACCAGTGCATACACAGTTGAACAGTACCATATGACCTTTTGTGTCCTCTTGTTCTCAAGCTGTACCCTGGGATGTGTGCCCCCCCTCTGTACAACGATATTCGGAGCACAACCAACTGTCGTATAACTCACTTCAGTTCACACTAGTGTCCGTCGCTTCCAGGGCCAACTCTTCTGCCTCCCCAGCACTAGGCCTCTCACCCGCCCCATCCCTCTTAAGGTATTCAGCATACAATCCCCAAAAGTTCTTTGGCCTGCTTCTCGGGGGTAACAGTTCGCTAAACCTCTCTGACTATGTACAGCAATAGAGCACGTCTCGCTTCCACTGCGCCACCGTAGGCAAGGGGCCCCGCATCCAACATATAGCGACCCTGCACTTGGCGATCAGCATGCCCATGTCCACTAGTCTACGCGCTGCCTTTGGAAGCCCCCTCGAGTGTCCCAACAGTGCCACCGCAGGATCCAGGTTTAATTCCAAGTCAGCTATCTCTCCAATCTGCTGAAATACAGCCTCCCAAAATTTACCTACGCCAGGGCAGTTCCACGCCAAATGAATAAAGTCTGCAGCAGGGTGCGCACACCTCTCACACTCCGACCCCTCACGCAGGCCAAATCTGTGCAACCTTTCCGGCGTGTAATATGCTCTGTTTATAAACTTGAAGTGTATAAGTCTATGCTTGCCATGCAATGATATGCGACGCGTCCCAGCACAGCAATATGACCACATAGCATCGTCTATCACTGTGTCCAGGTCCCTTTGTCAGGCCAATCGAGCTTTAGTATATTTCTGGGATCTCTGCGACATAGCTATGCCATATAACTTGGACATCATCCTACGCGGGCTATTGTGCTTTATTAGATACGATAATTCCGGAACCTCAGGGGGTTCTGCCATATCCTCACCCAGGTGTTGTCGCCATGCGCCTCTGACCCTGTGAAATTGAAACCGCTGTAGCGGAGTATAGGTCTCCGTTGTCGACGTCACATCTTCCCACGTTCTAGCGACACCGTCCTTAAACAAGTCTCCCATCAAGTGTATGCCTAATCCACGCAGGGACTGCACCACACCACGGTCCCTGCAAGGGGACAACCAGACCGCCCAATCAAGGGGCATGGCCGGAGAGTATAACAGCGCACCCGCAGTCTGCTGCAGCAACCAATTCCATGCATGCCGAGTAGAGTTTAATGAATCTAAGAAACCTGTTCTACGATCAGCTGACTCAAACATGACCGCAGGCAACGGGAGAGGCGCCGCGAACAACCTCTTGAGCTTTAGGTATGGAATCGCGTCATCACCGTGTACCCAGGCATGCGCCTGTGCTCCCTGTGCTATCCTGTAGTATAGTTCCATGTCGGGCGCCCCTAGGCAGGGTAGCGTCAGGACGCTCCAACGCACACGAGCTTGCTTCCCCGCCCATGCCAGCCGCAACAGAGAACTGGTGAGCCTAGTAAAGAAGGTACGCGGCAGTACAATTGGGACATTGGAGAACAAAAATAAAAATAGAGGTAGTACCACCATCTTAGCGATGGATATCCGACCCATAAGTGACAGGGGGAGGCCGATCCATGTCTCCACGTCATCTTCCAGTTTGTCAATGGGCCTCCCATAGTTCTCAGTGAAAACTACATCGGAGTCCCATTGTAGTTGTATCCCAAGGTATTTAACCGGGTCGTCCGACCACTGTAGTGGGTACTCCATTTCGAACGGGGTTGTGGACGACGTCAACGGAAATGCAATGGACTTGTTCCAGTTGACTTTTAGCCCAGACAGTGCCCCGAACTGCACGACCTCCCTCAGCACCGGCGCCAAGTTACTCTCCGGCTCCCTGACATATAGCAAAGTGTCGTCAGCATATGTGGAGACCACTATACGGCACGATGGAAAGCTTACGCCTCTCAGGCTGTGATACTCATGCAGGGCCCGCGCCAACGGCTCCGCCACAAGGGCGTATAGTATGGGGGACAGGGGGCAGCCCTGACGCGTCCCCCTGGAAATAGATATCGCGTCCGTGACCAGGTCACCCAATCGAATTCTAGCAGTAGGTCCCCCATACAGCACCCTAATCATTTGCAAAAAGACCGGACCCAGTCCCATTTTGGTCAGGACCAGTCGCATAAAGGGCCACTCCACCGAGCAAGCGCCCTCGAATCCTGTCGAACATGCTGCAATACTCCAAACACCGTCCTGAGGTTATACGTGAGGTTCCTGCCCGGCACAGACCCTTCCTGTTCCGGAGCCACCAGCTCCGGAGTGAGCAGCGCAAGGCGCGTTGCTAACACTATCGCGAATAGTTTAGTGTCGACGTTCAACAAAGATAGCGGTCGATATGAGCTACATTCCTTCAAATCTTTGCCTGGCTTGGGGATAGCTACCAGAATGGCCTCTCTCATGGATGGAGGCATGCGGCCGGTGACACACAGGTCGAACAGTGTTGATAGATGCGGAAGCAGCAAATCAACAAAGGAGCGGTAGAAAGCGACCGTGAGGCCGTCCGCTCCAGGGGCACTATTTGCCTTCATACCCGCCAGCGCCTCAAGGATTTCATCCTTCTCTATAGGGAGGGCCAAAAACTCCCTGTGCTCATTTGAGAGGAAGGGTAGCTGGATATGATCCAAATAGTCTTGTATGCTTTCTTCCATATTAGACTGTTGAGATGCATACAGGTTAGCATAGTATGATTTGAAGCGCGCAGCTATGTCTGCCTCTTCTGTCAGTATTGCCCCATCGTCCGATCGGACTTTAGTAATCGCTGCTCTGCTTCTACGTGCTTTTAGTATATTGGCTAGTACGGAGCTAGGCCTCTCACCTTCCCCATACGCTCTGGCAGTGGCGTACTTCCCCAGATGCCGCACTTCCGCGTCTGCCGCCTCGTGGTATTCTGCCAACAGAGCCTTCAGCTCTTCTGCAATGTCTTCCGAAGCTTCCGCCCACTGCCTAGTCTCTACTTCCCTCAGCCTGCGCTCCAATGTTAGTAACCTCTGCCGGATAGATCGCAGCACCCCTGAATGCTTGGCGATTGCCACCCCTCTAATAGAAACTTTAAATGTTTCCCACACCGTTTGGAAAATTTCAACTGAACCTAAGTTAGTATCAAAGAACGTTGTGATTGACTCCGCCATTTCTTCTTTGAACAAGGGATCGAGGAGTGAGTATGGGGGGAACCGCCACCCAAACGGTGGTATAGTCTTCCTAGGTGTAGCCAACGTAAGCAATATGGGATAATGATCCGAGAGGGAGCGCGGCAGCACCTGACACGTGCGGACCTGAGTCATGAGCGATGAAGACGCCAGCCAATAATCTATACGGGTATGCAGGTTATGATAAGCCGAGTAGTGCGTAAAACCCCCCTCCTCAGGGTGGAGAACTCTCCATACGTCAGAGAGACCCATACAAAGCATCTCCCTCCTAATGGCCTTAGCGGCTGCAGTCAGCGATCTGGTCGGACCGCCCGACCTATCAAGATCTGGATTCATAACCGTGTTGAAATCCCCTCCCCATAGCATGGAGGCAATACCGGAGTCCTTGACTCTTTTTGCAAGTTCCGAGTAAAACTCAGGACAATCATAGATAGGTCCATACGCATTAACCAATAATAAATCCAGTCCCTTACCCCGATACCGTGACAGCACAAACCGGCCCCCACCTTCCGCATATAGCAATTGCGCCTTGCCACCCGACTTAGGGTTAAACCAGGTTAACACCCCTCTGGAATGGGTCGTGAAGCCGGCCGCATGCGTATTACCCACCAACCCTCTCACGCGCAGCATCTGGCTACAGCTGGGGAGGTGCGTCTCCTGCAGGAAAGCAATGTCTATATTATGTCGAGTGAGGTAGTGCATTACCTTGCGCAACTTCCGGTGGGCGTTTAGACCTCTAACATTCCAGGTCATCACTCTAATGGAGTCACGTAATCCGCACATTATAGTGTTACTCGCCATGACTGCCCCAGCTGTGTCAGTTATGGTCTACCACTGTGTGTCGTATATGACAGTTACGGAGATGAGACCCCTGCAAAGCATACTGACAGTTCGACCCCCTAAACCAAGAAAAAACAAACTGCAACCCCATCCCCCCCCTCCTCCCACAGCAGACCACCCCCAACTCGGCCTTGCCGCATCCCATCAAGGGACTACTCACACTAACCACCTCCCAACTTTGAACAACTTAACCCTAGCAAAAGGTGGAATGCACTCGCAGGCGGAGGTCGCTCAATCCGTAATATATTACAACTTGTCACTGTAAATGCCTGCCTGGCCTCCTAGTGCAGCAAACCAATCTCTGCCCTACCGCCCCACCCAAATCTCCTCGCCGTTCTCCTCTCTGTGTCACCCGCAGCTCACAGCTGCACGCCCAATTAGCACTTCCTCCTTTCGCATAGCCTACCAGATAAAATAATCGCCTGTGGCAGGGGCCGACTACTCTCCCCAGCACCCTTAGCCATGTCACAAACTAGAATTAGAAGGCCATTGTGCATACAGTGAGACGGAATTAGATCAGACTTTTATCTCAAGAACGCTGAGCGCTCCCAGCGCCCCCAATTCCTTCCCACCAATCCCACTATATAGTCCTGTCGCAGAGCTGAATAGTTAGAAACAATGCTTGCCAGACCGCCATCATCAGTTCTGCAGCTCCAGCGTGCTCTCAGTCTCCTCACTCTGCTGTCGCTTCTCCGGGCTGCTCCGCCGATCCCTGCTCCAGTCCTTCAGCGCCCTGTTAACACGGAGCTTAGCCGGATACAACGTCGCGTAGTCCAGACCCAGTTCACGCAGCTGTTTTTTAGCAGGGGCAAACTGCCGTCTCGCCTCTTGCACTTTGGCAGTGAAGTCAGGATAGAGCGAAATGGTCGATCCTTCGTATACTAGCGACTTTCTCTTGCGCCGATCTCAGGGCCGCATCTCTATCGCGGTAG
Organism: Triturus cristatus; assembly: GCF_964204655.1. NCBI lineage: Eukaryota > Metazoa > Chordata > Amphibia > Caudata > Salamandridae > Triturus > Triturus cristatus. The sequence goes on from NC_140592.1 coordinate 858,832,082, forward strand.
TTCAGTAGTTTCGCTATGATTGGCCGTGGCGGCGCGCCCGGAGGGGGCTTGGGACCGAGCGATCTGTGTGCTCTTTCCACCACAAACATCCCAGAGAACACCTCCCGGCCAAGCAGCTCAACTAGCAGTGTCTCCACGAAGCACTCCATTCGCCCCGTTGAGGTCGTCTCCGGAAGGCCCGTGATGCGCAGATTACAGCGTCGGGAACGCGCCTCAAGGTCTTCAGTTTTATCCTGCAGAACCTGCATGAGCCGCCCAAACTGTTTGTGGTCCGAGTCCAGCGAGGACTGTGCCTCTTCGACCTCCACTAGTCGCTGTTCCGACTGATCCAGTCTCTCCGCGTGCTTATCTATTCGTTCCCCCATACGATCCATTCTATATGAGAGTGCGTCAATCTTTGCTCCCAGGGAAGTGATGCCATTCTGCAAACCTCTTTCCATAGAAATCAGTAATCCACGCAGATCCTGTTCCTCTGCATGCGGGGCTGTGGCTCCGCTAGAATCGTCCGCCACCGACGTTTTTGGTCAAATGTCAGCTTCGGTTGGGACTTGTCGGACTTGCCCATTTTGACGGCCGCCGTCAAGCCGCGTCTCTCCCAGCAGCTCAGCCTGCGTAAAGTGGCACCACCTAGTTAAGGCAGGGGCGGAACGCGCACCCAACAACGCAATTCACCCCAACCTCAGGTCATGACGGACAGTATCAAGCACAAGCGCAGCGCCTTCTATGGGTCCTCTGCCACTGCACCCGCCTCAACCTTCAGGCCAAGTCCCGACCCAATCTTGCAGGCCCGCGCCAGCCGGTCAGCTCTCGCCACCCCTAGCTTCCTCCGGCGTCAGGGGTCGTTGCCAGTCACTGCAACCCTCATCGCAGCCAGCCATTCGTCGTGCGCATCCCCGCAGCGGCTCGAACTCTGCCACCAGCTAATCCCGTCTGCTCCGATCCCACAGAGCCACCGCCCATGAGCTAACCGCCGCTACATAGGCATTCCGCAGTTTGACACTATGCGGCAGCTTGTACCTCCAGTTCCCTCTGTAGTGTCTGTCCTGGCGCAGTCCCGCAGGCCGTCGAGCACACGACCTCCTCTGTCCCAATGGCACTTGGTTTACTGAGCCCCAGGTCGCTCTGCGCTACTGCAGACGTACACTCCTCGCTGTGCCACCCGTGTCTCTCACTGCAGCGGTACCGTCTGCAGCGCTCCTGCCGTTGGCCCTTCCAGGCCCAAATCGGGGAACTTCAGGGGGATCTGTTTACCGCAACTTCTTTTTCGCTGCCGCCACGGCAAGAGGAGGTCTCCCACCCCTCTCACCTTTCCTCGCTTTGCCCGTCTCTGTGTCCCAGGCCCGGATCGTGTGGGCAGTGCGTCGGGCCGACTCCTCCCGCTTTCTCATGCCGCACGCAGAGTGACGCAGGGTCGCCTGCCGAGAACGCGACGGCCGGGGATCAGTGGCCTAGCGCGTTACAAGTCTCCATCCGTCGTTTCTCAGCTGCTGCGACACCTCCCTAGTCCGGAGTCACCGCATGAGGTAGCGCGCCCGATCTGACGCTCGGATCTCATGTAGAGATGCGTGTACGAACAGTGAAGGGCAGGATAGTTGCCGGATAGTCGTGCTGCTAGTCGGAGCCCAGGGCTCAGGCAGCCATACTTGATGCGAGCCAAGCTCCGCCCCCCGCATTTACATAGTTCCTAAGGCATGATAGAATTTAAGACAGTTTCGGCTGTTATGCACTGGCATTAAACTTATAGTATGTTCCTTAAACAATTAGATATAACTATTAACACCATGGGCCCAGCACCCAACACGAGCTTATCTTTTTAACGGAGCACTTCTTTAATAAAGCTTCACCAGCATTCCCATGCAAGTCTTAACTACACAACATTATCATTTAGCACGAGCACCTTTTTACGTTTATGTCCACATGAACTGCACATGATGAAATGTACAGATCATCTTAGATTTTGATTGAGAGAAGTCTCCTCATAGTATATATTTAATTTGATCAAATTACAGCTTTGTTCCCCGATGAAGGGTATATTACCCGAAATGCATTGGATCACCCAGTCGTGTAATAATCTGATTACCAAGATTTTGTATGGATTATAAACTACGTACATTATGGATTAAAAACTACAGAATGATTACAAATCAAATGGAATGATTACTTGCTTGTACAATATTGGATACTAAAAACCTTACATTAATTAATTAACCCGCTACAGGGCTCATTAGTGCCCAGGGGGGACGCATCCCATTTCAGGATACGCAGCCAATACGTATGATACAACGTACTGGACCGCAATACGTTACCCCAGGAGCACATCTGAAATACTGAACTTTCCTTTAATCATCACATGACACTTTGGTTGTGCGCAAACAGAAACCAATTAAAATAATGTTAATACCATTAATATTTTAGTTATCCTGCCTGATATATGGCAAATAACTTATCTGTCCATCTCTTTCTTTTGCAGTTTTCTTTTTCTCTTATCTTCCGATATTTCTTTTCTTTCTTTCTTTCGGTATTTTTCTTACTGTGCCTTAGGTTCACATAAAGGTTTTTCTTACTTCCTAAACAGATACCCATCTTCCAGTTTCTCCTTTAACTGATTATTTATCGGTTTAGGTTTTGATATAAATAACAAATTCAGGAGATCTTAAAATACAACAAAAAAAACAAACAAGAAGAAATAAAGTCACTAGAACATTAGTATGTGTTTTCTAGTGGGATCTGTTCTTGTGCTCGACCTGTAGAGGATCCCCTCCTTAGTGGACATGCCTTGGAACCACCAATACGCTAGCAACTCCTCCTCCTCCTCCCACAGCCCCTCCTACAGGAAAGAGCTACCTGCAGCATCCAACCTTGATTCGACCTGGGATGATCCTCGAGTTGTCCATGGCTCCCAAACAATATGTCATGGGCATGAAGAAATAGGAAATACACACACATGCTTAATCAGGTTTTGAACAGTAAAATTGCAAACAAGAGGGGTCCTTTTCCTATCCACGTTTGGAGATGGGTGAAAAGGAGGACAGATTGTTTTGGACCCCCATTTACATGATGTATGCAGTTCCCATCGCCAACGAAAGCTGAGCTGAGAGGTTGGTAGAAGTAAACTGCTTGCATTGAACCAGTTCTTTCTCTTCTGGTCTCAGTTTCCCAAGACTCCCTTTTGTGTATAATAAGGGTCAGAAATGGGGATGGAAAGACTGTCCAGGTCCTTGCACCCACTCCTCAGTCCCCAGCTGCTAAGAGTTGGAAGAGGGCAAGAAGTAGGACTATTTGAATGAAAATACAGCTTTAGTCCTACCATACCACATCCTTTGAGCCCAACCTTCAAAGTTTGTGGCTGTATAAGGCAACTGTAGGAGTGGCTGGGCAGAGGCTCCTGTCTCCCTCTCACCTTTCATGTTTCCCTTCTTCCAAGCCCACATTCCAACCTTCAACTCAAGGTCAATCCTTTTAAGAAGCATGAAACATTCAAAAGAGGAAGGGAGTATTAGGGGCAATGTGGAGGTTGGGAAAGGACACAGGCATCTAGAGACAACTGAATCTACTAACCATGGTGACTCAGAGTAGTTTTGCAGATGGGGGACAGGGTTATTTTGTCGCCTTACCAGGCCCTTGGGTCTGATATCTGTGATAAGACACTGCTATTGAATGACCAATGGATAACGGATTGTGAAACAGATATGGCAGAAAAAGAGTGGAGGCAGGCATGCCAGAGTGTCAAGTGGGCCGTGAACAATGTTACGTTCACACTGACAAAATTTACACAGCCCATTTGTTCCCACTGTCTGTAGTCCTATACATGATTAACTAAAGTAGGTTTGGAGAGGAATGGAGCCTCTATAGTTCCTATCTTGAGATATACCTCAAAATTAGGGTATTTTCAGAAGTCATTAGAGGTAGATTTAGTATGTGGGCTTGGATCTCACTCTGTCCACAAAGGTGTATTGGACTTAAATTCCTTTGACACCAGGAAAAAGAAGGGTGCAACACCATACAGTCATTCAACAGCTGCACGTAGCTTATAAACTCCTACTTCGCTTTTGATGACAGATTTTTCAGGTCCAAACCCTTGAAGAAATGTTTTGACAGAAGCCTTCAATGACTGGTGCTATGGCAGTTTACCTCTGAATTGCACTTATCCAAGCATACATCTGGGATCCTATTGTGAATATGCATAACAATGCTAATAAGTGTCATGATGTAACTACCTGTTTTTTTAATGTTTGGTTCTCATGTTTGCAATGTCGGTTTGAGTTGGAAAATCTGAATAAATAGTTTTGTTCCATGCACATTGTATCATGTTTGAATTATCCTCCAAGAGAAGGTCTTCAGTGCAGTCATACGAATGAATCTTTAATCACCCTCAACTGGTCATCCTGTTATCTGCTAAGCTAGTTTAAGTTTGTACATTTTTAGGAAGCGTGGCCGAGGAGTCACCTGTAATGGCCGCATGGCAATGAAGCTCCGGAACCGAATGCCCACATCCTGAAGTCAGCGGCTTCCATCCTCGCTTCAGCCGACCATCAAGGGGAGTTCCCACACCCTCATCACCCTGGGAATACTGCACCGTCACTGGACACCCGAAGCCCCCTCTGGCCACCGGGACACACTGAAGGAAGGTGTCGTCCTGACTCGCCTCAGAAGCCCCATGGTGACAAGGGCCACAAGTCAGCCTGAGGCAGAGGCCGCGGAGCCTTGCTGGGCCCCTCCCTATTCCACATGATGCCTCCAGAATTGTCTCACCAGCCATCGCTGCTCCGCCAGAAGGGGCTTTCCCAACTTGCCTCGGAGGCCCTGCGGCGACGGGGGCCGCAGGTGAGCCTGAGGTCGAGGCAGCGGCTCCTCGCTGGGCCCCCTCCTTGGGCCACCATCTGCTGCGGACTTGGCTGCAGCCACTACGACTGACTGCCCTCCACCTAGCAACTGCCCAACATCTACCATGTGGGTTGTAACCTGCGGGCCTGAGAGGACATGCCCCCACCTTCTGTGTTTGCGGCCCCGCCAACCACACCTTCTGCGACCAGCTGCCTTTTCCGGGCCTTCGCGGTATACTGGGCCGGAACCCTGCTGGGTTCTGCGGTGCGGAATTGAGCCACCAAACCTCTGTCCCCTACCTGCGGGGTGCTATTTGGTGTCCACTGTCTGGCTACCTCCTTGCTACTGTAATCAAAAGTGAGTAGCTACCTGCAGTGCCCTCCTCCCCCATGCATCACCTTAGGCCCTGTGGTTTGTGCCTGTTCGCCGTAAAGAGTGGGGCACCATCATCACTACTGCCCATCACTCCTCACCCCATCAATTGTGACCCCTCCATATTGGTGTCATCACCAGTGCTGCTGCCAGAATTTTCCTGTGAGGCCCCCAAACCCCCCCCCGCCCCCCATATTGAGCAGCGGGCCGGAAAAATATCTCATGCACAGCGCTCCCAATCTCACCACCTTCCGCTTTTCCTTCAGTGGCTAGCTGGCCTCTCGCCACCTGGCATAATGGGCAACGAGTTCTGAAGCTTTGCTTGCCCCAAGGCACCCCCCCCCAGAATGATTCCGTATTTTGATCCGCTGGGATCTTTGTTAATGGTTTGGGTTCTATGGGGATTCACTAGGTCTTCTTCACCTGGTGTGGGTGGGTCTATTGCGGTCTTGTTATGATTCATATTGCTATATGTTTTTTTCTCTTCTATCTTCCCTTTCTATAGCAGACAGGGTGACACCACGAGTGAACTATTTTGTAGGACTTGACATGTTTGACACTAATCCATACTTTCTTGATGGGGGACACTAGACGATCTTTAGATCCGACACTCCTCACCTCAAATGTTGGAGGTCTGAACAGCCCTCGGAAGGGGAAATTGGTGTTATCGTATCTTGACCGTCATGGTGTTAAGGTTGCATTTCTGCAGGAAATGCACCTCCCCCCACATTACGGTATCATGGAGCCTACATAGATACTTTGTCAATTACAGCTCTTATTTCAGAGGGGTCTTCATCCTTATACATTAAAGGCTCCCGTTCATACATCATCCTACCATAGCAGATGACCAGGACTGCTACCTCCTAGTGACAGGGACAGTGCTAGGGAGGAGACTTCTCCTTTGAAACATATACGCCCCAAACACCGATTATCACCTCATTTTCCAAAACGTTTCCACTCTCTTAGATAGATTTGACTCAGATGCCATTTTAATAGACGGTGGCTTCGATCTACTTTTAGATCCAGCCTTGGCCTCTACAAACACCTGTTGGGACGCAAGCCAAGCTCCTTACTTATCCTTCAGGATATTGTTCACACACACCCTCAAAGATATTTGGTGAACTTGCCACCCCAACACCCCAGGTTACACTTTTTATTTTGCCGCACACGCGCTGTGGACAAGACTGGACTACAGGTTTCTCTCAGCAGACAGCAGCCTATGGCTTCAAGATATACACTTTCTGATCACATACCAGTCAGGCTGCTGCTCACCCTCTTATACGGTGGGGGTTGGGAACGCCGCTTGTCCTTCCCCACGACCGCCCTGCTGGATGCGTTTTTTTGTTCTAAACTCCGTGATAACAATCTAATATTTTGAGATAAACACAGGGTCTAGTAGTCATTGTGCCACTCTGTGGGATGCCTTTAAGGCATACATTCGTGAAATCTGCATTTCAAAACACGCGGGGTATGACAAGATCTTTGCAACAGTTTAGCACGTGTAGAGTCCAAACTCAAAGCCATTGATGGGGAGTATTCTCCCTATCAGCTTTACATGAGCGCTTAGTTCTTCTGGAGGAATTTCGCAATCTCGCCAAGAGGGAAGCAACTCTGCTCAGCAAATACTCTGGGGAGCGTAGATATGGTGAGGGTGAACACCCTGGATGAACTTTGGCGTGCCTATTGCGTCCCCCCATGGTTCCGGGCATATTACTGAACTTAGCCTCCCAGGTATCGACCAAAGAAGGTATAATACATGAGATAGTCACGTACTATAAATCTCTATGTACTACTCGCTTGTCATCTGATTCTGCAGCACGCCAAACGTATCTCAAAGAGGTCGCCATGGTCTGGCTTAACACCGGTCAATCTCAGTTCTTAAACAAGCCTTTTATTGCTGAGGAAATTACCCAGGCACTAGACTCCTCGGATGGCACTAAAGCCCCTGTCCTTGATGGCCTTTCTGCTGCTTTTTAAAAAGTGTATAAAAACATGCCGATTCCTCAGCTGTTGATGGTCTAGGCCGAAGCCTTAGGGGGGGGGGGGTGGAGATCCTCCCTCCCACAATGTGTGAGCTATCTCCTTGCTACTCAAATCAGGCAAGGACTCCACACTCTGTTCGTCTTACAGACCGCTTTCCTTACTTAACTTTTACAATAAAATTCTTGCCAAAGCAATGGCAATTAGGCTATTGTTGTTGCTTGACTAAATAAGCTCTCGCATTCTGACCGGGTTAATGCCACAAAGGTCCACATCGCCTAATCTTCGTGTCTTCTTCTCCGTTCTGAATAGGGTGTCTCCTGAAACACCTGCAGTGGTCGCCCTTTTGGATGCGGAGAAAGCATATGATTCTCTAGAATGGCTTTCTCCATGCAACATTACGCAAACTTGGCATTCCCAACAGATTCACTTCCCTTGCTCGTCTACTATATTCGAACCCCACTACCCGTATTCGAATTACTGGCTCCATCTTGGAACCATTGCCAATATCCCGAGGCACCAGGCAAGGCTGCCTACTTTCGCCTTTATTATTCATCATAGTCATGTTCCCCTTGCTACATCACCTTAAAGAGCACTACATGCACCGGGCCTTCAATTTAAATCTGAGTCTCTCCTCATGTTCATGTATGCCGACGACATACTATTATCTGTCAGCCATCCCTCAGACAACTTGGACCCTGTAGTGCAGGAGATTGTCAGATTTGGTGACCTTTCTGGTTTGTGCATCAATTAGGCGAATTCAGAATTGCCCCCTCTTACTGATGCAACCTGTCCCCCCCCACCCCCCCCCCCAGTTGTGAATATCCTTTGAAATGGTCTGCCGATACCACCAAATATCTCGGGGTTGTTTTACACAGAGACAAGGAACAAATCATTCGCTTGAACTATGGTCCTGCCTTGGATAGACTAACGCAGGTTGACCGGTGGATACGACTACCCCTCGACATGGCTGGCCATATAGCCATCATGAATATGACAGTCCTTCCTTGTTTCTTGTCCTTATCCATTAATATACCTATTCCTTTAAAGAAAGCGTCCTTTACATTGTTACACGGCTTACTTCTGAAACTAGTTCGGGCTGGTCGCAAACCCCGAATCGCCAGGGAAACGCTCACTGTCCCGTATGATCACGGCGGCTTCCCCATTCCTGATTTCCTTAATAATTTTTTGGGTCGCCCAGGCTCCTTTAGCATACTATTGGTTTCACCCAGATGCCCGTCTACCTTACATCAAACCAGAGCGTGATTTAGCAGACCCCATTCCCCTAAATGCTCTACTATCCCAAGGCCTTAAGTTGGACCCACTGTACATTCAGACACCCTGTCTACTACCTGCTGGGCATGGGGGAAGCCTAGTGGGGCACTGGATTTAGATTTTTCTATATTCCCCTGAACTACCCCTCTCCTTGAACCTCTGGCTACCACTAACTTCTGAAAAGCTGGTGCAACGCACCATGGCCACACATAATCTCCATACCGTTGGGGATTTGTTCCCGGATGGACATGTTTTATCACACACTATTAATGCTACAGATAGTGTAATTACATATATGGTTCGATTTGTCCTTAATAGGTTACAAGGCCTGTTGCGGTCTCACATAACTTCCTACCCTCTCACCCCCGAAGACTTTCCTCCACTTGCTTTCCCTAGACACAGACTTCCCATTGCCGTCCCCCCCCCCCCAAACACCCATCACCTCACTATCCTCATGTCATACCAGCCAACACACCAATACATGACACCACATAGGCGTTCCAATCTATTTCTCCTACAACTACGTATTCGTCTGCTCCCCTGTATAAGTATCAATGACTGTTTTCCTTTTATTGGTACGTGACAATGCTACATTGTGCAACTGTTTCAAGCTATACATATGTAAAACCCGTAATGTCTTGGACCTCACCATCTTCTAATTCCTTTTTCATTTCTATCTGTATTGCACTTATGTAAACTCTTAAATAAAGCTTTAAAAAAAATGTTTGTACATTTTAACCCTTCAAATGAAACAAATGCACAGTACTGCCTTTGTTTTGCCAGGTCAACCCACCCAGCTGACCAAAACTAGAATGAAATGTTTATCTTTTGAGAGACATTCTTTTTTCACCTGTGTGTTACCTGATCTGAAGGAATTTTCCCATGACTATTTTTTAAAAAGGTAAGACAGAGCTATAAATGTATTTGCTTCATTGGTCTCTGCTATGAGGAAACAGTGGCTCAGTGTCTGGCATCTTGCTATTCCTCCGAGGTACTTTGAATTCTTCATAAGTATGAACTATGCAGGTTACTAAAATGGAAAATAGATTAATTGACATGCATTATGTAGAATATCAAACTTACCAGTGTACTTAGTGATGGCACATCCTGATATGGACTTCTGCCAACCTTCAAGGTTCTAAATCTGAATGGATGTATTCTCTTCTGCCTAAAGTATGTTCTGGAGAAACTGCATCCTAAAAAAAGAAAATAAAAATGATAATTTGGTTATCAATGGTGAAATGTTGAATGCGACTTTCACAAGGGCTTCAACTTGCTTTACTTTCCTAGTTTATATCTGTCATATCAATATAACCAAAAGAGTAACAGAAGGCAATCTTCATCATACTAACATGTTGGGGAAACGAATAACCTTTTCCATTATCAAGACATTTGATTAATTACATCTACGAACAATAGTCTGATATTTTTGGGAGCCCCTGCACTCAGGTGGAGCTAGTTTGCTACTGGCACTGTGGACTGTGTATTAAAATATCTATTTAAGGCATGTAGACTGTTCTGATAGTCATAAATATTTTAAGTATCATTCAAAGAAAGAACGAGGCAACAAAAGTGGAGTATAAACAGTGCCATAGGCGCTTCGTGGCAACTAGCAATAGTTGTTCCGTTTCCGCCTGCTTTCCTCAGTGACTACATGAATTTGAAAGGGATGTAAATGATATGGGAGGTTTTTTTGTTGCAGTATGCTGCAGCAAGATAGGGTTTCTTTGTGGGACTAATGTACGACTTGGCAGGAGAATATCCACAGATATCCCCTATAAACAAAGCCAATGTAGCTATTGTAACTCCTGCTGAAATGACTCCAATGAAAAGATTACAGTATTTTGCAATGCACAACATTACCCGTCATGTCCTTTCCTACAGCCCTGCTTGGTTTAGCACCAGACAATCAAATGTATAGATGATCATCAACCATGTTGTCTTAGATATTTCCGAACAGAAACTAAGAGCTCTCATTGGACCTAATCTTTGAACATGCTCCTCTGTCCTGGAAAAATAATGAGGCATAAAAAGGAAACTGGCTAACTCTGCAGCCTGCATTAAATAAGTCCTGGGTGGGCAGGGCTTTTGTTGGCGGGAATAACGGTGAGCAGCAAGACCCGGGCAGTGGCGGTGTAACTGGATCAAGCTGGAACAAGCAGGAACTGGAAGCCACATCAAGTGCAGACTATGTGTCCAGGTGCCTACTATTGAAATGGAAACATGCCATCAATGCTAAATGTCTCCCTATGAGATCTACTCCACAGAAACTTTATCAGGAAGAAAAACTGTCATTGCTATTCTGTTTCCCAAGTAGGCCCACTGTGGGTAAAACCATAACTGTGAAAAAATGCAGGACTATTTTGAAACGGACTTTACATTTATTGTGGGACGACAGTTGTCTATGGAGTGTGTCTGCTTCCACATTCAGAACAACCACCATATGACCAGCTATAGACATCAAGTTTCTTATCCAGAGCTAAAAGACAAAACCGCATGGCCTCATCAAATAACACTTGCAAACACTTGTACTTGAGCCCAGAAGTGAAAGAAATCTCTTCAAAGCTAGATGCACTGCCCTGAAATATAACACATTTAAGTGAGTTGGACTATACACCCGGCTTAAAAGAAAACCCACTTTTGTGGCTAGGTGAGCTCCCAAACAAACCAGGTATGCATCAGTTTGATTCATTATCTGAGGCCTAGGGGTCTGAAACAGAAGCCCAAAAAGCAATTTCTTGGACTGGCCCCATTACAAAATATGTTGCATAGGGAAAGCAAAATTCTGTTTTTGAACACGTTGTTGGTATTTTTTTTTTAAGTCTCTTTGCACCTACAAAACCTACTTAATGGGTTTCCTGTGGAGACAGACCTGGGAAACACGCAAAAAATAAAACATACAATTCTCAGGTTAGATCAACTTTTAAATCGTATGATAGACTTTTGCAGAGGAAATGCCAACTCTGCAACTATATCTAGGATAGTGCAGATAAAATTGTATATGTCATGTCGATATCAAGAAAGACCTTTCTTTGTTAATGCAAAAGACATGTCATGTAAAATAGTGATGCTATTGTCTAAATATTTGATAACTTATTTGGTAGCTCTCTTTTGATCAGGCAGTCATCCGGGTAAGGAATGCATGGACGCAATGTCTTTGGCAGACAAACACCACTGCTGCTATTATTTAAATGAACACTCTATGGAAGAAACAACAGGAGAGCAAATTGGTAATGTCCCCTATGACAGAGAGATCGGAAATTATATTGGCACGACCAATGCAAGATGGCTTTCGGGGAGTCGATAAATAACAAGATCAAGGGAGGAGAGGGGCAGCTAGTGGTGTGACCCAAAAAGATTGAGGAGGCTTTTTATGGACCACAAAATCTAAAAGTGCAAGAGAAGACAATGGTGGAGGAGAATGAGCGTGGAGGAGAACGAGCAGGGAGAAGAGGCAACACGGAGCAGTAATCACACGGACAGGGCACAGGAATGAGAGGAGTTGAGGCAGTAACAGCAGAGGTAGAAATAGCATCAAAAGATTCCGAGGTTAGGGACCGGAGCGGGACCAAAGGAAGATAGAGATGGAGTCAGATGAGATGGTAACAAGTGTGTTTACACTTCCAGAACCCAGCTAACCAAGTGAAAGAGGAACAGGGTTCTCCGACACCATGCTGCATGGACAGGGCGGTACCTACATGCATGTAGTGCAAACCTTTATGTAAAATTGGCACAACTGCTAGCACCCAGAGTGGCCAGGGTGACACTAAACGCTGCACATTTTTACAACAGGCTAGGTGAGAGCCTATACCTTCAGCACATGTGTAGTAGTAAGGGTTGTTATGCTGACATCACTTGAATTAACGAGTTAACACAGAGTCTGATACAGGGGTATTTTTGTGCTTCCTTTTGCTGGGGACCTGGACTAGAGCCTCAGGAGCTGTTAACTGCATGAAAACAGGGAGAAGGACAATACTCAGGGAGTCAGGAGTTTTAAGACTCCTGCTAGGCTTTCTCCTCAAGATACTATTCAAAAATATATAGCTGTGGATTCCTGACGTAAACTGGTTAGCCAGCGTCCCAACAATAAATCCCTTATCAAGCCTTTTTTGGTGGTGTCCAGATATCTATATCCCTTCCCAAATCACAAATCTGACGGAATTCCAGTGGTAACTGGATATCAGGATTTGGAAGTACATACCTGAAGATCTTAGCACATCATCCAGCATTGAATCTGAAGTGCCTGAATAATCACTTGGACAGTGACCATTTTTAATTTTTTCTTACTGAAGCACTAGCTTATGAATTGAATGGTGAGAATGGGCGGCAATTCTTGCCATGTCTTGGTACTAGGAAATATCTGGAATATGAACCTTTACTTTCCATCAAGCTAGAAGCTTGTGGTATAGTTCCTTCTGCAAAAACACATGGAAACATGGAAATAAGAGGAGGAAGGGAGTTTACAGCTGTAAGACTTCTGCAGAATGGGAGGACCCATAAATAAAGCACCCAATGATCGGAGGTAATGGCCATCCATTGGGGTTAGAAGGCTGCCATCTGTCTACCAAGTGAAATACTAAGGTATATTGATATTCAGCTTTTAAAGCGGTTTTAAGACGATAAAGGGGACAAGAGTTAATGCTGGTTTCATCCTAATTCTGCCCTGCTGTCACTACAAAGACTGCAAGGAGTTTCTTGGACTGTTGAACAATCCATTAGAAGGACAACATTGGTGGTACAGATGGGGAAACTGGCATGGTGGAGTGACTAATGCTCATGGTCCTACTCTGCTTGAACTTGTACATGCTAAATCGTAATCTTTTTACAACTACAAGTTGCAGCGGATATTACACTAACTCAGCAGCTCTTTTGAGAAGCGTGTGTTTCTCTATGGTGGTCCATTTAGCAATACAGGAGTGCCCCTCAGTGGTGGGATCTACTCCACTGGCATTTTTCAGGAAGGAGGTAACTATTCTCACCATCATCGTCATCATGCATGAAGCAGGGCTCAGAGCACCCCAAGATGTCTGAATCTGACCCAAATAAGTGTTTAAATCTTGTCATAATCACAGGTCTCATTATCTTTTTGTACTTTGTTATTTCTTCTTCTCCAAGTTATACTTTGCCTTCCATTTCTGACTGTTTGGAGAACGAGACCTGAATACAGTGAACACAAGTGCCTCTGGTCGATGTAAAATGCAGACAAGTAAATGGGCTAGTCTGACCTGGGCCAGAAAGTCAACTCTCACCATTGATGCCAAAGAATCATTAGGGGCTTTGGATGGCATGTCAGTAGTCACAGGATAGGATGCTGTCAAAGATAGCTATCATTGCATCTTTGAAAAGTGTGTGTTTGGTACTGCGAGGCCCTAAAAGATAGACAAAAGGTTAGGTTTCATATTTGCCCCCACTCTAATCAAGGACAAGGAAGTCAGTGTCATTTTGCACAATCTACTTAACTAAACGTTTCATAGGGGTGTTACAGCAAGAGACATTTGCGAGTCAAAGCTAGATTACTATTAACCCGTACAAACAAATAGTATAATAAAATTACAGACATTGCACAACTCTGCCGCAAAAGTGGTTTGTTTGATCCATAAGCAGTAATCTCAAGACTCCACTGGCTGGGCCGCCATTTAATGCGGAAATTCTGGTTAAAGCACGGCCACTTTTAAAGATGGTCATATCTAAAGGTAGGTTGCATTCAACACAAGCAAGCCAGGTCTGAATTTGTTCCTTATTGTAGCATATCAGTTTAAGTCCACCTTTCAATTCCGGAAACAGATTAAGAAACTGCTGTTCTAGACTTCTCAGGTTGGGTTCCTATTGGTCAGAAGTCAATTCTTGGGGTGGTTTAGCGCTCTTTAGCGATGACCATTCAAATGGAAGTGATCATTCAATTAAGTCAGGTATCCTCTTTCCCCAGCTTCGGCATTTTCAGATCATAAACAACCCTTTTTTTTTTTTTTTAATATGTCACAGCTTGGGCGGTCTCGCCAGTGTCGTGTATTCTAGTAAATTCATAAATTAAAATGTGTTAGAACTGTATGCACTTGACTCCTGTTAACCAGGGAAAAAAAGTGCCTGTGCTCCCCTTTAAACATGGTTGAACTGGTTTATCCTAATTAGCATTATTATCTTGCCTATGAGTCCGTAGTATATGGGGTTGAAAGAGCACAGAGGACCTGGAAGTTAAATTCCACTAGTGAAATGCAGCACCTGTTGGGCCATCCACTACAGGGCAGGGCAAACTTGACTTCAGGCCTACTATGTGTAGTCTGAAATAATACTTTTTTGCCAACTTGCAAAAATGTAAATACCAGGCTAATTAGACTTGTAAGTTCTTACAATGGCTATCAGATCATGCAGGTAGGTTTAGCGTTAACTAGTCTTCAGATCTGGCACTCGAACCATGTGCTGTCAACAACAACATAAAACTACAGTGATACGTGGCTGGAAACTAAAAAATCATTGTTTAACCACAAATACATAAGGTGTGTTTTGGAAGTCTAAAAGAAAAGAATTGCAGTCAATAGCGAGGGACTTGATGAATAGAACATCTTTTCTTCAAATATATTTTTATTGAATTTTCCAGCAAAGAATCTGAAACAATATCAACACAACTTCCCTCGCAGGGGAACCGCATAATCCGGCAGAAAGACAAATGCTTAGACAAAATACGTTGCCCAGCCTAAATCAAGCTCCTTTCTCAGAGTGAGGCTATTATGGTGGGTACAGCTTCTAATAATAGCGGAGCACGGGGCTCAGTCTGTCCAGCCTAAAGACGGAACAACGATTCCGGACATGTTACGTTGTCTTCCTGCTAGGTTATCTCTCCTAAGCCTTCCAAGTGGGAGGCGCCACACTAAATGACCATATAATCCACACCTAGCAGTCCCCCCCGCCCCCCGAGAGAGAACATAATTACAAATGAAAAAGGATAATACCCCTCCCCGGTTCCCACCCCCCTCCCCAACCGTGGCGGCGGCAGTAGTCATGCATTTGAATTAACCTACGATACTAGAGCTCTACTCAGAATTGAAAGAGATGAAGGGTCCTAATGGTGGGGGGGCATAGAGCCGATGGTAATGCTCGTGAAAGAAAGGTGACTAAAGGACCCCACTTAAACTCAAAATTCTTAAAGTTGTCTCTGAAAATGTCTGACATGCGTTCCAGGCTAAGCAGTTTCCATAAGCGAGAGTGCCAGAGAGAGATAGCTGGCGCCTCTTTCCTTTTCCAAGCGGCTGCTAAGGTGATCTTGGCTGCTCCTATACAAAGCCACATTATCAGTTTATCCGCTCTAGTCTGATGCTCTAGGATGGGGTCAAGAAGCCCCAAAAGGACACCCGCCATAGTTGTGGGAATGGGGTATCCCAATATGACTTTTATATGTGGCAAAATTTCCTCCCAGAACGGGCGGATAGTTGGGCAATCCCACCATATATGCCGAAAATCCCCCAATAGTCCGCACCCCCTCCAGCATCTATCTGAGGTATTGGGAAAAATTGGCTTAAGCTTGGACGGGTGCAGGTACCAGTCCATCATGGTCTTCAAGTGAGCTTCACGGAGTTCTGTGGAGTGATTGAATCTAATGATGTCAGACCATAAATTAGTCCATTCTTCGTCAGTGATAGGACGCTGAAGTAACTCTTCCCACATGTACATATACCGGGGACGTGGGGATAATGCCGTGGTGAGGAGGAAGTTGTATATGAACGAAATCACCCCCTTCATGGAGGAAGTCCTGGTAAGAAAAGCCTCGAATTTTGTGAGGGGGCGAGTAGCAGCCTCGTGTACCTGCGGTGTAAGCACCGAATGCATACGTTGAGAATAATGGTATCTTTCTGTGTTTGTTATTCCATAATCGCGCTTGCAATTATCAAAAGAAAGGGTTTCAAAGTTATGGAATAGATGTGTCAAGGCGAGGCATCCTCCCTCCCTCCAGGTGTCAAAGGGCCCCTCAAGTAGGGCTGGGGGAAAAACCGGATTGAAATGGAGTGATGTAAATGGCGAGGGGAACGTAGTCCACCTGTCATCTCTTGAAACTGAATTCCATACTTTTAAAGTGGTGCGCGTGGGGGTGCTGACATACGTGTTCTTAGGCCTATCGCTTTTGGGTCGCCAAACTAGGTCCCATATTGTCCGTCCAGTCACACTGCAATCCATATGTAACCAGTGCTTTTCAGATTCTTGCTGCGACCATTCAACTAAGACTCTGAGCTGTGCAGCTTTGTAGTATAAGTGGATGTCTGGGAGACCTACTCCTCCCTCCCTGCGTGAGCGGCGCAATAGGAAGAAGGAGAAGCGAGCGCGTCCCTCCTGCCAGGCAAGGCGTAGAATCATGGCCTTCACTCGCCGGAACAAATCACCCTCCAATTCTATGGGTAAGGCCTGGAATAAATATAAGAGCTTAGGAAGGAGAGTTATTTTCACCGCATGTATCCGGCCTAGCCAGGACAAAAAGAGTGGTTTCCACCTCGCGAGGTCGGATTGGATTCGGGTTAGAATGGGGGGGAAATTAGCAGCATATAGCTTCTCTACCGTTGGCGTCAGCTGAACCCCCAAATATTGAAGCGAGGAAGCAGCCCACGGCAAAGGTGTAAGAGCCTGGAGCCGGTGAACTTCCGCCTGTGGGAGGGTGAGGTTGAGAATATATGATTTATCAAAATTTATTTTAAAGCCTGCTACAGCTTCGAAGTGTTGAAGCTCCAGGTGCAAGTGTGGGAGGGACATAGCCGGGTCAGAGAGGGACAGAAGGACGTTGTCCGCAAATAAAGAGATTTTGTGCGACTCCCCCGTAAATGGTAAACCCCAGGATTCCAGGATTAGCCCTCACCACTAGCGCAAGTGGTTCGATACTAAGAGCAAAGAGCAAGGGTGATAGGGGACACCCCTGTCTAGTGCCTCTAGAGTGAACAAAGGAGGAGGATTGAACCCCATTGACAGCCACCTTAGAGCGAGGCCGAAGATAATTAGCGCAAATCATACTTATAAATTTAGGCGAGAAGCTGAATGCTGAAAGTGTGTGGAAAAGAAAAGCCCAGTCAACCCTGTCGAACGCCTTCTCGGCATCCAACCCTACCAAAACTGCCGGGATCTTACACCTGTTAGCCTTCTCTATCAAATGAATAATTCGATGGGTGTTATCGTGCATTTGGCGACCCTTTATAAATCCGGACTGATCAGGGTGTATGAGGGCAGGCATGAGGTCATTTAGTCGTTTGGCAATAATAGATGAGTACAATTTCGCATCCACGTTTAGCAGGGCAATAGGCCTATAAGAGGCACAGCGATGAGGATCCTTTCCTGGTTTAGGTATTACAGAGATCGTGGCCTCAGACATGGTGTTTGAAGTCTCCCCGTCCTCAGCCATCTTGTTAAATAGCTGCACAAGGTGGGGGCCAATGTTAGGGGAGAATGTCTTATAAAAGATGGCGGTGTAACCGTCCGTTCCAGGAGCCTTGTGAGGCTTCAGGGCTTTAATAGCATTGGTAACCTCCTCTAAGGTAAAAGGGGCGACGAGTAGGTTGTTCCATTCAGTGGACACCTGGGGCAAGGGTAACGTCGGGAGGTATTCTCGCTGTTTGTCCAAGTCCAGGGTCTCCCCCAGAATAAAGAGTTTTATAAAAAAGGCGCCAAAGATCTCTGCCTTGTCCTCGTCTTTGTGCGTGATATCACCAGAGGGTCCCCGAATGCCCCCTATGTACTATTTTTCACGTTTATCCCTTAGCTGTCTGGCAAGATGTTTACCAATTTTGTTGCCCTGAGTATATGAGAAATGCCGCAATTTAAGAATTGTAAACTCTGCCCCATTGTTGTAAATAGCCCGGAGCTTACCTCGTATCGCCGTCAGGTTGCGCGAGGTTTGCCTAGTGGGGTTCAATTTGTGAGCGGTTTCAAGAGAAGATAGCTCCAACTCTTGTTGTTCCCTCTCCCTAGTGCGCTGCACATTTAGTGCCGCATTAACAGCAATACACTTCCCCCTAAAGACAGCCTTAAATGTGTCCCAGTTGGTATACACCGATGTGTCCTCCAGTTTATTGATAGTAAAAAATTCAGTAATGGATTCCTTTAGTTTGGTACAAGATTCCTTGTCCCGAACCAGCGACGCCGGAAAGTACCATCTGGGAACAGTCGGGGCACTCCCGGACCAAGTGAGACAGATAGAGAATAAGCTATGGTCCGATACTGACATTTCCCCTGTCATATTTCTATTGTGGCCTCACGTAGGGCTCCCCGTAAGGATTGGCTAAGAAAAAAATAGAACATCTTTTATAAGAAGAGTTTCAGATCCACTTGAGAATGTGCCATGGGGTCTTCGGTACAAGTGGAAATGCTTTAGAAAGTCCCACAGCAGAATTTGGGGTGAGGTCAATTTAATTCCAGGTGAAGTGCCTTTGGTCATGTATTACCCTTTCAATAACAACTCTTGCAACCTGCATGTATTCACTTTCCATGGTTGTGTTGAGGAATGTACCCTAGATGCCATGGGCAACAGTTACTCATTCACTACCACTAGAGAAACTCTGTTAATGTATTTTCAATGTTTACACCATTAAGTAGTTGTGAACATTAAACGTCGAGAATGTATCCTTTCTATGTTGCTTTTACTTGCCCAAGTGCCAATACCTGAGAGGGTCAGGCTGTATTATAAAAAGAGAACTCAAGTGCCAAACAGGATTGTGTTTCAGCTGCTGCCAATGCACAGGAACATGCAGAGAAGCGCTGCCTAATGCCAGAACCCAAGATGCTGCTAAATTAATTGAAAAAAGTCACCACCTTGAACACATCTTCTTATGAATAACGTCAAGTTGGAGTGGGAAGGAAGGAACTCCAAGGACATTTCGTGAAAGAGGAGGAGCAGCATGTCTATGGGCCTTTTAAGTTGTCGCTTCCCCCACAACAGTCAATTTCTAGCCTTCTCATGGAAGGGTGGCAGAGGGATAGTGAAAAGGAGTAAGATGGGTTGGTGGTAATGACTGCCAAAAATATTTGATCCGATTCTTCCTCATACACCCTACAGGCCACACAAAGCTCTCAGGATTTCCAGGCCCTTATGTCAGTAGCTCATCCAGTTCAGGTTTCTGGTGTCCTACAAGAAACAAACTACACAAGTCCTACAAGAAACAAACTACACAAGTATCAAAATGCACATCAAACTGGGAAGCACCATTACTTCAACTCTCTTTTTGTTCCTATTGCTTCCCCCTTACGCTGGGTATTACTCTTGCTGCACTTGATTTCAGTTAATTCTTTAGACGGGATTCTATTCACAGTGATTTCAGTAACAAGAGCTCAAATTCTTTGACTGTAAGATGTCCTGTTTGGAACAATTCCAATAGCCTGATCCTGGAGCATGGAAAATACAAGTATGTGCCACACACTAATAATGCATAAGATGCTAAGATGCTATTTGAGAGTGTTCTCTTTGCAAGATTTAAGCACCTGGTGCCTTGTTTGTGGGATGCATTGCCCATTACTCGCTGGGATCCCATCATCTAATAGATAAAAGCCTTCCACTGTGGAGTTATTGCCTATTCGACAAAAGAAGTGGCCAAAATACAAAGTAGTTCTTGATACGAATCACTAGCGATTTCTCAATATTACAAATTGACTCAATATGGTCATAAGAAGCAATATCACTTAGTTAAATGGCTACTGCTGACATCTAGTTTGACCTGCCAGTCAGTAGACTGAACGACAGCAAGCCCAACATAGTGTTTCTTCCTTCAGAGGTAAGTAAAAGGAGTGCCATTAAACTGGGCGATAGTAGCACCGGTTATTTAAAGAGCTTGGAAGCGGCAATAAGAGTTGTGTTAAGAGCTACTTAAGAAAATAATGGTAATTATTTTGCAGAGTCTCATAGGAGCAACACTGAGACCAAGGGCCAGTAGCATCAGTTATTCGGGCCACTTTAGAGGCAGAAGAAACTTACTACAACCTTAAAGATTAGCTTCAGAGAAGGCAAGAGGTCCTTTTCACCCCAACACCCCACGCAACATCAAATTTCTTACTGTAGACCATGTCATAAACATTATGAAGAAGTTATAAGCAAAAAATAGTTTTTACATTACTGTTACGGCCCCTAACTGGTGAGTGATAAATGCCTTACTTCAATTTATCTGTAGATAATATAAAATAATGCACTTATTGGGCACCGAAAGGTGTGGAACAATACAGACAGAAGAACATCACCAAATTGTCTTTTTTTTTTTTTGTAAACAAATTTTATTTGTCAAATACACAGTTAGCGGAGCTCTGCGACCCAGAGGCTTCCGTAGCATCAACGAACAATATCTTGGCTTTGACATTTTCGGCATAAAATACCAAAAGAAAATTACAGAAGGGACATGCATAAAAAATGCAACCCCTTCAAACAACCCAACATAGAACACCCCCCACCCCCCACCCCATCGCACCGCCAATCCAGCAATAACAGCAAGTACATTCAGAGCTACGATTCTACCCTCGCTGTGGAACATGTCCGCCAAACACCACTTCACCCAATACACAAATGTAACATACCCCCCCAAAACCAAGGAGAGAAAGACTGCCACCCACACAGTTATTCCGCTGGGGAAGGTTCCAGCTCCAAACGCCTGTAATCTGCCCATCGTTTCCAAATTTTATAATGCTTAAGCGGGCAGCCCCGTGCCACAAAAATGGGGGCCTCTAGGCCCATGCAGAAATCTAGCCCTGCCTTCCACCCCGACACAGAGGGTGCGGACGTCGCCTTCCAAACCCTCGCTATGTCCCGCTTAGCAAGAGTAAAGCCCAGGAGCATCAGGTGACGCTTGTAGACATTTCCCCCTATATCGTCCATAACATGCAGGAGCACCAGTTTAGGAGACCGAGGAAGATCCCAACCCAGCACCACTGAGAGGCATGTCAGCACACCCCTCCAGATCCTAGTCAGCGCAGAACAATCCCATATAGTATGCAGCAGCGTCCCTTCTTCATGTAAGCAGTGAAGACAGTTCGGGGATGCCACCAGACCCGCCCTATGCAGTCTAACTCTGGTAAAATACACTCTATGGAGGTATTTAAACTGGATGAGTCGGAGGCTCATTGCAATGGCCGCCCCACGTGGGGAGGCCAGGGCCACCGTCCAGTCCTCTTCAAGCGGGCCCACATCCTCTTCCCATACCTCGCGGAGACGCTGCAGAGATGTGGAACAGTGTGTCACAAGGGACTGGTATATTTTCGATATCTTATGGTCCCGCAAGTCTCCCATGAAAACTTTCGCCTCAATTGGGCTGAAGTCGTCCAACTCCTCCAGACCCGCCAAACTGGGAGATAGCGGTACAAAAGGGGGTGGTGATGGACGGAGCATCAGAACCAATCAAACACTCACACCCAGTCAACAGATCTGGGTTTAATCCATCACCGTTCTTTAGCCCACTCTGCCACCCCAGTTCAGACATAGCCATATGGAAATCAGTCTGACCCTGTGCCTCATGGGAACAGTCCAGCCCGAACTGCCAAGCCATGCCTTCCCTGGACCGGAAACAAGCTTTCTAGGACCGGTTTCTGGCATTTCAGCCGTCTTCAGCCAGGCTTGCTTGAATCCAGTGGCAACGTGAGCAAGGGACTCACGTCTGAGCATACCCTGCCAACTTATGGCGAACAAAGCGGTACAAAAGGGGGTGGTGATGGACGGAGCATCAGAACCAATCAAACACTCACACCCAGTCAACAGATCTGGGTTTAATCCATCACCGTTCTTTAGCCCACTCTGCCACCCCAGTTCAGACATAGCCATATGCAAATCAGTCTGACCCTGTGCCTCATGGGAACAGTCCAGCCCGAACTGCCAAGCCATGCCTTCCCTGGACCGGAAACAAGCTTCCTAGGACCGGTTTCTGGCATTTCAGCCGTCTTCAGCCAGGCTTGCTTGAATCCAGTGGCAAAGTGAGCAAGGGACTCACGTCTGAGCATACCCAGCCAACTTATGGCGAACAAAGCGGTACAAAAGGGGGTGGTGATGGACGGAGCATCAGAACCAATCAAACACTCACACCCAGTCAACAGATCTGGGTTTAATCCATCACCGTTCTTTAGCCCACTCTGCCACCCCAGTTCAGACAGGGAGATAGGGCATGGCGGAACTGCAAATATTTAAAAAATTGAGTGCGCTGCATTTGAAAGTCGTTCTGCAAGTCTTTGGAAGGATTTCAGGACGGGACCCCTCATGACATCCCCCAATGTGGAGATCCCAATCGCATCCCAGTCCTGGAAGCCGGGCATGGCCGCCAGCTGCGGCAGGCCCCCATTTCGCCATAGTGGCGTCTCTCTAGTTAGGCGATTCCACCAGCCCATCCTCCGCAAAGCCTGCCTCCAAACCTGAAATACCAGTTGTGTCACACTCGGCAAAGAGCGCCGCAAGGGCGCAGAATAAAGGAGTGTATGTAGAGAATGATCTCCCATCAAACGGCGCTCGAGGCTATACGCCGGATCCGACCTGTCGCCATACCACCATTCATTAAGGACCAGCAAGTGGGAGGCCATATAGTATGAGAGAATATCCGAAGTAGCTAGGCCCCCGCAGTATGTGGATTTAAAACAAGTACGGAGAGCCACTCTCACAACCCCCCCCGCCCCAGAGAAACTGACCCAGTGACGCATTCACCTGGCGGAACCAACCCGAAGATATAGGATATGGATGGTTTTGAAGCTGATACCGCAGTCGAGGAAGGGCAACCATCTTGAAAATGGCCGAGCGGCCATATATAGATAAGGGTATGTGGGACCAGACTCTGAGATCTTCACGCACCTTGTTCCATACAGGCACCAAATTCTTTTCCCACGAGGTCGACCTAGCATCCGATAGGAACACGCCCAAATATTTCAGCCCTCCACGCGCCACCTGCACCGCGGAGGCCCAATCCCCAGGGTCGGCCCCCCCCCAGAACCCAGAGGGTAGACTTACGCTCGTTCATATACAAGCCGGTAGTCTCACCAAACACCTGCATGATACGCAACAACCGCAGGCCAGTCCTATCTAGCTGTGTAAGAAAGAATAACACGTTGTCCGCATATAAGGCGATACGATCCGACAAGCCATTAGCCCATTCAAGCCCTGATACCTGCGCATCGACACACACCCAAGCAGCTAGAGGCTCCATTGCCAGGGCAAACAGATAGGGTGACAGAGGGCACCCCTGCCGGGTACCTCGACCAATGGAGAAAACCGACGAGACAGAGCCAGCCACACGCACAGCCGCTGTTATGTCTGTGTAAAGTAAAGTCAGATAGGAGAGAAAGCGAGGTCCTAAATTCAATCGGCGTAGAAGGGCGAATAGGTATTCCCAGCTCAATGAATCAAAAGCTCGATCCATATCTGCAAGCAAAAGGGCCGCGCGTATCCCCAAGCTCCCAATTGCCGCAATTGCTGTATGTGCTCTGCGTATATTATGACGGGTCGCCCGCTGGGGCATAAACCCGGCCTGGTCCGGATGCTCAATTGACGAGATGTGAGGACGGAGACGATTGGCCAGCGCCTTGGCCAACACCTTAGCCTCTACGTTTAGAAGGGAGATAGGACGATCAGATGCATGGTGTTCAGGAGGCCGGCCAGGTTTGTGAAATACCACCACCTCAGCATGCCGCCAATCTCTAGGCAAACGACCAACCTCCCTAGCCTCCTCCACCACCCTACAGTAATGAGGACCGAGCTGCTGGGAGTATCGTTTAAAAAATGTGTTCGGGAATCCATTGGGACCCGGCTCCTTACCAGGCTGCAGCTCCTGAAGAGCAGAATTCAGTTCATCCACCGAGAATGGGCGGTCAAGATCCGCACTTACTTCGTCAGTCAGAATTCTGGGCGGGAGATCATCTAAAAATCGGGCAATGACCTCTGCCGGCAAACATTCACGGGGAGCATAGAGGTCCGCGTAATAGACCGCGAAGCTCTCTGCGATGGCCGACGGATCCGAGATCGGCACTCCATCAGGTCCGACCACCCCCGGGAGAACAAGAGAGCCTGTCGCCCCTTGGCACAATCTATGCAGAAGTTTGCTCGATTTGTCCCCCCACTGATATATCCTGCTGCGGGTTGCCAACCACGCCTGGCGGGCCTCGTCCAGCTAAAGGGAAGAGAGATCTTGCTGCGCTAGCAACAGTTGGCGGCGGACCTGCCGCCCCCCCCCATCTCCACTGCGCATTTCTAGAGCCAAGATCTTCGCCTCTGCCCGCACAAGAGATTCCCTGTGGGCCCTGCGCGCCGCCACGCAGAAGGAGATATCGACCCCACGAAGCGTGGGCTTCATCACCTCCCACAGAGACGCCGCTGCCGACACCGTCCCCACATTTTGCAGCAGATAATGATCTATGGCGTCTCCCATGTGTTCCCTATATTCCGCCTGTTGGAGGTTCCACACGGAAAGACGCCACCGGAATGGTCTGCGCACAGAGCCAGCATGCAGCGTAACGGCCACCGGCGAGTGATCAGATAGCCCCGGGGGAGAATATCAGCCTCAACCACCCTGCCAGCATCACCCCAAGACACAAAGATATAATCAATACGTGAGAGGGAGTCGTGGACCGCCGAGAGATACGTGAACCTCAGAACCGCACCATGCAGCCGATGCCATGGGTCATCCCACTCCTGGCCTATCACGAGGGAATGAAGCTTGGTGGAATTACCCCCCCATTGGGGCCCCGTCGGGCCTTTGCCTGTCCAGAGCAAGATCCAGCACATCGTTCCAATCCCCACCAACCACTGCCAGGTCCTTTGGGATATCTGCCCACACGGTCACAAGCTTCTCAACAAACCCCCAGGACAGCGGCGGTGGGGCATACACGCTCCCAAGAATCACAGACTCACCCCACAGCGTACCCTGGAGTAAGAGGTATCTGCCCTGTGTATCGCTCCACGCTCTAACATGGGTGTAAGGAACTAGTCTATGAATCATGACTGCTACTCCCCTTGAGCCTCGCGCAAAGCCTGCATGGAACACCTGAATATATCCAAATCGCTGAAAGCACAGTGCTTTCGTCCCCATAAGATGTGTCTCCTGTAGCATAAGAATGTCCGAACCGGCGCGTTTAGCCTGCTTAAGGATAGCGCCACGCTTGATCTTATCCAGCGCCCCTCTGACATTCCAGCTCATTATGCACAAGGACCCCAAGGAATCCAGCGATCTACCCGTAGGGACAGCCATGCCAAAGCATCAGAACAGGAGGAGCCCCCAGTGGCTCAGGACACGTCACATAGCGCAATTCCGACCCACAATTGGACAGTGCGATAAAAGGACAACAACAACTCCCAACACAACCCCCCTACCCCCTACCCCCACCCCGTACTTCCAGAACAGTGAAGTACCTGTCGCGGCAGGCAGTGCCGGTAGACCCCAACGGGGAGCACCACCCCACACCCACCAATGGATCCCCAAACCACAGCCCATCATCCCCTAGTCACCATCCCCTCCTGGTATAACCAACAGGGATGTCAGCCCTCATAGCGCCCCCTTGACCGCCATACGAATGTCCAATATTCATGAATGCGCTTATACAAAGATAAGTTAGTCAGCTGGTGCTGTCTGATCCAACGCTGACCCCCGCTCGACGGTGCACCACCGGACCTGGATCGCCTCCTGGACCTGGAGCGGCGGGACCCCCTCACCCGGCCACCAGGCCCGCCCCGCGTCACCCCGCTTGAGGATGAGTCAGATTCCGTCCCTGGCGGGGAATGAGGGCGCACCGTCTCATCCGTCCATCAGAAGACCTCCTCCGGAGAGTCAAAGAAGTATGTGCGGGAGCGGTAGACCACCCGCAGCCGGGCCGGGTAGAGCAGCGCATAAGGAAGCTTGAGCTCCCGCAGGCGGACCTTCGCTGCGAGAAATGATTGCCGCAATTGCTGAGTCTGTTTGGTATAGTTCGGAAATATAAGGATACGGGTATTTTTTTTTTTTTTTTGTTTTAAAAACCTTTATTGACATTTCAACCAAAGACAAGTATGGGCCTACAACCCCCGGGGCCGGCCGCTAAGCAGTTAGAGTAACAGAAAGCAAATTTTAATCACATGCAGCACCTCGGGGAGCAGATTCTCCATGCTAGTATACTCTTGGCCACTGAACAGCACTAGTAGGAAACCAGGATATAAAAGGTTTTCATTTTATAATAGAGGATGGAAGGGTCAGGTGCCGAACAATTTCCCAGGAGCGAAAAATGGCAGGCAGAATAGTAAACGTCAACAATAAACAGCAATCGATCAAGTCAATGGAGCTGAAACAGGAGGTTCAGGATGTGGAGGAATATCACGAGCAATTGCGCCTGCAGTCCCCTGCCCTAAGACCCAGAAAACACCACGGAAATTGAGGCACAGATGAAAAAGCAGTGATTGACAGCGAAGGAAACCTACCGTGCTGACCCCAGAAAAGAAAAGACAAAGAAGGATAAGAGAAGAAAAAGGAGGCCATATAAACAAAGTAAAAAACTAAAAAATCCCCTCCCCCAACCCCCCACCCTGCACCCCTGCAAATGACTACGGCTCCCCCCCCAGCAGTGTGCCTGTCGCCCCAGAACCAGACCCGAAATATAGAAGAAACAGAGAAAAAGGAGAAAGAAAGGAAACTCCACCTGACGGGGAAATGGAGAGATTATTAATAAACTGGAGGAGGGCCTTCAAACATGCCCCCGGCTTCTCCCTCCCGCACAATATGTTCCTCCCCAAGGTAAACAGTAAACAACAAAAATCGACCATGTCAAAGAGAAATGGGGAGCATTATTCACCTACTACACTATTAGTTATGCCGTGAAAGCACGCATCCCCCGCGCCCGCCCGCCTATTAAATGACAACCTCTGAAGGATCAGCCTTATCCTTGGCCTCTCTTTGCGAATCCACCAATGCATACCCCTCGACCCATTGCCATGTCTAATGTGACGAGGAAGAGGAGCGTCCAAAAAAGACCAGAAAGCGACACACACATGTAGTGTGGACGTCGCTGAATACCAACACAGTCATCATCCTGGAGGATCATCTTTCCCGGTACTGCCCCAGGACATGCGTTGCACACAAGGTCCAGGAAGGAGGAACCAGCCAGAGCAGGCGACCGTTGCTTGAATATTGCCTGGGTCGCCGGAGGCCGTGCGCGGGGCAACGTCACCACCTTCTGCTCAAATCCAAAACCTCCGGAACAGACCAAACCCACAGCCAGCCGACCACACGCTGCCACATTGTCCGAAGTTTCCAGCTTTCCCTTATTCACAGGGGCGGCCACGACACTTTCCTCCTGTGTAAAGTGAAACAAATCCTTGTGTACCGGGGGACAGGCAGATCGCAACTGCTCCGACGCTGACGCGATACCATCAAGCTTTCTCCCCAATACCCGGGCGCCGTGAACCAGGGTGGAATGGAGGGCACCGAGAGCCTCGAGAAGGTCGCCGTACCCCAGCACAGCTCCCCGCGCCCGCTATGCTACGCTCCTCTTCGCCACACACTCCCAATCTTGCTGAGACCCAGTATACAGGATGATGGACTCCATCCTATCAAGATGGCCGCAGGGTAGTTCCACCCCAGATTGGGACCGGGGCTCAGGCACAAGCGCATCCAGTTCCATGTCACTGCAAACAGGGTTCCGGGGGCAGGCAAAATATGTGTCCAGTGTGTGGTCACAGGTAACAGCCATCCTCACCCTGGACCAGTACCCGCGAAAATTCGGGAGTAGCCCGCGAAAATCAGGACGAGTTACAGGCAGCGTCCGAGCAGCTCACTGGCGAGGGCTCAGGCAATTACCGAAGAATCCTGGAATTGCCACCTCGGGCATGCACCCGTTCCGCTACGCTCAGTGGCAGGAATGACCACAGCGAAATTCAGGCCAATATTCGCACCGCTCCGGTATTCCGACTCCACCCAGTCACCAATGGCCGCTGTTATTGAACTGCTACCCGGCCATGTTGTCCACCCGAGGTCCCGGTTCCAGGGTTGCACAGGCCGCAAACTTCAAATGAACATTTCTCCGGCGGTACCGCCGCCAGATCTTCAGAATCACACGATCGGTCGCCGCTCTCAACCACCAACACGGGCATGTAGCGCAGGCTAAGGATCTCAGGCAGGATATCTGTGCGGGATGTGGAGGTTCACGGAGCCGGGAGCCTACGCTGCCGTCCCGATCGCCATCTTGGCTCCTCCTGATATATACGGGTATTGTTAAACTGCAAAGGTTCGTGGGCCCGGGCTTGCTTAAGGATCACATCCCTATCATTATAGTTAAGTAGTCTTGCAATCACTGGCCTCGGTCAAGCCCCGGGGGGGGGGGGGGAGGCTTCTGCATCAGGGCTCTATGCGCCCATTCCACCACAAAGCATTTGGAGAGGGAGTCTATTGGTAGCCAACTCTCCAGCCACTGGGTAAGAAACCTCTCCATACTTCCAGACTTGCAGCCTTCCGGAAAACCAACAAAGCGGAGGTTATTACGCCGGGCCCTACCTTCCGCATCCTCCACCCTAGCTGCAGACCCCACTGGGTAGTTTCCAGAGATGCCACTCATTGCTGCAGGGTATACACCACATCCTCCACCCCAGAAATCCGAGTTTCAGACTCAGTGATACATGCCACTGCATTACGCAGGTCCTGGCGTAGCAACATAACATCGGAGCCCACTGCCCCTATTTTGGCATCCAGGGCGTCTCTGGACTGGGTGATAGCTGCCAGGAGGGCAGCATTGTCCGGTACAGCAGCCTGGGCCCTGCCCACCGCCCCGGCGGAGCCCCCCGGACCAGCAAATTTGTCCAACATACTTTGTTTGGAGGGTCCTCCACTGGTTTTATCCCTCGTGATGTTGAGTCCGGCAGACCGTATCAAACCCCCCTCCCTCGGGAAGGCGCTGGCCCCGTACCCTCCGACAGGACCTCGTATGGAGCTCAGGACAACACTACTATCCGGCACTGGTCCGCGCAGCCCGATCCAACTGCCGAAGCGGCCGTCTGGAAGCCTTCGACGGCCAGCACTCGCCCTCGTGTGTCAAGTGGCACCGCTCAACAAACGAATGTCAACGCCCCTCACCGGCCCCCAGGTGATGAGAGCTCTATCAGTGCGTCCCAGGATCACTGCACAAGCCCCCACCGTCACGGTGTGCCCCAGAGCCCCAGTCTTCAAAGAGGCCTCCCCAGGGCCACAGGCCCACCTCGGGCAACGGACAAAATGGTCCTCCGGGCCATCCACAAAGCGCTGTAGGCTCAACAAATCCCGGCCGCCCCCTAACACCCCCACGCGGGCCGACAGCACCGCCGAACCCCCAGGCGGACCCGGATCAGCAACGAGGGGGGGGGCCCCAGGGATCACAGGCCCCACCACAGAAAGCAGGCTCACTCACCCCGCGATGCCCTTATCTTCGGCGCAGCCCGGATCGACTGCCGACAGCCAGTTGCAATCCCCGGCAGCAGAGGCCCAGATTGAAGGGGGGGGGGGGGGGGGTTTGGCCCAGCCACGAAACACAATAGCCGAGCCCGCCTCTGCACCAAAGTCCTCGCACTAGGCCTCGGCCCCACAATGGCCCAACCAGCGAAGCGCCAAGATGAGCGGTACTCCGCCGATCACCAGCCATGTCGGGCCATGCACGGGCCTCGGGAGCTCCCCGGCCGGGGGGCCCAAAATGGCGTCCTCTGCGGTCAGCACCGCCCCATGCACTAGCTCTCTCCCCCTCTCGGTCCGACCGACCGATCGCTGGGGGGGACGGGGGGTGGCCCCCGCCGACACACCTGTAGAACCCCACCCCGCCAGCTGGACAACTCACTCTGTGCCTCCGTCGGGGGGGGGGGGGGGAGCGACCTCCCCGCAGCCGCTCCACTGCATCAGGATCTGCCCGCTGGGCCGCACTCGAGGCCGCGGCTCCAGCACCACGCCTAGGCCTCAGCGCCGACGCAATCCCGTCTCTTCCGCAGAATGCCGCTCCGGACCCCGGACCACACCAAACAGCGGCGCCGCTGCACCCGACCTTCAGGCTCGGCAGGCGGGGGGTATTGGGGCCAAGGGGGAAGGATAATTCAAGGATGTCTAATGGGCTGGACGGAGCCTACTCAAAAGCCGTCCGCCATGACGGCTAGCGACCAAATTGTCTTTTTGACTCCAACAATAATACCCCAGATAGATATGGAGTCATCTAGAAAGCAAAGAATTAATTCAGTATGTGGATGACACTGAACGGTTTTACAGAGACACTGCCAACAGGGCCAACTAATGTACAAACTATTACACAGCCATATCATCCTGGGCGGGCAAACATCTTCTGCCATTAAAAAATGATTAACTGTCCTCACACTTCTGGTCCAAAAAAATTGCATTTGACAGCTGGTAGTTGACTACAATCTTTCCACTCTGATGAAGCTAACTTCTCATTCCGTTGAAATTCACTGCTCACTTTTGATACCTGGGTATATGAGGTAGCTGACTTACATGTCCCTTTGATAAAAAAAATGGCCACTAAACGTAAGAAGCCTGCCCCCTGGTACTCCTCTTAATTAACAGAGGTTAAAACAGAACTCTTACAATTTGAACAGACCTACTGAACAGGCCTACTCTTTTCGCATAATCACCTCGCTAAGAATAGTCAAAAAGCAGTATTTTCACATTTGCAATTAATTAACCCAGTATGTCCAGACTGTTGCAAGACATCTCCCCTTCTCAAGAATTGTGAGGTCAACTCAACCCTTTATATAATTGAGAAGGCCTCAGTCTTAAGAGATAACCTAAACTCAGGTCCCTATCCATTTATCGCAACAGAGTTGTTACATTGCTACTTCCCTTTTGATATCTTCACACCCTTTTCAAAAGGGACTGCAAAATCAGGTTTATCGGTATGTTGTGTGTAGATTTAGATTCCGTATATAGGTTTCCCAATTTATGCCCTTATATAGGTACAATTCATATTGCCCTTATTTAGGCATAGAAAATCCAGCCCTTATTTAAGCATTGTTCATGCTAAACAAATACAGGCATGGTCTCCTACATCCATCAATCCACATCACAACGAGTTCTTGGAGAACCAGACTCTTAAGCCTTTAGGAATTTTCCTTGCTTCGATATTGATTTCTGCAAGAACTCATTATTATGCATGAATATCTATTCCTTAGGGGTTCATTTATGATGTTGCGATGCCCGACTTTTATGTCAATACAGGCATTCCTAAACACTTTCAAGGTATAAATATACCTGCACTTGCCCTAGCATACAACGGTTCCGGTACGGTCCAGTTCGACTGCCTACTTGCGGTTCGTTACGACAAGTTCGGAAGGAGATCGAGTTTCCGCCTGATGCACTGACCAGACGCTGTCATCCTTCGCGCAGAGAATCCAGCTCCAGTGTTTCTGACTCCCCATGCGGGGTGTTAGATATCGAGTTCCGGAAAGAGCTTCCAACCTCACACATTCTAAAGTATGGAGCAGACTAGAACTTAGAGAAACTTTTGGCAACTCTTGGCAAAACAAAAACTATACTTTAGAAAACAGCACCTACTTCTTACCTCGTACTACACTTAGGTTAGGTACACTGGGGTAGAACTATTTAGAAGCATCAGATGAGTATTCACATTTTAGCCTGTGTTATTTATGTATGTATTTTATGAATATATGTCATAGCTACAAACCATGCCATTGCAGTATTATTTTATCTTACTGCTAACCCTGTACGTATTGTACTTCGCATCCAGTCTTACGATTGTAGCAGTTCATATCTCTTGCATGAGAAATAAGACTGTTCAATAAACCGTTTTTATTGAAACGCCAGTCTCTCCATTTCTGTGCAACTCTGTAGAAACGAAGCATGTACGATTGACTGAGTGAAACTGTTATCTATTGTTTCCACGGTTCTGAGATTGTTCCGACTCTAAGGGAAACAAAGTTGTCATGTTTATGCGGTTGTCAGAAACGAATCCCTTCTTGTATATTTGAGAAGTTTCTAGTGACCTCTGAGTTAGCTGGCACACACAAGTAATTAAGTTTAATGAACTCAATAGAGACATACTGACCGCAGTCCTATGTCAAAACTATAGTGTATATTATTCCAATGCACAGAGCCTATCAGGGATATAGGAACTACACTACATGGCGCCCAACGGTTTAGTAAGGCACTAATTTAACACTAGATACTGAAGTAACTCAGTCGTGCTTTTCTCAGAGACCCCTACTCATAATACTCCATAAGACGTCTGGAGTGGGTAGGGATAATATCCGCCATAGCTGAGTAGGACAATAATCCTATGTATTAGCTGTTTGGTTTGTTCAACGTTGAAGGATCCAGTGTTCCAAAATATTGTGCACCTTATCTTTGTTCCCTTGGAACTTGCTCTGAAACGTTCATTAAACAATGACCGAAAACGGCACAAACACCGCTTCTGGTGGAGCTGTACCCAACGAAGTCGCAGCAGCTTTTGATTTTACAGGTTTTGATGAAACCGATGAAAATGCAAAAATCATCGCTCCAAATTTAAGGAGAGCCATCACTCTAAAACGTATAAAACTTGGCCTAACACCAAGAGATGGTAGGGCAGTTTTTGTGATAGAGGCACCTTAATCTCACCAGACAGAGGTATTATATTCATGGATAGTATTCCCAGAATCAAATCCAGTATGTAAAACGTTTCACTTCTACAAAGAAGATGAACCACCTGAGGAATATATTCCTTTCGAGGATATTGAAATTCCACTCACATACCAGGAGCATGATCTCTGGTTTGAAGGCGCCCTAAAACATTACAATCACATTGCCAAGCTTGGTCCACTAGGTAGACCAGGAGCAACATGGCCGATTTTAGCCGGCTACACACCTCATCCTGACATTGAAGCAATGTCAGACGTAGAATTACTTAAACAGATACAAAATGTAATAGAATTACACAGTTAAACCACAACTGTCTGAAAGTCCTGATAAGGTCTTTCCTTAAAACACTCCTACCTCTTCTAAAAAGAAGTGGGAAAATAAACATTCAAAAGAGAAAGATTCTCAATCCTGAGGTAGGTCTCCTCAAAAGGAGCCCTCTGAAAGGAGGTACAACCTCAGGAATAGGGATAATTTGAGAAAACCTGACAGGTATCAAGATACTGATACACGTTCCTCTTGTACCTTTCAGATATCATCACAGACATCCGAAAGAAGAGTACGGTCAGAGAACAAAGAAGAACGCGTGAAGTCCAAAGACGATCAACACGTTCAGAAAAACAAACCAAAACCTCAATTGTCCAAAAAGAAGATAGGAGATCTGAAGATCAGACATGCCGAGAATACTGAGAACACAACTCAAGAACAGAGAATGGGCTCAGACAATGTTGGACAGCGCAGCAGAAGTAACAATAGCTCG
Organism: Triturus cristatus; assembly: GCF_964204655.1. Classification (NCBI taxonomy): domain Eukaryota; kingdom Metazoa; phylum Chordata; class Amphibia; order Caudata; family Salamandridae; genus Triturus; species Triturus cristatus. Next base: position 858,865,826 of record NC_140592.1, read on the forward strand.
CCAGAACCTGAAGGGGCTTCTGGAGACAGTGGACTTGAATGAGGACATTCAAGTTGAAACTGCAGACACCAGGGTTAGTTCTCCGCATAGGTTATATGAAATAACACTCCGGATGGAGGGAGACATACCAAGAAAAGTGAAAGCACTCTTTTGGGAGAGACTTTCAAAGGCTTATGATATACTAGCAGAACAAGACTGGCCACCAGAATTTGTCAGGGAGTGCCCACATGGCGAAGACATCATTATGCCAGCCTTCTCCAATGATGTTCCAGTACACTTAAAATATACTTATGCCAGGATATGGGCAGTGGCCCAAGCCCCAGCATTATATAAGAATCATGTAGGATGGGATGCGGACTCACTTCACCACAAAATTCAGTTAAAAAAATCAACCAACTACACAAAGGCAGTACCCTGTTAAGCAAGAAGCTAAAAAACAGGTCAGGGAGACCTTAGATCAACTTGAATACTAGGGGGTGATTGAAACATGCACCTCATCAGTGAACAATCCTTTGTTTCCTGTTTCCAAACCAGAAAAAACATATTGTCTAGTTTTGGATTACAGACACCTAAACTCTTGTTTTTGTCGACTCCCACAGGGGTTCAAAAACAGCCCGGGTTATTCTCAGCAAGAGTAACAGAGTTACTACTAATTTATAATGACGAGGCATTGTCATATGTCGATGATGTATATCTGCAAAAACAACAGTTGATGGACAGAATGCAGAACAATGTCATATATTCACCCCAGTACAGAGATCTAGGCCTAAATCCATCGTTTTTTTGCTCACCATGCCATTCCAGTTTGAACCCAGCCATACGCAAATCAGTCTTGACCCTGTATATATCTGACAGACGATGACCTGGACAGACACTTGAACAGGGTGAACACCATTATATTGGGCTTCGCCTCTGAGGGTTACAAATTCAACTTTAAAAAATCCAGAATTGCCCATCTCAACCTCCTTTTCCTAGGATATGAACTTTCAAGTGAAGGCAAAAGCCTGGCAGCCAACTTTTTAGAAAAGTGTGCGCTGCGCCAACCTCCAAATACGCTGCAAAAACTTAGTCGATTCTAGGTTTCCTGAATTTTGCAACAACATACATTCTACACTACGCAGAGAGGGTTAAACCTCTCTACGAATTAATCAAACCCGATTTCAAAGCCACAACTTGGACACAAGAACACACAGAAATTCTGCATTCACTTCAAACAGTCATGTTAGCAACAAAACACTTGCAAACACACGTAAACGTACGCAACTTAGTGATCCGAATCATTCCGGGTCAATGCGGATTCACCTACTTAACTTTTAACGAAGGTGAAAAAGTACCAATTGCATACAAATCACACTTGTATACCCAAGCAGAAATGAAATTCACTTCTACAGAAAAGATTCTGACAGCAGTTCAAACCACTGTAGCAAAAGAAAGAGCCCTAGCACAGGGGAAACGCATTATGGTTGTGACTCCTGTACCAGCCTTAGAGGCAGTTACTAAAGCTAGCATTCCTAATGCAAAAGCTTTACATCCAAGATGGATACAATGGGTTAATTCTCTTGCTGTAACTGATGTTGAATTTGTTTTGGATCCTTATTTAAAAACACAAGCATTCCTGCAATACGAACACGAACGTCCTCTGCCTACTGGAATTCTCCCTCTTGATCAGTACGGATTTATAATTTATACTGACGGATCTGCACAACCCGCTACGGAGAGTAAACAAGGTTACAGTGCAGCATGCGCAATTGTTAAAGGTTGTATGAGCAATGGCAAATTCAGGCCAATGGTCACAAAAACGCAATCTCTAGGAGATTGTACAGCTCAGCGAACTGAACTACAAGCATTCAAGATGGCACTTGAAAACACTCATAGTGTGCGATTCTTTTTACTGTGTTCAATCTTACAATGAATATTTACAGAATTGGCTTCAAAATGGTTTCAAAGATGCAAAAGGTGGCACAATCAAGCATAAAACGCTTTGGGAACAAGTAGTTCAGTTGCGAAACGGACTACAAAACACTCACGTGAAACACACGCTGAGTCATCAACGTGATGGCGTTCACGTTGAAGAGAATTCATTGGCTGATGAAGCCGCGAATGGGGCTGTGCAATTTGCTTCCATAGCTGCAATCACACGTTCAAAAACGAAAATAGACAGTGAAATAATGCTGGCTGTCAATGCTTGAAGCAAAGGCAGGGGTGCAGAGTTACCTAAAACATTTCCACTCAAATACTCATATATAATTGATGTGAACAATGTTCCGTTTGCTCGAATCCCTGGAGTGGGGGAAAGGGTAATACCAAACATGGAACGAAGAGCAGCTTTGATTTACGAAGCTCATGTGGGAGAGGGTCTGACATCAGGGGATCTCTAAAACAATTTTAAAACTAAAAGAGATGTACTGGTGGCCAGGAATGAATACACTGATTCATATCTGAATCAATAACTGCATAGACTGCAATAGAGATCGCAGTACAGAACGCCACCAGATACCAGACTACAACATAGCCAGCCCAGTTCAGACACCATTATTAGACAGCATTAGACTATCTACGTGCAGGCGTCCTCTTGGACAAATGCAATCCCACGAACACTAAATCAAGGTTCCTATGGATGTGGCCTCAGCGCTCGGCTGACGCTCGAACTGTTATAAAAGATTTGCAAGTCTTTATCGGCACATACGCAATTGGCACACTACATTCTGACCAGGGTCCTGCGTTTAGCTCTCGAGCTTACAAAGAAGCCATGGCCAGTTTGGGCGTAGCATTGCGGTATTCTTCTCCATTCCATCCTGAGGGAAATTCTGTTGTGGAAAGAAAAACCGGGACATAAAGCAGTCTATAACAGCTAGGGTATTAGGTTCGGGTGATGGGTGGGTCAAACACCTTTATGGGGTCCAGCGCACACTTAATAACTTGCCAAGAAGTTCTCTAGGGGGTGTCACTCCATATGAAGTTCTATTTGGAACTAGAATGTTGGTACCGGACCTTGATATGCAAGGCACAGTGATGGAAATAAGGAATTTGATATCAAAGATCGTTTGGCTGTTTTACAGGACTTAAATGATCTAAGAACGAAACAAAGCAACGTGCTCCTGAAGCCAACCATCACTGGGGAAAAAACAGCCGTCCCAGAAAGGCCTGTCTGGATCCCAAAGCTTGGTGATCTAGTCAGAGAAAAGATCGCTGACCAGAAGGAATTTGGGCCTTTTTACAGACAACCAGTACCTGTCCTAGCAATCCACAGATCAATAACAGTACTTTTTGCGCCCCTTGCTGGTAAAAAGGAAAAAAGATTTGTGTCCATCGACCTGATCAAACCACACTATGTGGCCGATACTAAGCAGTAGGCCAAGTGGACTCCGCCAATGTAGCAGAAGCACTCCTCTAGCTACAATCCAAGAGGTTCAAACTGAAAGACTCATCAACTTTGAAGATTCTGCAGTGAGAAATGAAGGACTAAGCAACAAAGCTATGGAACTCGTCCCTCTTGAAACCCAAATAACAGTTCATCCTGATACACATGTCTACAACGAAGTAACAAGTGATCAACTGGTTCTAGCGAATTCAGCGAATCCTGATGCAATTCCAACCATTGACAGAACTGCCTCTGGCTATTTCATGAACTTTGATACGTTTTCTGAGGATCCCATCGAACTTGAAACAACGCCAGCACAAAGAACTTTCCATGAACAAGCAACAGACTTTTTTCATCTCCTGAAAAAGACTTATCTGGTTTCACTATGGATTGTTTTGGGAATATTCTTCTTTCTACTTTGGTTAGCTCTGGTAATAACTCTGGGTATGCTGATAAATGGAAGATATATTCAAATGGACACAGCAAGTAAAAGAGTGAACTTACTTCTCCAGCCACACAAATCATCCCATCGTGAAGCAAGAGACTTGGCAGCAGGGATCATCACAGCCGTTCCTATACCAGATGGTATAGTTTGGGACAGAACTGAATATGACATTTTTGGCCCGTCTGAGCTTTTGAAGATTCCACACTTATTTAAAATTTCATTAAGTGACTTTATTACCTCTAGTACCTTTGCTGATGATTGGGACTTCGAGACTGTTAATAACATGATGTCTGATCTAGAAATGTCTGCAGTATTCACAAGTCATGAATATTTAGAGTGTTCATCAGACTATGAACAAATGTATTGTTATAACCACTATGGTCATCATTTCTTGCATAAATCTGCAACACCTAGAAATTTATTTATGTATAACCAATGGGAACATTGTCCTACACCTCCAAAGGGTAGTTCGAAAACTTTTGCAATGAAATTTCCATATTTTTCAGGCTACAATTTGTCTAATCCAGCGTTTTTCAACCTTTTTTGGGCAAAGGCACACTTGTTTCATGAAAAAAATCACGAGGCACACCACCATTAGAAAATGTTAAAAAATTTAACTCTGTGCCTATATTGACTATATATAAAGTAATTTTCTTGAATAGGAATCAAATAAACACAAAGAAAGTATTTTATAATTACTTTATTATGAAATGGTAAGTAAACAGAAATATGAAAAATTATAAAACACTGGTCTTATTGATCAGTGCGCAACCTGGGCCTGTTTGGCAGAACACAAAGCTGATATTCTGGCTGGAATCGAAGAAAGACACACACGTAGCTCTTCGTCAACAGCTCTCAGTCTCTCTCTGTATTTAGTTTTTATAGCAATCATGCTTGAAAAGCTCATCTCACACAGATATGTAGTGGAAAATGGGAGCAATGTCAAAATAGCTTTGTTTGCCAGAAGGGGGAACTCCTTGGCAGTATCCAACCAAAAACTATCCAAAGGTAGATCAGCAAATCTTAGCTTGAAACCACGATTTTGCCTCAGTTCAGTTAGTTCCTCCTGCTCCTGTAAAGTCATGTCCTTTCCACCAACTGATGCTGAGCTAAAAGGGTCCCTAACCCAGTCAAGGCATTCAGTGGAGACTGAAGAGAAATAAAATGACAACCTCTCCTCGAGAGTTTTTAAATGTTTAACTATTATCTCACACAGTGCAGCAGTGTGAACACCTTGCCATTGCTTGGTGAGTGTGAACATTTCAAGATTGCCACTTTCCACGTGTTGATGCCAGAGTTGCACCTTTGAACGGAATCCATTTATTTTATCTGTACTTGTAAGCAGGTTTTCATTTCGGCCTTGCATTCGTGTGTTCAGTTCATTCAGATGATGAAATATATCTGCCAGGTATGCCAGCCTTGCACACCACTCATCACTTGCAAGCAGCTTTGCGTAATCTGGCCTCTCATTTGTCAGAAACACTTTAAGTTCCTCCCGCAGCTCATACACACGAACCAAGACCTTGCCACGCGACAACCACCGGACCTCCGTATGAAACAGCAAGGTTTTATGCTTCGCTCCCATCTCCTCACACAAAGCTGCAAATATGCGACTTTTTAGGGGTCGTGACTTTACAAAGTTTACCATGCGCACAACATCATCCAACACATGAACTAGGTCTGCTGGTAAAGTCTTGGCTACGAGGGCCTCACGGTGTAAAAAACAATGCGTAACAATCACATCTGGATTTCTTTCCTTCACTCTGCTTACAAAGCCTTTGGTGCGCCCGACCATGGCTGCAGCTCCATCGGTGCAGACACTTGTGCAGTTTTCCCACTTAAGTCCTCCTTGTTCAAGGTATGCTGATGTGACACGAAAAATTTCTTCTCCTGTTGTTTTTTCTGGCAATGCCTTGCAAAAAAAGAAGTTTTCTCTAATTGCATCACCATCAACAAAACGCACATTGGCCAAGAGTTGAGCATGTCCACTGATATCAGTAGACTCGTCAAGTTGCAATGCAAATTTCTCACTGATACGGATCTTTTCCAAAACCACACTTTCGATGTCTGCAGACATGTCATTAATACGTCTGGAAATTGTGTTGTCTGAGAGAGGGACTTTGGCTATTTCCTTAGCTGCTTCAGGTCCGAGCATCTCCTCTACAATAGCTTTGCAGGCGGGAAGTATTAATGTCTCTGCCACAGTGTGCGACTTTTTTGACTTGGCTATAAGTTCAGCAACTTGATAGCTAGCTTTAAGAGCTCTTTCATTTACCTTTGTGGTTTTTCTCATGAAAGTTGCCTGTTTCTCCGTGTTTTCACGCAGGCGAACAAAATAGTCCGCATTCTTGTTTTGAAGCGAAGGGTGTTTCGTTTGGAGATGGCGTTTAAGTTTGCTTGGGACCATAGCACTGTTAGCTAGCTTTTCACCACACACCACGCACAGTGGAGTTGGTTTGTTTGCATCTCCGGTGACAGTAAATCCAAATGAAATATAGCTTTCGCTATATTGCCTTGTGCCAGAGAATTTGCTTGAGCTAACCATCTTTGCTTTCTTTTGATCCCCACTCATACTTGGGCTCTCATCTGGCTCCAAATTTTGTTCAGAGTCCAGTTGTTTCCTTTTCAAAAACGTGTCCATCACTGCAGTATCTCACTGTCACTCAGTACTAGGCATACACAAGGACGCTGCACCTGCAAGTTACCTATAAAAGAAATTTAAGATTTGTATCTATAAGGAGCAAATTGTGACTGGATGGTTTCTCAGAGAGAGCCCTTGATGCCAAGTACAAAGCTAACCCAGAGAGTAAAGTATTCATAAAAGCTGTAATAATGTGTTATCACTGTCTTAAATAAAGCAAAAAGGGAGCTAGGATAATCGGCTTAAGCACAGCTAAAAGGGACAAAAGAACATGAAAGTGAACGAAATTACAAGCCATGGGACCTTTCTCAGTACTTTTATTTCCCCCTCGTTGGAAGGCAACATTTCCAAATCATGTGAATGTGAACAAATGAAGGAGCAGCTGTAGAGTCGAGCCTGCATGTGGATTATTATGTAAAATGTCTTAATGTTTTAATAAACACACTCCGAATTCAATAATTTTCAGCGCTGTAGGTAGGAGATCGCCCGGGGCCAAGTGTCGCCTACAATGGAACAGTAGGGCCGATATCCTTCCCTTGATTAAAAGAATGTAAGAAATGGATAGAGCATCAGATAAGAGAACTGGCACCGAGGTGCAGAGTGCGCGCACACAATGCATTCACTTTCACACGTGCTCTTCTGCTGCAGCCTGAGTCAGGAACGAGGAATGTGCAGAGTTGTGTTTTGGGAGACTGCCTCGGGTTTTGTGGCGCAGGTGCAGAGATCTGAATATCCACAGAAGTCAGCCTGGTGTTATTGAGCTGTTCAATGTAGCGTTGCAAGAGAGAAACAAAGAACCCCTGGTATAAAGTCTGTGAGTCTTATGGAATGACTCACAATCAGTTTATATAACTTTATATAACTTCGACACCTCGTCAGGGGTCTAAGCGCTATATAAATGCATTTAAACATTTCTAAACAGTGCAAACAACGGGTGTGTGTGCAGCTAGAGAGGTTGCGTGCCATTATTAAAGTTGTACTTCTGCCTTGGTGTCAATTTGTGATCTGTGGGCCTTCCTCTTATTATATCTTCCTGTGCCATTCACTTCAGTGCTAGGGTTACCACCGCCCTCATTAAAAAGTACAAACCATATGTTTACATTTTGCTATGCTGGAAGGGCCAAGAAGAATATTCAACTGTGGAAAATCCTCAGTATACTTTTGTAATGTGGCAATAATCCCTCGGTTTGCTTGAACAATCAGAGATGATTTATATTCATACAGCTGTCAAATACCGCTAAGTGTTTTTCTCATCAATTGAAATGGAAAAATATACATGACTTCACCGCTTTTCCCAATATTGTTACTGGCACGAACATGAAAGTATTGGCCAAACCAGCAAAATACCAGCGGAGAGCTCAAATACCACCCGTTTAATGTCAGGTGACCACCATGACAAGTCTGAGAGGTTGAGAACTAGATATGTTACGACGTTACGTCACCGTCTTAAGTTTCAAAGGCAGCACAACTAGCTAATTCTGGGCACAAACTCCCTCCACCACAATCCGTGCTGGCATGCCAAGTTTACACGAACTTACGTCAAGAGTAAATGCGGGTTTCTATGCTGCAACTAGACTAGAGACGAAGCGGCACAGTGCTCACACCCAACAACCAGATGCCAGCAGCGGGGGCCAGCTCATATCTCCCTTCATACACGAGGCTGCCTAGGTCTAGAGGTGAAAGGCATGAAACCCAAATACAATGAGGGTGCAAATGAGTGAGACTCACCTCACGCTGCACCTGCGGCCTGGTCTGGATCCGGATGCGGTCTCTCTGAGTCTGCAGTGCCGACTCCCGCCGAGTCCTGGTCTCCGTCCGTCTCCTCCTGCTCTGGTCCTCCTGGGAGTCCTGGTGACTCGAGTCGCGACGTCTTCTTCTCTCCGCCTTCTCTCCGCTGCTGCGCACACTGCGCTCGGGCGGGAAGGAAGTCGGGAGATACTGCTCTGTGATAGGTCCAGGCTGGAGTCTGGACCAATCACAGCCCGGACAGGAGCGCCAATCAAAAACCCCACCCCCCCCATACCCAGGATACAGTCCGGCGCCGCCTGGCCTAGTGGGGGAAAATTTGACATTTTAAAAAAAAAAATCTTTCGATTGCTTCATTTTTCCCACGTTTTCCCACGGCACACCAGGCAACATCTCGCGGCTCACTAGTGTGCCGCGGAACAGTGGTTGAAAAACGCTGGTCTAATCCAGAAACGTTTTACTTAAAAATGTGAACAAGGCAGGAACGAAAAATATGTTAACCAATACGAAACAGATTTATTCTGCAGCCTTTATTGCCCAACTGTCTAGACAGGGTTGAGTTTTTGAAAGACAACATTGAGACAAAATCTGTCTGGGGTACAAAGGATTTGCAAGTTTAGGGGGTAGAAGCTTTGTTTAGAGCCTGTATCATCCCTGAGCAAATTATGTTTTTGAATGACACTGTCCAGCAAACGTCTTGCCTTGGATTAGCCAAGATCAAAGACATGAACACACCGACCATACCTATACCTGCAAGTAATAGCACTACACGGGGGAGGTCGACGTACATAATATTTTGCATCACAACAGATCAGATCCAGAATGGAAAAAATGGTTGCTCTGGCCCACAGACACGAATATCTGTCAAGATCGATTCCTGAACAAAACACAGGGTTTCACTATCAATAGGCCAGACCCACGCTATGTTCAAAGACAGCATCCAGGGGTAGTAACAACATACAGTGTAGGGAAACTTTACCTTGATTGGCTACAGAAAGCTACACTGAAGGATGTAAAACAACACTTTACTTCAGGAAGACGCAGACCTTAGAGAATTCTTGGTAGGACCAAGAAAACCTTGTCAAAAACGTTTCATATATGCCGGTATCTACGCTGCTTATAATGAAACATGAAAGGTTACCCAAGCAGAGACTGCAGAACGAATACGAGAAATTGATCGTGTTAATTTAGAGAAAACTCTCTCTGTAGTAGACAATGGGTTAACGACTCTGTCGTCCAGAATATATTCATTGGACAGCATTGTGTCTTCTGTCATAGACATCATGGAACAAGACTTGGTCGTGTTGCAACATGGTCAGTCTCAGCTACGTTCTATCATGCTATTGGGCTGGATGCTACAAAACCTGCGTGTAGGCAATGTGCCTTGGCGTTTAATCAACACTACATCACTGTTTTCAGAATTCAATCTCACTGATAAACAGATCAGACTGGCAGAAAGGGGAGCAGACTACACTGTGCTGAGCATTGAAAAACTCGAAAAATTACTATTCACAGTGGCAAAAAAACAGCTACTGAGTGGATCATACATGTAAAATTACTCTGCCCATTACAACTTTCCATTTTCAGTATTGCCTAAAACATATACCAGTAGGCAAACATGAAAGGTTGGGTAAAGGATACATCAAGACATCCTGGGATTTACCTTACACACATAGATGTTGGAGTGGGGAACGTGAAGTGTTTCTTAGCGGTGAAAACTGTGAACACGCACTAAGCGGTTCTCTCCGTTGTCAGGGTATTAACTTACACGGGGCCTGTGATGGTTCCACTACAAACTTATCCTGTCACCTGCAAGGTTCACCGGCTGCAGTGATTAATCTAATTTTTGGCCAACTTTCTAATGGGAGTTACATTATGTTGAATGATCACAGCATCTGTGGCATGTTGCCAGGTATTCCATATCTAGTTACGGTTACATCCAGGGTCACTTGCTGTATGCAAGTCTTGTTTCCACAAATAGACACAGTCAGTGAGTCGCCTTTATGGCCTTCACTGAACAGCTCTTCTATACGAATTGATACTCTAAGCAGAATGAAAGCCATTCTTTTACAGAAAACAGTGCTACTGACCTCGGCCAGAGAAACCTATGATCTCCAAGTCGCACGGACTTCTTCCGAGATACATCCCCTTTTGTATACAAACGGTCATGTACATTTCTCAGAAATGTTAGGTCATATCTTAAACAGGTCTAATACGAGCGGTATTATACATGTATTTAAGAACATATGTGCAGGACTGTTAGCACCTTTTCAAGCAGTCCTCAGAATATTTCCAAACTTCGTGCACTCTGTGTGTTTGGCGGACTGCCGCTCCTTTTAGCACTCGTTGCAGGGGTCCTATTTTTTCTCCTTCTGCTACGATATGGCAAGCCAAATCACCAGCGACACCCAATTCACCATGGAGAGAGCTCTATTGGAGATGAAGTGTTGTGAGCGCATCGTCCAAATTTTGGGTTTACCTTGTCTACAAGAATTAAACACCACATGGTTTCTGTCATTCAGACCAATCTGGCAAGATTGCATCTTACCTGTTCTACGCTGCCTGCTCTGCGGTGAAGAATGCATGCTAGACATCTGTCTAACACTCCCATCAGTCATGCCTACGGATATCGATACTCTGCTGGACCCGGTACCGGCCCATGCTCTGTGTTGTTCCTAGCGACTACCAATCCTGATGACGGCATTCATTGAGATCTCACAGACGCAAATTGCTACTGCTGAGGTACGAGAAGAAACATTAGGCACGCAGGTAACATCCGATTCGAACATTGCTGATGCAACCAATGCTGAAGACGATAGTTCACATCTATGTGCAGTTAATCTTCTAAATGAGGTATTCCAACTTTCGCCTACAACGGTAGACGACTTTTTGTCTACAGGATTAGAAGATTTCATGTTTTCTCCAGGCAAACACACTGACTTTTGATTCAGGCACACAGTGTTCCGATGACTCTGAATTTGGCCTTCATTCTTTTCAGACAAGGGACTAACTTTGGAACTTTTTTCCTATGATTAATTTCTTTTCTCCAAATTTGTATTTTTTTCATTTTTTGGCACAGTAGTCTGCTTATAGTAGAACTATTCATAGAAAACAGAATTCTTTGAAAATCTTCCAGGGACATTATGCCACCTTGTCACATCAACAATTGATTTGTGTTAACCTGATATGAAATGGTTTGGCCCCTTTTCTTCTGTATTAATGAGCCATTTCATCGTGTGTATATATTTCTGGTTCATTCTTTTTAGCATTTCCATTGCACATATATGCTTAGAATGAAAAATTGCTTTTAATATGTACAGCACCTTATGCATAGCAATGGTTTTGTAATTCATTTTTAGGACATATGTTTTTAGATATGTTTTAGCTAATCATGCGATACTCTCTTTTAGATAGGTTTAGTATGTTTGGGATTTAGTAATGTCGTTCATACAAAACTGGAGTGGGTGTTGTGTGTAGATTTAGATTCCGTATATAGGTTTCCCGATTTATGCCCTTATATAGGTACAATTCATATTGCCCTTATTTAGGCACAGAAAATCCAGCCCTTATTTGGGCATTGTCCATGCTAACCAAATACAGGCATGGTCTCCTACATCCGTCAATCCACGTCACAACGAGTTCTTGGAAAACCAGACTCTTAAGCCTTTAGGAATTTCCCTTGCTTGGATATTGATTTCTCCAAGAACTCATTATTATGCATGAACATCTATTCCTTAGGGGTTCATTCATGACGTTCCGATGCCCGACTTTTATGTCAATACAGGCATTCCTAAAGACCCTCAAGGTATAAATATACCTGCACTTGCCCTGGCAAACCACGGTTCCGGTATGGTCCAGTTCGACTGCATAAGTGTGGTTCGCCACGACAACTTCAGAAGGAGATCGAGTTCCCGCCTGATGCACTGACCAGACGCTGTCATCCTCCTCGCAAAGAATCCAGCTCCAGTGTTTCTGACTCCCCTTGCAGGGTGTTAGATATCGAGTCCCGGAAAAAGATTCCAACCTCACACATTCTAAGGTATGGAGCAGACTAGAACTTAGAGAAACGTTTGCCATCTCTTAGCAAAACTAAAACTTTAGCTAGCTATACTTTAGAAAACAGCACCTACTTCTTACCTCGTACTACACTTAGGTTAGGTACACTGGGGTAGAACTATTTAGAAGCATCAGATGAGTATTCACATTTTTACAGCTAACCCTGTACGTATTGTACTTCACATCCTGTCTTACGATCGTAGCAGTTCATATCTCTTGCATGAGAAATAAGACTGTTCAATAAACCCTTTTAATTGGAACGCCCGTCTCTCTATTTCTGTGCAACTCTGTAGAAACAAAGCATGCACGATTGACTGAGTGAAACTGTTATCTATTGTTTCCACGGTTCTGAGATTGTTCCGACTCTAAGGGAAACAAAGTTGCCATGTTTATGCGGTTGTCAGAAACGAATCCCTTCTTGTATATCCGAGAAGTTTCTAGTGACCTCTGAGTTAGCTGGCACACACAAGTAATTAAGTTTAATGTACTCGATAGAGACATACTGACCTCAGTCCTATGTCAAAACTATAGTGTATATTATTCCAATGCGCAGAGCCTATCAGGGATATAGGAACTACACTACAGTTAGACCCTTGCCCCATCTTTATATTTACACAAATCTGCCAGACAGTTGCAACCCCTATGGCTGCTCTTCTGAATTACTCATTGGAGCATGGCTCTATTCCATCTACATTCAAAGCAGCTATTGTAATTACTTTCTTTAAAAAGCACTGAGTAGACCCCACTAATCCGAGCAACTTCCATCCTAACTATCTACTACTATCTGGAAGACCACGTTGCTAAACAATACTGTACTCACTAACAAAATAATACATAGTTGGAGAAATTGAAGGAGGGCATCTGCCTAGCACACAGCATGAAATTGTCTCTTCTCTCCATCACCGATTATCTTAGACTGAAACTAGACTTGGCCATATCAATGCCTTGATTCAATTGGATCTTTCAGCTGCCATTGACATGGTTGAGCATTCCGTACGTTTACAGAGTGAGGGCAAGTGGCAATGCTGGTATGGCTCTCCATAAGCTAATCTTTCTTTCTAGTCACACGAGTTGCGAAGCTTGCTTTCTATAATGCACAGAAGCTCTAAGCATTAGCTTTGGATTTCCTCAAGGCTCCTCGCTTTCACCTTTTTAACATCTGTATAAGTCCACCTGGAAGAGCGCTCTACAATGAACATCAGAACATACATGTATGCGGATAATACACAGCTACTGCTACACCTTGCTGGCAGTCCTTCTTCCCACCGTGCCTTCCATCAGACCACATGTTTTTTTCTGGGAATGGATTAGCAGCAATAGCTTTAAGCTTAATGCAGAGAAAAATGTAATTGTGATTCTCAATGGCAACCGTTATCTATTACTTGATACTAACTGATCTACTGAGATGGGCCTACTGCAACTGTGTAGAAAGCTTGAGAGTAAAAATTAAAAATTACCTCTCCCTGGCTGGCCAGGTGTCCTAGTCTCCACTTGCACTTAGTGTCTAATATTACTGAGTAATATTATCTAATTTCTGACAGCAGAAGGCAAAAGCATGACAGTATCTGTTCTCATTGGACCAGGCATTGACTATGCTAACACACTATCTTGGTTTTCCATATTAATGGCTTCAGAAACTCCAAGTTGCCCAAAATGGAAAACCTTGCTTACTTCTTGGGGCTTTTCGCTGTTCTTGTGCTAGCTCAGTTCTCTATGTCTAGTGTACAGTGCACTCTTTGACAAATTCCCCACATGTATTAAGAGTCGTTTTTACAAAGGTACTGTCCAAATAGAACGGTTCATTTAATCTCTACCAACAATTTGTTGTTCCTAAGTCAAATAAACAGAGGATTAGTGATCGCAGATTTGCTATATGCTCCATTAAACCATGGAATTGTCTACTTGATACACTTCAACATGAAAAGTCTCTCCTTGATTAAGACATTTTCCTAAGACTTGGCTCCTCCTTCAAGCACTAAGCTCTTCATAAGCAATTTGTTTCCAATTTTACTGGTCTGCTCACTCTTCTTACTTCTTTGGCCTCAGTTTATATAGCGTCAAGAGACCTATGGTGTTTGAGTGCTCTTAAAATAGATTTAACATACCATAACATCTGCTGAGCTTCCCTGTTTGTGCCCCTGTGTTTTCTTTCATGTGTTGCTCCTTTACATCCTTTCTTGTGCTCTGCTGTGATTCACACCTGTGCTCCTCTGCCCAATGACTAATCTCTTTCCTCGCCCATGTACGTTTCCAGTCTGTGCCTACACCCTTGCCCTAGGTACTCTATTCTGTGCTTGCAAAGTGTGTCCCCAGAACAACTTTCCTCCCTGTCTATCCTCCCCTCTTTGATTGACTGTGCAATCATCCTGTGATCCACTCCTCTCTGGCTGCTTTTATGGTATACATGCAATTGCTGGAAATATTTTGAGTCACAGCAGTCGGTTTACACTAACGACACCCAAATGTCCACTGGCCTCCAGGGTAACTTTTCTTCCGAACTCAAACAATTATCATCAACATTCAAAGATATCAAAGTAGTCAAGAATGAGTTCCTTACCTGAGGCTAACCCTAAGCCCTTTCTTGCCTCTGATTTTTCTGCTCTAAATCAGTGAACTTCAATCACAGTATTTTAAAGTATAAGCAAATAACGCCAGTGTGACAATGGATACAACTCTCTCTCACCTTTGATGCTCACTTCAATACAGTGATCACCTCTAACATTCCAAATGCATGTTAGAGTAAAGTTGACAAACACCCATACTAGGTCTCGAAGATCACACCTGTTAAACAATCAACTCCAAACTTGATGAGTACACTTTACTCCAGAAAACCTCAACTGTCTCCCTACTCAAAAAACCTCAAGCCCTACAGTACTCAGGAATTGACATTTCTGAAACTCTGTTACAACCACATATCAACCATCTTGAAATCAGGCCATCTGTTTGCACAATCTGCCAATTCAAAGTTCTAATTCTCACCCATAAGTCTGTAAATAACAAGGCCCTCATTAAATCTCTCATCACATCACCCCCTCACCAAACTAAAAGACACTAAAAACTATGCTCTTCGAAGAAAAAAATGCTTAACACCCCAACCTTCAATTCCTCGTGTGTCAGTGGAACAAGATTCTAAAGCTGATCTGGCATGCCTCAAGACCCAAGAATCGTCTAAAACATCTTCCCATTCCCCAGTCACTTAACAAACTGACTTTTATCTAAAGCATGTGACTAGAGAACATGTTGCACCTCTCTTCTCTCACTTACTGTCTTCTGGTGACTTTGACTAGTCGTCTTCTGGCGACTTTGTGGCTAAAACAACACATATAACTAATAAATGTCCAAAAACAAAGGATGCCGATTACATTAGTAAAGAAAGTAATTACATAACTTTCTTTTAAAAATGTGAATAAAAATTAGATGCAACATTATATTTTGCCTAATAGTATAGCATCCTAGAAATACCTGTATACAAAGTAACCATCCTAAATTTAAACTAAAGCTAGTCTTTTTCCCCATAAAGATGTGGAAGGGAGCAGAGATCAAGAGGATGCCATTTGGGGGAGAACACTTTAAAATTAATCTGTTTGCAAATATTATATTCTCTTTACTTCAGGCAAGATAAAAGCTGACTTTAAGAGAACACATTAAGAGAATCTGAGAAAATCAATTTCTCCCAATCAGAAATGCTCAACTTGTCCTCCAGCTCCATTAAAGTGTAAAGTTTGAAGGTCCAAACACTATATCTACGGGCACAAAATGGATCCAATAATGGGGCATAAGCTCACAAGCTCATTATGTACCATGCTTAAAGCCATCTGGCAGAGAGGTGGTGAAATAGTTAATAACTTGCGTAGGTGGGAAAGTATTATCATCCCTGTCTTGACACAATAAATGTGCTGAAAACAAATGTCTAACCTCCCTTACTTCTTTGGTTCAAGAATTGCCAGTATCTTTTCCCAAGCAGGAACCTTATCAGTCATCAATCAGATTTCTAGAGCGTGGCACTGTCACCACTGGGGGTATCTGGGCGCTGAGCTGCGAGGTCTAAGTCGCAAGTCAGGTCTTGAGGAAACGGTGAGAAAAGGGAAGAAACAAGCAGCAAAAAGGCAAAACAGAGGGCAGAAAAATGAGAGAGCAGAAAAGGCCAAACAGAGGGCACAAAAACAAGCAAAAACGGCAAATCAGAGCAGAAGAGGGCAAAACAAAGGGCAGAAAAAGGAACAACAGATGGCAGAAAAATGAGCAGAAAGGCAAAACAGTGCAATAAACGAGCAAAGGAGGCACAAACAGAGGGCAGCAAGTAGACAGGCAGCTGAGGGTAGAGGACTGCTGGTAAGCTGAACAGGAGAACTGTCGCAGGAGGAGCTGGCACTAAGACCTGCTCAATGGAGGCGTGCTGATGCCTCCATTAAGTAGGTCCTGAGGGGAGGGCAGGGTGCTGGGCGACAGGAGGAGGGACACCGCAGGAAGAGGGAAACAGTGGGAAAAGGGCAGAAAAAGGCAAAACAGAGGGCAGAAAAATGAGCAGAAAGGCAAAACAGAGGGCAGATAAACAAGTAGAATAGGCTACACATGGCAGAAAACTAGCAGAAAAGGCAAAACAGAGGGCAGAAAAATGAGCAGAAAAGGCAAAACAAAGCAGAAGAGGGCAAAAGAGGGCAGAAAATCAAGCAGAAAAAGGAAAAACAGGGCAGAAAAATTTGCAGAAAGGCAAAACGGAAGGCAGAAAAATGAGCAGAAAGGCAAAACAGAGGGCAGAAACAATAAACTGAAAATGCAAAACTTAGGGAAGAAAAGCAAGCAGGAAATGCAAAACAGAGCAGAAGAAGGTAAAACAGAGGGCAGAAAAGCGAGGAGTAAAAGGAAACGCAGACGGCAGAAAAGGCCGAACAGAGGGCAGAAATCAAGCAGAAAAGGCAAAACAGAGCAGAGAGGGCAAAAGAGGGCAGAAAAACAAACGGGAAAGGCAAAACAGAGGGAAGAAAAACAAGCATAAAAAGGAAAAACAGAGGGCAGAAAAATTAGAAGAAAAGGCAGAACAGAGGGCAGAAAATTGAACAGAAAGACAAAACACATGAAAGAAAAGAAAGCAGGAAATGCAAAACAGAGCAGAAGAGGGTAAAACAGAGAGCAGAAAAAGAGCAGAAAGGCAAAACAGAGTAGAAAAACGAGCAGACAACAGAGCAGAAAACAGAGCAGAAAACATGAAGCAAAGGCAAAACAGAGGGCAGAAAATGAGCAAGAAAGGCAAGACGGAGAGCAGAAAATGAGCAGAAAAGGCAAAACTGAGGGCAGAAAAACTAGCAGAAAAAGGCAAAACTGAGGGCAGAAAAACTAGCAGAAAAAGGCAAAACTGAGGACAGAAAAACTAGCAGAAAAAGGCAAAACTGAGGGCAGAAAAAGGCAAAACTGAGAGCAGAAAAACTAGCAGAAAAAGCAAAACGGGGTCCGAAAAACAAGGCAAAACAGAGCAGAAACGAGCAACGAAGGCACAACAGAGCAGCAAAATGAGCAGCGAAGGCAAAACAGAGCACGAAAAGAGTAGAGAAGGCACAAACAGAGGGCAGCAGGTAGACAGGCAGCAGAGGTAGCGGACTGCGGGCAAGCTGGACAGGAGAACTGTCTCAGCTGGAGCTGGCACAAATACCTGCTCCTTAGGAAGAAATAGTTAAATATGTGTGGGGAAGCAATACACCAGAATAAAAAATACGGTCCTCATGGCTGAGCCTGCTGAAGGAGGAGGGGAGTGGTCTGTAGCACAAGATGGTAGTCGCCATCTTCTAGTGCTCACAAGCGTGCACCGGCAATCAAATACCATCCTGCCCTGCAACCTCGATTTCCAGACCATTGAGGCTCTTTCAAGCCTGCACCTTGGCATGAACGCTTGGGATGACTTTGGTCTCAGTGCGACCAACGTCGAGGGGAGGAGGACACCTCTGGATCATGCATCAGTAATAGAGACCGAACCAGACCCCCAGTGAAATGGCAACGGTTGCCTGAGTGACTCAAGCGAGTGGCTGTGTGGCTCTCTGGCACCTGCTGTCACAGGGAACTGCCTCAATGCACCTGCCCCCAGTGTCGGGATCGCTTGTGGCCGAGACAGGATCCTGCCTACAGGTAGGCAATGCGACTGGGGTCTTAACAGGGAGTGCCTAGGCCTTGTTGAGACCTGCAGCGCAGCAGGGTGTGAGTAGTCTACTCCCTTTAAGCCTCTTGAACTGTACAGAGTGGATGATGGGCCTGTAGGGAGGGGGGGGGGTGGGGGGGGTTGGGGGCAGGTCCAGCAAAATTGGCAGGCATACATACGGGACCAGGGCAGACCTGGGTGGCACATTTTGACATGCATTGAGGGGCCAACTGTCAGGTTTGGTGGACTTTGATGCCCTTCTGCATTATCCTTACTTCCAGGTGGGCTTGAGCCTGCACCGGCCACCAACAGTTCGCAGGCCTTGTGCTACTTACCGATGAAGACCCTGTGTTGCCATAACTGGTGCCTACTGCCCTGAGTACCCACCAGATCTACAAGGTGGGACTGGTACCCATGCTTCTCAGCTGGTGGTTGGTCTACCCCAGAACTGCAGCACCAGCAATTTCTGATGATTAACGACATGAGGGCAATATGTGGCTGTTTGTGCTGCTCACCATGGGCAGGACAGCAAATACAGGGTCCTGTTGCCTTGGGGGTTTGTGGCAGATCCATCGCCATCACGGTGGTGTACTGGACTAAGGGTTGACCCAGTTGCTCATAAATAAGGACAAGATGATCCCCAAGAAGAGGAACATGGACAAGTATGCTAAGGCCCTCATTCCCCTTGGTGGAGGGGGGATTGGTGAGGGGGTGTAAAGGAGTCCACCCAGGCCGCCACTGCAGTAGCAGAGCCCCAACTAATCACATCCATGGAGCAGATCCTGCAGGTTATCCAGGCAAGCTCTTGAGACAAAGATAGGAGAGGTGGGCGCAGACGTGACCATGCTGAGAGAGGACCTGCGCAATGAGATGGTCCAGGTGGTGGATGCTGAGGTTAGCATTCTAGAGTTGGAGAACACTGTAAAAGGCGTAGAAGCTACTGTTCAGCCATTGCGGCAAACCACCAGCAGCCAGACGCCCGTCCTCAGGATACAGAGCCACTCACGCTGCAACATCTTGAGATTTGTGTACTTACCTAAATGACAGAAGATGACATATACTGAGAGTTTCCTTGTGTTTCGTTGAGGAGTCTCCTCGGGGAAGATGCGATCACCCTATGCTTCCTGATCGAGCAGGATCATCGATCCCTCACACAAAGACCACAGCCTGGCACCTTCCCTCCTCTGTTACTTGCTCCCTTCATCGACTACCAAGACAGAGATCTGGTGCTGCAAATAGCGCAAGAAAAAAGGGAGGCAGACACAAAACTTCTATTTTTCTGACCCAGCAGACTGAAAACGCATGCATGCACCGCAGTTATAGACTAACCGAGACACTTGGTCAGTTGCCACACATGGCATATATGCATACACATCTACACGTTGCCGTATGAGAAATGAACACGCAGGCAAGCGCCATAGGAGACAATGTATAGGATCTGAGTAGGGCCGTGTGGGGTGATCTGACTTTGTTTGTTTTTTAATTGAATTTTATTTTGTTCCTATGCTTTTAGTTATGTTAATCGGTTGATTTCGCACGGTTGCTGTTGGTCATCCCACGTCACCAATTAATGGAATAAAAATACATCGTGGGCAGGGGTGGTCCACTCGTGCTCACATGGGTATGGTAGTATGCCACGTGTAGATCATGTGTACTATACTCTGGTAACACCTGCTGCATGAACCGACGCACCACTAACACTATTGAATCATACATGATGTAACAAATGTTTTGTCAATGTATGGTGATGTATACACAGTAAACTGTTGATAAAATCGAATAAAACATTTTTTTTTATTTAAATGAGGGAGCTGGGCACTATGGACATTCATCTATACTATCTGGATTCCCAGATTCTCCCCATAAATGAATGGCTGTTTGGCAACAGACAAAACCTAGTGATGCGGCTGGAGCTCAGTTAGTTAGAGAAACATAGGATACTTCCATTATAATATGGTGGAAATCTGCCCTGTCGTTTGCCACAGATCACCAAGCTACCCTTCCTAAGCTGGCACAAGGCCTTGAAACACGGTAAACCAAAGGGGTAAACGGACTAAAGAGATCCACACTCTGGCACAGGACATGGTTAGCAATTGTAACTAAGCTCCGGGACTTCCAGACCTGGGACTTAACAGGAATATAAAATGTAGGAGACATCTGGACGAGCACTCACATCAAATCCTTTGAACAGCTAGCAAATGAGTTTGAGCTGCACCATACGCAGTTATTTACATATTTGTAACTACATTATGCTCAGGAATCCTATAAAACGGCCCTGACACAGGTCCTGAAGTTCAATCCTTTGAATAGCAATGGAACCAGTGCTCTGCAAAGGAATTTCCAGAGTGCACAGGTCTGTAGTTTTTAATACTCCCAACCAGTTGGGTAAGATGATGAGTAATTGTGAACTAGATCTCGGTGAGACAGAAGACTATGAATGGCAGGATACAAAATGGAAATTTTCACTTTACTATAGCCTTATAGCCCGTCGTAGGGGCTATACCGGCTATTAAAGGCCCGCTACCGCGTTAAAGGCCCGAGCCGGTATATCCCTGCTAGGAAGGGCTATAAGGCTATTAGAACATTCTGCCACTAGAGGGCAGAATATTCTAAAATAAAACAAAGGCCTCTCGAAGCTCCCCCTCGAGCTCCGAGAGGCCTTTGTAAGACATTGGAATGTTGCTTTGTGGGCCTTTACCGGCCCGTAGAAGCATGGAGCACTCCATTGTCCACAATGGAGCTCCCAACATTCCAATGTTTTAATATCTCATCAAGGCTCGGACTAATCCAGGATAATTACTTTCACGGGGTATATTACAACCCTGAAAAGTTATAGAAAATGGGCAGCACACTGGACCGGTCTTAGGTGCAAAGTGGCCGACAGAACTTTTTACCACACTGTATGGGGCTTGTCCCAAGATTCATGCCTATTGGCAAAAGATACATTTAATATAGCCTTATAGCCCGCCGTAGCGGTCTATACCGGCTATTAAAGGCCCGCTCCCGCGTTAAAGGCCAGAGCCGAAGGCGAGGGACTTTAACAAGGGACCGGGACTTTAATAGCCGGTATTGCCCTGTTACAAAGGGCTATAAGGCTATTAGAACATTCTGCTACTAAAGGGCAGAATGTTCTAACAAATAAAATAAAGGCCTCTCGAAGCTCGAGGAGATTTAAATCCCCTTGAGCTCCGAGAGGCCTTTGTAAGACATTGGAATGTTGCTCTGCGGGCCTTTATCGGTCCCTAGAAGCATGGAGCACTCCATTGTCCACAATGGAGCTCCCAACATTCCAATGTTCTAATGATTATTAGAGTCCTCAGGAGGTTCATTCACTTAAACTCCAAGATGGCTTTAAGGAGGATGATTGAAAATGGAGGTGGCTCCAGATCGACCCGTATCCTGTTGGGGATAGAGCTCCTGATCTCCAGACATGATATATCATGCCACTGGAGGAGTAGCGATTGTCTCTCACTTGAAGATTGGACCAGGGGAATGGATTTCTGCACCAAAGTGGAGGAGATGATTTATAAATGGCGAGTTTGCGTCAATAAATACAAGAGGGTCTGGAGTCCACGGTGGCACCACACCCAGTATTCATAACCCTTTACATTAATGTGTATATCATAATATACACCTTAGGTCTCCTTTCTTTGTGACACGTTATTGGAAACTGTTGTTATCATGTTTAAACATGTGTGCCATCTGCCCAATTGTCATGCATTGTTTGTTGCTGTTGGTATAAACCCAATAAAAAGTGCTGTTAGAACAAGCATTTGCAAAGCCAATAGATCTTGCCTATGTGAGATTTTAGGGCTTTGCTAATGTTTTTGCTATGTTGTCAGAACAACGACTTGCGTGGGTGGGGGGGTAGGGAGTGTTGGATTTAAAATCCAACACCTTCCCTATTGTCAACACAGACTGGAGTTGGAATAGTGAATTATACTATTCCAACATCCAGCGCCCCCCCTCCGCAAGTCGTTGTTCCGACTTGCGGAGTAATGGTATGCGGGATCACAACGCGGTCGTTGTAACGACCGCGTTGTGATTCCTTGCGGGGAAAAAGACTGCGGGATAACAACATAGCTTGGGAAAGGAAAATGGATATAAGCAACCCACAGGAAAATGAAAGTGATGCCGGTGACCTCAGCAGGTGGGAAGGTCGGGGGGAGTGGAAGGTGGGGAGTTAGGATAGCAAGTACATGTTCTATGGTTGAAAAATCAATAAAAAAACTTTCATTAAAAAAAAAAGACGGTGTTCAGAAGGTTGCGTTTTCCACTCTTTCTGGCTGTTTAAGTATGGAATCCAGTGCTCCCATCATCTCTTTTTGTCCCTTGGCTAAAATACTCATAATGAAGCAAAAGATGAGGCTGAGATTTGGGCTGATCCATCTAAAAGCTTACTGGTATGGTAGGAGGGGCAGCGATATTGAGATACTGTGCAGATTGTGTCAAACTGGAGCAGAATCTCCTATTCATGTTGTCTGCATTTGTAAAGTGCGACTACCCAATAAAAAATTCTGGGTTTTCCCCAGTTTTAGAACTCTAAACATACACACCTGCAAGGAGGAAACTGAAGGCTGCTTAAAGGGGGGTCCACCCAGATGTCCTCACGCTTATTGAAATTCCTAAAAGTAGCAAGATCAGCTCTACAGGCTAACCCGGAAGCCCCAGGTCTTTAAGGTCCCATGATCCTTGTGGTGCAGAGGTAACAGGGGATGACCATGATTTCTCCCTTCGAGGCAGCCACTCAACTTCTCTTATAAACAGCTAAGGGAACAGAGACTGGTCAAAACTCCCTCCCTTTGAGAGGCAGCTAGACACCTTCCCTCACAAGCTAGAGTTTGCAGGGAAGACATTTATGGCTCTGTAAGTAGCATTGTAGCACCCGGAATAAAATGTCCATAATACCCTTGCCATTATGGCGGCACTTAGGCACCCCCATTAACCGGCTAGGGGACATAGGGATAACGTCAATAGCACGTTAATAGTACACTGAAGCACTTTAATCTGCAGCCTGCCTAGCAGCCATTTTGTGTGTGCAGAAAATGTTCTTCATGAGAACTGCGGCAGCTAAGCATCCACTTTTACCATCCAGGGGATCCTGGAATGGCGTTAACAGCACTTTAAATAGAGCCAGGAAACACATTAACTTGCACTTCAAACAGCACTTTTATTGACGGTCTATTTAGCAGTCCTTCCCCCTGACCCTGCTGTGTGCAGAGATTTTCTCTACAAGACTTGTATGGCATGCATAGCACTTTAAAATATTTGCAGCAGCTATTTAGTGGACTCCATCACTACAGTTGCTTTTAGATATGGTTCGATTTGTGTTTTCCAGCTTGTCCATACAGACTTACATAGTATGCCCATGGGGGGGCATTTACACATTCACTTTCTACCACCGGTTCAGTAAGCACCGGCTACCGCTCAGTGCAGACTCTAACCTCTAGGGCACAGGTCTTCAAACTGTGGGGCGCGCCCCCCTGGGGCGGCGTGGATGGGTTCCCAGGAGGGCGCAAAAGCATCTGCAAGCACACGTAAATGAAGAGGCCTGGAAGTGCAGCGATGTGTATTTGCTGCATTTCCAGGGTGTCTTCATTTACTCTGAAGGCCTCAGAGTGCCGTGGGGCCAGAGGTCAGTGGGTGTGCTGCTGGGGGCTCGCTGGGCAGTGTCTGGAGTCTTAAGACTTCGGCACGCCTTAGTTTTCACAGGTCTTCAAAGACCAATGGCACATTTACATACCTTTGGAAACTGGTTACCAAGGTTTCGTTTTTTTTCCTGTTTCCAGTACCCCCTGGACCACCACTCTGCCTATTTTTTCATTGTATTTTACATTTACGGATGTAGTGTGAGAATGCTTTTCATGAAAAGGAATATAAAAAAAGGGTTGCCAATAGGAAAAATGCCAGCCATGTATGTTTAAAGAGCCTGCAAAGACCTTGCATTGACACTAAATAGGGTCTTAAATAAAAACGTATGTATTCATTTGTAATGAGACTTTCTGTCTGTTCCTTTTATTTTCAGTCATGAATCATTCAGGCAGCCCTAGAACACATTTAAAAGTGCTTTATATTTGCTTTTCGAAGTATGCACAGATAAGTGCTGAAAATAGGGTTTTAGGTACTGTTTATTATTGTACCGTCTGGACATCAAAATAATGAGCTGGCAACCTTAATCATAAGACTGGAAGTTTGTTGCAGGATCACCACATTATTTATTTCCTTCACACTCGATTCCCTGATCAATTCCGTAATGGCAATAGTTTCATTTATATCTGAAACCCTACGCCCCATCAATAACATGCTGATTAACTTCAAGTGTCTGGGAATTCACCCTGCATTCAGACAACTCACTCCTCATTCTCACCCTTCACTTTCAAGCTCACCCTGCACTCACAGCGCATAGTTCGTGTTTTTCCGCATTTGCCACATAATCCATCGTCTGCTGCATAATTTACATATTATAAAATGCATCAACACATGTTACCTCACAGTGGAAGGCCCTTTCTAAAAGGTTGACTGCTCACCTTTCTGTTGCTTGTTGCTATATGTGGGTGTTAATGTGGTACTTATGAGGGGCAATAAAGGCCAGGACAATGTGAACAAGTGTAAAAATAGCAAAATAGCACAGTAATGCTATCACAAAAAATGCAGCATAATTTGCCTTTGCTTGCTGCATAATTTGGCCTTCTCCTGCCGCATAATTCCAATGGCCCTGTTTATAGTGCTGTGAGGTCCCAGCCTGTGGCAGAAAGCACTGTGAATATGTAAGTCATTATTTTGAATCAGTATTCACATACTCTGTGCTAGTCTGCTGCAAAATGATGCAGTGATTGAGGTAAAACAAGTTCTTACAAAATATACTTTAGTAATAAGTAATCAAACTGTATCTAATGCAGACATTTTTGTAAGTGTCTCCACTATTCCAGATTCCAGCTGATAACTCCTTTACATTACATCTTAAAAAGAATAGATCTTTGCCACCATAAAGCTTTAAGCAGATCCACTGGAATTATTCAGCAGAAGAGGACAACATTATGCGGCACGTTTGACTAAATTATGCAGCAAGAAAAGGGAAATTATGCGGCACAATGCGCCACATTTTGTGGTTAGCATTACTTCATTTTTTGTCATTTTAACTCACGGTAACGCTGTCAGGGGAAATATTTCACCTCATTAGTACCAGTTTAACACCCAAATACAGCGGTAAGCAATTACAAGATTACCAGTCAATCTTTGCAAAGGGCCTTCCACTGCTCCGGAACTCTGTCACGCTTCAAGTAACTTTTGTTCCGTTTGAGCTAGAATCAAGTATTTTTTGTTGGAATCTGCAGATTATGTAGCAAATGCAGTAAACTGATAATTATGTGGCAAACGCTGCTTCCAGTGGCCCTGGCTTTAAGTGACTCAATCAATTAATGGCTGGTAAGAAGGCTGGTTTCTTTTTTAACTTTCTGCACTACCACCACACACTTCGATTTCAGGCAGAGGCATCTCAAAGTCAGTATTGACCATTCAGGGGCAGTTTTTTTGTGAAAGCTGAGTCCATGGGGTGGCAAGTAGAAGGCCAGCATGGTTGCATTCAGATCCAGATCCCTATTCCTCTCGATCCCTGGGGCCTCACAGTAATGGTCTAGGAGACAGAGGAAAGGAGTGAGATTCATAGATATTGTCAAAGAGAAGGCCCAGAATAGGGAGCACTGTATGCGGACTCATTTTTATGTTTACAAATGGCCAGAGACCACTTCTTCAGAGAGATACCCCAAAGAAGGGGACAATATAAGTGTTTTAGTTTTTTTTAAAGGACATTCATTAGTGAAGCTGGTGCTGCTGCCAAGTGTGTAAGTGGGCACTGCTGCTTATCATAAAGGAGCAGATAAAGCAGGACTGGGGCCCAGGGATTTGGGGGGCCCACTGCATCACAATTATGACTATCTACCTTTAATAAAAGGGGCATCAGAGCTTATTGTCCTTTCAAGCATTAGGATAGAGGTGATGATCCGTCTTGGTGGGGAAGAGATAAAAGATGCAGAGGAGATAGCCTGCTACTCAGGACTGCAGTTATTATTAGTGCAGCAGGTATAGTTGCATTGGGGTCAAAGAGTGTGAGGGGCTCACAACACCCCAATTATGGGGAGCAGTTTGTTTGGGATATCTGTTTTTGTTTGATTCATTTGCTCTTTTATAAATCTCATATTTGGTGTGGTTCATAAGCTATAGAAAAAGTATTCCTGAAATGATCTCATAAGCCCCGCTCCCTGCACACAGCCATGTCCCTTCCGCTCCCCCAATCCTTGCCATAAAGTTTTGGAGGGGGGCCCGACCTCAAAACATTTTGCTTAGGGGGGCTCAGAGTAAAAAAGTTTGAAGACCTCTGCTCTAGGGCATGGCTACAGCCATGTTGTTATACCCTCTCAAAATAGGCCCTATAACAGCTTGTAAGTCATCCCTAAAGCCATTAGGCTTGTGGTTGATAAATGTAGAGTTGTATATTAATATATGACCAGCCTTATTTGCTATTGTAAAGTTTTTTACTGAAGGTTCAGCTCTTTCAGTTTTTTAGCAACAGCGCTACAACAGCTATTCACGGCAATCTTAAAGTTATGATGCATGTTTTTGATAAACGTAAAGGCTTAAATTAATGTATGTTCAATCATATTTGCTATTGTAAAGTTTTTATGAATGCTTAGTCCTATCAGAATTTTACCTGTAGCGCCACAATAGTAATGACTTTTCATAAAAGAACACTATTATGTACTAGTTTTTAACACCAACTTTGTAGCTGGACGAACTTTGAGTGCCAATCGACTGGCAACTGGTTATTGGAATAACTTTTCTTCTTTTAACGTATGTTAAGCTTCATTAGAATTTTAGCAGTGGGGGGTTAATATTGTAATGATTATTGATAATTGTACAACTGTTCTATAAAATCGACGAAATTGATTAAATCTTTTTTCCTTGAAATTATTCTTTCCTTGCAAAAAGCAATGATTCTTTTTTGGAAGCCGAAACATTGGTAGAAAGAACCCAAACATAAAGTAAAATGGAACAAGGAATTATCTAAGTATGTTACATTTGAAAATAACTTTCACCAGGCACGCACATCCATGAAATATACAAAATAGATGACTCTTCATACCACAAATTACAGCTTTATGGCATTATGTACCAAATTTGGTAGCATAATTCAAATTTCAGTAAGTGAAATAAACCATCTCAGAGCATGGGTATCAATTAAAGAGTATGTGACGATCCCACATGTAAGATTTAGAAAACTTTTATTCAGCATAACACAACAGATTTGGCTAAGGAAACCAAATCCCTCATTCTCTGTCAATTCCTATTCTTGAGTGAGAGGCATCCTGGTGCATAGGAAAAGGCTCTTAAAACTAACAAAGATTGTGTCAAAAGCATGATTATTAATTCTGTCTAAGCATACAACTGTGGTAAGGGGGTGGATACATTGTGGGAATGGTTTTCAACCCGATTATTTTCAGGATGTTGATTCCTTTTTTGAGCAGAGAAAGGGCGAATTACATAAAATAACTATCATCTTTAGACACGGACATGGAAATGCAACTGTTAATAATAAAATGGTTGCTCTAAGGGGTGCTATGGAGCCTACATTCAAACGCAAAGTGCCGAACAAATGATGGTATGCCAAGCCAAAGGGATAGTCATCCAAAGTAATAGTCATCCAATACTGTAAGAAAAAAGGAGAAAGGAACCTGGGCGAGATAAGCCTCTAGACTTGCCTTTCATCTCTAGCATTAACTCTAATCACAAGCTTACTTAAAACATACCTCAAAGAAGAAGCGTTAGCTAATTAGGAGCAATCTTATAACATGGAAGTATGAAAACACATTTCAAATTGCAAACTAATATGAAAAATCACTACAGATCACATCTAAGTATTCTCATGCACTAGTAAGAGACTACCTAAAACCAATGAATTCCAGAATCTGTAAATCGCCATAGCAAAAGTAAACAACTTCCAGAGACTCTTTGGTAAATCATGTCATCAAAAAAGTAAAATCATGTACGGGATAAATGCACTTCACACAATTATAAGTCTCCACATTGCACTGTAATCAATCTGTAATAAGAAGAATATATTTTCTATCCATTCTTCTTATTTCTGTCATGATCAAGCAGAACATAGACAAAACATTTTATTCCTAAACATATGGTACGTCCAGAGGGCAAGAGTAACGACAGCAAAACAAGAGTCCATAGTGTCATTCTATAATTTATAAGAAAAAAGGGAAAGGCGTATGCTGCTATGATCAGCAATGACTCGGAAAAGAGGACGCTCACTACAAATATATGTGAGCATCTGGGTAAAAGGCACAAATGCACTAGGCAGGACCCCAATACTACACACGTATCATTTTCTAAAACAACAGTACAGTGCTACAAATGATGCAATCCTGTAGCATACTGCCTCCTGATAATCATGGTCTTTCAAGGTGCTGGGTTCCGGTGTGTGCCATAATTAACAACTGGGCCCATGTCAAGAAGGTAACCCTATGTCAATTCGGTTTTTAGCCAAAAGCACGTATCGTGCTCGGACGTACAGTCATACTTCGAAAATGAAACTGCAACATCAGGAGTCTACTATGTAGTTAACTAAAAGGTCAGATGCGGCTACTGGTAATACTAATGGGAAGGGCTTGTTGCCAACTATGTGCTATTGGGCCATACTCAGTTATTGGGTGTCTGATGGTGCGCGACAATACAGTCTGGCACAGATCATCAGATGTGTGTCTGACTGTCCCCTCTTTCGCTTCAGACTCGACCTCCATCATGATACCCATTCCTCCCTTCCTCCGTCAACCACTAACCATTACAGGTGGCATGTTCTTGACGGTGCCAGGTCTCCCAGTAGCATCTTCATCAGGTATAGCGGTTAAGCGAAGGGAAGGCTGCAGTTCAACTCCTGGGTGAGCGTGAGTCTACGACCTGATACTGACAACCTACTAACCGACCAATCAAAGTGGCTCCTTCTCTGACATTCTCATAACAGGAAGTGACGATAAACTCCGCCCGCGACTTCGTATACTAGGAAACAGAGTAACTGTCTTTAAATGAGAGATAAAAATGACGGACAAAGCTGTACCCGCGCCATTAAGTTCAAGAACTAATAGTTGTCGTCGAATCGATGTTATTCCGCCAAAGGATCGAATGTGTTCTGGGAAAAAGCACTTTAGATTACAGCACCTTCATATATGAAGACCAATTCTCTTCGAATTGTATAAAGTCAATTTGTTTTTATAATTCTGTTTCATTAAGTATCCTGCAATTATTGGTTTATTTAATTTCAAAATAATTCTCATTTATTAATTCTTTATATATTTTTTCGGTGTGTTGGAGTGAAGCTTGAGCCTTATATGAAGAACTTCTAATATAGTGTAATTTCAAGATGGCTACCCCGTTTGTCCGGCTTGACAGAGTGGCTGCCGTTGCTTTCCTTCCAGTCATATGGACAGTCGCTCGTTCTAGAGTTAATTCCGCCTCGTATGTTTTGGTTTCATCTGGCATCGTGTTGATGTTCTATTTATTCACTTTTGCTTTTAAAATATTCCCCGTTTTCTGTATCCAGCTGGTTTTCGGAACTCCCTCTTTCGCTGTCATTTATTCTTCAAGCTAACGTCTAGCCATATTTTGGCTATTTTTTAAAAACAAATCTTACAAGTGCTCGGTGCAGCCTTTTCGCATTCCTCGTTTTCGACTCAGTCGTTTTGGACGACTGTATTGCCCCGTGGCTGAATGATCGTGTCAAGCTGTACAAATGCTGCAAACGAAGTAGGGTCGGTTTTAGTAATGCGCACATGGGATGGACGGTGAGTTTATCCATGAACACATGTATCATGTAATGTACACTGGAGGATGTTTCATATATTAGTTGACACATTTCTGTAGTGCTCATGCACTATGAGGAAATAAGGATGTTTTATAATTAAGGCTCCTGGTTTTTCTGTTTATACTGGTTTTTACAGTTAAATACAGACAGGCAACTATTTTCTAGTCTGTGTCATACATGCCAATAGACCCGATTCGGGTGAGGGATTCCCGAAATTGAAGCAAAAAAATGGCTTTATTTTGGCTCTCCTGCCTGAAATTGCTTCGCCTTCAATAGAAGTCAATGGGGGAAATACATTCCCTTTATTATTTTTGAGAATCTCCCACTTTAATCCTCTAAAATGTTGGCATGTATACTGTAGTTATGTTTAAATGTGGATGTGAACGGCAATTAAGTTGTGTTTTGAGGGATTCTAAATGCTGTCAGTAATGACTGCAAGCCCAATAGCTGTGTGCATTGACAGGTAAGATGGTTTAAAAAAAGATATTTTGGTAATGAGGCTTCTAAAGCAGTAGACATGCCCCGAATGTGCATGTTTTCATGTACGTGTATTGATTTATTATATGTGGCTGCACATATTCTTGAAACCTTTCAAGAATTCAAGCAAGGGTGTACATTTATTGGTTAAGCAAATGTGGAAATATATTAGTTTCATCTTCGTTTTTTCACAAAAACCCCCCAAAAAAGAGATACAATATGAAAAATGTAGATATGGAGAAATACAGTCTTAAAAGGTTGAAAAATATATACTGTAAAACCACATGCCTTGTTGCGATTATTTTAATCTACTATTTTATGTAATATTTTAAAGGTTTTATAAGTTTGATTTTGTATTGTAAAATGAATTGCATTGTAGTTGAATTGTTTTAATATGTGTAGTATGTCTTTTATGATGCGAATCGAATAAAGACTTTTTTGACTGACTGACTGACTGACCACATGCCCTATTCATATTAAAAAGAGAACAGTGGGGCTAAGGTCTTACATCTAATAATAAACAGTGTGAGCTAGTGGAAGTAGGGAAGAAGAACGTGAGGTAATGGACGTGTTGTAGCCTAGTGGAATTCAGAGATACGAAGCATGGTATAAGTAAACTAAGAGGTAGACATGCAGATTGGGAAGGAACGAGCAAACCAGAAAACATACAGGGGAGAGAAAGAGGCATAGAGAGGGGCCAAAGAGAGAGGAACAGTAGAAGCACCCAAGAGGCAACAGAATAAGTGTTCAAAGACATTTTTGTAAAAAACATTTTACATTACTTCTTTGGGTTTTAACTGGGTAAACCACTTGTCATTACTTCATGTTCACTTGTATATTTATAGCCAATAGCCGGTGACTGTCATTAAAAAATTAAGAAGAGCAGAATGAAATGTTGGTCAAAGAAACTAACATATTCCTGTTGTTCAAACAGCACTCCAGTAGTCAGTGGCAAAGTACATGAAAGGCATCATTTATTTTCCTCATCAAGTGTCATATTGAATAATTCCAGGGTTTGCCAAAAATGTAGCTGTTTTGTTCTCAAATCAAACACAATTGGCTTTTAGGCATGTGTAGTAAATGTAATATTCAGTTAAATTGCTCATTGCAACTGTAAATTAGCAATACATCGTTATGTTCTAAGAACTAGTTAGTTGCCTTAGACATTGTAAAAAAACAATTTTGAATGATAGAAAAAGCCTCACAATAATACATATTTATTATTATTACAAATCATTTCAAGCTTTCAAAAGGCTTACAAAATGATTGACCATCTAAGCTATGATAAACTAACAGGGGGCAGACCTGTAAAAACAGAATGCAATGCACAACTTACAAATGATTCCAACATAAGGGGTCCAACTTCTCAAAGCATATTGCAGGATGGCAACTTAGCATACACCTAATGTGGTCCACTACTCCGTATTGGAGCAAATCTGTTTTTTAGTGTTCAACTAAATAATAATTGTAAGCTACTTTCAACATATAAAATAAGCTCTCCATTACCCTGTCGTGAATGTTGCGGAACCTGTGTTAGTGCTCCCCTGTGGCAGCCACTTGAAGAATTTAAACAGAATCAAGGGTAGAAGAGTTGGCATCGCTGTGATCTACAGAATACGCTCGTCTGCAGCCTGACCTTAGGCACCATCGCTGATTGCAATGCGCCCTCTTCATAATGTCTTTGAACTGCAACTTTACTCACTCAAGGCTTCTAATATGTCGTCCCCCAGGCCCTGCTTAAGGCTTCAGGGAGGCACTGACCAATTTTATTGCTCCATTGGTCATCAAATCAGCCAACTTTAATATCCTTGGGGATCTCAATCTCCACCTTGACACCACACATGACAGCGATATTAGCAACTTCATTGACTATCTTGCTGCTATGCAGTTAACCCAATAAGTCACAGACGCCACACAATCTGCTGGCCACCTCTTAGATCCAATCTTAGCTCATTATGGGCCATGATCTCTCTAACCATGACATGGACTGACCATTACATGATTCCTTTTTCAATCCATCTATCTGGCCAAACTCATGC
Organism: Triturus cristatus; assembly: GCF_964204655.1. Classification (NCBI taxonomy): domain Eukaryota; kingdom Metazoa; phylum Chordata; class Amphibia; order Caudata; family Salamandridae; genus Triturus; species Triturus cristatus. Next base: position 858,898,581 of record NC_140592.1, read on the forward strand.
ATAGGCCCCAACCTGATTTTTAAATGCCCTTGGCATAAGCTTGACTTCCAAGAATTTGAGCAGTTTATTCAAGCCAGCCGTCCTCAGCTATCCCCAACTCAAAGGCAGCAAACAACACCCTGCAATCCTGGCTTATGTGAGACTCAGATGTCTTTATCACTTTCAGACAGGTCTCCACCAAGAGGAAGCTTGCTGCCCTTGGTTCAATGAGACGCTTATCCAGGCCAAAAAGTACTGTAAAGCCCTAGAATGCTCCTGGAGGAAAGCATACAACCCTTCACCAAACACTCAATACAGATCAGCGATCAAAACTTGTCACAAACTGATCATGAAATCTAGGGCAGAACGTTTTGCTAATACAATCAGTAATATTAATGACCCTGCCAAAACTTAGTGAACAGCCTTATGAAACCAGTGCTATCTGCAGACCCCATTGAAGCCTCCAGTGCACACTGCAAAAAACTTGCAGATTATTTTACGGGCAAGCTAGAACACATCTACTCACACGTTCCCTCTGTTGTTCCCAATGCGAGGTCAGATGGTTCGGTTCTGTCAGCTGACAGTTATCTTACCTCCTCGCTCAACTCATTTATCCCCTTTTGTCTGCCTGCCCTCCAGTCTCTGCAGCCAAAATAATTCCAGCTTCTCTGATGATCCGCTAAAACCTGATCTTTTTATCGAGCTACAGGATGCCCTCCTCCCTCCCTGTTTGGAATTGATCAATCTCTCTCTGTTATCAGCTGTTGTGCCCAGCCCATGGAATCAAGCTAAAGTTATCCCCCTCCTGAAGTAACTGTCTCTGGATGCCTCTAAGCCTGAAAATGTCCGTCCCATTTTGCTCTTGCCTTATCTTGCCAAGGTCCTGGTGAGACGAGTAAACAAACATCATGACCAAATTCCTGGAAGACATTTGTATCCTGGACTTATTCCATAAACGGCTTCAGGGCTGCACACAGCATGGAATCCACACTCCTTGACATCAGCGAGCAACTCTCCATGCCTCTGGACGAAGGCAGATCATCAGTCCTGATCCTGCTTGACTTGAACGCCACATTTGACACAGTGTCTCACAAAACTTTACTCGAGCACCTACAGGGCATAGGCAAGTCTGCTCTGTCGTAATTCGCCTTCTTTCTATCTGAGTGCTCCTCCCAGGTCATCTTTCCTCCTCATAGCTCCCAACCTCACACTTTACACTATAGCATCCCCCAAGGCTCTTCATTGAGCCCTACCTTGTTCAATAAATCCATGAAACCTCTGGCACAGGTCGTTAAATCTTCAGGGCTTGAGCTGTTGTTGTATGCTGGTGACACACAGCTCTTTCTTTCACTCTCCAGTAATCCTAAACAAGAAATGGCCAACTTGAAAAAGGAATGATTGCTGTAGCAGAGTGGATTAACTACTAGACTTCTTCCCCTGAATACTAATAAAACCGAAATACCTTTATCAGGCAAACATGCCCTTGTCTGGGACAACCACTAGTGGGCTCCCTCCCCAGGGTCCCCACTCAAGCTCGAGTCCTCTTTAAAAAACTCAGGAGTCTGCTTGGACAACACTTTGGCCTTTGAAGTTCAAGCCAAATCGCTAGCTGGCACTTGCTTTGGGCTTATGAGAAGCCTTGAACCCATCCTGGGCCTCTTCAACCCACGCACCCATCAAAACCATAATTTAAGCGGTCATTGAATGTCACTTCACTTGAAGGTATCGGAGCAGCACGCTGCTACTGCCATTTTAAAGCGCCTGGAAAAGGGCTTCCTAAATTGTTTTATTCGCACTTGCATTGTAAAAAGCATTGCGCAGCTGATTTAATTCTACTTTTAGGTATCGGAAGCAGCACGCTCGCTACTGCCGTCTGAAGCGCCTGGTAAAGGGCTTCAGAATTGTTATTTGTCACTTGCACTTTTAAAAGCATTTTTTAAATTTACTCTGTGCTCACCACTCTGTTGTGTCCCCCTACATGTTCCCCGGTCCACCACTGATCATTCAGATTGTGTGGAGGGATCGATCGCAAGCTCCGGAAGTGTTCCCCAGACACTTCCGGTGACAACGGAGGTCAGCAGTCTATAAGCTGACCTACCGCAACCATAAAAAACACATGCCTTTCTCAAAGCGTAGCGGGTGCGCCAAAGGCAAGCCCGTCTGCACCCGTCCGAGCCTGGACTGCGCCCAGGGGCAGGCTCCCAGGCCCTCCAATACCATCAACAGGCAAAAGGGTATTATCTTACACAAGCTGAGAGCTTATGGATTTCAACAAAATCACTAACGCTCATCCCTGCCCCCACTTCAGCCTGGACTCATTTGTCAATAAACCATCCACCTGATGCCCCAACTGCTCGTTCAAGCTGGTTCTACACACCCTGCCCCCACCCTCCAGGTCTCACCCCGACCCTCATACCTTGAACACATTTATTTTGCCCTATAAACGCACGTTCCCTCCCCAAGCACAAATTTGAAATCCACGAACTATTAACCAACCACAACCTAGACCTCCTATTCATAACTGAAACCTGGGGTGATCCTTCTTCTGGACCCGACTTCTGCATCGCCACTCCAGACGGCTATTGCGTACTCAGACAGGATAGAACTGTAAAGAAGGGAGGTGGCTTAGCGATTATTTATCAAGACAAATATTTAATTAAAATAGAAACAATTGGTTCATCGGTCTGCGAAGCATTGACCTTCTCGATTATGCTCTCAAACACCCAATCGTTCAAAGGAACCCTCCTCTATCGCCCACCTGACTCCCGAGCAGATTTCCTTACAGCTCTAGATAGCTTGATAGAGCCAGTAGCAGGAGCTCCAGACTATACCATCCTGGGAGACTTTAATTTCTACCTAGAATCCCTCGAGGACAAGGACTCTTCCTCCTTTATAACAGACCTACTATCAGCAGGTCTACAACAGCTAGTGACAAAACCTACTCACCTGGCGGGTCACACACTTGATGGTCTCTTCACTAACAATCGCCACATCTCCCTATCAACTATTGTCCCCCTGACCTGGACAGACCACTCCGCAGTAATCTTTACTATTCAGATTAGAAAAATTAACCTCCCGCACGCCAGCTCCCGCCCTACCAAACCGCTTCGAGCATGGAGGAACATTGACACCCATCTTCTACGAACAACCCTCTCCTCCACTCAACACAACTTCACTCCAGACCCCGATCTAGCCTCCAATAATTACTCACACTGGCTACATAATGCCTTCAGCACCTTAGCACCACCGAAGAATGTTTCTACTAACCAAAGTGCTCACTCCGCCCCTTGGTTTTCAGAGGCGCTCAGACTCGAGAAGCAACGCTGCAGAAATCTAGAAAGGCGTTGGTGCAAACACTACAACAATGACAAAACACTATATAAGGACGCAATAGCTAAATATAAACATCTCATTGACGTAGAGAAAAGCAAATTTTACCTTACACAAATAGTCGGCCCAAAACTCCACCAAACAGCTGTTCCAGGTAGTAACCAAACTATCCAGCCCACCGACGAGCTCAACCATAGATGCCTCTCAAGTCCTCTGTAACTCCCTCGCTAATTTCTTTGAAGACCAGGTCAATCAAATTTACTCCAACTTCTCAACCCAGGTCAATTCCGACCATCCTAATTGCAACATTTTCACCAACGCCACGGCCACTGTGTTCTCCGAATTCAGTCGGGCCCCACCCGAGCAGATAACAGAGCTCATTTCCTCCATTAAATCAGGATCCCCCCTTGACCCTTGTCCCAATGTGGAAGTGTGGATTTTTCCTGATCAGTTATGTCCCCTATCTTGGACCCCAACGGTTCTATGTGCATGTCACAAGTACATGTATGTTCCCTCCAGTTCCAGTTTCCAAAACGCAAACATATGTGCGTCCACCGTCAACATGTTCTCTGTCAGATCCGCCATGAATGGGCTGGATATTCGATTCCTAAGTATGAAAGGCCACCGACTTTATATGGCTAAGTTACTCCATTTTTACAGTTCAGGCAAGTAGGCCCGATCCTGTCCTTAAAGCCTTCCCTGCTCTCTGTCTCTGACAGCTTCAGCTTGAGCTCGCATCTGTATCCATGAACTTTGTCCTACTCCCTGTGCAGCTAACGGTGCCTGCCTCGGCCAGTTTTGCCTGCCTGCCAAGAAGCTGTATTTCACCTTCGAATTATCTACTTTGCTCTTCAGCCGATGCATTCCTGTTCAGTGATTTAGGTAAACATTTCCTCTAAGCTCACAAGCAAAGGACTCGGCCTTTCCGTCCTCCTGCAAGTAATTCATAGCCCTGTTGCCATGGAAAGTTTCCTGCCCCTCGCATCTCATATAGACACTTAGACGCTTGTACACGCACACACAGTCAGTATAGAATAGATTCTGTCCGAGAGTCTTTTCTTGTGGATAACATAGTTCTCTAAACATAGGATGTTAGATATGATTTGGGATTAGGTTGACTTGACCCCCCAGACTTCTCGTCTCCACATGTAGAGCTAAATGTCAAGTCCCCTTCACCCCCTAGTTGCACGTCAATCACACGTCATGCTGTTGCGCGCGCATCTATGTTAAGTATTATCTTATAGATCCACCTATGCATGATAATCAGAGCCAATCATGTTTCTTTCTGCTCCTTATTACGCCTAGTTTCGATTACGTACCAATATGTCATTTCTCTTATCAATTGTTACGCCTTTTGCATTCATTTCATTGTAATGTATGAACTATAAAAGTTACTTCTTGTCAATAAAGTATTGTACTTCACTTCCTGAACCCTCGTGGTGACGGAACCTGAAGGCCGCCACTCGAGTCGGCCATTTTGGAATAAAGCCCATTCAGAAAATCTCTTATACCACGGATTCTGCCTCTTGTTATTCTGAGCTATTTTACTTTATTTTAGATTCCGTATGAAATTCAGTCAAGGTAAAAAAGAATATTTACCACATAATGGCGCCCGAATAGGGACACTTTCTCATCTCACGCGCCGGCGGTGCGTTGCAGGCCCGGTCTCCTGCCACAGCTGGACGGACCATAAACGCGTACCAGCAGGATTTCCTGTAAGCTCCCTCCGGTCAAGCGGGGGCGACTGAGGCTGCGATCAACCCAGACGAGGCGGTGAGAAGTGCGAAGTATCCCGACCAGAGCCGAGCTGAGAGAGCAAGATCCGAGGTATACAGAGGCCCACCAGGTTTTCGAAATCCCGATGTCCAGAGGGTCCGCTGTCCGCAGTCATCGAGTCCCGTTCATTCTCTGAGGCCTTCCGTTTCAAGGAGCTACTCGGTGAGTACCATCGCCGGGGAGGCGTGTTGACAGCACATAGGTTGTGCCGGTCAAGACGGATTTGGGTACACAAATCCGGTCTGCACTGTTTAGCAGTGTATATGTACTGTTTAGCAGTATATCAAGTATTCCGAAGTATTCAGTTATTGTCAAGAATTCAGCTTGGTGATTAGTCATGCAGACTGTCATCATCGTCGGTCATTTTTAAAGTGTTTAATGTTTAAATGTTTAAAGTGTTCAAATGTCTTGCATATTGTGGTATGAATGATTGTTCATTGTTCACCGTTCATTATTGTGTTTTCCGTATTAAGTGAATTCAAGAGTAAGTATCAGATCAGTTGTCGAGATGCCGCTCTTCTCGAAGTTAAGACAGATTACTACCAGAAAAGGGGTGCTCGAAGAAGCAGTTCCTATTCCTCCTAGGGACACCCCAGGGCATTTTATGTATCATAAGCATGGCTTAGATGCCATATTGTTTCTTGATCTATGGGTAGATTATACCAAGGGATTGCCGGAAAGTCAAAGGTGGCCCGCAGCGGGAACCTGGGATGCAGAGTGCATCATGAAAGTGGAGGAAGAGTTATGGAAAAGAAAAGTCAGACAGTCACAGAAAGACGCTGTTGAGTTATGGCGTAAAGAATCTCATAGACGTACAGAAAAAGCACGTAGACAGGAAGAGAGGAGCAAAGAGAGTTCAAAGGAAGTTCAAGAAAATATATTAATTGAGGAAGGTATCCGAGTAAAATCAGAACAAGTAGATAGACAAAGAAACGCTCTTATGAGTGGTATGTATCCCCTCCTAGCCGAAGGACTACCTAAGGCTGTTCCAGAGATGCCAAAAGACTTGCCACCCCCATTATTTCCAATTAAGGTACATCCAAAAGGGCATCCCAGAACCGCAGAAGATGTTTTTCTTTCCTCATATCTAGATGACGCAGCTCCCGAGTATGCTAACCCCACACCACATAGACCGTCTGGCGGAGGGGTTCAACGTCAGGATCAGGTATCTGTCCCCGTGCAACAGCAAGTCCCGACGCGAGCTCCGGCAAGCACGTCTGTTTCCGCATCTGTCCCCGCAGTCGATTCTACAGTGGTATCGACACCTATAGTTGCTGTGTCACGTTCGACGAATCCATTCACACCCGACGCCCCTGAAGGGGCCACGGGAGGTGCAAGCAATACTTTTACGCCACCTAGAATAAATAAACTTATTTTTCAAGAATCAGCGCATTCACGTACACCCAAATTCGTAAGTGAACGTACGCTTAAGGAACTCCTTATAGATTGTAGATATGACCCGGTGGTCGGTAAAGAGGACGAAATGGTCCTGGCATCATTACGTATCAGACGAGCCGCAGAGTATTTAGCGAGGTTACCAGGAATGACTACGCATCTAGATAACATATATCATTTTGTCCAAACAGGGCGAGACCCAGAATGTATTAACAGAGCTATGGAATTCCAGAAAGTAGAGATACAGGGGGAACTGTTACGTTTCCTCATAAACTGCGTGATCAGAAATCAAGACCGTCCGGGGGTAGACCCGAATACAATGCTTATTCTTACAAGATGGAGCCAGAATATATCAGAAGGGAGACACGATAAGAAAAACTGTATAATAGCCATGTGCCGAAAAATCCGTAGAGAAATAGAACGTATTCACGAAGAAAGATTGGAAACAGACGAGTTCGAGCAAGATGAAGTCTCCGAATCAGGGAATTCCGCAAGACAGTCAGAAACCATAGCATACGTAGGCAGAGGAAGATCCTGTGATAATACTAGATGTTTTTCTGATCCCATACACTCTGTATGTCCAAATAATAGCAGAACGTATCCGACGCCTGTAATAAATTTAAAGTCTCCTGAACATCTGTTCCAAGCCGCAGATAAACTACTACGAGAACGAAGGGGTTACCACCTCCTCGATTCCATGGATGAGCAAGAATTGGCCAGATCAGCCGTTCACTGGATTGACAGTCCTGAAAAATACGGTGATGAGACCGTAGCACACACGTTTTTTAACCTTAGTGCAGATGAACAACGTTTAGCTGGAATCTATATGATTCAGCAACTCCTTATATTATATAAGAGCCAACATGCTGACCCTGGTCCTTTACCTGATATATTAACGGAACTACTCACGAACAGATGGAGAGGTTCTAGTAACAAGTTGATTAAAGAAATATTAGTGTCACGTAAACAGTATGTCCTTTTTGTAAATCCGGATTCTTTCCCGCTGCCCCGCAGAGAAAGAACGCCGTATTATATGGATAGACAAAATCCCTTACGAGAAGTGCACCCAATAAAAGGCGAAGACAATGAGTTTCACCGTGTATTTGTATACACACCCATATCAAAAATTGAATTGTTAGAAATGAAGAAAGTAGTACCAAGTCATGACAAAGACCCAGCGGGTTTCCACCGAGAAATTAAGGACATGTTGCTGATGGGAGAGTATACCTATCCTGATATTATGACGATATTAAAGGTGCTCTTACCTGCTGGTATTTATGAAAAACTGAAAGAAAAAGAGTGGGAAGTGGGAGACCAAAAGATAGATTGGACAGCATTAGAAACGGAAGAAAAGGCCCGAGCTGCAGGTTCAGGGCTCGGGGATAAAGTCAAAGCATTACCAGGTTTACTAGTACAAGTACTGCCACGTTTGTTAACTACGAAAAAGGAAGATTGGGGTGCAATCACGGCCTGTAAACAAAAGCATGATGAAGACACAAGTGACTATTATGCCCGATTTGAAAAATGTTTTGGAATAAATAGTGGTATAAAAACAAGTAGTGAGTCGTATCCACATTTATTTGTGACAAAATTAGTAGAAAATGCATTACCTCCAGTAAAGAATAGAATATTGAAATTCGAGAGTACCTGGCAAAGTAACACTCCATCACAAATGCTACAAATGTTACAGTATCATCACAATAGAATTAGAGATGAACAAGAACACGAACAAAGACGTATGAAAGATACAAAAATGAAAATGCTAGTGTCTCAGACAGTACCGGCTGAAGGACATAAAAAGGGTATGACACAGTCCGATTCAGCAGGACCGGTAAAAGGGACATGCAATTATTGCAAAAAGCCAGGTCATTACGTACACGATTGTCCAGTTTTAAAACACAATATCGCCATAGGTAAAACACAAGAAAGATCACGGCCACTCAGACAAGATCAGAATGAACAAGGAGCTATGCCACATTCCCAGGCCATGCCAGCCGCACAACAGCCAATACAGTTTGTGCCAGCTGCACCACCGTTGCCTGTTACTGCCACACAAACCACCACACGACAAATGTATCAGACTGCACAGTATGAATATCCTGAGTATCAGCGTTACGCATGAACCAGCCTAGAGAGGGAAGTTGACTTACCGCTTATCGAGATTCCTGTAGATCAAGAAGGACCTTATGTACATAGTGAATTATTAGGTCAAGATAGAAAATTCTTACTCGATACAGGGGCAAGTCGTACAACTATAAAACGTAGTGAAGTTCCAGGGGCACCCCTCTCAGGCTCTCAAAATGTTTCCCTTGGTTTTTCAGGAAAACCTATTGTTAACGAAGTATCACAGCCTCTTCCACTTACGATAGGACCTTTGACACGAACTACAGATTTATTGCTTACTAAATCATGCCCAGAAAATTTGTTAGGAATTAAAACTCTGAAAGCCCTAGGAGCCATAATATGTTGTTCTCCGGAAGGAATAAGGTTGTTTTTACGTGATTTTAAAGGTCACTATGTGTCTAGAGACATGGATCCCCGACTACAGACTTTACCAGCACATCTATGGGCACAAGGCCCTACTGATGTTGGTTGCATGAACATTACACCATACCGAGTTACACTCAAGGCAGGAGTGGTATTACCACGAATGCGACAATACAAGTTACCGCAAGATGCTGTAGTGGCTTTGCTGAAAATCATTGATGAGTTAATTGCCCAAGGAGTAGTTGTAGAAACAGACTCCAATGTATGTAATTCACCGATAATTCCGATTCTTAAACGAACTGACCCTACTGCTCCGCCAGTATACCGATTGGTTATTGATTTGCGGGAACTAAACAAGTGCATTGTGCCACAATTTCCTGTGGTCCCCGATATATCATCATTATTGACAGCAATTGATTCCGAAGCAACATTCTTTACTGTAATTGATCTCAAGAATGCCTTTTTTAGCGTCCCAATAGATCCGGAAAGCCAATATTTGTTCGGATTCAGTTTAAATGGGCGCAGCTTTAAATTCTCACGCGCTCCCCAAGGATTCACAGAAAGCCCCAGCATCTACAGCCAAGCACTGAAACGAGAACTTGACAGTATCCACATGCCAGTCAATACTGCACTGCTTCAATATGTCGATGATCTGCTGATCACCGCGAGAAGCGAACCTGAATGTGAAAAGGCTTCTCTGACAGTTTTACATTTTCTAGCCGACAAGGGGCACAAAGTGTCTCCCTCTAAGCTGCAATTCTGTGCCCAGCGAGTTATTTATCTTGGTCACTCGCTGTCCAAGGAGGGAAGGCAGCTTACACCAGATCGCATCCAGTTAATTGCTAACATGTCAATACCCCAGACACAAAAGGAGGTGCGGGCTTTCATAGGCCTCACTTCATATTGTAGGCAGTGGATCCCTCAGTACGCATTTCTAGCAAAACCACTCATTCAGTTAACCACACAGGAGGCAGCCACATCGACTGTTCTCCCTTGGACTCAGGAACATACACAAGCTTTTGAAAGCTTAAAGGAAGCTTTATGTCAAGCACCTGTTTTAGCAACACCATGTTATAGCAAACATTTTACACTCTTTGTCACAGAACGCGAAGGTACTGCTTTGTCAGTACTCACACAGGAACAAGCAGGATCACGCAAGCCATGTGCTTATTTTTCCAGTACATTAGATCCCGTAGCTCAGGCTTTGCCCGCATGCCTGAAATCAGTGGCAGCAACAGCTTTAGCAATCAGACAAAGCGATGCCATAGTGTTAGGACATCCATTGACAGTACAAGTACCACATGCAGTAGAAGTTCTTGTGAACCGAACACAAACACAACACTTGACCATAGCAAGACTTACCGGTTATGAACTGACATTGTTTCAGCCACACATAGAGATCCGACGGTGTAATACATTGAATCCTGCTACACTATTACCTGTAATTGGAACAGACCCACTAGCTCATGATTGTGTTGAAATTATTGAAATAAAGACGAAACCTAGACAAGACTTGACAGACGTTCCATTGTTAGATCCAGACCTGACGTTGTATGTAGATGGATCGTGCATGAGAGCAAGTACAGGAGACTTAGTGGCCGCGTATGCAGTCACAACAGACACTGAAGTTATTGAGACAAATTGTATAGATACTTTGTCAGCCCAAGCAGCAGAACTTATTGCTCTAACACAAGCCTGTATTCAAGCCACAAATAAGAAAGTTAATGTATACACTGACTCACGTTATGCATTCGGAGTTGTACACGACTTCGGCGTGCTGTGGCGAGAGAGAGGTTATTTAACCTCCCATGGTGCCCACATTCAGCACGGAACCCTCATTCATGCCTTGTTAGACGCAATACATCTACCAACTGCCATATCGATTATGAAATGTAAAGCACACACGAAGGTTGCTGATATCATTTCTCAAGGCAATGATTTAGCTGACAGAACAGCTAAACAGACTGCTCAGAATCGCACATTAGACATGACAAAGCCAATAGTTCAGACACCAACACAGTGTATGACAATTAAGGATCCCGCACTTGACGTAATTGACATACAGACACATGCTACTGCAGAGGAATTAAAGAAATGGACTGAACTAGGAGGGATCCAGACAGATCAGGGATGGATGACGAAGGAGAAATCTGTATGGTTTCTTCCTGACTCTATGGTCCAGGCCATTATAGCTACAATTCACAGCCCAGCGCATTTAGGAGAGAAAGCTATGCTAGATAGCATTCAACACATTTGGTTCAACAAACATTTACGAGCAGCAGCTAAACAAAAAGTCCGTACCTGTATGATATGTTGTCAGTTCAACCCAGGAAAAAGTGTTCCCGTAGAACAGGGTGGATTCCAGACTCCTGATCATCCTTTTGAAGTGCTCCAAATGGATTATATCCAGATGGAACGATGTCGAGGATTCAAATATGTTCTGGTAGTTGTCTGCGCTCTCTCCCGATGGACTGAGGCGTACCCAGTATCAGATTACACGGCCCCGACTACTGCCAAACAGTTAGTTCGAGAATTCTTCCCGCGGTACGGTTTACCACGTGTTGTATATTCAGATAACGGCCAGCCTTTCTCATCCGAATTAATGAAACATGTCTCACTTTTGTTGGGATATCAGTGGAAATTCCACTGTGTCCGACACCCCGAGGCAGCAGGTCTCGTGGAACGACATAATCAAATTTTGAAAATCAGATTGTCTAAAATATGTAAGGAGAAAGGTGTTGACTGGATAGTAGCATTACCAGTTGCACTATTTTACATAAGAATGGTAGCACACTCTCGAACAGGGCTATCCCCGTATGAGGTGATCTTCGGAAGACCACCAAATATGTGGGGGACGCCTATACCACGTAAAATAACTGATGTTAATTGTAATATGCTGACAGATTACTTGGCTTCCTTGATGTCTGCACTACAATCTTGTCGTTCACAGGTAACTGCAGCTTTTCCTGACAACACTGAGGTGAAACCCCATGACGTTGCTCCGGGGGATCTGGTGTTTGTGAGAAATTTTGATCGGAAGACCCAGTTGGAGCCCAGGTGGAAAGCACCGAAGCTAGTCCTGCTGACCACAAGAACAGCCGTGAAAGTTGAGGGCCGCAAGGGCTGGATACATTCCAGCAACATTAAGAAATTTCATGGACTATCCTCGGATATAGACACTGTGCCCTGCACTCCCTCACAGACTGATTCAAAACTTCCTTTTGTTGAACAGAATGACTCTCAGTGCTATAAATTAAAGCTTAGGCCCAAATAGTCGAACAATTTGATTGTTTAAGTCCTCTCCAAGGTGAAGCGGTTGAATTGTCTCCGACATGTATCCCTTGGACCTGAGTAGAGAAAATACCCGAGAAATGTTGAAACGACAGGCGTATTGTAAATCACTGCGTAGCTACTGTATGAGGACATTATTAATTTTGTTTTTATTGAGTGTTTTAGTAATTATTACGAGTGTGATTTTGCACATATATCATCCTATTTCTAGACATGTTTATAATGTTGCTGCTGAACATTCTTTTAGTGACCTACCGCCACATGAATTATCTTATAGACTTGCGCTGCGCAATAACACTTTCATTAGTATGTTACATCATTCCCATCAGACTAGTAATGCCACCAATTGTTGGGTGTGTGGCCGACTCCCTCCCTATCAGAATAACAAAGGAGTTCTGCCTTTCTTTCCACATCCGTTCACACACAATGGCTCCTGTGGAGCATGGTTTAGTTTACTAAATTCCATAGACCCAGACACAGCAGTTTATCAACAACATTGGATATGGGGAAATCTGAATCTAGTTTTATTCAAAGTCTGTCATCCTAATAAGGAGGGTCGCCCCAGTAGAACAGGAACTGATCTAGAAAATGAAGTGTATAAATTAGGTAATTTTACACCTAATCTTATGATTCTGAATGTCAAATCCGAAGTTGAACTAATTCTGCCCACTATGTCAGTATTTTCAGTTAAGGGTGAATTATGTGTAAGAAAAGTTGGTTCCATACATATGGGCCATAGCCAATGCGTTACTACAGTAGAATATAGTGATCAAGGTAAATCTTCATTTAGAGCTTCTCGCCATTCTTACTTTATATGTGGTCAGACGGCATATATGCGTCTGCCTCTAGATTGGGATGGTACCTGTTACATAGCATTCCTTCTGCCACCTGTTTTCCTAGCTCCACCTGATTATTATCGGAATGTTCATTTAGTACACAATAGAGAGCGAAGAGATCTCCCAGTTGTCGATTATACTGAGACGGCATGGGACAAGTATGTAGATTTCAATAAAGGTATCTTTCCCTATATAGGTACAATATCAAATAGTAAGCTGATACGTAAACTAACCAAGACTCTCGAAGCCGTAGTAAACGAGACTATAGCCGCCCTAGGCAATCTGACAGAGGAACAATCAGTAATGAGAATTGTTGTTCTCCAGAATCGTCTTGTCCTTGACGTCATCCTGGCCGATAGGGGCGGAGCTTGCAGGGTCATCGGATCCAGCTGCTGCATATTCATACCAGAAAATTCGCCATCTGTATATAAAGCTATAACACGCCTTCATAAGATTGTGAGCCAGATACACGAAAATCCAGGCACTTGGACGTGGTCCGGGTGGTTTTGGAGTGTGATATCAGCCTGGGGATGGAGAGTTCTATCCTTCCTAGGTATTGGCCTTCTTATGCTCTTCAGTTGTTGTTTATGCCTGCAATGTGGACCAGCGATTTGTGGTCTGTGTGCCACATCATGCATTCCATATCAAGGTTCTCGTTCAAAATGCCGGAAGAAGAAGGAAGAAGAAATGATGCTCCATGAGCAAATCGATGGAATGATGAAGATTGATATCTCTTGAAGGGCAAGTAGGGGACAAGGAGGGAATGTGGAAGTGTGGATTTTTCCTGATCAGTTATGTCCCCTATCTTGGACCCCAACGGTTCTATGTGCATGTCACAAGTACATGTATGTTCCCTCCAGTTCCAGTTTCCAAAACGCAAACATATGTGCGTCCACCGTCAACATGTTCTCTGTCAGATCCGCCATGAATGGGCTGGATATTCGATTCCTAAGTATGAAAGGCCACCGACTTTATATGGCTAAGTTACTCCATTTTTACAGTTCAGGCAAGTAGGCCCGATCCTGTCCTTAAAGCCTTCCCTGCTCTCTGTCTCTGACAGCTTCAGCTTGAGCTCGCATCTGTATCCATGAACTTTGTCCTACTCCCTGTGCAGCTAACGGTGCCTGCCTCGGCCAGTTTTGCCTGCCTGCCAAGAAGCTGTATTTCACCTTCGAATTATCTACTTTGCTCTTCAGCCGATGCATTCCTGTTCAGTGATTTAGGTAAACATTTCCTCTAAGCTCACAAGCAAAGGACTCGGCCTTTCCGTCCTCCTGCAAGTAATTCATAGCCCTGTTGCCATGGAAAGTTTCCTGCCCCTCGCATCTCATATAGACACTTAGACGCTTGTACACGCACACACAGTCAGTATAGAATAGATTCTGTCCGAGAGTCTTTTCTTGTGGATAACATAGTTCTCTAAACATAGGATGTTAGATATGATTTGGGATTAGGTTGACTTGACCCCCCAGACTTCTCGTCTCCACATGTAGAGCTAAATGTCAAGTCCCCTTCACCCCCTAGTTGCACGTCAATCACACGTCATGCTGTTGCGCGCGCATCTATGTTAAGTATTATCTTATAGATCCACCTATGCATGATAATCAGAGCCAATCATGTTTCTTTCTGCTCCTTATTACGCCTAGTTTCGATTACGTACCAATATGTCATTTCTCTTATCAATTGTTACGCCTTTTGCATTCATTTCATTGTAATGTATGAACTATAAAAGTTACTTCTTGTCAATAAAGTATTGTACTTCACTTCCTGAACCCTCGTGGTGACGGAACCTGAAGGCCGCCACTCGAGTCGGCCATTTTGGAATAAAGCCCATTCAGAAAATCTCTTATACCACGGATTCTGCCTCTTGTTATTCTGAGCTATTTTACTTTATTTTAGATTCCGTATGAAATTCAGTCAAGGTAAAAAAGAATATTTACCACACCCTTCCATTCTAAAACTCATTCCTGACTCTATAGGCCCCATCCTTACCAATATCTGCAATTCAATGTTCCATACAGGCTCCTACCCTTCAGTCTAGAAAAAGGCCATCATCAAACCCCTACTAAAATAAATCCAGTCTCGATCCCTTAGAATCCAAAAACTACAGACCTATCGCATGCCTCCCTTTTCCATCAAAACTTTTTGAAAAAATTATGAACATTCAATTATCTCAGTTCATCGACCACAGCAATCTTCTGGATAACACCCAATTTGGGTTTAGGAAGGGCCATGGGACCGAGACGGCCCTCATTAAGGGATCTGACGAGATCAGGGTAATCCTAGACCAAGGCGACGCAGCAGTCCTGTTACTACTGGATCTGTCCGCTGCCTTTGACATGGTCGATCATGCCATCTTGATAGACCGTGTCTCCTCCATCGGCATTCAGCATAAGGCCAGAGCCCTTCTTACCTCATTCCTCTCCAACCGCACCCAGTCAGTTAAACTCGGCGACTTCTACTCCCCTGTATTCACCCTTCCCTGTGGTGTGCCCCAAGGTTCCTCCCTAAGTCTGACCTTATTTAACATCTATGTGTCAGACTTGGCCAGGGTCATCAAAGCACACAGGATGAGACTAACTTCGTACGCCGACGACACCCAACTGGTGCTGGCAGTACACATGATGGAGGAGCAGTTGCTGCCAGCCTCCAAGAGGGAATGCTAGCCATCAGCTCCTGGATGGCAAACAATTGCCTAAAGTTGAACTCTGATAAGACCGAAGTAATGATCTTTGGCAGCCTAGCCCCTGGCTGGTCCCCCACTTGGTGGCCAACCGATCTGGGATCCCCTCCAAGACCTGTCACAAAGGTTAGGAACTTGGGTGTAATGTTCGACGACAAGCTCTCGTTCACCCACCATGCAAACGCTGTCGTCTCTTCATCCTTCTGCACCCTTAAAATGATAAGGAAACTTCTACCATTCCTTCCCCCCAGCGCCAGCAAGACCCAAATGTGCACATTGGTTATGTCAAAGGTTGACTACTGCAACAGACTCCTCCTAAACGCTCAGGAGAAAGTCCTGAACAAATTGCAACTAGTTCAGAATTCAGCGGCCAGAATCCTGTCGGGCACCCCCAAGTTCAAATCGATCTCTCCAGTCATACGTCAACTTCATTGGCTGCCTGTCAGAAGTCGAACTAAATTTAAAGCACTGTGCATCGCATATAAAGCGATTAACAACTCTGGACCTGAGTTCCTAAAAAAAGTACTCTGACTATACACCCCCAACAGACCCTCGCGCTCCTCCTCAGCTCACCTACTCAACATTCCCCGCACAAAGAAAACATCATGGGCATGGGGAGACAGACGATTCACATTTGCCACAGCTAGACTATGGAATACCCTCCCCCTTCATATTAAAACCAGTCCCACCCTCCTGACTTTTAGAAAACTAGTAAAAACCTGGCTCTTCAACCAGTAGTCACCCATCTTAACTGCGCTCCTTTTACTCCACAGCGCCAAGACACCCCAGGGTATTTGTGCGCTATATAAATTGCATAAATAAATAAATTCTGCCCTGATTAGATTACTGTAACACTCTGTACCTAGGAGCTAAGAAATCTGTCACCAGAAAACTCCAGCAAGGCTGCTATTCTACCTTCCCAAATTGGGCTCCAGCTGTGGTCTCCGCAGGCTGCATTGACTCCCTGTGGACAAGCACATTAATTTCAAGACTGTGCATCGCCCACAAGATCCTGCACTCCCAGTTTGCCCCCATCCTGTCTAACCTCCTTTCACCCTCCAGGCTATCGCGGCCTCTGCCGACCATAACCTGTCCATTATTCTCCGAGTCCGGAGGGTAAGAGCTGGCCGCCGCTCTTTCCATGCCCTGGCCCCTTTTCTCTGGAACGCCCTCTCTCTCTACATCAGGAACACCCAGAACCACTTGCCTTTTAGGAAATCTCTTAAGACGTGGCTTTTCAAAATGCATCAAAACACGGTATTAAGGTTCTCAATACCTCAATGCTGATTATTGCTTGGTTATCCTTTTGCACATTTCTTCTATAGCACTCTTAATCCATAGATCACATAAGTGTGATTGCAACCAGTTTAATTGTGTGTCTGACATCAAGAATTGTCATCACAGCAGCATCGTGGCTTCAAATGTTTGTGATTTTTAGGTCTCGCCTGAGCCAGCGCTTTAGCGCTGCTCTCGCGAGAGCTTTTGTAAAAGGGGATTTGGAAGTGCAAACCATTTGGCAGCCTGCGTGATCATTTCGCGGCCGCTTTGATGTTCTCAGTGAGCCGCGCGGCCACTGAGAACATCAAAGCGGCCGCGAAAGTGCACACCATTTGCCACCCCCTCCCTTATCCCACTTCCTGCTTGTTATCACATCCTCTCAAACACAGCACCCTTCCTCCCTTGTGCACGCTATTAGCCCTATGCCGCAGACATCGCCAATGACAAATACCATTACAATTACAATTACAATGAGCCGTGCTCTTTCTTTTCTTCTGTCATGTATGCAACAGCACAGGGGTTATTCACTATTATTTTTTATGAGCACTGTAAGCAAACCAAAGTATTGTGCCGATTTACTTACCACTAAAAAGGGCTGAGGGCACAGTGTAATATTATGCAGTATCACATGAGCTCCGGCACAATCCTAATGCTTTTCGGCCATAATTCCTTGGTGCTTTGGCCAAAAGGATTCAATGGTGCAGCAGGGGACTACAAAGACCAGAATGCATTAGGTTGTGAAATGAAAACAGAGGACTGGAGACATGATATTCTGTCCAAGAGAGGGCTGTTCGCAGGGCAACTGGTGTTTGCTATTATTACACATCTTGCAATATCCTGAAGGCATTTCTACTCTCAATCGGGGTAATCGGCCACGATGTGTTTATTAGCTCACCACCTGATTGGGCAGTTCTGTAGGTCCGTGCAAGTGCAGTCTCTGACGTTCCCTTCAGTGTCTGTACCCCCTTGTGTCTGGTCCCCTTTAGCACTACCCATATATTCTTGGGTGTATGTGAAGTGGTGGTCTGCTTTCTTGCCCACATCTCAGTACCTTCTGCCACCCTAAAGCTGTTCAGGTATTTCATTTTGAGGGAAGCATAAGCAGTGAAAAGCAGCAGTTTTTCTGTGAAATCCCACTTTTCCCCCTAAAATCAAAATGTATCCTTTCTAAAGGAGCGCTATCTTTGAGCAACAGAGACACGCTCAAGAGACAGGGGTGGCAAATGAAGGGGGTGTCCTTCCTTAAACTCCTCTTCATCCGACGAACAAGTCGAGTGCCTCCCACATACTTCGGCAGAATCACCAACCATTTAAAACCTTTGTCATCCTTTAAAACAAGCATTTGCAATGCAATAGGTCTCGCATTACGCGAGTATGCGCTATTGACATTGCAAATAACAATGCCTTTTATTTTTGTTTTTGTTTTCTAAAACAAATAAAAGGCATTGTCATTTACAATGCCAATAGCTTAAACTCGCGTAAATGCGAGACCTATTGCATTGCAAATGCTTGTTCTAAATAGCACGTGTTTGCCAATTACTTGGCCTGGTAGTACTTTTGTGCTGTTGTGAGATGGTATTACAGGAAGCTCTTTGACTGGTCCAGCCTACCCTGTCAGGACATCTACAGATATCCCTGTAGAGGAGCCCATTTCAGACCCCATTCTGTAGCACGGCATACGTCCAGATTGAATTAATACTAACTGGCCAGCGGTGGATCAGGCAATAGGTCTTCAAGGCATTTATCAGCAGGTCGATGGCTCACCAAGGCCACAGGACTGAGGCAGTCATGTTCTAGGCTCTGACTGACTGTTTATACATACAATGGCAGCATCTAGTCTGATTAAACAGTGAAGACAGTAGACAGAGTCTGATTGGCCTATAGCTAAACCAATCGGTGTTGGTCCAAGTTCGTCTTTGAGCAGAGAGAAAAAGCATTGTATATGACTGTAGCCTTCCTCGAAAGTACTAAAATAAAATCAAAAGTCAATTGCCACTGTTAGAATGTTTTAGGAGCGAAGGTCTATACCGCAAATGTTTATGCAGAATGCTGGATGCCTACAGGCCGTTACAATTGTAGATTTCTTTAAGAAAATATTTTTTGACATTATAAAATAGTTTATTAATTTCTATATTACTATTTCTACATTATACTGACACGGAAATAGATGATAAACCTGCAAACAAGCTTAATTTCTGTTTCCTGTGTTTCATAGAACAATACAGAACGCAGTGGTTTTACATTAGACAGCACAATAGTTATTTCTTACAAAATTAAGTTGCTATCACACACTCAGTCATGCTTTTAGGTCTCGCCTAGCGAAAGCAGCGCATGCGCTGCTCTCGCTATTGCGAGTACCTTTTGGAATCTTTTCTCCGAAAGCCTTACATTCACGCGCAGGGATGGACAAAGATGGCTGCTCTCGCCATTTGTCCAAACCTAACAGCATGCGCGTGCATGTAAGAACAGTGGACAGCCCGCCGCCATCTTGTTGAACAGGTGTGCTTTCACTTTAAACACGGCGTGCTTTCACTTTAAAAGCAGTTTAAAGTGAAAGCACGCCGCCATTGGCGCGAGTGCACTGCGCGCCAGCTCGGCCAACCTCCCTTGTTCCATCTACTACCTAGTTTCCCTCTTCCTAGTTAGGCTTTCCAATCAGTTGAGTACATATATTATTATTGAACTTGTCTAATATTCTTTCCATTTGTTACCAAGTTAATTTCCTGGTAAATTACTATCTTCCCTTCTGACTTCATTTTACCCAGCATGCATCTTACCTCGTTCTATTTTTCCAGCGTTTCAATGAACTGTGGACACCCAGCGGTATTTCCTCAAAAAGGGTAGAGCAGCATAGGCGGGGTGATATTTACAGTTAATGGCCCTTCTCCTACAGAGAGAGCCCATTGCAGATCAAAGCTGTGGTACAGGAAGGGGGTCGCGTGACCACCTCCCTTCAGATCTATTGTTTGCACAACGATCCATTTGACGACGTGGGTGTCCACGAATGTTATTATACAATACATACATATCAATATTTCATGTCACTCCTAAAGAGTGTATGAAGAGCTTCATTATCTCGCGCACTTAGTAAATTTACTCCTCACAAAGAACTCCACTGTACTGGTCGCCATGTTTATTGCCCTCAGTATATCTTACTGGAGATTTTTTTTTGCAGGAAATAAACTTTCAAAGCTGAGCTAAAATGCTCTTTTTATTATTGAACAAGCGGGTACTGTAACTCAGGGCAATTTGTCTCCAATTTGGCAGATGCATAGTTTAACTGTGAGGGGTGCGGGTTATAAAATTCAGTGCTAGAATCTGTGGAATGGGCACCTAGAAGGAATACGCAAGTGGTAATAAAAACGGGGCCTTCGTCTGACTTCTCTCAAGACCCCTCAACGGTATTAAATTATTTAATTTAGCTTTTCAGGTCAATATTTTCTTGCGAGGGGGCGGCATCATGAAAGTCCATTTTAAAATCTGCAGTGATTCTACTAAAGCACTGCTAGATATAGGGATTTGTCCAAGATCACAAAGTGGCTCACTGCAGACGACATCCCTGATTAGCTCTTACCAAAAGACAGAAAGAGGCATGAACAAAACAGAAATAAATATTCAGTCTCAGAGATTGAAACAACCATTGACAAAGCCAATAGATCTTGTCTTTGGGGCCTCCTAGCTTCGCAAGTGCTTTTTAGCCATGCTATGGCACATGGTTAAACAAAGGCACTATTCTATGCATGCATGCAACTACAAAATGATGCAAGTTTTTTTTAATGTAAAGTATACCGGGGTGGGGGAAGCAACAAGAAGGGTGTGAGTGGAATGGAAAAATGGAGGGTGGGGCTGGGAGGAGAAGCAACAGGTGAGAGAGGAGAGCATGAGTGGCAGAAAGCAGGAGGGAGGGTGAGGAGCAGAAGGAACAGGCAAGAGACAAGGTGTAGTGGGCAGGGGAGATGTGAGGGGCAAGGAGACACAAGATTGAGCGCAGCATGCAAGGGGACGGTGAGGAGTATGCAGGAACAGAAAGCAACATGGAGTGCAGGGGGAGAGAAGTCCATGAGGGAGACAGCAGGAAAACACATGCACTAAAATGGACTGCTTATCCCCAAAAAAAAAAAGCAGTACTTGAAAATCGAATGATGGAAGCATCAAAGCCAGCTAATCAATAGAGATGCTATGCTTTATAGGAAGGACAAACACAATATTGACAAGCTGGAGCACGAATTAGAAGCAGGCAAATAAGAGTGACAGGAAATCCATCCCATGGAAAGCAATGGGTGGGCTCCAAGCTGCTGTATGTGCTTGATAAGTCCACAATATGTCTGACAAGAGACAGTGCCTGCCCTATCTAGTAAGCAAAAAGATTGAGGAGAAGCAAAGTCCTCCCAGACGACTCGTTGGCCCACCTATGAGGGGGGAAAAAAGTTGGCCAGAACTCCCATAATGGTTAATGCATACGACATTGGCATCTGTGCACGTGATGGCACTGCAGAAATTGGAATCCTGGACATGCCATAAGTAACAAGCATTTGCAATGCAATAGGTCTCGCATTTAAGCGAGTTAAAGCTATTGGCAATGTAAATGACAATGCCTTTTATTTATGTTTAAAAAACGAAAACAAAAATAAAAGGCATTGTTATTTGCAATGTCAATAGCTCAAACTCGCGTAAATGCGAGACCTATTGCATTGCAAATGCTTGCTAAATGTTTTGATGCATAATTCTATACATGTTTTAATGCATATGTGTTTCGTATGTTGTTAAATAATTGCATTTGAACTATATTGTTATCCTCTATGTTCCGATAGAAGTAATTTGAAAACATGTTGTTTTGTCATTTCTGCAGTCTCGAATCCTTGCCCAGACAGTTAATGGTTTTGTCAGCTATTTAGTTTGTAGTTTGTTTGCCGAGACCAAATGTCCATAATTTGGGACGGCTGGCTGCTTTCACTGGAAAAGCTTCCTCAGGGGCCCGTTTATACCCCTAAGCCCCTATTGGCCACTGCTTTTGTAGCACCAATGATGGATATTCCGCTGAAAGAATTACTTTGCTCTAGTGGATAAGGTATATGCAACTATCCAAGGAAGAATATAAGGGGATATAAGTACAGCTCGACTACCAGGCACTCGATGCCACACTCCTGGAACAAGGTGACTTTTTAGGTCTAGCTTAGGGACAGCGTTAGGTGTTTGCCAGCCTCTATTAATCACCCAAAAAAATAATGCTTGAAATAATAATATAGCCCCCGTCAGCTGTTTCTCGCGATAGTGCTGTTATCTTGTTTACAGAAACAAGCACAAGAGCTATTGGCTTTGGCAAAGCATTTTTTCTATGTTGTACACCAGTGTGGTTGCTGTTCAGCTTGTCTAAAGGTTAGTGGCGTGGAGTGTCCTGGACTGGTGTGGGGGGAATAGAGGATCGTAGACTGAATTTTTTGGAGTAAAGTGTCATAGAGTGGAGTGGGGGGAGTAGAGTGTCATACTGTTGAGTAGAGTTCAGTGGCAGAGAGTGCCTTGGAGTGCAGTGCCTTGGAGTGCAGTGCCTTGGAGTGCAGTGCAGTGCCTTGGGGTGCAGTGGGATGAAATAGAGTGGAGTGGATTGAAGTAGTGTAGTGGGTTGGATTGGGGTAGAGTGGGTTGGATTGGGGTAGAGTGGGTTGGATTGGGGTAGAGTGGGTTGGATTGGGGTAGAGTGGGTTGGATTGGGGTAGAGTAGAGTGGGTTGGATTGGGGTAGAGTAGAGTGGGTTGGATTGAGTAGAGTGGGATGGATTGAAATGGGGTGTGGTGGATTGAAATGGGGTGTGGTGGATTGGGGTGGACTAGATTGGTTTGGGGTGGATTGGATTGGGGTGGATTGGACTAGAATAGAGTAGGATGGTCTGCAGTGTGGTGAATTAGCGTGGAATGGAGGGGGATGGATTGGACTGGAGGGGGTGGATTGGAGTGGGATGGATTGGACTGGAGTGGGTTGGATTGGAGTGTGGTGGACTGGATTTAATGCATTGAGTGGGGTGGACCGAACGGGGGTGGGGTGGATTGGATTGGGATAGAGTGGGTGGATTTGAGTGGGGTGGATTGAAGACTGGAGTGGGGTGAGTTGAGGTGGGGTGGATTGGAGTGAAGTAGATTGGATTGGAGTGAGGTGGATTGGATTGGGTGGATTGGTTTGGGGATGGGTGAACTGC